>NW_027094087.1:77156443-78356443 GCF_029207755.1 Chamaea fasciata | reverse complement strand
CTTTTTCTTATAATATGAAGTAAAATCTAAAATTAGTAGTCTATTAGGACCACATGACATGTTTCAAATTTTAGCAGTTATTCCTGTAGTCTTTCCTTAGAGGAATAAAATTAGGATAAAAATATCAGCCTAGAACATTATTTTTCACTGTTTGACTTTTGAAGGCAAAGGAAAATATACTGTAAGAATACCTACAGAGCTACCAATTAGTGCCTGGTAAAGCACTGCATAGTGGAAATTACTTGCAGGATGAGGGAGCCAAATACTGGTACAGATCATATTGATAAATAATGTACCTCAGCAGCTTCCTGTGGTGTTTAATCTTAGCTGTTTCAAAATGTTTTCCATAACTGTATGAATAAACCGCTTATTACACGCAGTAAAGAGTATTTCATTATTTTCTCCCCTGCATTTTTTATGGTGGATCATGTAGCATACCTCACCTCTAGAAGAGAAGAAATGGAAAGCCAGCAATGCATGCAAATCACTCTTTCCTAAAAGGTGGAAGGTTACGAATAAGTGGCACAAGTGTAAACAGCATTCTAAGTCTCTTGCAGAAACAGGAGTGGACTGGACCAGTGAGAATTCTACACCCTCATAGTGAAAATGCTTCTGTATTTCAAAGGGAGCCTCAGCTCAGGCCACAGAGCCCCACAGACCACTGCTGAGACCTTGAAGAGTATTCACAGGCGTCAGAAGTGTTTCAGGTACAGTCTTTCTACACAAGGCAGTCAGGCACTTGCAAAAGATTATTTAAATGAGAATTGCAGTCATAGAAACATTAAATGCCTTTGGTTGGAAGGGACCTTCAAACCCCCCTGCCATTCACAGGGACACCTTTGACTAGACCAGGCTAGTCAGAGCCCCATCCAGTCTGGTCTTGAACATTGCCAGGGATGGGGCATCCACAACTTCTCTTGAAAACCTTTTCCAGTACCTCACCACCCTCACAATGAAGAATTCCTTCCTAAAATCCTAATCTAAACTTACTCTCTTTCAGTATGAATCCATTCCCTTCTGTCGTCTCAATACATATTATGGAAAATAGCCTCTCTCCGTCTTTCTTGTAGGTGGTGCATTGCAAGCCACACTTAATTTTTTTTTTTAATAATTTTTGTATTTTTAGGAGAAATCACATAAGGAGTTTTTTTTTTTTTCCTTGTTTTTGCATTGGAAGGTGCTATTTTTAGTAGTTTACAAGTTTAGCAAGTTTAGACACAAAAGGGAAACTATCAATGCTGAGTGCTTGCCTCAGAATATCTTTGGTTTGCTTACTGATTTTTTTTTTTTTTAACCTCAAAGGATGTATGTTTAAGGGAGCAGAAGACATGCAATTCTGAGGAATTTCAAATTATATGTACTTTTGCAGGTCTTTGATGATCTGTAGCTGAATGTGAGTCATCTTAGGTCTGAAATGGTGCCATGTTTTAACCCGTCATGTGCTGAACACCACACAGCTGCTCTCTCACCAACCCAGTGGGATGAGTGAGAAAATTTTGGGAAACAAAAAGTAAAACTCTTGAGCTCACATAGTGACCATTTAATAGGACAGAAATTCTTCTTCTGCACCCCCAGCCTGCTCACTGGTGGGGTGAGTTGAGAGACAGAAAAGGTCTTGTCTCATCCTAAATCCAAAACACAACACTGTACCAGCTACTAGGAAAAAAATCAACACCCATCCATCTGAAACCATGACAATACCCACCCAAAATTTTATGCCATTTCCATCATAGCCAGGTCCCAATATTTCCAACACGTTCTTTCCTATCTTTTGATATATACATGCAGATATAATTCCCTTAGTCTATGGGCTATTCCTCTAAAATTTCCACTGCCCAGATTTATCAAAATTCATTCTTCACTAATCTGGGCAACTATTCCTGTCATGTGATTGACATGAACATATAGGAACTGTTGTAGTGAGGACATACAGTATTATATAGCAGTTAACATAATGTAATTCGAATCACTGGCTGTTACCTGAAATCAAATCTCACTGAGGCACAGATCAGACTTCCCCATCCTTCCTCCTTACCTACCAAGTGCACCCAGGTCCTTGAGAAAAGCCGTCTCACAAATGCGTTTGCCGTTGCCTGAAGCAAGGGTAACCTAGACTGTCTTATGCAGTAAATTTTTATGTGCACTATAGTGACTTTATCCTCTTCCATAATATGTTAAAGTTTTGACTCAGCAAGGCCATTCAGTTGGCAAATTCCTTAGAGTAAACTAACCAGGTGGCTTTTTCTTTATGCGTACCACAATATTTGAAGGTCCCACCACCCATTTCTCTTAGTGTAGTCTTATGATTTGATTTTCCTGGAGACTAGTGTATGATGGGGGATGTCATTTACCCACTCAATGCCGTGCTCTCTGGACCAGGTGTCTATGAGGTTTTTTTTGGATTGAGTACCTGTGTCTGGATCAATTCTTTTTAGGGTGCTGTGTCACCATAAAACTTGTTTTTAAGGCCCAAGATGGTGTTCTTGGTGGTGGTGTGGAGCAAGGGATATGGTTCCAGCCATCTGGTGGTTTCTTCCAATATTGTAAGCACATGCTGCTTGTCTGGGAGGTCTTGAGGAAGTGTGATATAGTCAATGTGCCAGACCTCCCCATATTTATATTTCAGCCATCCTCATTCATACCAGAGAGGTTTTAAGTGCTTGGCCTGCTTGATTGCAGCACATTTCACATTGATGAATAGCCTGTGCAAGAGCAGGTTCAGCCCAACCCATCTATGGGCCCATCTTTATGTCGCAGCTCTTCCTCGATGGCCTGAGGTGTCATGAGCCCACTGGACTCTAAAAAACCCACCCCTTCTTTTGCCAGCTCAGATTCAAATGAGCCACTTCAATTGTAGCAGCCTGACCCACCTGCTGATCTGGTTTTACATTTTTTGGTGGCCCGGCTCTTGAATACAGAAGCATCTACATCTACATGACGCAGTTTTACAGCCAGCAGCAGTATTTTGCCATAATTCAGCAACACAGACGGGTTTAACTCTGTGCTGTCTGTTTCCACTGCTGTAACCACCCTCACAGGACATTTGCCACTATCAATGAC
The DNA here is from genome assembly GCF_029207755.1 of Chamaea fasciata. Classification (NCBI taxonomy): domain Eukaryota; kingdom Metazoa; phylum Chordata; class Aves; order Passeriformes; family Sylviidae; genus Chamaea; species Chamaea fasciata. The sequence goes on along the minus strand of NW_027094087.1, from coordinate 78,353,383 downwards.
TTATTCAAAGTATTGGTCATTTTGCTCATTCAGCAATGTCTAAAGCCAGCTTGATGGCTTTCAGCTCCACAAACTGACTCAATTTACCTTGTCTTTCAGCAGTTTCTGTGACTTGTCATGTGAGATTCCACACAACACCTTTCTACCTTTGATGTTTTCCTACGATAAGACAACCTATCAGCGAATAGGGCATACTGCTTTTTATTTTATGGTAGTTCATTATACAGTGGGGCCCATTCAGCACAGTGTCCAAAAACCCCACAATGCCTAAGAAAGCTTATGTTTTCTTTTTGCTTGTTGGTGAAGACTTTGCCGTTATCTTGTTAATTTCATCCATTGGGATCTGACAACCTCCATCTTGCCATTTTATTCCTAAAAACTGAATGTCTTGTGTAAGCCCATTGACCTTACTTTGTTCTATGGCCAAACTGTCTTTCAGAAAGATTTGGACTGTTGTCTTCCCCTTCTCAAAAAGAGGAAGATGTTTTGATGTGTTGCCCCATACAATAATGACATCCATATGTTGCATGTGTTTCAGAGCTTCACTGTATTCCAGTGCAGTCTGGATCAGACCATGGCAGGTGATAGGGCTGTATTTCCACCCCTGGAACAGTCAATTACAGGTCTTCTGGACACTCATCCAAATGAAAGCAAATTGTGCCCTGCATTCTGCTACCAAAGGGATGGAGAAAAATGCGTTAGCCTACTTGGCTACCTTAATCTCTAATTCCAGGTTACTGGCACCATTATCCCAACATCACAGCAGCCAGATGACAATGTGCTCACCTGGACAGCACTGCAATTCTTTCGCATAACTCACAGCTCACACAGGAATAGGGGTTGGGTAGTTACTCGTCTATAAGATCTACCTCTTCCTTCATCTCCCTATCTTCCTCCTCCTGTTCTTGTGATGTCCCTACATGGGAGTAGTACAGGGTGGGGTTTTTTGCTGCTTTTTTAAAAATAATTTTGCTAATAGTAAGTACCTTTCATATGTGGAAATGAAAGTGCAGTTAATGACTAATATATTTTGCCTGCAAAGAAAACACTGAACTGCAATTTTATAGATAAGTTTCCTTTTTGAATACTCTCCCTTTCAAATACTTGTTATTTGAAATTTTAGCACACCTATACAATGATTTCCAGTGGTAATTTTATGTAAGCTGGGGTGATGTTTAAGATTTGGGCTGTTCTTTGTGTTATCCTGTGGATTGGTCACAAATGTATAGTGCAGACTGAGAAAGCATAAAACCAGATCTCCCTCTAGAGACAGTTTTGGTTTGTATTTTATTGAACTTTAAGCAAAACAACATGAAAGCTTGGTGAAAACCTAACTTCTTTTGGTAAGAAAAAACCTACACCAGTGATGGCAAGCCTGGAGATGGGTCATTTCCAAGTAGGTTCTTCTTCCAAATAAGGATTGGTCATGAAAATTTGTTTTACCCAACTGCCCCTTTCTTCCATCTTCTGTATATTTTTTGAATTTTTTTTCTTTTACTTTTGCCATTTTTTCCTGAATGTTAAAGTTCACTTAGAAGACTGAATCTTCAATACCACTTAAATATGGAGGTCCAAAACAAGCAGGGTATGGCATGTTTGCAAAGGCATGCCAGTTGTAATAGCTGGCTTTGCCAGTTACAAAATGCCCATCAACACAAACACTTTAATTAAAATTCCTCTTTAATTGTTTGTGATATATATTAAAGAATGTGATTTTTTTGGAATGCACCTATAGAGAAATGAAAAAAACCCCTATGTATCCAGCAAACATAGAATTGAAACACTGATCCAGGAACAAAGTGTAGGCAAAGATATCTCGAAAAAGAAGCTGCAGTCAGATTCCAACCCCCACCGCAACAAAACAGCTGATGTGTGAGCTTTAGCAAAGCTGAAGTAGTTTGGCATCGGTGTCTCTTCTGAATATACTTTAATAATGGGAAGGCTTACATAGTAATATTACTTCATTACCTTGGAAATTTCACTGCTAAAATGGGTAACTCTGAAATCCATATAATGTTTGTTTGGTGTTACTAATAATAGTGTAACACTTTCTTACATAGAGGAAGAAACAGAGTTACATTGTGTTGCTATTAATAAACCTAGAGAATTAAAGGCGTTCAAAGTGTCTCTCTCATTGTCGGTAATGAATTCAGAGATCATTTCCCGTATTGAGTAACTGGGAGTGCACCTAGATCAGCTTTTTAGTGGATGTCAAGTCCCTAGAGCCAGCCTCTCTGTTCTACAGATCTGTTCTTGTTACAGGGGACTACATGCTACTGTAGATGTCAATGGGAACTGTGGGCTTCTTTCGTATTAGCACAATTTCATCTGTGCAGGATAGGTGAGAAAGAGGGGAACAGGTGAAGACAAGAAATGGGAATGTTAAATCGGAACTGACTTCCATTTTTGTAGTTTTGTGTTCCTTTTAAAATTCTATTTATTTTTTCTAGAAAGTGTGTGGGTTTATTTTGTTTTGTTGCGATTTTGGTTTTTGTCTTTTTTGTTGTTGTTGTTCTTAATGGGTAAAAGTCCTGCTTGAGTGTCTTTTACTATGTTTAGAACAAATGACCATTTGACCGTTCCCTTAGGTACTGGGGAAGGGACGGAGGAGAAAAAGTTAGTTGAGATGGACTGCTGGTTTAATTTTTTTTTTTCTTAAGACAAAATGTACTAGAAGAAAGAAGCAAAAATAGAAAAAGCCATTCTTGTCTCAGGTGCTGGAAAGACGTAGGCAGAACACATGGTCTCATCAGCTGCTCTGTGATGTGGTGAACCTGTAGCAGGATTGATCTGTTGAGACTATTATTGAATTACCTCAATTGTCACAAATTCACAGAAATATTGTCCTGTAAAAGAGATGGCCTTGCATGTCAATATGAGACTGTCAGGAGAGAAATAGGCAGCAGTACAAACCAGGTATCTCCCAGGACCTGCTCAAGATTTGGCCAAAGGACATGAGTGTGGTAGTAAATCTACATCCCACCTCTCTGCCAAGCCTTACTGGGACAGCACTCGTAAAGTAGGAGATTCCTCACTGTCCTGATGGGTCTATGGCTCTGGGAAAGGATGAAAGGGGTAGTGAAGCGTGTTCATCCTCTTAGTTTCCTTGCTTCCACAGTTTTCCTTCCCACATAGTCTTCTTCCATCTCTCCTCTGACCCCCAAACCAGCGATAAATTAGTCAAAAATAAGATAAAATTTATTTTCTTCTTTTGGATCCTTTATTGTTGTTCCTTTACTCACTTGTCACAATTTTTATTCTTTCTGTCAAAAGTATTAATTTTTTTTTTTCAGATTAGATCTGCTGTCCTGCTCCACTTTTGTGCCTTAATCCATTAATATCAGGATGTTGGGATGCACTATGAGTCTTCACACAGTTTTCAAGAGGGCAATCTGAATAATACATACTCTTATATGGTGGTCCTTATTTTAACTAGGTGTCTTGTAAAGTTGTAGTGGTCACTCCTTTGAAATAGTGTTTTTAACTTTAAGGATGTTTGTATCTCAGCTGGGATAGCCAGGTCACCTGGTTTTAGATATTTAACACGGATTTACACTGTGGCTTTCTGAGCAAGAAAGATGAACCCTGAATGTGGAGGATTTCTGAATTATCTTTGAATTCATAAAAAGCCCCACAAAAGGATATTCCAAAATGACATATCATAGTGAGGCACTTAGAATCTCAAAGCTAGTTGGTATAATGATTTCTTTCCTAGCTCTGGTCTGTCAATTGCTCTCAGTCCTGCCTCTCTCCTCAGGGAAAGTTCAACCATCAGTATTGACATGATTTGAACATGGCGCTGTGTTCCTGAACCTTATTTTTTTTCTCTACTTGCTCTTTCCCACTCCTCTTCTGCTGTCCTGTCCCACTGTGTTCTTTCTGTTACTTTATTTGGTATAATATAATGAAGAATGGGCTCTGGAAAGAAATCTCTGGGCAATAAAGCCTTTTTTTAAAAAACCATGTGCATAAAGCAAAAATAACAAAAACTGTCTAAAGAAGCTGTTAGTGTGAATGTATTTATTTACCTTTGGGGGAAAAGCTTAACTGTGCTGCAGGACTTCAGGACTACAATAGACAGTAATTTCTATTTGAGTAGAACATCTGTTTCTCTTTTGAAATATGGGACAATCTGAACCCCAGGTTGTCAGCTGCTTTTACAAGTTTCAGGGGGAAAAAAAAAAGGAAGAAAAAGATAGACCAGCTATTTTTGAACCATTTATCAGTCAATAATCCAAATCCCTTTCAGGAATGGGGTTAAAGCATACCTACAGTATAAGTGAATACAGTGGAACAGCTTCTGAGTGGTGCCAGTACAGTGTGGGTTAGAAACTTTGACTCAGAACTATGTTCCTGGAGGTAAGGGGAATAGGGTCATTTCACAAGTAAGGAGAGACAGCATGGGAAGGAAAGAGATTTTCCAGCACATCCTGCGGTAGCTCTTGTAAGTTTATGACTTTCCACTTCTTGGGACTGGGCTGCCCTGGCATCCCTGTTGCTATGCAGCCCTAGTGTCCAGCTGTACTCACCCAGCCAGTGCTGAGCTGTGCACACACCACCGGTGGTCGCCCACATCCCCTGGGGTGGGGGAATCGCTCACATGACTGGAATCAGGAACTGATCTGTGGGCTGATTCCTCTGTTTGGAGACTGGCTGGGAGGAGAGGAGATGCTACGGAGATGTGATTCATTCCTGATAACGAGTGGGTGAAACTCGAGCAGGCAGAAAAGCTGTGATTCAATGAAGCTCCTGTACGAAGGGAGGACAAGGAAGAGAGCAGCCAGCAAGGGTGCTTTGAGAATGAGCTAGCGTGTACCATTTAAAAAACTATACCATTGTGTCCCCTTGAAATAAGTTTTTTGGAGGCAATCACAGCTCTTTATAACACCCAAATGTTACAGTAAAAATATGTTCCTTAGTGCATGAAGACATTTCTCCCTACAATTTCCTTGATTTGCTAGATAATGGATTTATTCACACATTGTATGAAAAAATACAGACTAAAAATAAATAAATCACCTCATTAAAAAGCATGTGGAAACATTTTTCAAAATTTGATCAGAATGTTATTTTCTCTGCTGCAGTAAGTTCACTATTGTAAACCTGCAGGGGGAAGAAATAAGCAAAGAGAAATCATACAGCATGCTGCCAACTTCATAGATCTTGGGTGGGATGAATCAGACAGAGAAATGAAACCCAGAGTTGGAAGTCTATTTAGCATCTTAGAAGAAAAGTTGCTGATGAAGAAGGAACAGAAGAAATAGGCATAGAAAAAAAATTATAAAAATTTAAATACCTGAACTTGTTTACTTGCATATCTCCCACCCTGACACTTTTTATCTGTAGCTTTTCTTTTTAAGTACCAAGTTTCTCTCAATTTCATGAGCAGGAGCAATAGACTATGCAGAGCTTCATGGGTATTTCAAGGGGTTGGCACCAACCAAACAGTCGTGCTTATGAATTTCAGTGTAGCATCAGATTGCCAGAGGGTGTAGTCTCTAGGGCAGAGACTATTAGCCCTTCATTTGTGCTTTGTTGAGCCTATTTTAGATATTATCCCTGGGCAGACAAGGGCTCTGTTCTGCGGTTGCAAGGCTCTGGCTGACAGGACGCTGACACTGCGGCACCGCTGCGTGATTACCCTCTTGTGCTGCCAGATTCCAAGGAGTGCTGATAAGAGTCAAGCATGGACTTCATTTCCTGGACTTGGGAGTGAGATGTGGGTCAAAAGAGCTTTGCCTTGGCATTTTCACTTGCTGTATTTCTAGCCCTCACCTTATAACACTATATATATATATATATATATGTATATATATATATATATATATATATATATTCTTTTTCAGTGATGTGAATTAATTTGTTGCTAGCCAGTTTGTCATTTCAAGATAACAAATACATTTTAGGACTGTTATTTAACAGGTAGCTGTATAGAACTCATATCTGGAAATCAAGATTAATATTAACATGTCCATGCATAATATTAGTTTATATTTAGACAAAGTCAGCAGGCATTTCTTTAAGAACTAAATACCTATAAAGTTAATTATTCATTTTCTTGCTTCTAGACAACAGTGTCCTGATCTTTCTTCCAAGTTCTTGGAAAGCAGTAGTGATAGAAAGTATACATCATGAAGGAAAAATGAGTGGCCAAATGAAACTGTAAAATACTACCTTGTAGGCAGTATCCTATTATTCACAGGCACGGCTATTAATATGAGGAAAAAATTTTCCACGTACACTTCAATAGAGGCAACCAGATGCAGCACGTTATTTATTATCATGGGGCAAGTTATATGATGTGCAAATATTTTGGCAGCTTGGAAGACTTCTGCTTTCTCATATTTATGACCATATCCTTCTCTTAAGGGATAACAGAAATATGGACTGTTTCTCTCACCTAGCAATATTGATCAGTGAAGCTACTGTTTCCATGAATTTATTTAAAAGTGCCTTTTCTGGAAGCTTCTTCTTTTGGAAAAAAAAAATACATATGTATGTAAAACTGATGTAATACCTTATATCTTAATTTAAAAGCCTGGAGTGTTCATACAAAACAATTACAGTACACTATAGAAATTTACACAGTGGACAGAGTGAAAGTTTATGGGTGCTCTAAGTAAGTTGAGAAAATCCAGAGTCCAAGGCTTGTATTCCTGAAATGAAAATTTTTATTTAGGAATCAGTATGTATTAAAATGCTTCATTTGAAAATAATTTTAAGCTCTTAATATAACTACAACATAGAAATCCACTATATCAGTGCTGCTTTGTATTCTTTGTGTATCTGTAATACTTTGTATGTTTAGGGAGTCTTTCAATGAGGTTTCTGAGCATGTTAGCCCATGCTGAGAATTCACCTTCCTCTGAGCATTTTGGAAAAAAAACTTTCTTTAAAAAGCATTGAGAAGCCCACTGATACTGCACTTGGAGCATTGGGTTTGGTGTTAGTACTGTAAATCTAAATGATTGTACTGTAAATGTCGACCCATTTGCAGAATTCTTCTGACCTTAGCAATCTGTACTTCATGGCCCTTTTTGTCTGCATTCAGTAAAGCTTTCTATTTTAATCAAAACAGTTATGGTGGCAGACTGCACACTTGGGCTTGGCATGTGGAGCTGTTTTGTCAGGGCATCCTGTTCTCACATTCGAAGTAGAAGCTCAGTGCAAGCACTGCTAAAAACACATGAGGAAGCTGATCTGGGTATTCTCTATTCGGGGCATGAAAGTGTCAGAAAGGAGTTTCTGCAGAGCATGGAGAAATAAAGTCTGTGATAAAGGTTCAAGGGAAGATTGTGAGATTGCGTGGTGGCTGTTTTCATGGCAAAGTCCTGAGTACTTTGGCAAAGGTGCAGGGAGTTACTGCTGCCTCAGCAACAGCCTGGTTAGCTGGATACCAATAGCAGGATGGGAGGCACGCTGTTCACGTGGGTAGAAGCCCATGGGAGGCTGAAAAAATCTGTGATTAGACAGGGAGTCTGGTTGTCGGCAACCATTGCTCCTGGCACACAGCATGTCTCCAGATTGCTGTGCTAGTAAGGGCTCAGGTGTCTTCACACTAGAGTTAGCAGCTGTAGGCTGGGTTGAGCATTAGCTTAGCTGGCCATTGGTGCAGGTTCAGTAATTCCACGGCAGTATCTTTTCCCTGTACACTCTGGTTGTTCTTTCTGTTCATTTTATTGATTTGCACACAGGTCTCCTAAACCTGGACTCTGTTTCTTTAGAGATTGGTATTATTTGAAGAGCGAGAATCCAAATTCAGGTTTCTTGGTTCTTGCTGTCCCTTTAGGGCTCCACTGTATTACCTCTGACCGTGGAAGGCTAAATGTATGAGGTGTCTACTCCCCCTGGACTGTCTTAGAGAGCCTAGTATTTGCAGCTTGCCCAGGTGCGAGTGTGGTGGCTTGAGCAAATCTCCAGCTTCAGGAATTAGCTTAGCTGCCCACAGTTATTTCAAAAACAGCAAACCTAGTTCTAATTTAAATTTCTTGGCTTTGTTACCTTATTTTAGAACTTTCCAGAAGTATGCTTTTCTGCTGTGCTTTATAGAAATAAGTCTACTTATGATTTTGTATTTTCTTCATGGAATTTGATGGCTGTTTTCAGAGAGAGTACGGGTCTCACAGGATAATCCAGTCCTGAAGCAAAAACTAGCTGTTGTTTTTGGTGGTGGTTTTTTTTTTTTTTTTTTTTTTTTTTTTTTTTTTTTTTTTTTTAACTGTTGCCAACCACAATCCAATGCTACAGAAGACAAGCAGAGCAGTGCCTGAGAGAAGTGCAGTGAAGGCATTTTTGTCATTTGGAAAGCACAGAAACTAATGATTCTCTTCTTTCAAATAGAAGTTTTCCCCAAAGGAAACTACTAGGACAACTAGCTGGTGTTTGTAATTGTGTACACCTCATTTAAAGTAATCTTTATCTTGATTTTGAAAAGGTTAGAGGGAAGAAGGAAAAATGGTGCTGATTGAAAGCAGAGTTTTGGGTTGGACATTTTTGTTGGTTTGTTTCTTTGTTTCTTTGTTTCTTTGCTTTGCCTATAGTGATGCCATTCAAATTTCACTGGCAGTCCTTGTCCCTCTGAGCAGAGGTATTGCAAAGCACAGATCTTCAAATGTACCAACAATGTAAATGGATAGATCCAGTAAATACAATCCTGAGAACAAGGGTGAATTTTTGATCTTGCTGGGATGGGGGTGGGAGAAATCATAACTGCTTGCCAGTGAAGAATTTGAAAAAGAGGCAAGTCTGGGAAACTCCAAGTCTCCTAAGGAAAAAATAATAATGGCTTTCAACATCATTCTTTAGTAGTCAGTCCCTAGAAAATAAAATTATTAAAAGATAAGACACTTTAATACTTTTCTTGTCATAGTATTTTGCAAAAAAAAGGTTTTTAATAACACAGCATAGAAACCAGTCAATTTAGAGAAGATGGGAATTAACATGAAAAATTCCAATCAGAAATGGGTGAAGGATACGGAGACCAGTTGGGACTGAGAGAAATGTTACTAATAGTTGCTGGACTGTGTGCATAAATATGCAGGTGAATAAAAGCTTAGATTAAAAGACAGAAATACATTAATTGCCATTGGTTTTTTCCAGTTGGAGGGAATAAAAATAGTTAAGTCACAGATACTGAGTTTTGTTACCTCAGTTTTAGGCTAACTTCATACTTCTCAGAAAAATCTTGTACCTTATCATATTAGTTATATTAGTAATTTCTGTGGTTTTTTTATTATTTCCACTACAAATTAATCTTTATTTTCCACTCAATTCATTTGTGACTGAGAGTCGTGTAACATGTAACATTATTTGTGTAATTTATCCCTTTCTAAAACAAAATCAGAAATAAAGAAGCAAATGGATTAGCAATTCTCTGTACTTAAATGGAAGAAGGAATATTGTTAAACAGTCATTATAATATCCATTTGAGCCTTCCAGAGCTATTAAAAACTTACATTTCACATTCAATATTAGCACACACATGCTGCAGACTACACGTGTGTGCTGTGCTAGCAATTGAATGGGTACTATCTGCATGAATGTCATTTTCACTATTTAATTAGATGCTTCTGAATGTAAACCTAAAATTCTTTTTTTTTTTCCCTCAGTGGGGATCTCTGCAGCTTGGAGGAACTTGTATCCTGTTTTTCTATTCTCTGGTTTAGGGGTCAGGAGGGACAGTAAAGCTCCTAAAAAAGATTTAAGTTCATCACTATTCAGAGGAACATTGTGCCTGACAGTAATTTGCTCAAGTTTTTCTCACGTGTCTTTTAGATGGCTGATTCTTGCTTCCAAGTAATTTTAAAAATATTTTTCCTGTCTTGACTGGGTTGAAAGTTTCTTAATAAATTGGTCAAGCCATGACTTTTCCTTTGGAAAGAAAAATTTCAAAAATCTTAGGAGATATTTTCTAAGATTTTCTGTAATCATTTAGTCCAAAAGTTCAGCAGAAAGCATGAAATAACTGTGATAAAGAAGATGGAAGCAAATGTCTTTGTAAAGGGTATAAAAAACCAAACCAGGTCAACTCGATGGGTTCAGTTGAACATGGTTTGGCTTGCTTTTACTTTGACCTTCTTCCTTCTCAACCAAGTATCTCAGTCTTACCTGATATAATTAATCCTTCCATCTATGACATTACTCAGTGTTTAGGGATTACAGACAACCCAAAATCTAGCAGAATCAGTGAACTGAAGAACAGTCTCTTCATATCATGTTTCTCACTAGAAATATCTGTAGGGATTTTTAGTTGATAAACTATAGATGGACCTAAAAGTAGACATTGCATCAGTGTGGGGTAACGCTGATGTGAATATTTCTGAACTTTGGAGGGTTCTAAAGCACACATCTTTCCTAAGTACATCTTGTCTAAAACTGAATTATTGCAAGCTCCAGGCAAGGAACAGGTAATACTTATATTGCCTCTGGAGCAGACCAAAAGTGAAATTAACTCTCATGTCCAAAGACTCGTGCCAAGTTTTTGACTATTATATTGTAATAGTGGAGGTGTGCTTTCTCCAGTCATCCATCTATTCCAGCCCTTGAACAGTTCTTCACAAGTTATTGAAAGACACTTCTGAAAGATAATCCCATAGTCTGTATCATTCACAAGGAAAGGCTTCCTGCCTAGGCTGTATACCTTCATGGTTTTGGATAGTTCTTCTCCCTGCCAAAACCTCCTGAGTATGCCCTTTTCATGGATTTTTTCTTTTGTTTTACACCTCTGACTGCATCATTCACTTGTGTTATTGAATGAAAGAGATAAGCACTTAAATCTTTCTATTTAGGTAGTTCTCAAATCAGATGGATAAATCATGTGTTATTGCAGAATGTTAACTTTTGAATTCTTAATGGTTTACAGTTTTCACAGCTCCTCTAAGAAATTAGAATTCAGAAGCAAGAAGGGATCATTTGTGACTGATTAATTTCTTGATTCTCTCAGAATGTGATGCATGGATCGCTCATCAATTTTATGGGGTAATGTTTCATGCCACTTATAAATATCTCATTATCTTCTCTACGCAAACACGTGTATCAGAAATACTGCAGTTGAATGCAAGCAGGATTTATATTTCCCTCGAGAAAATTAAAACTTCAGACTCATTATAGCATCCCTAGACCCAGTTGGCTGGCATACCAAGCATCACCTGGTTTGCTGAGTGCTTCTTATGGGTTGAGGCTGGCAGTAAATGTATGCTAATCAGGGTATTAGGCAAGTATTTGGCTAAGTCACAGGCAAATAAATGGTTTTTTCTTATTTTTTTATGGGAATTTCTTGCCTTTCTCCCTTTTACTGTATGATAAAAGTTGAATTAATACATGAGGAAAAAGCAATGCTTTACTTGTAGGGCTTGTTTACACAAGCAAGAGCCATGCAAATGGCTTGAACATACTTGTTATTTTCAGCTTTTTACTACTGCTAATTTTCATCCCAAATATTCCGTAAATACATGTTTAATCAAAACCAGAGGTATAGTAAGATAGATAATTGGTGATTTTTGCAAAGAAGACTGGAAAAACCTCAATTTTTTGGAAAACCCATAATTTCACAGAGGCATTATTGATTATGACAGTTATTTTTATGGATCTACGATCACAACAATCAGACAGTATCAAGTGCTAGGAATGTATAGGAAAATAACAGAAAACTATAAAAGAACAAAGTGTATGTTTTCAGGTCTGTGGTTTATCCATAACTTGAACACTGTATTGTTCATATTCTCTCTTCTCAGAAAGGTCATATTGCAGAAAAGGAAATAATCATGAAATGCCAATGAACAGTCAAAGGCAAGGAACGGCTTCCATACAAGCTGTGACTTGGTGGTCTGTCCATATTTATTGGGTTCCCACTGCAAAGTTTTGGAAGCAGGGTGAACTGCAGAGGTGGCTTCTCCTAGAAGATGCCAGAAGGTTCCCACGTCTGATAGAGCAATGTCACCTGGCTCCAAGACAGACCTGCCACTAGAGACCAGGCCCGCTTGTGATGATGGTAGTGATTCTGGGATAATGTATTTCAGAAACAGCAAAAACCGCTGCGAAAAAGCATCTGGGAGAGACCTGTGAGAATATGTGAGAGAAGCAGCTGTGAATACATGAAGAATGTGAGGGAGGACGTGCTCCAGGCACCATAGCAAATATTCCCCTGCAGCCCATGGTGAGCCCCTGCACTCCATGGAGGTCCGTAGTGGAACAGATATCTGGAGGATCCCATGCCAGGGAAGGTGGGGTACCAAAGGAGACTATGACTCCATGGGAAGATCATGCTGGAGCAGGCTCCTGGCAGAACCTGTGAGGGCACAGAGAGAAGAGCCCATGGTCAAGCAGGTTTTCTGGCAGGACTTGTGACCCTAAGGGGGGCCTTCACTGGAGCAGCCTGTTCCCAAAGGACTGCACCCAGTGGAAGGGTTCCCTAAGAACTGCAGCCTGTGGGAAGCAGTTCATGATGGACTGTATCCCATGAGAGTGAGCCCATGCTTGAAGAGTTGAGGAGGAAGGATCAGCAAAGACAATGCATAAGAAGTTGACTAAAACCCCCATTCTCCATCTCCCTCTTCTGCTCACAGGGAAAAAGGTAGAGACGTCTGGAGGGAAGTCAAACCTGGGAAGAAAAGGGAGAGAAGGAGAAGTTTTTAGGTTTTATCTTATTTCTTAGCTATCTTATTGTGTTTAATTGTTAATTAATTAAATTAATTACCATAAGTCAAGTTTTTCCCACAAGAAAAACGGAAGTGTGATCCTTCCCTGTCCTCATTTCTACCCATAAGCTTTTTTTTTTTTTTTTTTTTTTTTTTTTTGGCTTTATTTATTTTTTTCCCTCCAATTTTGTCCTCTATCCTTTTTTAGGGAGAGGGAAATGATAGAGCAGCTTGGCAAGCAACCAACAGCCAGCCAAGGTTAACCCACAACAGATGCCACAAATAGATGATATGGAGATGGCAGATATGGAGGAGACAGGCACATAATAATTCTAAAATCATGAATGCCATGGCAAAAGGAGACACTGCATGCTGCCTCTTTAAATACAAGAACTAGGGGCATGAAATTAATCTGAGAAGTTCTTTACAAAACAGAAATAAAGGAAGTTTTTCATGGAATTGGAATCAGAACTGAGGAGCTTGCTGATAAGCAACGTTGTGAGTGATTAAAGGTTACGTGGTCTCTAGGAGGAAATGGACAAGTGCTTGGAATAAGCATCTATTTGGGTTAGTAACCCAGAAATCACATCAAAGTCTGTAAATTATCCCAGTGGAAAACATCGGGAAGCTAGGAAAATACTCAGAGGAATCCTTTTCAGGTAAGGTTATGGATGGGGCTCTGAGCAACCTGATCTAGTGATCTAATGAAAGGGATCTGTCCCTGCCCATGGCAGAGTTTTATTAGATGATTTTTAAAGGTTCCTTCCAACCTACACCATTCTATGATTCTATGTGGTTGTCCCTGTTTTCAGTCTCATCAAGTGGGTGGCTATAGCCATAGAAACAGAATACAAATGCAGATGAGTCCCTGGACTTACAAAATGCTAATATTATTAAGAGGAAAAATAAGAATGAAACTTATAGATAGCTATACTTAGAAAAGATGGGTCTCACTCAAATTTCTGGAAGGAAAAGTCCAATGTGCATAGTTAAGGGAAAAGAAAGGGGATGAAGATTCCTCCTGGAAAACGCATCAGCTCTGACATCCCCCTTGTCCATACAAGCAGACATCTGGGCAGACAAATAGTGAGCAGGGTTTGAAAGCGCTACTCTGAAAAGGCTGTACAAACACTGAGAAGTACAACCTTTCAACATATTGAGAATAGGAGCAAAGTGCAACACACAAAAAATTCTCTTTTCTAGGCCATTTCTAGTAAACTTTCTTCAAAGTTCAGGTCATTTAGGTAAACCTGCACCAATGAAAGAAACAAGCAAAGAGGCAAACACTCCAACACATGAAAGAAAAGACATTGGAATTACCTCAATGACTGTGAGCAACCTATTTTCAGGCAGGCATTTTGGCATTATTTATTGCATTAGTAATAAATAGTTACGTTAGTATTTTCATTTTGCTTTGAATAATAACTTTTTTTTCTTTTCACCTGTTGCATTCAATCTTCTGTTGAATTAATAATCCAAAATTAGTGTCTGAAGGAGTGTTCTGTGAGGGACATGGGGGCTGAAATTCTTACACCACAGTCTAAACTATTATTTCAAGTATTGAAAAATAGATTAGTCATATTCTTACTGATGAAGATAAAATTACATCTGTATTTCTTAAAATATAAGGTCTCTTTCATTAACTTTTATGAATTTTCCCTATATATAATCAAATAATCATTTAGGTGGGAAAAGACCTGTAAGATCATTGAGTCCAACTATAAAATTAACTCTGCCAATTCAACCACTAAACCATTTCCCCGAGTGCCACATCTGCGCATCTTTTAAATACCTCCAGGGACGGTGACTCCACTACTTCCTTGAGCAACCTCTTCCAGTGCTTGATAACTCTCTGATGAATAAATTATTCCTAACATCCAATCTAAACCTCGCCTGGCCCCACTTGAGGCTATTTCCTTTTGTCCTGCCACTTGTTGCCTGGGAGAAGGGACCTTGCTACAATCTCCTGTCAGGCAGTTGTAGAGAATGTTAAAGTGCCACTCATGGTCTCTTTTTCTTCAGGCTAAACAACACTGGTTCCCTCAGCTGCTCCTCATAAGACTTGTGCTCCTGACCCTTCACCACCTCTGTTGTTTTTCTTTGGGTATGCAAATCTAATTACCATCTAAGCAGCTTTGAAAAACTCAGCTTGCATTTACCCTTTCCAAGTATTTTGGCAGTTTTGTATGGAAAGGTTACTCACTACTGCTGGTAAATGCTGATTTCATCCCTGATTTCTCTTAGAACTGCTTACTGTATGCTAGAGGGTTTTTGCAGTTTACTACTCATTGCTGTAAAGTAACTGTAAAATATGACAGAATTCAGAGGTATCCTTTACAGAGTCCACCCAAAATAAGAGTTTCAGCATGGAATTGTGTCCAGCTTTTTTTTTACAGTGAACACTAATACAAAGAACTTATTTTATTCTCTGCAATTCTGTCCTTTGTCATGTTGCTCGAGTACTTTGATCAGCCGTTTGCCTTACAGACTTTGCCAAACTTCTCGCTACTTATGTGTTTGAAGAAAGATTTTCTATTTAGTTTAATTCCCTTTGACAGTTGCACTTCAAACCCTATTTTTGGCTCTCTTGGTTATGTTTTTATATTTAATGTGCCACGGTTCATGATAACTTCATTTTTCTTAGGTTTGACACAGCTTTAGTCTTCTGATGGAAAACTTGTTTCTAATTACCTCCCTAACCTGCTGTTCAGTCATCATGAGTTTTATACCCTTTCTAAAAATACTTTCAAAAAAATCTGTGGTATGCATTCATCAGTGTTCCTCCTTCAATAATCTCCACGCTGACTGTCAGGTTTTAATTCTCTTAGCTGCCCACTTTAAACAAGTTTTTTTTGTCTTTCTGTGGCTCTACCTCCTGAAATAGAGCAAAACTGTGGTGTATCCCTTTCTCTGTTGTTGCTCTTGTAAGGGTAGAGTTTGTCTTGATTCACATGTGCAGTTTTGAGCCAAGTCACGTGTCATAGTGAGGACAAGGTTAAGAGAAGTGTCCCAGTTTGTGGGCTGCCTTCACAGCTGCTACAGGATGTACTAATCGATTGCCTTGTAAAAATGTGTTCTCTGTGTCATGTTCCAGTGTGAATCTTCATAAGGGTAATTACTACTGTTCTGCCGTTTTCTGCACTTTCTGCCTCCAATCTCCCATGGAATAGCAGTTAGTGCTGCCATCCTGTCTAGGTGGTCACTAATGTCTTATGTTCTTCCTATTTAGGCCTTGAATTTTGGTCTCTAAGGACATCAGAACACTTGATCAGGTAGATAGTCTGTCAGTTTTGATTTTTATTAAATTGTGTTTCTCCAATCCAGTGACTGTGGGGAGGATGAGTGTAGACATGAGAATGTGAGACAGGAAGGCAGCAGCAACAGAGTTCAGTGAAAGGAGCTCTTGCTTCAGGAATACGCCCAGATTTTCTCCACAGTCAGAGAAGCTAGAGGAGCTCTTCTAAATAACATTTTGTCCTACGTTCTTTAAAATAAGACTAGCCAATTTATTCTCAAACTTAGATTGGCTGCTTCTTAGTTATTTTTCCAATGGCAAAATATACATTGGAGGTCTTGCTAATGAGGGATTTAAGTGCCTAAACTGTGTCTTCAGGGAATAGAGGTCTGTGATGTAGACTGATTGGTTTGCTCTCCTTTCTCCTGCTGAAAGTGGTCCAATTAAACCTTGTAATTGTTGAGGACAGAGGTCCTTAGCTGGTAGGGCTCACAAGGGGAGGGAAACAAATGGGATACCTTGGTTCTTGTGCTTGGTCTAAGGACCTACTTTTATATGAAGTAGTTAACGAGTAATTGAAATCCTTGGAACAGAGATTGTCTGTCAATAAATTAACTTTACATCTTAGCTCTCTCAGTCTTGCACCAGTACTGCTTAAGCTTGGAAGCACAGGTCCAGGTGCATGAAGGATTTTGAAATCTAGATTTTGAGGGCTATAAGTTTTACTTTTTTCAGGGATAATGGAACATTTCTTTGCATAAAGAGAGAGAGAGATACATGAGATTGGAAGAAATACAATGAAAGTTGTATTTTTATGCCTTATGCTTATAAAAGTACTTAATTCCCCTTAAGTAGCTCAGAAGAGATATTTTAGTAATTTAAGAGGTACATACCAGTTACATGGATTCAGCAACAGAAATAACTGGGTTCGTGTAACATATAAAGCTTAATAAGTGACTAATTCAAGACTTTTTCTGTGAGACAGTGAGCCATATGTGCCACTCCATCTGGGAAAGTGCACTCACTAAACCATCTCTGGTTTGAAGATAAGGCAAACTATGGCAGCCTATGACAGCTGATGAACAGCCTATAAGTACATAGAAGATGCTTCAGCAGCTGCTGTGACTTAGCAAATTTAAAATCAACTTCTTATGCATTGGAAGTAGAAAGTACTTTTTTTACTTTATTTTATGTTCCAAATAATATGTCTTTGCAAGTTTTGGTCAATTTCAAATTTAGCAGACATTCCACAGAGTACTAGTATTACTGCCTGAATTGTTTTATGCTAGGCTAGAAGTAGCTCCTTGTGGGCTTCCTAAGAACAGAGTGTGCTGTTTTGTTCTGGATCTTTTTTATGACCGTACTCAGAGGAAGTACTTAATGGGTGGCAATTCACAGATTTGAAGTCAGTTTTCAGTGTACATGATTCTGTGGACTACATTTCAAAACAACATCATAGGGCTGTAAATTATTTCCTTTAAAGACAGAAAAAATAGAAAATTTTATACTGCTTTTACTTAGGAAAAATATGAAGCTTCCACTGGTAGGTGTGCTCCTGTTTAAGAATCCAGTGAAGCTGCTTAAACTGACAACTTCCACTACAGTCAGAATTATTCTTATCTGCGATCTCATGTATCAAAGCATTTATATTCTTTTGCTTCATTTCATGTCATGTAAATTTTCATTCTGAAGTGTCTGGGAAGCTTTCTGGAGTTCAGAAAGAATTGTGACTAGCATCCATCTTATCTATTCTTGCATCTATTCCTTACGGGAAAAATGAAAATAATGGAGATGCTTTGAGTTTATAAATGAAGTCAAAGCTGAAAATAGCTTTTGCACATAGAGATGCCCTTTTGTTATTCAGGAAATGCATTCCAAACAGTTAGCCCTGGAGAAAATGATGCCTCTAGTGCAGATGAGCTTTACCCTCACTGTAGAAAA
Source organism: Chamaea fasciata (assembly GCF_029207755.1). NCBI lineage: Eukaryota > Metazoa > Chordata > Aves > Passeriformes > Sylviidae > Chamaea > Chamaea fasciata. The sequence goes on along the minus strand of NW_027094087.1, from coordinate 78,335,572 downwards.
TTTCAGCATGTCAGAGTAGCACTGCTGTTGGCAACGTTGCTAATGTTGGCCTTTCACTTATCCTTGCTTGAAACAATGATGTACTTGAAGACAATAACAGAGTCCTTGGGTGAGAATAAATATTGTACAGAGAACTGGTTCAGGAAGCAGAGGACAGTTTTGCTTCCCAAACAATAGAAAATTATATTTGAAGGAGGTTCTATAGCATTTTGAACTTCCTAGTGTTTTCTAAGTGCTGAAGGCTATGAAACCAAATCTGCTGTGTTACCTCACTCAGCTCTGAATTCTTCATGAGATAATATGGTCACTGCCCACTGGCGTGAAATGAGGGACTTCATGTCACTACAGGAGAGCAATGCAGCTGACAGACTGATGTCACTACTGGCTGCCTCCAGCAAAAAGGATTATTTCAGGCTGACTTCTAGGTCTATCCTGATAGAACACCAGCTGTAATGCCATGCTTTGACTAAATAGAAATACTACTTAGCTAAGAAACAAGATCTAGCTGTTTTCTGGCTAGAGGAATTGCTTTTCTGGAATGAGTAACTTGCAGCAGTCTGGCCATTAGAAGAAGCATAAGGATTAGTCTGTCACCTTCCCATATCCTGCACTTGATCTAAATAAACAAATAAATAGCATCCCTCCAAATATCCAAGAATTAGTCTCTCCAATACAGTTTTTTCTCCTAAGCTGTGTACGTGTTAGTTTTAACCCTGTGGGAGTTGCTTTTCTATAACCATGTCTGGAATTTGGCCCTTAATAGTGACTGAGTCTTCACTCTGTAATGTAGGTCAAGAGAAGAAATTAAATGATGACATTGTGCTTGCTTGCTGTGGCATCCCCCAGGAGTTGGTATGGTCCCTACTGATTGCCTTGAATCATTAATCAAAGGGAAGCTGCATTGCACAGCCTACAATATATTCTCAGCAGGCACATGCATTGATGATGCTGCACCATGAAAAAGATTTAATTGCATTGACAGTACATTTTTTTCACAGTTTAGAGTGTTTATCAAAATTGTGCTTGTAGCATCTAAAAATACTGTAATTAATGCAGCTTTTGGCCTCTTCACACACTGTTTTCTTTTTAGTTTCTTCTGTTAAAGAAGACAGCTGTTTGCTAGGAAAACAAATTCATCTCTTTTCCTTCTCTCTCTCGCCTCCTGTTTTGTATCTGAGTGCATCAGTAGGAGGCTCACAGTTTGTTGTAAATGTTCATTCACAGTTTCTGCAGATTCCTACATTCATATTCACAAAGGCAGAATATTTCAAGATGTCCTTCCTATCGAGTTACTGCCACTTCACATCAGACATGAGGAATATAAAATATGGGCATTGCTTCCAGAGGCAAAACAATGGAAACAAAAAAAACCAAAAACCAAAACCAAACAAACAAAAAAACCCACCCCAAACCCAAACGATAAGGTACAAACCCCACTGTTCTCGAGGAGAATGTGACTATTTGGATCAGCCATTTCTTCATTGTTAAACTGTTTCCTTTCATTGCTGATCTAAGGGTGGCTTGTGGATATTAACTTGTAGAGTATATTACAGAACAAGGAAAGCAAACCTTCTTTGATAAGATAAAGCATCTGCAAGAGAGGGGGAGGGAGATGCTTGTGAGTCGGCTTCTGACACCACTAGGCAGCTGTTCCTTGGCTCCTGGGCAGACCAGGACAGTGTTTTCCTTTCTCCTCTTAAATATTCAGGCTGTGAGAGCAGGAAAGGACATGAAAGCATGGGTCAGCACCAGAAGCTGTTGTTCCTGTGCTGGGCAACCCATGTGCATGTGGGGACCTGCAACCCCATAAGAAACCCAACCTACTTAGTGGTGAGCAGACTCGGAGCGAGGGAGCATCATCTGCTGTCCTTTGCAAGAGCAAAGGGAAAGAGTTAAAGAAGACACGGCGAAAAAAATTATATATTTGGGCATTAAGGAAAAAGACACTTAACATCTGTTTTCCCCACACCTCTACAGAAAAATTGTATTATCATGACTCATTTTTGTCATCCATCTGCTACCATTAACTATGGTAAAATGCTCTGTAGCTTCAGACATCCTCATCAGGTTTTAAAATGTTTCAGTTCTACATATTGCCTTGTAAATCTTGTATTACAGTGAAGAAGACTGTGTTTGTAGCAGAGCTTTTCAAGGCTGCAATTTCACTGAAATTACTATTATTACCTTATAGACTGCAATAGTAAAGCTCAAGTGGTGCAGTATATGAAATCCTAAGGTTAAATAAAGGATTTTACCATGACATCACACTGGACTTTGTACTTCTGCTGCTGATGTAGGACTTGAGCTTCTATTAAAACAGGAGCCTATTGAACATCTTTATCATTGTCTGGCATAAAAGCCTGCACTGTGTACACACACAGTGTGAAGGTTCAAGATCAGAGACTAAGTGGAAGTATCTTGAGTATATCAAATGCTTTCTACTCTGTGAATAAAGATATCTGGAGTCAAGCTACCCTTACGCTGCTAGTTGGTGATGTATGTGAGAATGGGATTCACAAGTGATAGCAGAACCAGAAATGGTCCTGTGGTGAAGCCTGCACTTAAGCCTGTAAGCACCACAAAGTGAATTAATCAGGAAAACATATGAAGCAATAAAAAAAAAAATCATTAAAGAAAAAACATTCATAATAGTTAACAGAGAAAATTAATGAAAAATAAATGTATTATAAGTAATTAAGATTTTAATGAAAGTTCATTTAAACCATTTTTTCTCCTTCAGTATATTAAAGCAGTAGTAAGTATAGGATGGAAGAGCTTGAAAATTTCTGGATGGTTGTCTTCAAGGATATTTATTGAGCAGACAGATTGTTTAAGCTCCTGGTTGCTGTAATCTTCCAGAGAGGATTGAGTTTAATGTATTTGGAAAAGATCAGGCTGCTTTCTTTTCCAGTACAAGCTTTACTCTTAGAAATGCTGTTTTACAGATTAGATTAAATTTAATGCATTTAAATATTGAGTTTTGAAATCATTGAAGAAACAAGGTGTCCCTAGAATAGAAGATGCAGGTTTTGCTGAGGATGCAGAAGACGCAGTTCTTTTCATTTCATTCATCACCAAGACAGCATTAAAGTGCAGAGGCTATGTCACTGCTAATAAAATTACATGAGGGGTGAAGAAACATGGACCCAACATTCTGTACCTGATTACAGATCAACTGTTGAAATTACCATTGGCCTTTACATTGTAAGATCTTTTTTCTTGTATAATGTGGAGAATAACGGCTCTATCTTATTAAATTTCCTTTGTCTATGATTTGGAAAACCACAGAAAAACTATTTTGTAACTGAAAAGTATTTTCAGCTTTCAAAAAGCGTGGTACAGTAGAGTGGTGGATAAATAGGAAAGAATCCTTCCTTTGCATTGAGCTGCTGAGATTTTTCCAGCCTTTCAAAGAGGCTGTCACTAAGGATGAGAATTCTGACATTTGAAAGCCCTCTTACCTGCTGATGGAGGAAAGTGCAGAGACTGACTTGTCTCTTCCCCAGCCATGCCCAGCTGCCTTCACTTCTTAGCAGAGACACCCTTGTCTTTCAGATTAGCAGAGAAACAGAAATGGCAGAAAGGGAAACCTTGGTCACTGAAGCTTACCCTAAATCTTTGTGGATCTTTGAGTGAGTAGCAGCTTTTTTAGCTACCTGTCTGTCATCCTCCTTTTTCACAGTGTCCCCCAGATGGGGGCAATGAGGCAAGCCCGGGGCACCCCAGGTGCCTTCAGAAAGCTGCCCACAGCCCACGAGGACCTGCTGTGCTGAGGGCAAAGGCTCTGCTTGCAGCCCAGTATCTAGCCACCTGCAAATGCCCTGACCCACTGCATGAACACTCGTGTCTCTCCTCTTTCCCCAATTCACACGGGGTAAATGTCTTCCATGGCACAGCCACGGGGATGTTATGATTCCATCTCACTGCAACCGTGTATTCCTGGCTCTAGTGTCACAGTCATCAGTAAAAGAGCAGTAAATAACGGGTGGGGTCAGCCCGAAAGGGAAGCCGCAGTTGGCAGCTGACTGCTCACTCTTTGTTCAACACAGGATCATCTTCACACAGGCAGGCTCAACTTTTTCCTGCTGTCCTTGTACCTTCTGTGGTCCAGCAATTTACAGAGCCTTTGAGAAAGACTATCAATTTTAATGAAAATACAGGGATAAACCAACAATTTAAGTTCAACTCTAATATTACTGTAGTAACTCTAATATTACTGCTAGCTTGTTTCATTTAAGCTGGCTTTTGTTCTGTGCTATTTTAAAAACTCTTAGTAACTTCAAATGCTAAAACACAGGTGCTCTTACTGATTTTTAAGCTGTTTAACTTACATTGCAACTGTTAAAATATTCCGGTCTAATTTTACCATTGAGATGAAGTTTGGGTTGTAACTCCACAAGAATCAGTTCTGGAAAAGCAGAAACCAGGGCAGGTTGCAAACAGTTCCTATCAAGAAGCCATTCAGATAACTGCAGGGCCAATTGCTTTGCAAAAAGCCAAATTGTTATTTTCAATAACTAACTCCTGCACACTATGTTTGCAGGTTACAACATGGAGTAATAAAAAGTCATCCAAGGCTGATGATTTTTATACTGAAAAAAAAATATGGAAAGGCTGATTTCTTTTTCGTGGGGTATGCACTTTGAGGAAAATAGCTTTAAAGAATTTACTGTGTAAAATTTTCTTCCTGCCCTTAAACACAGAAGAGAAATTTTGAGAGATCTTTCAGATATTGAAATCGGTAGATTTCTAATGTTGCTAAGGGTTTTTATTCCTTGTATAAATCATACACTAAGCTCCTTTAGCAGTCACAGGAGTTATGGGCAGTGCTGAATGCTTTATCTCTTTTTCCTTACTAGCCTAACACATAATTTTGTGTGTATGAATGATATATGAAAGTCCTTAGTTAAAAGAAATGTAAAGTTTTTTCAGCAAAACCAACCGACATTTACTACAGCATCTATGATATTTTGCTTTTCCTTCATTCATTTAATAATTTTCACTCATTCAAATGGTGTGAAATGTCTTGGCATACCGGAATACAGTTGTGAAACACAAGGAATTTACCTGAAGTCACATCTCTTCCCTTGAAATATAGAAACAAACTTATACCCGTACTACTTTCAAGGGAAAAGGGGAAATAAACCAAACCAAACCAAACCAAAACAAAACAACAAACAAACAAACAAATAAAACCCCAATAATAGACCAATTAAAAAAGAAATTAGATTTCTAAGACTGAAAGCTTCTCTTGTCCTTGTAATACTGTGGCCATGGGTTTTGGCAGTCTAATAGCACAAGGTGCTGTTTGTGGAGTGGCAGTGCTTACTGTCCTGAAAATCAGACTCCAGATCCTTTCATCACTCTTTGATACACTGGTTAATTGCATAAGCTGGGTCGTTGAACTAATACTCCATAACCACTGGGCTAATAATAGTGGGTCACAACCCTTTCTTAGCCTCATTTGGACATTCATGTGGTTTCTGTCGTTTTTGATCCTAACATAAATGTATTAATCCTTCTACAGCAACTTATCTTGAGCATATGTGTGCAAACTTCTCTTGTCACTCATCCCTGAGCATTTCAGCTGGTGCTTTCACTGCTACTCACCACTGTAACCAAGATTGCTACAGGGCTTTCTGTTGCTGCATTACCCCTGCACAAACAATTATTATTGACATCCAGACTAAGATCATTTTCTCAGCCAGAGATCATTACTTAAACTGTCATTTTTCTCCTGTCTTGCTGAATACAATGCCGTCACCCCTACCCAAAGACTTGTCAAACTATGTTGTGTCTCTCAGGCACCCAGTACCTTTCAAGACTCCAGTAACAGTGGCAAACTCTCTCAACAAGCTAGAGCCACTCCTTGCATCGGCAGTAGGATTGTTTCTGTATCTCCTGGCTAATTATACCTAATTCTGCTGTCTCCCAAAGGGTTGAGCAAGTGATTCTGCTCAATCTTAAAGCCTAAATATTCCTCAGATAGTGAAGCTGCAAGTGTTGAGTTTGTATTGCTGGAGATCTCCTGCTTTTGGTTTCAACACTTGACTCTTGAGATCTCTTTGATTTCTAGCATACAGGTTTGCCAACTTGTGCATGAAGATGGTTCTTGGTTTCTTATTCCATTTGGCTTTATCTTCTCCCAGGCATTCAATTTTTAATTTGAAACAAAATTGTTCTAATTCCAATGTCATCTTCATGACTCCTGCAGAATTCCTGGAAAAATAAAAACACGAAAAACCTTGTGTGTTATCCTGCAGTCAAGTCCCATATACAGAACTGCAGGGGTCCATCTTGTCTTTACTTTCCACTTGCTTGTATGTCTTCAGGATCTGTATTAACAAGCATTAAAGCTGCTTGCATCTTGTACTTTTGTACATATTTGCCTTCTCCTTTTTATTAGATTCCTTGGGGTCCACTCCCTCCTGAAGAGTATTCCCAGCCCTGCCAACCTGTTCTTCTGAATCCAGACTGTTTATGTTAGCAGGGTTCAAAGAACCCATAACCATGTGCAAGGGACGAGTGGATCCTCCAGCACTGCAGTTTTGAATGTTAGCTCACCCTAATTGGACTGCATCTCCCTCTGGCACTCATCTAAAAACTACAGACAATAGCTGCTTTTAACATCTGTCTCTGGACCCATATGGCTTTTGTTCTTTCAAAAAAAGCCCTGCAGACACCATTTCCAGCTGCTTTAACACACCTCAACTCTGGCTGTATGCACAGTTCATTTGCTGTGGCTGGTGTTTCTCGTGGGTTGCACATGAACCATTTTGTGGCTGCACAGGCTGTTTCAGACAGGTAATTTTACCTGCATTGGTCAACTGGGGGCAATTTGTGTTCACAAGGAGCAGTACCAGGTGGACAGGGATCATTCCAAACCCCTCTGTGCCAGTCATCAAGACCCTGCTTTGCTAGCTGTCTTCTGGTTTGTACCGCTCTATCCATTTTACCTGTCATTTCTGTGTAAGCTTCTCAGTTATCTTCTTGTAAGAGTTGTGATTCTCACCTTCTCTTCTCCTATCCTCCCCAGTTTCCCAGCACCACTTGTAACAGTTACCTTAGCCAACTAAGTTTACTTTTTTCCCCCCCTCACATTTTGTGATATCTGAAATTTCTTTTTTTGGTCTTTCCTTCCACCCTCACCATCCGCTCCTCGCAGCAGCAGATTTTAGCTCTTCTGCAGCAGAGGTACATTCCCCAGCCTTGTATTCCCCAGTGTGATCCCCACAGCAATTTTTTCCTTCCGTAATGCCCTGCTCTTATCTTCACATTGCTCTCACTAGCTGCCCAACATTCCTCTAGCCCAGGCTACCCTCCCCGTTAACTCCTCCCTTACCACAAACAATCCACTCTTCCCAAGACTCTCAGAAACTTACACAGCTTTATTTTAAAGACTCTGAAAAGCCTCACATGTCTAGGCATGAGGATAAAAATGTACTGCCTGTTCTTCTACCATAGAAGCCATGGTAGTCTCTCTCCTTTAGAGGTCATGGCTGTATTTGCTGCTGGGTTTGAAAAGTCCTTCACAGTCCTGCTTTGGCATACATGACATGGGTTATGACCTTTTTACCAACTTGGTATTTGAATGTTCTTGTTTGCTGTGTGTGACAGTGATACAATTTCTATTTCTGCTCCACTCAGGCTCCCACATTCTTGCTCTCATAGCCTCGGTTGTTGAGTTCTCCACATTCTCTACCAACTTGTTACATGAAAAAAGAGGCCTCTTGGTGTTTGCAGGACTCATCTGGTGCAGAGTGGCTGAAAAAGAACAGGACTGATTTTTTGCTTCTTTTACTAAGCAAAATTGAAAGAAACAGATAATTGCTAGCATTTGTGTTGTGCTAGGCATCTTTGGGGGTTTCATTCATGTGTTTCAATATGCACAAAGCCTCAGGGAGGAGACGATTAAAGAATAAACAATTTTCGACTGGATTCTCAAATGGTAGGTGGACTCTTCCATATGGTGCTCACTGTGGTGTCTATGTACTGTTTTACCTTCATGTTGCTCTTTCTATAATCCTGTTTCACAGGAAAACACTTTTTATGTGGTCTAATCAAGTTGGTCTTTTAGCACAATTGACTTTTCATATAGTTATGTGTACGACACTATATTATGTTTTGGTGAAATGTTGTTTTGTAAGGTGGCCTTAGTTTTGCAGCAACTTTTCAACCTACTCTATCTCAAAGCATTTAGTTCCACTAATCCTTTAAGATCCCAAGAGTCCATAGCAGCTGCATTCTGCAGTGGAAATAGTTGTGGTCAGCAGCAGTAACCAGGATTTCCTGTGCTGGACATTGTCCACTTGCAGTAAAAATTAAGTGGAACTGAAGTGGTTTGTAGGCTCTTTTAGCTGCCACAGTTCATGAGAACTGTAATTGTATTTCTCATTTAAAGCTTTTGAATATTAACAAATCTGTCAAGACATTGGAACTATTATGAAGTTTCATTAATTCTTTCTTTAGCAGGGAAGAGCTTGGCATGGAAACTACAGGTAAAATGGCTCTGGAGTAAGAAGAAAAAAGTTTGGTTTACTTAAAGTTCTGTTGTGAGTTCTGAAGTGGGTCTGTCTATTGATTGTTAGTCCTATACTCAGCTCTACAGGGGGCCTGCTTATAAGCATTACTACACAAGAGTAAATTTCATCATGTTTTTTATCTTGTCGCTGTGCAATTTGCCATTCAGTTTTATCAAGATTGAGAAAACCTATGGAATTAGTGAATTGAACATAATTTCCCATGTATGGAAGCACTTTCAGTTTTTTATTACTTGCCATCACAATCATATTTGGCTTACACTTAGCAAATATCCTCTGTAATGTGCTGGTTTTCAGCTGCTCCTAATAGACCTAAAATTGTGAAGACATTTTTGTTCTCTTGCTGCCAGTTTTGACAAGGAATATACACTGAATTTGCTTTGTATTTTACACATGCTTTGGTCAGCCAAACTGATTTCATCTCCCTCCATTTTTCCTTATGGTTGACAAATGTGCAATTCTTGAAGCCTGAGGTTATTACACACCCTTTTCCCACCTGCAACTGATATATTGGGCGTAAATCACCAGAGATTATTCCTTGCAGGTTTGCTCTGTAGGACCCCCAGGAGTCTTAGTGGTATTTGTGGGTGGAAGAAACTGCAATGCCTGTCTCAGTTTACCAGAGCTTTCTGATTAACGGTGGTTAAAGTTCACCAATTAACACAACTTGATTTAGGAATTCCAAAGTAATAGGGAAATTGCTACAAATCAGATAACTTGGTCATCTTAACCAGCTACAGATTTTAAAAAAATTATTAGGAAAGGGAAGATTTTGTTGATGAAAATGGAAACTAAAAATTTGCACATATTAGTATGGAAATTACTATGGTTTACTCCTTAACTGTTTCATACTGGCTAATCTTCGAGGGTGGACATCTGAAGTTCTTAGGATCAGGAATGATGTAGTACTGCCAATGGAGAAGCTTTTAACCTGGAATCTCCTTCTTTCTTTTGAGAGAAAAGAGAAAGACTATAGATAGGGAAGGTTAATATAGCTCATTTCTTATGAATTCCCTGTGCTCGTTGCCTTTGTATCCCTGCTGCTCAAGACGGAATGCCTTTTCCTTCTGAGGTTTCCTCCCGGAGGTTATAGCAAAGTTAGAAGGAGCCTTGTGAATGGTCACAAAGATGTCACCAGAACTATGAGAGTTTTTATTACTTTTTTCATTTCTTTTCTCTCTTTTTGTGGAAGAGATTCGCATGTGAGTTGCATGGTTTGCGTTCATGACTTTTATTAGAAGGTGGCTTTGAATTTTGGGATGATTTATCATATGCATAATCACATGTGTATCTAGCAACATATCTGAAATCTGTTTCACTCTGTCTCCAACCCATGCATTTTAAACATGATACACAAATGAGTATTTACACTGAAAAGTCAAGTCTGGATTAGTTTGCATCATATCGTCCTGTTTAATTTTGGACAACATTCTGAAAACAAGAAATATCCTTTCATCATGCATCTGCCTAAAAAACTAGTGACTCACAGGGTGCCAACAGGGACTTTGTCCCGAAAACTGAAGCTTGCTATTAAAATTTGACAGATTATTCCTTGGAAAAAAAAACAAACACAACAAAACGACAAACCAAACCAAACCAAACAAAAAACCAAAACAACGACAACAAAACCCCCAAACAAACAAGCAAATCCCCACCCCCAACAAAACAAAAACAAAAACAAAAACAAAAACAAAAACAAAAACTAAAACTAAAACAAAAACAAACCAAAAAAAAAAAGTAAAAAAGGCAGAATACCAGCAGTCATTATCAGAAGTGTGTGTTTCAGATAGCATTTGCATCACTGAACCATAAAAACCCACCTTTCCTTATGGAAAACAAGGGTATATGTTTCCTGGTTTTGGTAGCCAATGATTCTGACCCCTCAAAAATTTTGTTTTGTTTTACAGTTAGAATATTATCTTACAGCAAGAATATTTTGCTGTACATGCATTAAATGCACTTCTCTTCATTGAGTATGCTGCCATTATTGGTTGAATAGAAGCACTATGATTTGAACTCTTCTAACAGCTCAATTGATTTTATTTCTTTTTAATAACCTTAAACTCCACACTTTCTCTGTTTTGATTTTACGTGGTTTCATTTTTACTTAGTTTGCTTCTTCTTTTGCATTGACAAAGAGTTTCAATGTTTCCCCGCATCAACCGCAGAAGTTATTGGTCCATCTGGGCTTTTACATGATACCTGCAGATTCCTAGGAACTGACTTTAAAAAACAAAAGAGAACTTCAAGAAACTACTTGAGTGTACTTAGGTGAAGATGTAAGAAAAAATTCTGATTACAGACAGAAACTCTGACAGTGTTTGTTTTCCATCCAAGCCCTTGGTATTATCTCATATCATGCACACTCCTCCCAAACTGGAATAACCGTTTAATTTTATTTCATTCCCTTTCAAGGGATCTAACCCTCATTCTACAGATTCTCTAGATAATGATGTATGATATGCTACTGGGCAAATGGAAGCCCAAAACAAGAAACTGAAAAAAAGAAAGGGCAGCTTAGTGTTTTCAGGAAGGAATTTTTGATTCCACGCTGGTTAAGGCTTAACATCAGAAAACCCCAAAACACCTAAAACCTCAAAGGCTATGTTCAGAATGTGTATAGCTGTAACCAAGAGTTTAGCTGTGATTTTTGGGGGGTTTTTTTGTTTGTTTGTTTGTTTGGTTTTTTTTGTTTTGGTTTGGTTTTGGTTTTTTTTAGGCTGGGCAGGTGGATGGCACATGGCACCCCAACCAGACCCCTGAAAAGGTCACTTGCTTCAAGTAGCACACATCATTCACCCAAACTCTGGAATTTATTCCTCTCAACTCTCATCCACAGTATTCCCCTTTTATTAAAGTTTATCTTGTTTAATTAGCCAGGTTCTCTCCTCACATCTTTCTTCTCCGTTCTAGGGTCTCTCATTTCATATTCATATTTGTACCATTTTGTTAACCCTAACAAATTTATCTGTATGGGTGAAAATATTAAACCCCCTTTTCTTGAGTCTCTCTCCTATTCTCCATTATCAGAAGTCCTCTTCCTTCGAATGTGAGGTCATCATAGCTTTGCATCTTTCAACATATGTTTTCCTTTGGCTTTGATTTCAAGTTGTTTTCCTTTGGCTTTGATTTAAAGTCAGAAGTTCCCTTACAAAGCTTCATATATATGATATTTTTTCTTTATGCTCTGATATTTGCCTTTACTTGTTTTCACCAGAATGCTTTAGAAATAAGATTTTTTACCGGTAGTGGCTAGAAACAAACTATTATATATTCCCCTCTCATATCTAGACACATACTATTTGTAGTAAACTAAATTAAGAAAAAAAAACCAAAACATGGTAACAAGAATACAAATCTTAGTCTTTCCGAGGTACCTTCTGAAATGCTGTTGACGATGAGGACAACAGCCTCCTGGGATAATAAAAGTAACTTTTTTTCACTTTTTTTTTTTTTTTTCCCCTCAGTAAGCATTTTGCTCCTCTTTCTTAATGTATTATCACTGTGAAGATATCTCTTTGCAGTTTTTTTTCAAGATATCTCATATTTCCTCCTGGTTTCAGACAGGGTGAAATCTATAATGGAATTTTGTAGAAAATTTGATTCATTGCTGTGTTACTCTGCCTAAAGCCACTCTAACTCTGTCCAGCAAAATTGAATTGGACCAATTCCTGGGAAAATTGCTATTATAAGAGTCATGTGAAACTAGTGCAGTAATACATCAGACCTATTCTCTTTTTAGTTGTTTTCCTGCGTTGCTCTTGATGCTGCTCCTAGTGGTGCACTTAGTAACTCCTGGCATTCTGAATGCTATCTTTGTAGATTTCCTGGGTGCCTTGAGCAGCCATCTAGTAAAATGTGCTGTGGTTTGTTATTTACATGGCATTTAACCATGCCTTCATAAGCTTCAGAAATATAACGGAGACCAACACTTTCTGGTGAGCAGCACACTAAAGCCAAGTTGTACAGCATGCTGTATCCAACTGTTAAAGAAATGGAATCTATATTTAACTGTAGGGAACTTCCATTGCAAAATAAGAAAGTTAATTCTTACTTTTGCCTTGTATGATTTTTAGTTTCCTGGGGGTTTTTTGGGTTTTTTTTTCAAAAGGATGAGTCAACCTCAGCAGTTGCTTTGAACTTTTTACCTTAATTCTCTTGCCATTTCTGGTTTAGATAGTCTTTGCAGACATTCCATCTTGTGAGGGGTTTTTTACTTCAAATTACGGGAATGGGAATGCTGGGAATGGAGTCATATTGACAAGTTCCCCAGCATAATATACAAAGGATTAAGGCAAAGCTGTTAATTTTCTCTGCTTCCATTGATGCAATTTGGAATCATCATGACGCTGACAAAGGAGACTATTTAATGACATTGTTCTGTTGCTATTTATAAATGACGTCTTATTTAAATTTAGAACACAACCTTCCTGGGTGGAAAACTGCCATCTTGTGTATCCACACACAGTGCAGGGCAAGGGATCCAGTCTGACCACTGTCAATATTGCTGCTGCAATACAGACAGCAATAATGACAACAGCACTGAGCTGTCCTTAGGGCTCAGTTCAGCAACCTTGTTACTTCTGGGCCTATGCACTCAGCAGTACATGGAGTTTTACAGAGAATTTGTGTTTAAATGTATGTGTTCATCAGGAGTTTTGGGGCATCTGTTGTTTGTATTGAGGTACATCAGCGCCCCAAGGGGTGTTTCCCAGCTACACCCAGGCAGCACCTTGGGGTGCATGGAAGATGTCTGCCTTTTTCTTTCCTCTTCTCTTCTGCTGTCTTGGTTTGAAAGGCAGGTGTCTGCTAGGGAAGGCAGGAGCCTCCCTTGGAATGGAGAAGGTAGACCCCCTCCCTCCAAATTATTATAATTTTGAAATTAAGGGGCTCACAGGCAAGGATATGAGGCGTAGGAATAACAGTTCTTTACTAATGTGTGTAGAAGGCAAACAAACAATAACTATGGCATTAATAACAAAACACTAGAAACCTTGTGACGGCCTTCTTGGCTGAGACGAGAAGGGGGTAGAGGAGAGGCTTTGCTTCACAAAACCCTGGGGGCAGTCTGGTCTTGGCTGCAGGACTCTGAGGAGCACCAAGCTGGAACGGCAGGAATGAGCAGGAATCCCGGGCTGGGGATGAGATGTATCAGAAGCTCCACGGTGGTAGCTGGAACTTCGGGATGTCCGCACAGGGCAGGGGATGCGGGGCTACAGTGTAACAAAGACCCAGAGCAGTGCTGAAGATGCAGTGGGATTGGGACAGCAGCGGCCCAGCTCCAGAAGGGTGGGAAAAGTCAGGATTCCTGGACACACAGGCAGAGGGTGGTAGGTTCCTAGGTAGGACTGGACTCCAGTGGTGACAGTGAATTCTCCCCGCAGCAAGCAACAGCTTGGCTGTCCTCCTTCCAATGCCGAGAGTGAGAGGGAGAGGTTGCCCCCCAGCCTCATCCTTCTCCTGCCCCCAAAACTCATTGTATCTCTCCTCTAGGAGAGAAACTCCCAGAGACAAAAGAAGTGCAGCCAGGTGATACACTCCTCTCCCCACCTTAACAACTTCTTTTGTTTTTTCTTGAGTACCCGTAAGTACCCAAGTAGTTAGCTTCCTAGCAAATTATGGGAAAAAAAATCTATAAGTAAAAAAAAAAAAAAAAGGAAAAAAAAAACCTCCCGACCCCCCAACACCTGCCAACCCTCTCCTTCTTCCCCTGGGAAGCTGGCTGGGCCAAGGAGAGGTGGGCATGTGAGGAGCACTGGGCTTTTTCTGAGCAAGCACTGCAGTTTTGGTGTAACTTAGGGAATCTTTGTGTTTGCATGGCTCCCTGAAAGGTAAGATGATAAAAAGTAAGGGTTGCTGCTTTGATGCAAAGTCACAGAGAGGAAATTATAGATATTAAGTAGGACTATTTGTAGCCCAAACTAGATATTTTGTATATTGTAGTCAGCTCCTCTCAATCCGGGGGAAGTCTCAATAAAGTATGTAAGACTTGAAGTCTTGAATTCAGCTCTGCTTTTACTATTCCAAATTCATGTAATTTGCTAGAAGTAGTGATCTTCATCTATGTAGAGCAGGCAATCCTTGCACTGATAGTGATTTTTCAAGGATATAGTAAAAAACATCCAACAGGTAGTTGGTAGTTGCCACTTTTTATTTAAGTTGATAGGGAAGAGTACATTTATGAAGACTTATGAAAGATCTTTATCTAATCTGTAAATGCAATATGCTAGAGGCACTTATCACTATTTCAAAGCACCTTATATTTGTAAACAGTGCTTCATAAAAATTGTTTGAAATGGTCATTTGCCCCGAATAAGAGATGCAGGAATCAGAAAAATCATGAACTTATCCAGGCATTTTGAGCCACATTTGCTCCATGTGGGAGAGATGGCTTGTCCCAAGTCTAAACTTAAGTATCAGGTATGAGGTAATTGATATTCAACACTGGTTACATGAAAAGAGTACAGTCACATAAATCACAATAATTTGACCACCTTGGATTAACAAATTACTGCCTGCCAACTAAGCAGCACTAATGTGCCAGGTAAAAGTCACGAAGATGATTTTTTTACAGTTAGTGTAAGTTTATTATAATTATTCTTGGAACATGCAATAAAAAGCTACATTAATGTTCAACTTCTCTTGACACAATATCTACTTGAACTCTTAAGACATCACAAATTGCTTATGTGTAAATCCATAATATCAGTGTGTCCTTTTCCTTTAAATAAACTCTTCTTGTATATGAGAGTTCACATGACAGTTCAGAATCTGCTGTTTGCATTATTACAAAATGGGTTTTCTATCTTTTGACTGTGGTAGTTGTAGAGGTATTGCATTTGTAAAATGATAAGAATGATAAGAACAGAAAAAAAATTCCATGTTTGGAAGCAATTTTCGGGAAACAGGGATGTGCTCTAACTACCACTAGTATGCATTTTTTTTTGTTCAGGATTGGAAAGGGATTTAACTACCACTAGTTCTGAAAATTATAAACTTGCACTGCTGTAATTGACTTTGCTGTGGATGCTTGCAGTGGACATAGTGGATATTCCTGATTTTCAGGTTTTTTACATGCATTTGAAAAACTCTTAAACTAGTATAGAAAAACCCAAGTTCAAAGTCAAGAATTCAATACCTGTCTGAATAAACAGGTGAAATCTTGCACTACAGGGATCAGTTATAAAATTTCTATAAATTCAGTGGACCCAGGACTTTACCTCTAACTTAAACTTCAGAGGCTATGTACAGAGGATAGGTGTAACTTCATCTTTACTAAATGTATTCCAACTTATCTACTTCACTGGCTGGTCATTTACATCACTGCTAGTTTATTAATCAGTAAGTGATATTAAACTGTGAAGACTTTGAAAGATCTGAAAACTTCTTTCTAACTCTGGAACATGGAAAATATTTCCTTAATTTCAGCCTCTCTCTTTAGACTGTCACACCACAAATTCATATCTTTGCCAGAAGTGCAGACTTTTGGACTGTTGAAATATGCCTCTGGCACTGATGGCTGCAGAAGATGTTCAGAGACTGCTTGCTTAGAACCATTTTTCTTTTTGAAGGGGGCTTGCTCTTATTTAAGGGGCATGCCATAAAAGTCTAGCTTAGCTGCAGGATCTGTCCACGCTCATCCAGTTTTATGATGTGTGCCCTTTTTTTTGTTCATAGTTCATTACGAAGTTTCTCTTTTCAAATTCAGATGTGGAAATGAAGACAGATGATGAAACGTGATGTTCAGTACAGCTTGTGTCACAGTGCAGCAGTGCCTTCTTGCACTTGTGTTTGCTCAGATTTCAATAATTGGAAACAGGACTTTTATCATTCCAAAATGTGGTGAACCTTCTCCCTGGATATCCACTAACAAGTTGTGGGAAGGTCTTCCCAGCCTTTGTCATGGGTAGGAGTGGGAGCTTCAGACAAAGTTAGAGAAGCCCTGTTGTTGAACCTTGAGGTTCAGAAAACACCTTTGTGTTCTAAACTCCTTCTGAGAGAGGAGCCTGGGTCCAATCAGCCACAGATTGTCAGTGATTTAAGGAACCTTGGCCTGCAAGATTAAAGATATAAGTCAGATATATTTATATAAAATGAATTATTTATTATGACAAATGATTAGACAAAAGATCTCATTCAGATTTTTTTACCTCAGAATAAAAGCTGAAACTACTAGTAGTGTCTTGTATATTGTAGTGTAGACCACAATATCAAAGTAATTTTGTGCTAATGCTAGCAAAAATAAACCATTATTAAGTAGAGATTGATGTAACTCACCTAGTCAGGTAACGTCTAAGATGACTGGAAAAAGTGAAACTTTATCCCTATCTTTAAAAATGGGTAGAAAGGAGGACCCAGGCAGCTATCAACCTGTCAGCCTCAACCTCTGTGGCTAGAAAAATTGTGGAACAGATACCTCCTAGACACTATGGTAAGGCGTGTGGAGAACAGGGAGGCAATTTGAGACAGTCAGCACAGCTTCACAAGGGCAAGTCCTGTCTGACCAACCCAGTGGCCTTCTATGATGGAGTGACTGCATCAGTGGAGAAGCGAAGAGCTACAGCAGTCATTTATCTGAACTTCTGTAAAGCCTTTGGCACTGTCCCCCGCAACATCCTTCTCTAAATTGGAGAGAGATGGATTTGATGGGTCGGCTGTTGAGTGGATAAGAAATTGGTCAGACAGTTGGATCCAGAGGACAGTGATCTATGGCTCAGAGTCCCAATGACCCTCAGAGGTCTGAATTGGGACCAGTGTTATTTAATACCTTCATTAATGACATAGGCAAAGAGATTGAGTGCACCCTCAGGAAATTTGTGGATGTCACCAAGCTGAATGATGCTGTTGACACACCTGAAGGATGTGATGCCATCCAGAGGGACATGGACAAGCTCGAGAAGTGGGCCCATGGGAATCTTCTGGGGTTTAACAAGAGCAAGTGTAAGGTGCTTCACCCAGGTTAGATGAGTCTTTGAGCAACCTGGCTTAGTGAAAGGTTGGAAATAGATGGTCTTTGAGGCCCCTTCCTACCCAAGCCATTCTAAAATTCTATGATTTAATGACAATGTTACCTGTAGACAGAGAAAACAGATCACCTCCTTCTGCCTACAGCATGCCTCCATGCCTAAGCAACAAAACCACTGCCTTCCAACAGTTTTTTATATCCTGGAGAAATTTGATCCTCAGGATCTATTAATTTTGTAGCTTGGAGATTGCATCCAGTATTCATTCCTAGTTTTTAAGTACATAATCTGAAGCACTACTTTGGTATTTGAGACATTAAAAAAATCCCAGCTGTGTCTGTGCCGCTGTAAAACCAGTGAAGGGGTAGGGCATAGGGTAGGAGATTTTAGATAAGGTGAAAAAATGGCCCCGTAATGACTTCAATTATATGGACAGCACATCTAGGGAGGTAGGGAAAATAGGGCAGCTGTAATAAGTGAAAGGGAAAGTAGCTTACTGGCTATTATCAAAGCCCATAAAAGGAGGTGAATGGGTGGGCAGCCAGATTTGTTGAAACAGGTGTTAGTTACAGACCAAGAGCTGGATGGGGAAACCCAGCAGTACAGTGAAACTGAGGGAAGATAGCATGTCCAAAATGAAATGGTAATAAACAGAAATGAGCTCTGTTTTGCTGAAGTCAAATAGTAGCAGGGGCTAATAGCAATGAGGGTGAAAAAACAGTTTCAGAAAATGGAAAGGAAGCTCATCCCTTTAATAGTAAAGTTACTGAATTATCATGTTCAGAGATGAGGCATGGACAAAAACAGTGAGTTTCCTTAAGAACAAATGAGCTCCTGATGGGCACCAACATAAGCCAAGCTTGCACATCCACTGTTCATCTTACCATTCAAGCTCCTGTGGGCTTGCCTGAACTCTGGTTTAAGTGAAATAGCATTTTAGATAAGCAAACTTATACTGAGGACCAGCCTTTCCAGGGAGTTCTGGTAGTGGGATTAATTTCACTGACCTGAAGTTTAAGTGATAGCACCATCTATTTTTTAAGTGTGATGAGTCTCCTTCAGTACGTCTGTTCCAAAGTTAGCCAATAAACTTTGCCTGGTGGTGCTGGGAGAGGGCAGGCACTCCTGGAAGACAGTATATCCTAATTCTTCTACTCCTACTTTGGAGGGGATGAACTGTCTCTGAGACAGGCTTTTGTTTTGGTTTTTTTTTTCCTTTTTCTCTGGGTGTAGAAAAACCCTGAAATACTGTCACTAATGAGGGGTGTGGTTCAGGTCCAAACTGAGACATTCAAGAGGATGCCAACAGGAACAAATGCCTGGGCACCTGTTAGAGACAGTGGAGAAGCAGTAAATATGCCTGGTGGAACAGAGGCTGCTGTTCAGGTGGTCGGAACCGATGGTTACTCATGGTGAGGTGACTCTCCTTCTCTCCCCACTGGAGACACTGAGTAGACACTGACACTGACCAGAATGTGAATGATTACAAAGGGACTACAGGAATCCAAAGTCAGGTGTCTGAATTGAGACCTGTAATCCAGCGTAGATGCCTAACTTCTAAGTTACTGAGCAAATTGAAGTGAATTAAGGCATAGAAGAACAATAAAAGCCTTTTATCTTCATTCCTAGCTCAGGATTTTACTTTTCCAAAATGTAGGTTTTCTCATTTCCCTGCTTTTACCGTAACATCTGCCTTTAACATTTCATTGCATTTCCATTAAATTAAAAATGTACCTATAACTACAAAAGGAAAAAAAAATAGTAACAGAACAAAGTCTGTATTTTCAGATGTTGAGGTGAAAGTATGAATTACCATAAAATAGGCAGACATTATTTTACACATTCATTTTTAAATTTTCCACAGACTTGAAACTTGTCAATCTTTACCCAGAATACATCTTCCCTTGAACAGTTTGCCTACATGCTCTGCTAGTGGGGAGGGGTTTTTCCTTCTTTCCTCTTTAGCATACATTCTGGTAACTGAATGAATGATATAGGTGACTGGCAGTCTTTTCCTCTGCTTAAATGTTGACTTATTACTTGAATCTGGAGCTTGGTCTGAGAATTGGGCCCTACTCTTGCAAAAGATATATGTGTATTCTCTACATTTTATGACATGAATAGTTCCACTGAGAACAGTGCAGTGTAAAAATTAAAGAGCTATAAATCTTTGCAAGATGAGGCTGTGGCAAGAAAAAATTAACTAAATGCTTATAGTGAATCAAAAGTAGACATATGTTAGGTTGGTAAGTTTGTTAGATCTGTCTGATATATTGGTGCTCTTACATTAAGGCATTTAATTTGTTTGAATTAATGAACCATCATATTCTATCATTTGTCTAATAAGAATAATTTGGTGGGTTTTTTCTCCTTTCTTTAAAGAAATCCATTTGCCAGTAATGAAAGCTTTAAGGTGAATAAACAGTGCTAATTAAAAAAAAAGTTATAATTTATTATTATGCATTCAGTTTCTTTGCTCAAGTTCTCACACAGATGAAAGGCAGTTGCGTATGTACAAAATTATTTTTTAAAAAGTTTGAGAAGTGTCCTTGTTTGCCCATGCATCAGTGCTTCTATTCCAAATATGCTTTGATTTCTGTTTGGATCTTGGTAGGAAATGCCAAAATACCAACCTTTCTACATGATAGCTGTCAGGTTAAATTTACATTTGAAAAGTTGCTGTGATCTTACTGGCTTTTTATAAATTATTTTTATTCTTATTAGGAGTGCTAGCTCTACTGGATGTCAAAAACTATTATTTGTAAAAGCCGTTAAAATGCCCAGTCATGTGCAATATCTGAAGTGGCTCGTGTGTCCCACAGTTTCACTTATGATAAGGTATTATAACATGAACTGAAAAGCTAAATTTTTCATGTTTGTAACCTACCTTTGGAGCTTTTCTTCAGTCTGTATAGACTTAATTACGAGATTCTCCCGCTACCCCGTAAACATTCATGGACAGGCGACAATCAAGAAAGCAACTCTGTAACTTTGACATGCTTTGTGTACAGATACCTGTTAACATTTTGTGCCTGTCACAGAGCTGATAGATGCAAGAAACAGAATGGAGGATCTATTCTATAGAAAATCTTCTGAAAGAGCTTTACCACCTGTGTGTTCCTGTCAGGGGATGGTAATGCAGGAATAGTTGCTGTCTGCTTTTGCAGGCACTGCTGCTCCTGTCAGCTCTTGGTACAGGCATTTATCATCCTTCTTTCTACCTTGTTTCTAAGCAAGCAGCATGCATTCTGGTTTCATTGTATGGTTAAACATACAATGTTTATATAATCACTTTGCTAGTAATTTTTTTGGCCTTCAGTTCATATTTTGGGGGGGTTTTTTGACTTGGTTTAAAACAGGCTTATATTTTCTTGAGCTGACATGGTGAAAAAAATGAAATTTGAAACTCTTTAGAGGCAGGACACTTGCAGAGACCTGCTTCTTCTGTTGATTGTTATCACTAATACAAAAAATATGGTTGTTTGTTGAATCTTTATCATGAAGATTTTTTTCTTTGGAAATTCTTCTTAGCAGAAATCAGATGAGAAATATGAAGTTGCACTAGCAGTATGATGTCCCTTTTAAAAATTTGTATCCTTGGTTTAATGATGTGCTATTACATAAAGTTTAATAGGAGGTGCAATACCTTAAGGTGTAAAAAACATACTCAAGTGTCTCATATAATTGAAGGTTCATCTGTCTGTTTTCACACAATCCTAACACACAAAGGCAAATTAAATGTATACCAAAGACTGCATTTATGGTAGAAAACTTTGAGATAAGTTTTAGCTTTAGTTTTAATTTAGAAAGTCTGTCACTGGTCAGCAAGTTGTTGCCCTAGATAGGTACAAGAACAAACTGTGGAAGCAGCATGTGCTAAGAAGTTGTAATGGTGGGGATTTTAGAACTTGTTTGATAACCTTTTATTACAGTACATGGACTCAGATCCTTCCCTCGGGTTCTAATGGGAAGATCCCACACCCAGGTCTACCTACCTCTCATTCAACCTTCCAGCATCTCACTTCAGCTTTTACTTCCACAATAAAGTTAGTCATCAGTCCCCTGGATAATACAATGGGATTTGAGATAAAACAGTAATTGTCCCACAGTAGCTTTCTTCGGTTTCAGTCTCTCTTTTGTGATGCCTGGAGCCTTGGAGGAAGATGCAAGCCCATGAAGATGGCACTTTACTGCAACTGTAATTACCAATAGGGATGCCTGTATTACCCTTTCCACTTAGTCATTTTGGAGGCATGTCTTTTTGAGTAAAAAGGAGGGGATTTCCATGTAGAAGGAGCCTATAAGTGTTCTTTAATAGATGTGATTCTGAAGAATTGGAGTTTTTCAGTAATTTGTCAAAACACACCAAATGAAGCGAGGGGTGATATCATATTTTTCTTGCTGTAGCAATGACTTATTTTCTCTGGGAATGAAGCTGGGTGACTTTAGACAGAACTGTGTCTCTCTCTCTGCTGCATTATTTGATATATGTTAGATTAAGAAGAGCTGGTTTTAACCAGTTGTATCTTGGCTGTCACAACTATGATAGATGTGCTGGTGAAATACAGCATCCATGAGCCATTTGGCTTACCAGCACCTATAATTTAAAAGATACTCTCCACTCCTCCCTGTTATTTCTTCTGTGTGTAATGTTTTCAGCCTTTTTAATTTCAGTGCCACTTAATACATTAGCAACTTTTAGAAAGACATGTTATCTTCTAATACTCTCTTGAACAGACTCTCAGATCTCTGCCTTTTTTCCCCAGTTGTGATGGGTAATATTGAATTTCTTTATGAAGAGGAGATGCTGCACCATTAAGCACAGATGATTCTCCCTTCTCTGGTGTCCTGTAGAATAGTTAATTTCTCTCTGCAGCCAAATCTGAGAGGGAGTAATGCTTGTTCCTTTTCCCTGTGCGTACTGATTGTTTCTCAACACAATGTTCATTAAAACTCCCTTTGTCTGACCACTTTTCTAAACCCAACATCCTTTATAAAAGAATGGAGGAGGTCTCACTTCCACTAGGGCAAGGCATATCCCTGTTCCCAGATCCAGTTTACTGAGGAATGATCTGGTATACCACGATTGCAGCTTTAGTTCCTTTAATGGTCTGTGCTAATACATCATTATTGTTAAGATACTGGACAACTACCACTGTTGAAGTAGTATTTGGCTACAGGAATACATTCTCTCAGTGATTTGTTATTGGAAACATAAGGTTTACAGGAGCACCACTGTTCTCATGTAAAACCTAGTAACTGTCGTAAACCCAAAATGTGTGCAGCAAACTGTGGCCATTTTATAATTCTTCTACCAAACACTTGGCAAGTAATTCTAAAAGAAAGAAACTGAAACCATGTAAATATAAAGAATATCTTTATAGAGTAAATTTGAGTATTTTTTGACAGTTGCACTAATGAAACAATCTAAGCAGTAAGAGAAATAATATTAAACCATGTTAATGAAACTGCAGAATTTGAAAAAGACCATTTCTTTTTCCAAATGGAAATTTCACTAGATTTGGTACTTAATATTTTTTTTTTCCCTGAGGCTACTTAGTGGGCTTTGTGTTAGAAATTGTTGGGATGGAGAAGCAAAGCAGGATCTGAGCTGAATGGGTCTTTTGAAAGGACTTGCTGCTTTGAATTCAGTCTTTATGCAATCCTTAGACTTGTTTTATTACCTTGATACTGTTTGAAATTAATTTTTTGAAAAAGATCATGGTAAGAACAATGTTTAAATTTGACGGATTGTGTGGTTCCCATCCTTCCTCAATGGTTTAGCAAGATGAGTGGACATAAGATGAATGGACATAAGTCTTTCATGAAGTCTTAAAATGGATGATGTAGAATTGGTTTAGATCTCTGTTTTCATTGAATGTCTGTACACTGTGGGATTTTTTTTTTAACAGACTTATTGAGTCATGTATTATTTTCTTTCTTTGTGGGAAATGAGCATATTTGTATTATTGTCACAAATAACTTGCTATCAAAATAATCTCACACTTCTGCAGAATTGGCAGGGGGAGTTTTGGAAGGGTGAGAGTTTGGAATTGAAACTGTTATTTGCTGATATTTTTGGCTTTATACCAGAATTACACTTTTCAGGGTGTTTTTTTTTTTGTGTGTGTGTGTGTGCATGTGTACATGGTTTCAAGTAACATGACGTGTTAAATCTGTGGTGTGTGTCTCTTGGCAGCTACTGTAAAAATTTAGCCCAGAGACACTGCCCTCATCTCAGCCAGCCTGTCAGTGGAGTTCAGCAATCTCACAGGATGAGCACTAGCAACCTGTTTCCAGGGTGTCTTGTAATTTGTTACAGCTCAATAAAACTCTGCATGAGCAGTAAAATATGGGCTGTAAATCTATCCATGGAATCATCTAAGCCTTGCATTTAGAGCAAAGGATAGTAATGGGCTTTGCAGTGTGTCTGTGTGTGCAGAGTTGGCTGGGTCTTCCCATTTTCTTTTTCAGCAGATAGGTTTGGATCTCTGTCCCAAATCCTCTTGGGTCCCGTCATTTATCCAGGTACATATAGAGACCACAGGTCCTATAAGCAAGGGAATTCATTCAGTCTGATATTTTTGTATATATTAATAGTGAAGTTGTCAAGAATTCTAACTGAGAAAAAACTAAAATGTATAAAGTGAAACTCTGTTAGGTGAAGATATAAGTGAAATTAATACACTCTTGTCTTTATAATTCTTTAGTCTGCTGCCTTCTGTAATTATTGGTCAAATGCTTGGAGAAATAATTAAGAAAAATAAATATATTAAAGTATAGCACTTCTTGAATTTAACTACTTTTACTGAAAAGATGTTTCTTCCTGTGAGATCTGTGCTAGAAGGAGCATATACAAAAGACTGATCTCTAGGTCAAAAGACTGTTCATATGACAGAGTTTACCATTTCAGTAATAAATAATGAACATGTCTGAAGGTAACTTAGAAGAATTGGTAAATCTTGTTATCTTCAGACACAGAAAAGCCTTATGCTTACAATACCCAATGGAAATGTAATCTTCCTCTTAAGATCTCACTGTCATTGTGCCTGAAATGTTCTTTTCTAGAGAGAGAGACCTGTAAGCATAAAGCTTTCACACTGTCAGGGGATGGTATCTCTCCCCCAAAGCTGAGCTTTCTCTTTCAAAGGGATGCCATTAATGTTTTGAACACCTACATTTGCATCTCCTGTGAAAATGGATTTAAAAGACAACGAGAGCCTACTCTAGGATTAGAGAGGCATTTCTTTTTGTTTTGCTCTGTTAGACCCAGGAGTATAAGAAATTAGTTATCTCCCAGGTAGAGTGAAAAGCAAGTGAAGCTAATGGTTTGAAACAAATTTTTGTTTTAGAAATCAGCTTTCCTAAGGAAAGGAGAGGAAGGTCAGTAAAGAACTAAAGAAAATAAATAATACCAGAGTAGTGCAAAATGCAATGAAAGGTAAAATGACAACTTTTAAGATTCTGCTTTTTGTTTCGTTTTGTTTTTTTTATTTTTTTGGTTTTGCTTGAGGGTTTGGTTGGTTGGTTGGTTGGTTTTTGGGGTTCTTTTGTTGTTGTTGTTTGGGTTTTTTTGTCCAGGAGAGAGCAACTAATCAATTTGTGCCCACAACAAGACCAGAGTATGGATTCATTTCTAAATTACTCTGAAATTCTTCTGAGTCCCATGTAAAGGAAATTGTGGCCTGTAATCTCCAACAGCATGGTGTTCTTGAGAATATAGACATGTATTTGTAGTTAGCGTGGAGGATCTTTAAGGAAATTAGAGAAGACCCATATTTAAACTCAAGGTGGATACTCTACCGAGTGCCACACTGTATTTTTTGCACTGCCAATTTGAAATTTAAATGAGTAACAGTTTCACACATGTAAGTTATAGACAGAGCCTTTTTTCAGAAGACTGTTGCAATACAAACAGCATATGGCTTGTGCCCTTTGTCACCCTTGTTCTGCAAGTGACTGCTTGACACCAACAGTTACGGTGACCGAGGGACATAAGATCTCTAGAAGTCTGTCACCTTGTGCTAAACTGAGGTTCCAGTGACTGGAGAGCTCTGTAAACTCTCCTGTTTGGGCAAGTGGAAGTGAAAACAAGCTTTATTATGGATCAGCATTTCTGGAGTCTTGAGTTCTTTGAGGCAATAATTAAGTGATGGTTGTAGGAAGAAATTTCTGTGTCAGCATTATTTACTGAGGCAGAAGACATTCAAGCATTTTGTTTCTAGGCTCATTCTTTTAGCACGGGGGACTGGTGCATAATCTGAGCAAAGTTTTAGATTGCCTAGGATTTTGTCTTTTTTGAAGGCATATCTTCAAGCAATATCAGATGAATTCATATGAATTTTACATTTAATAGTGCTTAGAGCCAAAAGTCCTCCTCAGTTATTTATTGCACTAATAACTATTTATTGTACTAATAACTAGACACTTGGTGTCCTGATCCAGCTCCTTTACAAATACTCCTGTGTTTAGCAGTCAATGATGTGATTTCGCCAGCTTTTCTCCTTGAAGATTGAGCAACTTCAGTGTGACCTTGAATTCTGGCATGCATACCCAGATTTGCCTTTTATTGTCATTCTAGTTGTGTGTATCAAAACCAAAACAATGCCCTACTCTCAAACTGGGTAGGGTTTTGGTGAAAGGCTTTTTTTAAATAAATGGGAGCTTAAATTTTTTACTGTTTATTATTTTATGCTTTCTGAAGTATTTCAAAGGGGCTATTTCAACCTAGTCAATCTAAATTCAAACCAGTGCTTCTGTGGTGAAACACAACACATGAAAACAGCACAGTTTTCTCAACAGTTTCTCTTTTTTTGGTTGATTGCTTTTTGGGTTTTTTTCTTTCTTTTAGAAGAACATAAGGTGTTTTTTTTTCTCTGCCCCTCAGATGATCATGTTTTCTATTCGGTTGGTTTTTCCTTACTAAAGAAGGAAAAGAAGAAAAACCTGTTGAGCATATGTTGTAAAACCTCTGCCAGATGCACGAAATAGTCAAGAGTAAAAATAGGGGTAAAAGAAGAAATTCTTTTTCCTGTTGAAACTGCTAAATCTATCCTTAAAGAGACTTGTCACAGTGTGACTGTAAGCTTTTCCTTGAGCACCTAAACCCCAAGGCTGTCCCTGCTATAAATCAGCTTGGAAGGGGATTAGGAAAGGTAGAAAAGTTTTGCATTTTTTCATTGTCTGAGACAATGATGATGTGACAACAACCACTCATTAGGTTTTGATTTTCAGTTTCCTAAATATTTTTCTTGCAATTACACTTGTCTATTTTATACTTGTTGCACTACTGTCAGCACTGTTAAAAGATGAAATTTGCCCATTTTATATGATTTCCTGTAAGCTGTAGCAATGGTCTTAGGGAACAGGATCTAAAAGTCAGTGTTTGGGGTATGGCCAGCTGTTGTGCAGCTGCATCATTGTCTCCCCTGGCAGTGTTGCCTGCAGGGCTTCAGGGGAGACAGGCTGCATGGTACAGCCCATTCCCAGCCTGTGACTCTGGTCCTTGGTCTATGGAGTGCATTGAGGCCAACAACAGCCCCGAAGGGAAAATACCTGAATTCTGGAGCTCACGGAAACAACATACCCCTCCCTGCCTCTAGCTTGTTCCTTAGAAAGATGAGTTGTGGGCACTGCTTGGCATACTGAAATCCGGACCGCTGGTTCCAAGCTGACTTAAGAGTCAGAAGCTCCAAGAAATATGGCTTATTTTTCTTGTTAATGGTATTTCCCACTGCTTAGTTTTTGATGACTTGCACTTGGAGCATGAATCTCTTACTTTATGTCTGATTCTCCTTGGGCATTTTATGCTTGCTCTCAGTCTAGCTCTGAATTTTCTATTCTGCTTTTTGAACAAGATTAAAATAATTACACATTATTTAGACATTGCCATTTAGATATGCCTAATTTAAGACAGCTGTTTCCTTCAGTGGACTATTTTTAAAATCCTTTTATGGATTCAGGCCCAGACATTTTTAAGTTTTGGTCTTCTGATGTCTGGTGTTAGAATATTCTCAGCCACTCTCGTAGATTTAGTGGCAATAAATTATCTTGAGACATTTACGGGAGAGCAAAAAACTGAGTCTGCATCCAAGGCCAGGACTTTAATCAAGGACTCTTTCTGGTGGCATATGGCTTTCTGTGTTGCTCTTCTTGTTCAGCTGATGAGTCTCAGTGCACTACTTTGCAATTAAGCAGGATTCTTCATGTTGTGTTTCTGAAACTAGGATTGGATATCTATTTAGCCAAGCTGGTAGCATCAGTAGTCTGACTATTAGGATAAACTAAAAATCAATAGTTGCCTGACAGTACTTATGTACAAGGCCATCATCAGAAATAATTTTCATTATTTTCATGACCAACAAGTGGCCTGCCAAAGTTGTTTTCAGCTTTTCTGGGGTGCAGCCTCTTCTTACAGCTGATCAAAACTAACTGTGGGTCTAACCCCCCACCTGGACCCTCAGGGACTTGCGGCTTCAGTCCCCTCTGCACTTGTGCAGCATGCAGATGAGTCATATTGATTTCTCTTGTGGATAATTAACTAATGAAAGTGTGGGATCCAGGGTTTCATTAGATCACCAACCTTATCCTATTTGCTCTCCATCCATGTGTTCACAAGATTTAGCAGGAAGCAGAGTAGAAACTTGTTTTTGGCAGGAACATGTGATTAGGTGTAGGCAGGTGTAACACATTACACCTTCTGCCAGAGAAGGCAGATGTTTGTGTTAAGCAACATTGAGTGATGTTATTTTTAGGGTAATATTAAGTAAAATTAGGTAATATTTTTAGAATGGCATTTTTTAGATCCCTTAAATAAATTGGTACCCAACCAGCCTAAGCATAGTACAAACATGTAAGAAAAGGATGATCCACACAGCAGAGCAGTGTTATAATCCTAAGTATAGGTTATAAAAAGTGCTCAAGAAGCTTGAGAAGAAACCAGGAGGAGCGTCAACAATAGGGAATACGGAAGTCTTTCATTCATTATTGATAACTGCACGAGCTCTCTCTTAAGGTTATGTTACTGAAATAAGATATTATGACACATTAATAACTAGTTAAATCAAAGTTTTAACCTGGTTTACCAAGATTTAAACAAAGGTACATTACTTCTGTAATTTTGGACTTTTAAAAACATTTTTTGCTGGCATTATTTTTCATTTTGCTCTTGCAGGATAACAGCTGCTGCAGCACACAATAAAATCTGTGTGGCCCATTTGCTGAAGTATATGGTGAATAGTGTGTACTTTCAGAAGCTACAACATGCTCTTTAGACTTAGTATTTTAAGTGTATTCCTTTTAATAATAGTTTAACCTCAGAGCATGTTTCTGGATAGTACAGGGGAAACATTATGCTACAAGAAAAGAAAAAAAAAAAAAATCCTTCATTTGCTGGTTGCTCAGGGGTCTGTCAGGCCCATATCTCAGCTGAACACCTGCATATCAGAACACCTCGTAGAATTAACACCTGTTTTTATTTTTAGAACCATGCCTTATATCATTCACATAATGTACAATATTTTTGAGACCATAAGACAAAATTACAGTGTGTTTCTACCACATATGCATTGTTTTATCTCAGTTTTCTCAGAAGCTTTGACCTCATGCTCTGTGAATATTAATAAGTGTCCTATCACAATTGCATCTTAACACTTTGAGTCTGGTAAAACCCCCTATATTTATAGAAAGTAATGGGAATTTGTGATCAACAGGCTTTCTCCTTTAGACCTTCCCTGTCCTGGACAGTACCCTTAAAATATTGGGAAGCCAGAATATTAAATGGCTTACAGTTTCAACCTGAGAAAATGTAACTGAATCTGATAAAGGTGATCTAAGGACATCTGAACCATCTGAACTGGGAAAAAGTCTCAATGAACAATTAGGCATATTTTACTGTATCACAAGGTAATTTAGTTCCTTCACTGCAGCATGAAGAAAGCTGCTTTTTGTTAGAAGGATTGGAGATAAACTTTATTTGGTATGCAAACTCAAAAGACGTCAGACCACCACGTGGCACTGAACCAGTAACTATGTGGGTACTGAAACTGTTCTCTCTGAAGTGTGAAAGCCAGATGCTTTTCTTTCTAAGAATGTCAAAAAGAAACATGCCTATTAGCATCTTTCATAAAACAGGTCTTTATTTTTTTTGTTGTTGTTTTTTTAATTATTGTTAACATTCTCTTTTACTTTTGTTCAGTCCCAGAAGGGAATGGGGCCTGATTATGTTTTCACCTGTGCTAGTGTAAATATTTTAATCAAAGTATCTTATCTACAAGCAAACAAATGCTTCTTATATGTAGTGGGCATCTGCATGTGATACTGAAGGTATGTAGTAAAATACCTATTGTATCTGTAGGCATATGATAAAATCTAGTTAGTTATGTGATAGACGCACTGCCACTCTAAAACCAAAAACTGAAAGTGTTTTGCCACTGTAATTGCTTTTTCTTCTTTGTTACGGAGAAGGTACTGTTGGTTAACATTATCATTCTCTCTTGCTTTATGATGGATTTGCTTTTAGCTTGTTTTTCTGAAACTTCATATTGCAGGGATAAAACTAGAAGGTAGCACACCATGAAATCAGAGTCTTAAATATATGGTTAAAAGTTCAATGTCTTCTACAACCTCTGGACGTTTTCTTTCCTGAGTCAGACTCATCTGGCAGTGAATAATGCTTTTCTAAATGATTTATTGCATTACTGATGGAATGAAATATTCTTTGGCTCCATGACTGTTGGGAAGTGGCATGATCATGGCTAAGTACAAACTAAAGAAAAAAAAAGGGGGCAGTGGAGAGGTGAGGGAGGGACTGCCTCTCAGATTCCACTACTGCATGGTTCTTTGAAGAAAAACTTTATTTAGAGTTGGTCTTAACACCCCCCACTAACTCGTATACTTTTGTAACTTTAAATCATATGAGACATTGAACATATGCGTGATATTTTGAGAAGTAGCCGTTTTATATCTTGGCCCAGGCTATATTGGAAGGAATGGAAAATAATTGCAAATCTTTCCCACACCCCAAACATTTTGTCATTGTTTCCTGAATATTTATTATCAGCTTTACTTCTAAAAGAAATCCAGTCCATCGTCCTTTGTTCCTACATCTTCTAGGAAGAGCCTTGGACTGGCACAAACCCTTGAGCAGTAAGCAGAGCTGGAGAATTTCTTCAGGTTACAAACAATCTGGTGGGACTGAGAGGTCCGGGTTAAACCATGTAAAGGGTTCTCTGCTGCAAGTACTTAGTTAAACTTCATTGTAGTATTAACAGTAAGAAAAAAATAAGCAAAAACTCCTTTGTTACACAGGTCCTATGACAAGTCCTGGTTTGTAGAAGTCTCTTTACAAAGATCTTGACAGGAATCTTTACTGAATTGCTACATCATCGATGCAAAAATGAAGCCTTTTCCCAGCTGCTTTAAAATGTCAGGAAATTGTTGCCAGGTACAGCAGAGAGCTAAAGCGCTCTACTTTTCTTTCTCTCAGCAGGTTGCCAGCATTGAGGACTGTTGGGGAGGAAGTTTCTCTAGGTAGTAATAAGTATAATAATAAATGGCTGCTCTCTCTGACACAGAAATGTTCCTTTTTGCTCTGTTTTGGTGACAGAAATAAAAACGAAGAAAGTGAAGGTTTCTAGTAATCCATTTCCTGAAAAAGTCAATCTGATAAATACCCACATCATCCATGCTAACTTTCCCCTCATACTTTTGGACAAAAATGGAGCCTATGATGCTTCTTGCTTGTTTATGTTTTGGCTCTTTAACTGTGGGAGGGCAGATCTATGGTGTGGTGGCAGCTTTTCTCAGTAGTCTAAGTTCTACATCAATTCCTTGTATGGATATAGCTGACTGTTCTGTTCCTTGAGGACTGTAGTTTCATATTTAACTTTTGCCTGTATGGTAGGGAAGCAGGGATTTTGTGTAGTGTCCACCTGTTTTTCTCCTTGTTTGACAGGCTTTAGAAAAACAGTCAAACCTATTTTAGTTTGTTTGTTAATTTGTTTGTTTGTTTTTGATTCTGAGAGTCCTCTCCTTGGTTATGGATTCATTTGGGTATATGTAATTACGTTTAACTTTCTTCCAGATGCCAGCAGTAAAGGTGACCAAGTTCAGGCTTGCTAAGAGCTCTTCTAAACTTAAATCCACGTGACAAAGAGCTTTTCCCAAAGCTGCCTGTGCTCATTTTTTGGTACTGGAAGTTAAAACAGAACCTCTTTGAGTTTCTAACTTTCATTTGAACGTAATTAATATATTTATTAATGTGCAGAAACAGAAAAAGAAATTTTTTTGCTTGAAGGGTAAAGTAGAAGAAAATGGAATGTGAGGAAACTTCCACCAAATATATAATAAAAAAAGCTAAATGTCACTTGTATTCAGGAATCTAGCTCCCTTCATAGATACAACTAAATTCTTTGGTCTCATTCTATCACAAAATAAATAAACCTCTTTGGCAGATTCTTGGCAGTTAAAGACAGCATCCCACACTTTCCTTCCCACTCTTAGTGCTCTTGCACCACCAATCACCACTGAAGGTGCAACAGGCATTTGTGAATTTTTGCAACATTTATGAATTTTTTCAGCATTCCCATTCTGGCTCTCATAGGCTTATTCCAGAAAAGCTATTAAAATAACTAGATAGAAACAAGAAGAATATTTATTTGTCCTCTGGACAGAGTGTCTAGTCAGTGCCCTTTGATGCAAGGGCAGATCCTTTATGAGTTTGAACTAGAGGCCAGTTTGACAGTCTGGCTTCTCCTGCAGAGTCCCTCCCACCAGCTGATTGTGTTGTGTAATAAATGCTCTTACATGATGGCATTACATGAACTTGCAGCTTGAAGTTGGTCCATGATGGAATAGGCTCATCATCCTCTTTTTCCTTTGATTACTGAAAAAAAAAAAAAAAAAGAATTTTCTCAGATCAAGGTGACCCACTTGTCTATTCCTGTCCTGTTGCAGCAGTCTGTGGTATTGCACATAGTCAGAGCTTGAATTCCTGGTAGTACTACAAAATGTCATGTGTAGCTCTGTGTTACCCTCAGTCACATCCAAACTAGATCTGGTGAAATGATGACTTCCACTCAGAGAGGGAACCTCATTCAGTCCCCTTAAACTTTGTAGCACCAGACCACACACAGATCAGAAGTGATCCCTATTTTGATCTATAAACAGGATTGCAAATCCAGGCCTCTCTGTGAGGCTGTTTGAGATTTTTGAAGTTTCCTAAGAAATGCCCTTGAGACTGAAGGGACAAAGTTTTCCTTTAACATTTCCCTTCCTGCTTTAAGGAACAGTGGTGAGTGTGCTGTGAAAGCAAACAATTTCTCCTGAGCACATTGTAAAGGAAAATGATGCAGAAAATAGTCTGTAAAATACAGTGTGTTTTCAGTCTATAAATAAGGCTTTTCATGGGGGAAATAGAAAAACATGTCTCATGATTCCATGAGACCAAGAGGAAAATAAGCTCATGGCCTTGTTTGCTAAATGAAAAGAAAAAAAAAGGGGGGGGGGGTTGGGGGCTGGTAGAAAGCCTTCCCAAACTGAGCTGGGGGTCAGATCTTTGTATGGATTTGAAGGATTGCTTCCTGACCTGCTGCTGCTTCAGTAATTTCACATAATTTATTTCAACATAAATAGCTTCTCCTCCTGGATGCAGTCTCATTTCTTGCACAGTTCCTTTTTCTTAACAGTTTAATCAAACTAATTGTGACAAGCAGTGTATTTGTATAAATATTTAAATGTGAAGCATGAGGATTGAATTATTTATTCTGCAAATGTAAGCTTAATGTAACTATCTTTGGAAACCATCTCATTCTCATATGGTTGTGCAGTTTGGTCATGCATGCTCTCTGCTCAATTCCATGTTTAATGTTGCAAACGGCTCAAATAAATTATATTATTTGCATAAAAGCTAAACAAGATGCCTGAAGAAACAAAACACAGGAGGTACCTTGGATTAGCACATGCAAAAACTACTTGTCTTTCTAAATTCAACCATCAAGGGACCCTAGATTCCTGAAAATGGGTTAACGAAGATACAGATGATGTCATTCATTGTCCAATCTTGTCTCATGCATGAAGAGGCATATGTTCTGGCTAGATTTTTGTCTTGTCTGATTTTGTGACTTGCAGTATTTCTGTACCACTCCTTTCTGGGGGGAGGGGGGGGGAGGGAGAAGAGCTGTATGTAATAGTGCATCACACTGCATAGATGAGTTATTGGTCTTTAGGGAAAACAGCAGTGCCAAACATGAAAAAGATATCACGCCACAAAGCATGCCACAACCCAGCCAGTGGGTGACTGGTAGAGTCTCTTGCTTAACTGCATGCATTAAAGGGTGGCTTAACAGTGCAGAAATATTTCTTCCTTGCACTTTTCATCCCAAGACTGGAATCAGCTGGCCCCAGCTGCCATCCCAGCAGCAGAGGTTACACTCCAGCTGCTGCTGCTGCTCCCCTGGGCTTCAGCCACCAAGCCAAGAGCTGTTTCAGCAGCCATGCTTCAGAAGAGAGGCAGGGAGGAGGAGACCAGGTGCGAGAGGGGGAATAGATCTGGTGGCATAGATATGAATCAGTATTTGGTGTGCTTATTTTCACCTTCATTAGGCACTGCAGCAACAGGGTCAGTATCTCTAGACTGAACCTTGTGCCTCCTTACCTTACACTTCTAATTTACTGGGATCAGGGCAAAAAACCTCAAGGGTATTACAGTGAGCTGAAACTAGTTAACAACAGTATACTCCAGGCTCAGAAAGAGCAGTAGAGAATGTGTTTCCCAATCCTGTCCCTCCAACTCCCCAAGTATTCTTCCTTTAGAAGTTGTGGAAGCATTTTCTTAGGGGACAATGTTCATCTCCCACTGATGGCCCCTGCTGCTGATATCGTCTGCAGCGTGTTTGGGAAACACTTTTACTTTCTCACTTCTTTGCTGTAGAAAAGAGCTGAAGAAAAATAATTCTGTTCTGCTTTTGAAGACACCTTATTATGACGAATTTCTTGTTTAATTAATTCAGGATGTCAGCCCTACTTCAGACAGGTTTACTGGTTAATGTCAACATTGGGAGTTTTCAGTGGGAGGTGAAGCGTAATCCCAAGGAATTATGCTACAGAAACCATTGGGTAGATACAAATCCCTTCTGAGCTCCTTTTTTTTTAACTTGTATTTTTATTTTCTCTGAATAAAATTTGTACTGATTCTCAGTTGTCTTGATCAGAGACCCAGAGAAGCCAATTTTCCTGGGCACAGCTTGTTGTGGGACTGCAGTTTTATTCACAAGCAGCCAGGTTTTGCGACAATCTTATTGTTTGAACCCCAGAAACCTGTCCTAGTGCTTGTACTCAGATCAAGTGCTGAAGGTACGAATTATTTCTAGTTAGCTCTTACTCTAGTATCTCACTTGCCTTTGTCAAAAACCATCAAATTTTACCAAAATCAAGCATGTCTCCAAACTTTTGATGGGGTTTTCTAGGACCTAATTTATTTTTTAAAATGAGACAAGTCTCTCTTGGAATAAGTGGCATTTCAGAGTTCAGGCTATTTCTTCGATATGTGAGAAACCTAGGCACATGTGCTTGTGTTAGATGTACACTTCTGCAGTGCCTTTCTGGCTCATGTGCTTTTGGTGGAGAGGAGACTTTTTCACGAGATGTCAAAACTCTGAAAATTGAGGGAAAGAACTTTCAATACCTTTTTGTGATTTTTTTAAAATTTTTTTTATTTTTCATCCAGCTCTGCTTCTGTCCTTCAGATGATTTTATTTTCTGAAAAGAAATTGTGTGGCTATTTCTAGAGTTGCTTCTGGGCTTAATGACATAATTTACTCAGTTTAGCAGAGCTGCAGAAGTCTGAATTAACAAACCACTGTGCTCTGGTGCTAGAGCTAAATCAACAAAGAGTGTTTTCAGTGAAGTATTGCTACTTTTTTTCTCCAAGGTTTCTTTCACTGGCAGGGTATCAATAGGGGAAGGAGAGATATTGAATGTACAGATCAGAGCACAGCTAAAATTTTACTATATTACAGTTTTAGAGGACCTTTATTTCTCTGTGCCACAGCTGCTGATCATTTCCATTAGAACTGAATTTCCTACAAAGATGCCAGTTTTAATTGTACTTTTTTAAAAACCCAGCTCTGCCTCGGAGATTAACTTCTCTCAAAGGAAATACCTGTTTCAGTCACGTGTTGGCAGAGGATGCTTTACAACACCCACAGCAGCATTTTGGGGATGTTGAGAGAGCATGAGCATGAACTGAGCACGTCATGCAGAAAGCTGCAGGAAGAAGGGCTTTGGCAGCACCTGGCCAAAGCTGTCTGAAGCCCTGTTGGTTTTTCTTTTCTCATTAGGGACAAAGACAGACACCTCCTCAGAGGACAGAGCAGAACACCTCTGGGTTACCCCCCTTATTTGTTCCTGCTACTTTGCAGGTATAAAAGAGCCAAATAGCCTCCTTGTGTTTTTCTCGTTAAACAATTAAAATTTTCTGCTATTCAATTCCTATCTAGCTGAAAAATATTTTCATTAAGAAGGTGTAGAAATTAGACATTTGTCTTGTATGATGAGACAAGGAAACCACTGTGAAACTCTTCAACCCAAAGCTATGTGATGAAAAGGAAAGTATTCTATTGAATCCTGTGCTATTTCAAATGACAGCAAAATTTTGGCCATAATGCTGAAGTAGTAGAATTTATGCTTAGATCTCATTTACTTAAAAAGAAAACCCAAGAAACCAACCGATATTTCTGCTTAATTTACACAAAAATTTTTGATAGATACCCCGTAAAGAAATTGTTCCAAAATAAACCAGTACTACTCTTCTTTTGAAGAAACATAAAATTAAATAATAGATGTGAAGGTACAAAGGTCATTTTGATGGCTTCCAGAAGAAAACTTTTTCTGACCAATTAGCCTGTTTACACAGCTTCTTCTCTGGGCTGCAGCTTGTCTCAAGCCACTTACAGACTATGGCTGCCCAGAGCAGCAGTCTGTGGGTTTTCTCACTTCTTTCATCTCACTTCTTGAAGTTGGGGTACTGTTAACTTCAGCTGGGTCTGAAGATGAATCAAACTAATTGTGACAAGGCATAAATGATGATTGGCACACATTTTTCAACGGGAAGGAAGAAGTTAGGAAAATATGACACAAGCTTTGGAGGGCGTAGCTCTTGTGGGCTGTGTGCTGCTATACTCCTGTCTGTTTTTAGCTCAGTTAGACAGTCCCTCGAGGGAATGAAACTTCTTACTTTTATAAAAATGAGAATATTTTTGTATCCCATCATTAATTTTTTTTAGTCTTACATTATTATATTTTCCTTTTGTGTTTATATTTAATCTCTTGACAAAAATTATGAAATTCTTCTATGCTAGAACCCCAACTGATAAACTAGTTTAGCCAGAGAATTTCAATATGGATTTTCTTTTAAAACAGATTGGATTTTCAAGCTTTCTTTGAGTAAGGAAATAATTCCATAGTAGAACAATATGCTCTATAACATCAAAAAGAAATCTGTAAGCTTCCATATTATGATAAATTAAACTGAATGTGAAGGTGACAAGGCAAATGTGGTTGCTTTTGTAATAGATGCAGTTTATATACCATTATATGCCATGACACTGTGACTGGTTTTGTTAAAGGAAATTATAACAATGGAGAAATGTTGCAGGAAGCCTTGAAAACAGGCAGGGCTTTTGGGGGTGGATAAAGGAAACTGGAAAATAAATTAAGCCTGTGTTTGGGGATTGCTGGTAAACAGCAGTTGTCTTACTCAAATGTTAATATTTTTTTCATCATACCAAGAGTACATCATGTTTACTTGAAGTGCTGTTGGGACACTTCACTGTCTTTCATGGCAGCTTGCAAAATTGCAAGATTGAGTTCTTTATGCTGTGCTGACATATTATGTGACTGCTTCTCAAATGGTAAAATTGACACAGTCAGAAATTAATGTCTGTTACAGGCTATTTGTTTTGCAATTGTTAAACCAGCATATACCTGTCAAATCTTCCAAAATATTTCAGATTGAGATTTTTTTAAAAAATCGTAACTGCACTGAAATTCTGAAAGCCTGTTTTATTTTCCTAAAAGGAGATGGAAAATGACAAAATTCTGAAATTTAAAGTACTTCTTTATATGCAGGGTTGTTAGTATAAATTCCATTAATTTAATAGAATATATTCTATGTACAAGTGATAGCTGATGTGACTGACGTTACCCAGACTCCTAAGGAATATTAAATAATGAGAATAAATTAATTTAGGAAGAGAAGAGTGAGTGACTGGAGCAGTTAGACACTCTAGTAAAGATTATGTGCATAGCAAGTAGTTCAGTTAACGTATGAGCTCTGACATATCAGAATTTCTGCACTGATATCAGTTTGAATTATAAAGTTACTACGCATGATGGAGAAAAGGCAGAAATAATGAATTGTTTTGCTTTAAGGAAAGCTGGGAAAACGTGAGAGCACTAGTGCCAGATTACCTAATTAAGAAGTCTGAGGGGAAGTTAAACATCAGCTGAAAAACAAAGAGTATTTTTCTACATGTAGATTTGGTAATTTATACTAAAGATGTTCAGAAAAACTGACTACAAAGTTCTGAGTCAGTGACAAAGTTAAAAAATTCTGATGCTAATGGTGAATGTATGACAGATGGAAAATGCAACGGGTCAGTACACTTTATTTCTTTTTAAAGTAAGAACAGACTTGTAGAGAACACTGCAACCAGGTTAGTTTGCTACCAGAGCTTAAAGACAGCACAGGAGATGCAGTGACTAAGATATCAGAGGGTGAAATTTACTTGAGTCAGTGAGCATAATTTTATGAAGAATGGGACCTGTCACAAAAACATCAGTGATACCATGTCATGCAGATATAACAATGCTGCCTGCTGACAATATTTCAGAGTTTTTGTTAGGCTCTTGATTCAGTATCACTTGTATTTTGATTTTAACAGTCCCATGATGCAATGATTTGGTCCCCTTATTAAGATTTGTAATTTAATGGGCCTTCTTAAATATACAGTGGGTTTTTTCTACATTGCTTAAACTCCTTATTATAACCTCAGCTAGTTTTTCTTTAATGACAGAGTTTAATTTTGAGGCCCCTGAGGCAAAGAAACAGAAACTTCAAAAACTTGGAGTCTTTCCGCATTTAATCAATATTTTTTGAAAGTCTGAAGCTGATGGACTATATTTTATATCAATTTGTAGTTAAATATTAAAGGAAAAAAATATGTTTTGCAACATTTCAATATTATGTTAGATAATATTGATATTATATAACTGGTAGTAGCTATTAGAGATTTTATGGAAATCCGTTCTTAGTTTCAGTTCTGCATCCCAGTCAAAATTTTCTGTTAGATAAGAAGTCAGCCAAATATCTTAAGTGAAGACTTATTCAAGACTTCTGTTTGCCAAAATATCTGTTAAATTGACTTGCCTTTCATTGCAAACTGCAAGAGTTGACATTTGGATGTACTTTGTCAAGTGAACACTCTTAACATCCTTGGTGTGTTGACACAAGTTGTTTGACTGTGAATGGAGGAAAAGCAGCGCAGAGAACATCCCTTCCTTACAGGAAAACACAGAGGTCAGTAAGTGACACTGAGTGCTTGAATCTTGGTGCTTTCCCACACACTGAACAACTGCTTGGGAACCTGGATCATCAGCTATTCACAAAAACTTTGCAAGTTTCTGGAATAAGGTTGAAAGTGAGATAGTAAAATGGAAACATGCTTTATATGCCTTATTAACAGGTTGAGACAATTCATTTGTAGGATACTCTGTACATTTTTCTGGAGAAAAACCCCAAAACATAGATCAGTGTAGAAAAAACAATTTTTTTCCTCAACGTTTTCTACACAAGAGTAGCCTGTTGCATTCCTTTTTCCCATGCATCAATCATCTTAGATTATTTTTCATCCATTCTATATATGCTTAGGAGCTGCATAACAAATGATCAGTGTAGATTCTTGTTTATAGTACACCAGCTGGCAGGATTTATAAAGGTCTGCCTGATCCGTGTTGATTTGTAAGGCAGTGACTTTACTCTGTCATGCTGCTTAGTCTTCAAGGTGTTACTATCATATGCAAAAGGTAAAAACAGATTTCAGGATAGTGACATGCTTCAGTAATATGTCTGTTATTTCATTCTTTGGTATTCTAAATAGCCTTTTTATTGACAAGTTTTAATATTTAATACAGAAATCCTCAGTGGACCACCACAGATTCTTAAAAGAACATGATGCTGAAGAATAACAGTAGGAAAATACTGGCAAAGACAACAACTCTTATTAAAACCGAACATTATACCACCATTTGTGATCTGTGATATAACAACCTGTTGGGCTTATCCTTTGCTCACTGAAAACAAAAAGTTTCCACAGTGCTATCTAATGTGCCTCAGAGATTTCTTGAATCTGAAATGTCATCTCTGGCAGACAAACTTCAGAGAGGAAAGATTTATTAAAATCTTTTGAGGGAATAACTAAGTAAAAACTCTGATTCTATCCACAGCAATAGAAGAATGGTTATTTACCTCCTCTTTCATTCTTTTGTTATTAATTTCTAGTGTTTGGCAAACCTCTGAAATAATTTTGATAAAACCACAGATGCGTTGGAGAATGTCATCTTGGTCACCCTGAAACACGAATGTTACAATCTGGAGGTCCTTGAGGGAGCTCATGCACTGAAAGAGGCAGGAAACTCTTCTAAGCAGGTCCAGCCTGCCCCAGCTACTGCCAGAGTGGCAGAGTGGCTTTTGTCAGCTGCCTGCCTACCTCTGTCATGCTTTCTTGAAATGCTTGAGTCAGTCAGAGGGTGAGAGAAAGAAGTGACTCACAACTGTCACCTCAAGCACAGTCCTTCTGAGAGGTTAAGGCATCCTGGTGTTGTCCACAGCCCCTGAGGCTGAGACAGGCACCTTTTGGCCTCTGTTCCCCATACATTCATGTTCTTTAACTTGCAGAGATTTCTCAGGAGATGATGCTAGTTAGACTCAGATGTTATATGAAGATGCATATATTT
Source organism: Chamaea fasciata (assembly GCF_029207755.1). Taxonomy (NCBI): domain Eukaryota; kingdom Metazoa; phylum Chordata; class Aves; order Passeriformes; family Sylviidae; genus Chamaea; species Chamaea fasciata. The sequence continues at coordinate 78,295,056 of NW_027094087.1, read as the reverse complement.
ATCGCTTTTAAATATGTGATGTAATAACAATTAAATTCTAGAATGCAGTTCTATTTCAAAATACTCAGTGTTAAATTCAGAATTTCATTGGTATATGTAGATTCTTTGTATGATTTTTAAAACTTCAAGTTTGTAAGGATCTTGTGTTTTCTTTAGGGTGCGATTAATGTACAAAACTAAAGAGCAATATATGTATAAATAAAAGTACCCAACTCTGTTAAAAGGTGTGTCTTCAAAATATTTCTAGAAAGAGTTAGCAGTGAATGTTCCCCCGGAATTTAGTGCTAATCATTAAGTTGGGAAAAATTAGGTATCTACTACTTGCAGCTAGGTGCAGCCTATTTGTAACACGTTTGGCAGGAGAGACTAGCACAATACAGTTCCCTCAGAGTACAATATACCCGAGGAGTTTTTTTTTACTTTAGAAAAAAATGTGGGAAGGATGCTCTGTTTCAACCTCCTTGCTTGTATTCAGAATCTCACCTGCTCACTTGACCAAAAAACTAATCTATATTTTTACTCTGTAAAGGGGTTGAACTGAATTCTAGTCCACCTTATACATCACCAGAATAGTTCTTCAAATAATGCCTGTTATTTCTGAGTAAAAACAGTATTATTCTGCACAGGGTTTGTGCACCATCCAGTCCAAATTTTGTTGCTACTACAAGCTCCTCCACTTCTCTTCTTGGGTAACTGATTAATTATGTCTTTGCCATAACAATTTGTAGTATCTTCTTCCTTCCATTCTGATATTTGTGGCAGAGAAAATTTACCCTCTCCAAAACTCTGAATTCATCCTTTGCACCTGTATTTAAGGGATTTAATGTCTGCAAGCTGGAAAGCCAATATTAGCTTGGTTACTGTGGTAACAGACTCATTTTCAGCACCCTGTAATGAATGCTGCTAGAAGCAGCACTGCTATTCTTGAATTTTATTTATGTAAATGTGTTTTAAACACCTTTCTCCCATATCATATCTCCTGCTAATAATCTCCAAATATGAAGGTACTGGAATTTGAGGCTTCGTCATAAAGTTCAGGTTTCCTTGTGGTGGTGCTTTTGGGTAATATAAACTCATATGCTTTTGCAGAACTTTGGCCTATCACCCCAGTTATACCATAATGAAAATCTACCCTCGGAACTGGGTGCCTCATTGAAGTTTCGCTCCTCTTGTCTGTTTTACAGAAACTCGTGGATTAAAAAGCCTTATGCCCTCTTGGTTTTTATCCACACTTTTTGAGAGACTGAAGGTGCCTGCCTATCAATGCCTTTGAAACTGGGCATATATCTCAGTTTAATAATGATGTTGTTGGAGACGGGAACATTGTTCCCTGGATTTCTTGTAAAGCAATAAAAACTCTATAAATCACATCACAAAAAGCCAAACAAAAAACCCCCCAAAAAATATTAAAAAGGATTGCTCATCATTTATAAATCTTCCAGTACCTTTATGGGATGCTTTTGTTTTCACTCTCGGTGCTTAAGTCTTTTTGGAGTTAAGTTTTCACAAATTTCACAGAAGTTTACTCATACCAAAACCTAGAGACAATATTCTGCAAGCATAACCACCTTGAAACACAAACCAAATTTGTTAGTAACAAGAGAAACAATTAATACAACACTTAAAACACGGGTAAAAACATTATAGTATTTGTTGACCACTAGGCCTTTCTTAGAGGGACTAATTTATTTTAACTACAGAACAGCTGAATACGGGAAATAAAACCAGCATAATTGTCAGTGTCATAATTACTTTCCAATATGTGAACAATCCTTAAGGGATTTATACAAAGATTACAGAAAGTTAATTATGAGAGCATGATGTAGGAATGAAATACAGATGCCTGCATTAAATTAGTTCGTTGCTCAGAAGAATTTTAGAGGATGTTCCCTACCCAGTAACATCCTCATGAACTCAGAACGACACAAGCCTGGCCCTCAGGCAGAGGGAGGTTGGGGCGGATATGGTGGTTCACTACAATTACTCAATCTTTAAACGACAAACCTACCAGCCGTGCTAGTAGCACCAGTATGTTTTTCCTGCCCGCTGTGACAAATGCTTTCTATAACTTGGCAGGATTATCACTGAAGTATTTCTCCTTTGCGTGAGGATTTTGTCTCCTCTGACCACACCTGAAAACATGCTACGAGACAATATTTTAAAAAGATATGTTTGAATTTGAGCACAGGGGTCTCCAGGGTCAGCCCCAGCTCACCTTCTTTCACATTGCAGTACTTCTCTCAGAGTTTGTAGGTACAGTAGGAGGGAGGGACAAAAGCAGCAACGGCTGTATCAGAGTATTGCTTAGCACCACAGAATGATACTTAGGAAATTCAGGTTATCTATTCAGTACAGGAGTGGGTTTTTTTCACTTTCTTGCTTTTCTCCTGGAAATCTCTAGTAACATTTCTTCTCACTTGCTGCTCCACTTAACTTGCAGAGAAGCAAGTGACTTAACTTAAGAGTTAATTAGTATTACCTTAAGAGTTAATAATGTGTTAGTTTTACCAGAAACGTGCAGGCCATTTAAACAAAACCGAGCCCCTTTTTTTTATTCTGCAGTCGTAGTCTGTATTTTAAAGTGATGCTAGACATTTGCTAGAAACAAGGATCAGACATCTTATTCTGTAACAGCATCTAACTTTCTGTCCTCTGAGATTCACATTTTAAATTTTCTAGTTAAAGGTAAATATACTCACCAAAGAGTCTTTTTCTTAGATGGGAGGACTTTTCACTAACCCTAGAGAAACAAATTGTCAAAAAATTCCTCAGCTGCTTTATGTTGTGCTGCAGCATGTGTGGATTATGAGGGCTAAAGTGCTGTTATGTTCAACTTTCTTCCAGAAGGTGATGCTTGCTGGGGACACGCACACAAGTGCAGCAATTTGGTATGGCTGGCACTGCAGCACGCAGAATTCATCAAAGAGGATGATCTGTGCCTCTACTGCAGTGATCGTACACATGCTCTGCCAAGTACCATTGCCTACTGGCTCAAACAACTTTAAACATTCATAGGATAGTGTACAGGGATCTGGGTTTTTTTATTCACAGCAGAGAAATGATGGGTGTCAGTTCTGGAGGGCCAGCAAAGCTCTGTGATAAATTGCTGGTTAGAGCAGAGGCCTTATGTGCATATGGAGAGCAGCAGAAAATGCATCAGCAATACTTTCTCTTGGGGGGATCAGTGAAAAGACACAGGGTGAACAGATGTCTCTGGCTTCTGCGGGCTTTTGCTAAGTTCCTCACTCAGACTGTTTAGGACTGAATCTGCTCACAGACCTTGGCACAAAGCAACCTGTGCCAGAGCAAGCCTGTACTCTCTCTGCTCGTGCTTCTTCACTGGCCAGGAGGGGCCAAATCCTGCCTGACAGGGGACCAGGAGCTTCTGTCTTTCTGCTGTTCCAATTCATTTTTGTCTCACTGATTATGCTGTTGTCTGCACTCATGACACAGATCGTGCGAAGCTGTGATTGAATCGTGGGAAGTGATGCCCAGAAATTATTTCCCATGCCCAGAAATGGAGAGGCTGGAGCAGGGCAGACTCCAGGGCTGTACCACTGCTTCTTTATTGAGGCTAGTTTTGGTACACATTCAAAATTTTAAATTTTACTAGGAGACAGAACACAGTCTAATCTTGTTCTACTGCTTTCATGGCCTTGGCAGACTGCATTATGTTGCAGATAAAAAGCTAAAAACCTGAATTTAATGTGTGATTCTTCAGATAAACTCTCTGAAAGCACACTTCTGCAAAATTGAATAGATGGTGAGGTTCAGGTTGTAAATTATGCTGTTCTTCTACTCGAAACAGAGATTTATATCAGGATGTGAAGGGAATAGGGAGTTGTTTAAATATTCTGAAACATCTTAAAATTGTAACAATCTTAAAAATACTGTGCTTTAGGGAGTATAAATATCTGGGAGTGATAATGAAAATATTGGTGGTAACTGCGTTTGAAAATTATGGATATGAGTAAAATCTTGTGTGTAGATATTGGAGGTTATCATGTGCTTAATATGATCTTGATGTGGAATTGGGATAGGAAAAAGAAGATAAAGAAACTTCTCCTTACCTATGTCCATTCATAGAATATTTATTTCTTTATTTTTTATTAGTAGGCTATCTCTGCTTCCCTCCTTCCATCCACAGAAAAGTACTTCAGGGAACAATTAAAAGCATTTGATTCTGCTTTGTGTATTTTTTAACAATAAATTAATTCATTTTTCCAATGCTTGTGTCAGTTAACTATTTTAAGTTCAAAACCGAAGCTCAGCATCTCACCTCCTTACTTTGAGAAGATAATGAATGGGGAGTTTTTCCTTGCTAATAAAATTTAAGAAGTGATTGTAGGTGTTGTCTCATTTCAAATTCCCAAGTCATTACTGAGAATGAAGTAATTTGGTAGTATTGGTATAATGAGTAAGGGAAAAATTGATAGTGTTACAGAGGCTTCTTTGGGTCCTTGATAGCAAGAGGGCATGGAGTCTGATATTTTTGTGGTGTTTTGTTTGTTTGTTGTTTTGGTTTTTCTTGCTTATTTTTATCTAGTATTGATAGCATCTGCTTAGCCCTGAAGTCTGGTTTTGCCACTGCCACGAGTATCACGATGACCTCAGTCAGGATTGGCCTGTAAAAATCTTACAGTGTCTCTCGCAGTCCTGCATACTGCATAACTGCAGATATCAACATAGATCTCTGCTTTAGTATGTCTCATTGATATGATTTATTCCTAAGCACCCTTGCTTCAAGAAAGTGGTCTTGGGTGACCACTGATCAGTCACCCCTCCTCCAAAAAAGCACTAACAGTGAATCCTGAAGGACTACCTAGCTAGGCACATTTACTGTGTGGGGCACTGTATCACAAGAGCCAATTTGAGTTTCAGTGCAGGACTGTGAGGCACTGGGACATGCTCACAGCTTCTAGACAGAGATCGAGGAGTAGGAGGAGCAGCCATAGAGTTCCTAATGACATATTGCAGAGCCAGTGCAGTGTGAAAGCTGCAATTACTTCTGTGTACCGGTAAGAAATCCTCATGAGTATCTGCCTCCTGCAACATCCAGGGCCTTCTGTCTCCAGTGACATATCTGTTGTCCTGGCTGCTGAGGGACGTATGAAGCTTACTCTAATGGACACCAAAGCAGTTCACTGCCCAGCCGAATGAACTGTGCAAGCAGCAGAGTTTTCTCGTGGAACCTCATTGTGTTATAGAAGCCTGTGGCGTGACTAACACCAGCCCATTGCAAGTTGCACGAACAGTTGTAATATTTAAATTCAAATACTACTTGATGTCAAATTTTCAAGGGAATGAAACAAGCTGCCAGCTTCCAACATTAACAATTTCTTGTGTTTCTCTTTTTCCCTGATGAAGAATTCTGTCATAGTAACACAGAACCATCATGCGTTTTATTTAAACAACTGAGAGAGAAAATTTGTAATCAATGAAAATAGAAGTTAAAGTGTCAGCAGTAAGACCTCCACTACAAAAAAAGTGACAACTGAAAAAAAAGAGAAATTTTATTGTTTTGTGGTTAAGCCTTTATTTGCCCCATTTCAAGGTTTTCTGGTAATAAAGCAGTATGTATTTATAAGGCAGTAACAACCCTCGACTTAATGGCAGGATATACTTGAAGAAAAAAATAATTTCTTTTTAACACCTTTTCTAATGAGCTGTCTGCCATAGGGAAATTGATCCTAGAAATGTGAACAATTGATAAAAGACTGTTGTATTTTCTCTGTCATAGGAGAGAAATGATATACGTATGTAAAAGACACAAAAATGGGACTAGTTTAAAAATAGGGTGATTTTGTTTGAAGGCATTTGCTTCCTCCCTCTGCTGTTTATTTTATTTTAGGATGCGTTCCACAGTTTTCACCCTCACCTTCTGGAACTTGTACATCTCTTTAAAGCAAATTGTTGTAAAGCATATTTAGTGTCTCCAGTATTAATACCAAGCTACATTATTCATCGAAATTTCTACTAGCATCCAGTAAGTGATTTAAAGGAATGCTACCTCAAATAAAACCTGCTCATTTAAAAATAGCACATTTCAAGACCCTGATTTTATTGCCTTTTGATCAGGTTTTTTTGCCTTGGGAGAGTTATCAGTGGGGTTTTTTTGTTCGTTGCCTTTTGTTTTGAGAGAAGAGCCAACCAATTGGAAAGAAGTGCAATGCTCTCCATGTGCAGACCTTTCTCTAAAGCTCATTTGGATGTGTTTGATCCTTCCAGTAATGGTTTTGGTTCAGCATGCTGGTCAATGGGATGTACACATGGCAGTGTCCATCTCATGCGTGTTGTATTCTTTGTGACCACGGTTTTGTTTTGGTTTGGGCGGTTTTTTTGGTTTTTGGGTTTTTTTATTTTTTGTGTGGTTTTTTTTTTTTTTTGGTTTGGTTTGGTTTTGGTTTTTTCAGGGTTTTTTTTGTTTGTTTGTTTGGGGGTTTTAGGGTTTTTTTGAGGGGGGGTTTGGGGGGGGGTTTGGTTTTTGTTTTTTGGGGTTTTTTAAATTATTATTATTTCTATTGTGCTGACTTGGTCTGTTTTCCTAAAAGAAACACTGACTTTTGCTATTCTAAAGCAAATATCTCTTGTAAACAGGCTCCTGATGGACCTTAAAATATACTAGCATATGATCAGCAGCAGGACACTCACTGCTGGCACACTGTGGGAGCATGATTGTCCTTCCTGCATGCTCCTCATGCTTCCTGGTTCAGACTTGTGCTGAGAGGAGGAGGGAGAGGCAAGCTGAAGTCCTCTGTGCTTCCCTGCTGCCACACGTGGCACATGCCATGTAGCACATGCCGTGTAGCACAGTGATGGCTTCCGCAGAGACCAGAGCTGTGCTCCCTTTTTTATCTAGATGGGAATTTACTGTTTGGGTTTGATGATCTTGGTTATATTTATATGGTCATCTAAAGGCAGGTATGTAGGCAGCATTACGTAGCACGTTCAAATTTACTTGTTCAAACCAGAAATCCATCCAACTCTGTTTGCCATCACTCAATAGTAGAAAATTGGAAAACATTAAGAACAGGGTGCGCAGGTAGAGATGCTTTTCCAGAGAGTAGTTTTCCACTAACAGGAAGTTTATGTGCTTCTTGAGTCAGAGGCACTTTTATAGTTTTATAATAGTATACTTATAGACTTTTATAGTTTGATTCAGAAATTTTGCCTGAGTGCTGGTCAAATCAACCTTCAAGTCTGTTGATGTCTTGATTCATCTACAGCATTCAGTGACAAAGAGCTTGACCCTGAGATTTAGTTTCTTTCATGCCTGTCCTCTCACAGCTTCAGCTGGTGTCAGAGTTCTCATGCACTTGCTCTTTTTATATGTTCTCTGTGGCACTTTTGAGTTTACAGAAAACTTATCCTCCCCAGAGACAGCAGTAGTGCTCTCCATGCTGATCCTAGTTTATGCAACGCTTCTAGGTAAAGCAATTAAAATGCTGGGTTTTTTCTGGCATTTCCCAATATTTTCATCAGAATGTATTCTGAACTTTTACCGAAAATCCAGAACATGTTACGAGAATGGAAGCAACCAGTGTCTGAGTTTGGGGATTTTTTTTTTTCCTATATCAACTGTTTCTTGGATCTGACTGATGCATTTTCTTTAAAAGAAAAACACAAGCATCATATTCCACCAACCCCATCCAACCTGACCCCTACCCTCCCCTCTGAAAAAAGAAAGGAAACTAGCTGTGCATCCCAACAAAATCTTCCTAAATTTCATTTTCCTTGCATGGGATCTAAATTTTAGGCTGCTCCATTAGGAAAAAAAAAAATTTGTTTTACTTTTATAGTTCTGCATGTATGTATGAGAGTGCATGAATAATAACAAAATTTTTCAGCAGTTGCTATGGAAAACAGTTTTGTGTGGTGAATCATACCTTGACTTTTGTTGAATAAAGTCATCCTACTTATTTTGTAATAATTTTAATTACAAGCATTTGTTGAAAATTAAAATGTTAAGAAGTAGGATGTATGTTTAAGTGAATACACTTTAAAGAAGATGCTTTTTTTGTTGTCCATTGGATGACGTGTGGCATTTTTAGTGCCACTCCAGAAAAAGAAAAGATATCATAGAATCCTAGAATAGCAGGTTGGAAGGCACCTTACAGATCATCTGGTCCAAATTTCTTGGTGAAAGCACAGTCTAGAAAAGATGGCCCAGGACCCTGTCCAGGCAAACCTTAAAAGTGCTCCATTCTGGAGAATCCACTACTTCCCTAGGGAAACTGTTCCAATGGTTGATTGTTCTCAATGCCAAAAATTTTCACCTTCTGCCCAATTGGAATCTCCCCAGCAGAAATTTGTACCCATTGCCCCTCAGCTTTCCCATATGACTATTTGCAAAAAGTGAGTCTCCACTTTCTTTTTAGTCGTCCTTTAAATAATGGAACATGGTAATGAGGTCTCCCCTAAGCATTCCTTTCTCAAGGCTGAGCAACCCCAGTTCTCTCAGCCTTTCCTCATATGGCAGGCTTCCCAGTCCTCTGATCATCCTTGGTATAAAGTTCTTTGAAGTATAAGTGGTATGTAGAAACATTTGGGAGGGGTGGTTTCCCTGTCCATAGGACATGTCAGAATTTAAATTCATTCTGTTCTGCAGCACAGCTGAATGACTGGAGATGAGCTAGCTGGCACGTGCATATGTCTCAGAATAGCTAATCATCCAGTTAAGGCCTAACTGCAATTTGTTTGCCATTTTACTATATTTAGTCGTTGGACCAAAAAAAGGCTGGTAATCAAAATCCACTGGGGAGAACAAGGTTAAAAGGTTTTGCATGAAGTGGATGTTATATGGGGTGGCCATATAGCATGCGTTGCACTTACTGGAGATGTGATTTAAGTATTACTTCTCCAGTCTGCCTTTTTTCCCCATTTTTTTTTCTTTCCACTTCCCATAAAAATAAAATTAAAAATCCATTCTTGTGAAAAGTGAAAAATATATTCCAGCCAAATATTTAGATTTGGCAAATGATTATTTCGACATCTTTTGACATCTGCTCCATATTGCTAAGTTTTTTAAAAATTTATTTTTAAAAAGACAATATCACCCTTCAATTCACGAAGATACTGCTGATAGGTTGCTTTTAGACCACTAAGTGAAATAAACAGGTTGTAGAAGAAAACTCCTAATTTCAATTAACATTTCTGAACACGGGGTAAGTTGGTTTAAATAGCCAGTAATAAGGAGTGGAAGGTTGTCATAGCAGACTAGTGTTTTACAAGTCAATTTGTGGTAAATAAACCCTTAAGTCTTTATTTTTTTTTTTTTCATTCCCCATCAACTCCCTTTACTGATTTTATCAAATCTGATATATGTAACCTTTAGAGAAAGGACAAAGAAGCCAAAATCCGACAGAGCCATCTTCACACCTATTCCTTCCCCTATACACATTTCTTCTTTTTGAAGTTGGTTCATTAAAACCTTGACATTTGCAGCTGGAATGAAAAATAAGAACTGTTAAAAGAAGGTCATATTCATTTAGACCTGTTAAATCCTTTTTATTTTTTACTCATGCATGTTATAAAAAATTCAGCAAGTTATCCAGCTGGGAAATTTAAGTTGTCCTAGCACTTATGAAAGAGAAACTAAAATAATGAAAGATGGACATGCATGTGAATAAAACAAGAAATTCCTGGCAGTATTAGATGCAGTTCAGCATCTGAACTGCAGAAAGCTTATAACTTAATTTTATTTAGAGGATAAACTAAATGCAGGTCTTGAAAGATGTTAGTGTCTGTCTTACACCTCTACTTATGTAATAGCTGTTCTTCATCATCAGAAAAAAAACAACAAAACAAAACAAAAAGCCAAATGAATCACATATAATTTCCATTTTAATCTTTTCACATTTCAGCCTTTTTTTTTCATTTTCTTGAGCATCCTTTTCCAAGTTTTAATTAAATATATCTATAAATGTTTCCATAATCTTTCCATTATTTTTTTCCTGTATGGAATCTGAACATATTTGTCTTCACCTGAATTATCTCTATAAAGCTGCAGGATTCTCTTCCTACCATCCCAAACCCATCAAGACCTTCCTTTTTGAGTCCTAAAAATCACATAAAATTTGTAAGGAATGGAAAACTGAGACTGGAACTCTGAGCCTTATCCCTTCTAATTTCATGCCCTTTGTGATATTCTTCTCATTATTCTTGTTTCAGATAGAGCTCCTCTAGCTCATTTATTTTTCTCTTGTTAACAGAAGGAAAAACGTTTGGTGATAATTAGTGATGCATGGATTCAAGTCTTCAAATAGTATATATCTCAGTGATCTAATAGCAATTGGATTTCTTGTCTCAGGATATCACTTTATTATTCTAATTTCTTGTTTCGGCATAAGCTGAAGTAAACAAACAAACAAACAAAGAAACAAAACCCAACAACAATGAAGCATTATGGAAATAAATAACTGTGATGCACTGGATTTACCCTGAAAATTTGTGAAGTTAGGCTGGTAAAAATACTTGAATCCAAGTTAATCCAATGATGCATGAGTTGGATTAACAGAATTTATATTAATGAATAATTTCTAGATTAACAGAATTTGTATTAATTAATCTGTATACAGGAAGAAGACTATTGTGCAAAGTAAATTCAATTTTCCCTTTTTATGTTCTTTTTTTTCTTTTTATTTAATGTTTTAAATGTCATTTTTTATGTAGACTGTCTAACCAATAATACTTTTTTATATTTGCTAATGATTCAGCAATAAGTATTATATATTACCTAATAACCTGAAAATAGCTGATCTTACAATTTATTGAATGTTATGAGTATAATGTGCGGTCCTTATTTTTATTTCCAAATAAAACTTCTTCAACAGTAAGTAAATAAAAAGGAGTACTGGTGGGTTCTATTTCTTTTTTAACAGAAAAAGAATGGCATGTATTGATCAGGATTGTTGCAGCGTTATGGTAGTTTCAATAATGTATCTTCTGTTCCAGATTATTGAATCTTTCTCAGAGCTCTCTGTTGTGTCATAACATTCTGTAAGTGTAATTGAAAAGGTGCAATCATTGTCTTCCTTAGGGTGTTTTACAGGTTTGTTATTTTGCTAGTGCATTTAGAAGAAAACCAGAATAGCTTATTGGACAACTCCTTTAGTTTTAGTTATGCTTCTTATTCAACATTGCCTAGAAGAATTTAAAACTTTGGCTGTAGTGATAAAAACCATAATACCACTGTTGGATCAAATTCAGTTGAGTGGGACAAAGTGTGGAAAATAACAAAAAGATGGTGAAGCAACACAGAGGAGATGGAGTGTGTGTACTTTGTTTCATTGTTTTGATGGGTTGCTTTTCCAAACACACACCTCACCTGAATCATAGTGGGTTGGTGGAGATGAGGCATTGAAAAAAGCTGTAAGCACGTTCAGAGGAATACAATCTTAATTTTTATCATTCACATTTTGAGATTTCTTCATGGGAAAAAATGCCAAACCATTGGACATTGAAAACTGTTTTTATGTGCCAACAGATGAAAAAAGTTTACAATTTCCAAAGGCACATCCAGAAACTAGCTGAAAATGCATTTTTTTAAGTTTAAATTCTGAATGCCTCTATATTATGTATATGCCATTTGACAAGTGAAATAAGGATCTACGTTAAGATTACAAGTTTGCAATGCTTTTGCTCTAACAGAGCATATGAAAGTTGGTAGGTTGGTTGGTGGGTTTGTTCCTTTCTGCAAATGCTTGTTTTCATTAGACAGTGTTCTTTTCTTTTTTCATTACATTTCAGACGATTAATACCAATGTTTTTTTCTGAAATATGATTCTCTATGGGCATAAATATGTGAACTCATAGGATCATGAAAACATAGAATGATTTGGTTGGGAAGCGAGTTTAAAGATCATCTCGTTCCAGCTCCACTGCTGCAGGCAGTGACACCTTCCAGTAGACTCGGTTGCTCAAACTTGGATAAATAAAAAAACCCCGAAACCCAAACCATTAAAGCCTGACTTTCTCAAACGTTTTATATTTCAAATAATATTGTGGGTATTTATCTGTATAGCTATACACATCAATATTTATCTACTGCAGATAAAATAAAGATGATTTTTGAAATAGCCAAGACATTTTTTTCAGGGTCCACGTGAACATTGTAGCTACATTCTGCTAACCCTTGTCAAGCCTCTGTCTGTTGAACTTGTCAAAAGACAAAGGATTCAGCCAGAATCTCCTTTGTAGTATCTTTTCCTATATGCCTGTTGACTGCTTTATCCATCCACTCTCTGAACCTACTTTTCAAGTCTCAAAAAATAGTTTAGATTAAATTAATTTTATTTCTTTGGTGTGCTTTTTCCTCTCACTTTGCCAAAAAGCAGTTGGGGCAAAAAATAAGAAAATATAGGAGGAGTCAGAAGTATTTTTAATGCAAGCAGCCATATATGTTGTCAAGATCATGGACTGCCAGAATAAAATTACATTTTCAGTGGTAAACAGGCCATGATAATTTGTGTGCCTTAAGTGCATAAAGGACAGTGTGCTTTCCCTTATATGCTCTCTTCGACCGCCAGTAAAAATCTTTTTTTTTTTTTTTAATTACAAAATACTCATTTGTAATTAACACTTATAAGCCTATTTTTTGAAGAGACAAAAAGCCATGAAAATTTAGAAAACAGGAATAACTGGATTTTGAGGACCTGTCTCATGATGGCATTTAAAGATATTCGTTTTTGTGCGACATGTAAAACCTATATAAAACCTATATATAAACCTACATATAAAAATATTTATATGTACTTCCAGAACATATACAAATAATGCTATTTTAACACTAGTAAAAACCCCACAAAATTGGTTTGTTGGGGGTTTTTTTACTAATTATGTGTTTTCTGGGATTTTTGCCCTTAACCATATTTAGCACCATTCTTTCCTACCTTTTCATCCCTTCCTTTTTCCATTTCTTTATACCTGAAAATATAGTTTTTTCAGATACAACTGCACAAGACTCTTTTAAATGCAGCATTGTATTCTCATAAACAAAATCTGGCTTTATTCCAAAGCTAAAAAAGTGTTTTCTGTGGCTTCTCACAGTGGCTGCATGACTGTATGACCTATACGAGATTGGTCTCTGATTTTTCTCTTCTTTCTGCTTTTTTCACATATTATTGAATATAGATGAGTAGATGCAAGTTTGAATTATCGCAATTTTTCTTCATTGAGCACTCTATACATTTAAATGAAGTGTTTAACTGCATAATATTTCCATTACATGACCGAAAACAGGATCACAAGCATTTTAAACAAGCTCTTTTTGGTTTTCTTAAAAATGCTCAATCATTTCTGTTTAATGACTTGCTCTGAGATTGCTCCAAATTTTTATTAACTAAAATTAATCCCCCTAAATACGTAAATCATCATCTCTCAACTTTTGCTCCCGTGTTAAAGTAGATATTTCACATCTATTCCTTGTAACCTCATACTGAATATGTAGCAAGGCAAAATTATGAGGCAGTAAATTGCATAGATCAGTGCATGCAAAGGTATGCGTGCTTGCATACATCAGTTTGGCTCGTGACATGGTTTGTGTTTTTCCACCACCATGATGTGCAAGTCTCCTGTTCCTTGCACGTGGTCCTCTCCCTCTTTCCTGAGCAGAGGCACCAGGCGAGGGGGCGTATGGAGTGGGGTGGATGCAGTCAAGGAGGAGGCTGGAGAGAGCACAAAACAACCCCCGTGCTTTGTGCACCCCATCATCATTTCTGTTCTCTTAAAATTATCCTTGGCACTTCCCTGGCCAGATAAGAGTGATTTTTTCCAAACCCTTTTATCAACGGGGCTTTTATTTTAGTGTTTCCAAGTTTATCTGATATCAGAAACCGTATCTCTACTTATCAGGGACAAAAACATCAGTTAATGTGAAATTGTAAACACCATGCTGGCAGTGCTGAATTTATAATATTGCTTACAGTGCTCTTCTGAATGATGTTACAAAACCCCACATAAATGGTGTATCAAAGATGCATTTAACTGTGGAAGACAAACAGTGATTTACTGCTGTGTGCAATGGTGCTTCGCTCATTGTGGGGAATAGCTGGGTGTTGTGGTTTTCTGAAAGGCCGGAATGCATTTGAAATGTTTCAGACTTTAATGTTAATAATAATAATAATACTGAGTCACAAAACTGAAGGTGGGGAATCTTAGCAATATAGAAAAAAATTGCACACGGGACTTTCTCATATTACCTAGGCATTGAGACTTCTGTTCAAATTCAGTATGTGTCACTTTCTCCATAAACATTGCAGCTAATATGTGTTTCTGGACAGATGGGTGCAATAAATAATGGTTGCAATTTCAGAGAACCTGTTATACCTACCAAAGGTGTTCTTATGAAAACGTTATTTACAGAGTGTAATTAACCTCCTGCCTTTTTAGGTTCCTGCTGCATACAAGTAACTGAAACAAATAGCTTTGTTATAATGATCTTCCTGCACTTTCTTCCTTCTCATTCACCTTAAAAAGTTGCCACAATTTTCACCTTTTCATGTTTCCTATATTATTTGCAAAATTTTACTATTTTGGCTTCACTCAAATCTGAAGATCATTTTGTCACGTTGTAATTGCCAGGAATTTAAGAATACAATGACTGGGAAACTTGTGCAGAGTTTCACCCTCTTATTATCGCAGGCAGCACAGCTATCCATTTTTCATTTTTTCCCATGTCAGAAATTGATATTTTTCTTCTTTTTCATTACTCTTCTGAGTAAGATGTTCTAAAATAACACTAGTCTGATATCTAAAAGGTTGGGTTTCTTTTTCTCCACAATCCATTTGCTCCTCCATAACTTACATTCATATATTCTTCAGCCAATTATGTTGTACTTTTATCCTAAAGGAATGTTTAAAACTTCGAATACTTTTGAAGAGTCAATTTTTTCACAAAATCAAGTCCTTGTTTACTGGAAGAGTATATAAGCTCTCAATTGATTTTAATTTTAAAATAAAACCTCAAATTATTTTTTTATTTTGTATTCAATACAAGTGTTCAGGCTTCTCACCTTTAGGGTCCAATTCATGGTACAACACTGAGTTATAGCTCAAAACAAAGAGCATATCTGCTGTCTTTGCAATGATATATAACTTAAATATTTTTGCTAGAACATGAATGTCCTTTGCCCATGAATGTCTTTTGGTGGACCAAAGTTGTCAAGTCAGTGATGCTATTTTGACTGTGCTTGCTGGACAACTTCAGATTTGCCTTCCCAGTTTTGGTTTCTAGGAGAGATTTAAAGACTGAGAAAATACACGTCTCTGGGAGGGGAGAATGGAGAATAAGAAATAGATTGGTGAGCTTAAATGAGATAATGGAAAAGCTGTAAAAAGATGGAAGGATGAAAGAGAAGGGGTTTATGAAGACAGCAAGGATTACAACAGTTATACCCACCCCCCATCACAAAAAATCCAGTGAAAATGGAATAAAGAGTTTTATTGTCATTTATCTTGTACCCTTTGTCAGTGACCAACAAATACTTGTTAAGATGCTATTCCTTCGTGTCTAAAATCCTGATAATGATGTGCCTAACTGCTGTGTCCAAGGCCCCAGATTTGGCTCACGCTGATGGGTCTGATTTCTGTTGTCCTAGTGTCTCTTGCTGTTTTTTACCTGACCCTAAATTGCAGGGAGAGCTAAGCCTTCTGATAACTCCTGGTCCATCAAGAGAATGAAAGAGGTGTAGACAAAGAATTACCGGAGCTCTGGAAGATGAAGGAGAATTCAGACATTTTTTCTGTGAAGCTTAGACTGTTATCCTCAGCAGCAAGGCAGTTGGTTTATACTGGATTTTGGAGGCAAGGCTTTTAAGGAATTTACAGGAATGCAAAATTTAACGTGATTAATGATGTTTAATAATTTTACATTTTGGAAGGTGCTCAGGAGTGCTTCATATTGTGGATTCTGTACAGAAATACATGTGACTGGTTGCACTCCTTGAACTCTTACCTCCTCATAATTTCAGACATGATAACTGTGTATTTTCTCTCAAATTACTTTGGGTGATGAACACTTAATGTCCATTTTGGAGTTTGACCAAATTGTAGGTCTTTATAGCATATGAAGTCTTATAAAGGTCTTATGAGAAGCATATAAAGGTCTCATGAGAAGAAAATTCTTAATTTCTTCTATTTTCTCCTGGTTGCTATTTTTCATGTGAGTGGGGATAGCGCAATTGTTGACATGTCTTGTTTTTATCACATGCTTTGACCAGAATGAATAGCTAAATATTTTTATTCCTTTTCTTCTGATAATGGTAAATTAATAACATCTGGGTAACTTTCACTCTGTAGTAAATTGATTCCCTCTATAGTAAAATTACATATTTTTTTAAGCTTCATTAAATACCTTGTGTTTTTGCTCTTCATAGAAAGAATTTTTTTTTTAACCCTCAATCAATGGAAAGAATTTTACAAATAATATAATCTCTTGGGTTTTGTTTAGTTGGGATTTGAGAAAGTGGAATTGAGAGGTACTCTAAATGAAAATATAAAGAGGTATCACTTCCAGTCTTAATTTGGGCCGATTTTCTTAGAGTATCTTGCTAGGATGAATTTGGGCCCAAATGAGGAAGAGAGTAGTTATGCACACTGAAGGTGTATGCACAGAAGAAAACATTTTGTGAATGCTCCTTGGCATTGAACTGTAAATCATGCTTAACACAGAGAGAAACACGGCCGATAGTCAAATTCTTCAAATACAGCAGTTCTCCCAATTACTAATAACAAAAGGAAAAAAAAGAAAAAAAAAATCATCTGACAGGCTGCTGAAATTCTACTTCAGAAATCCCATGAAAGAGGCATTATGAGTCTGAAAAAGTTGCATTCACATGCTTCAAGTGACTTAACATGTGGTAGTTTCACAGTGGGCTGAGTTTGTCCATGTGAGGACAACATGTCCAGAAGGTTTAGTGTTCTTGCACATAGAGTCTCCTTGAAGTGTGGCAGCATCATCCCTCTATGTCAATAACAGCTGATTTCCTCTTGCTTTAGTTCAGGAACAGCTCATTTGTCACTTTTCCTGCTGCCAGCTAAGAAGGACATATTCTCTGGGAAGAGAAAGATCTTATAGCTTTTCTCTTCTTCTTCTTCTTCTTTCTTTTTTTTTTTTTTTATTTTTTTTTTAACTCCTTAATATATTCAAAGAATTTCCTAGTAGTATGAGAAAATTTTAGTAAGATTTGGAAAACTTATTTTCATGTAGAACTCAGTGAAAAATTTGAAACTGGGTAGAATTTGGAAGTTTTCTGTTCCCCAGAGCCAAAGATAGTAGTTTACAAGAGAATAATTTAACTATATTTTACACTGCATTTTTAAAAGTGCTGAAATCAAGAGAATGTGCTGAAACTGTTGTGCAAGATATTGATTAAGATGAAATACTGCTGGTAAAAAACTCTGGTTCATTTATCAACCTAAATTTGATGTTGAATATAATGATTAAAACCCTAAAATTTAGATGCAATTCTTTCATAATTGTCCGGTGGTCATCCTTTTGATTTTCCTAATACTTAGGTGTTAACTGTGATGATACATAGTGAGTATCCATGCAGGATTTGTAATTTGAACCTTCAGCAACCTATATCCTACTATAACTCTTTGCATATGTGTAAGTACAGAAGAGGTTCCTTCTGCATCAGCAGGGGGGAGTGATGGGGGTGGTGACATTTAACATTTAAGATGTTAGCTAAAGTTCTCAGCTGTACTTCAGTGTCAATATTACTCTTCCTCTAAGTGTTGGATTTAGTTTGTCTTCATGCTACAGAAACAAGTTCCTAGTTCTAATGGATGTGTGTGTGATTGATTTGCTACAATCAGATTGCTCAAAGAAGAAAAGTAAGTGTTTATCTTTCCTTGTTTACAAAATTTTTATTTTTTATGTTTTTAATCACCTTTAAAAGGGAAGACATTTGACTTACGATTTTTTAGCTACAATATTCCAGACTGAGATGTTGATGTTATTAAATTAAGTGTTTTTCTTTTTTGCATGGTAGAAATCTTTTTTCCAGGTTACTTTATATTTTTGAGATGAAAATGGAAAAACAGAACAAATGCTGTTGTTTTCTAACCCCCCCTAAGACTCTCAGAGGTCTCTTTAAATTGAAGACCCAACAGGTCATCTTGAGAAGTGCTAAGAGGTCTACAGATATTGCAGGGCACTCTTCAATTTGCAGGCCCCGACTCCTTCAGCTTCAAAATGCTTATCCTCTTTCTTGCAGTGCCCAGTGCTGCTTCCCTTGAACTGCTTTGTTCAGGGATTAATTTTCCTCTCTGGTGATCGCATAATGCTGGATTTAATCCAGCTCTGAGTCCTTGCCACAGTTGGAATATTCTACAATGTTCTTGGGATAACATCAGAAATCTGAACATTTGAGCAGATTTTTTCCCTGGCCAATTCAATATCAGTCTGCTGCAGAAATTTAAGGGAGACTGTGGACAGTCTGGCATAGGACCTCCCTGACTGTCAACTGTTGCAGAGGTCAAGAATGGAGATTACTGTCATCCTTAAAAATATCTGTCCTATATTCCTCTGAGGAACCTCCACCAATGGATTGGTTGGAAACACTGTTGGCTTCAGAAACTCGTGATGTGGCAGGACCCATTTCCTAAGCTGCTGCACATCACCCGGCTCTTTGTTCATGTTCCCTGATATATAAACAAGGGTCATATGTGAGAAGAGGGAAAGCACACCCTGCACACATATTGGGGTGCTGAACTCTCCCATTCCCAGGTGTTTACAAATGTTATCCATTGCTTAATGATCCACAGGATGGCAGGAGCAGTGTTACAGGTCAGGGAGGATCACATACATCTTGGGGCTCATCTGTAAGAATATGGACAGCCTGTCTTTGGGCAGTTTTGCTGCAGAAAGTTTATTACATGGATAGTTACTATGCTGACTGATACGAAGTGAAATTCTGTTATGTTTGCCTTGTTGAGAAATTTTGAGATTCTTTGAGGTGGAAATCCATTCAAAGCTTTTTCTGTGAAATATTCAATAGTGGGATATGAAACCAGATTACATTATACTCTTTTGAAGGACATCTGGTAAGGAAATTAGAATCTTCCATCAGACTAGGGTAATAAAGTATTTAACCCAGATGATTATTTTGTTCTACATGTTAGAAGCTATCATGCTTTGTTCGCTTGGTAAATATACTTTCAGAAGCTCTGAGTACATTTAGGTGAGCAGGTTCTTGCTTTGCATCTTAATTTGATTAAGTCTTATGCTGTCCTTCCTCATAATTTCACAAAGGTAAGAGTGTGTAGCAGGCTATATCTTTTTTCCCACTTGTTGTGTTTGCAGAGCTGCACATAATGCTGGAAATATTGATCAGGTCCTAATTAATTACAGTACTGCTAAGGTGATTTTGTTTTGATGGAAGAAGATTAGGTTTCCTAAACTAGATTTTTCTTTTTTAAAACACTGGCAAAATACTCCAATCTTATATAGCTATCAAAATAAGACATCAATTTTTTGGAATATGCTAAATATGTCAGCTGCTAAGCATTTTGGAAAATCTTTCTCGGTACCTGAGTGGAAGCTGGGAAATTACAAAAATCATGCACAAAGAATCTCTTAATGGCTTTTCTTTTTACAACTATCATGTGGAGGAGATAGATCAGTATTCATTTATTCACTTTTTGGAGAACTATAACAAATCCAAGTGAGTGTGCACAAATCTAGTCTGTAATCATTAGTCCATGTTACAGCATGTTACAACTTACAAAGTTTTAGTAATACTTAGCCTAAAAAGAAGGGGCTTTAAAATGTACAAAAGGCACGTTAATACTTAATTTTCCGTGGAGTTTATGGTTCTGAGCTTATTCTTGAGACTTTTTTAGTAGTAGAACAAAGATTAAAAAAAAAAAATAAAATAGATTAGGAAAGAAACCAGACATTTGTCATTGTGCACAATGTGTTGGACCCGTAATAATTGCTGATGCAAGTTAGGTAGCACTCAACAGCTGTCTGATATGCAGACTGGACAAAATGCCAACCCTGGATTCAAGCTGTTACAGACCAACATAATGTGTTCTTATTACTTCAGCACATAATATACTTTAAAGGAAAAGTAGCCAAGCAATGTACTCAGGGCACATAATCAACACTTCTAAAACTGATAGTAGTTAACTTAGCTCGTATTCTAGTGCTTGGGAGGTGTTACAAGTTAAAAACCAGCCTAGTTCTTACATGTTATTGTGAATTATCATAGCATAGAGAAAGACCTCAGTATTCAAATGCAGTTCCCCAACCTTAGGCATTTATTGTGTGTCTAAACACACAGATGTATTGTATATTTTTATAGCTTTCAAAAACTATTTTTGGCAGTCAGAATAGTGTGCTGGTGAGACCTACAGAGAAATGAGATTTCTAGAAAGATGTTGAGGTTTCATTTATTTCTCTGCTTTCTACTTACTCTGTGGATGTTTCTTTCATGTATTTCTTCTTTTTGAGACTAATTACAGGTTTTTTAAAAATCTATTTTCAGCTCTTTCAAATGCCTGCTTCCCTCATCTGCTAATTGTCTTCTATTTTAATTTCTTCTGATGTTAGTCTCCCCCGACACACACAGGCATGCACGCACACACACACCCCCACACCCACACACTTTCTGTTATTCTGTTGTCTCCAATTCCTTGCTCTCCTCCAAGTGTAAGTCCTCACTCTGTTCATATGGGGGTTCAGCTTGTGTAGCTGGAAATAAGACTTTCTCCTCCAGATTAGGTATCTTGTCATCAACACTTTTGACTTTCATGTGGAACCAACATGTAACTCTCTATCTTCTCATCACGTGTTCCTGCTTTTCTTTTTTATAGCAGATTTTGCATCTTTTCTCTAGAGTATTTTCTCTTGTCTTTCATGATGGCCATTGTATATTATTTGGGGGTGGTTTTATAACTATTTTATCAGATTCACGCCTAGATTACTGGTTTACATTAAAAAGATAATCATTCATTGCTTATTCTCAAACACGCAAAAAAGTATGTTTATATTGTCAGAAAGTCAAAATATTACAAGTAAGTGTTTTTATCTTGATGTGAAATTAAAAACTCAAGTAACCTTTCCAAATAAATGATGGACAAAGAGCCACAACTGAATAACTTTGTGCCAAGATTGTATAGTTAGACGTGTTACTTGTACTGTAGCAGTACCACAAAGGCCCGGTTGCAGTCCAGAAATACACTGTGTGCTGTAAAAGCAAGCAAAGTGGCTTGTCATGCTCTAGCTTTCGTACAACTGGGGAATCACATCCTTCTGTGAAGCAGCATCTCTCTTAAATACATCAGTGTAGGAAATATAATGGAGGTTAGCAGCAATATTGTGTTATTCTAGTATTTGTTGTATGAGCCTAGTAGCATAATTTTTTTTTCTGAGTTTTTTGTTTTCCTTTGGTGCCCAGAACCATATCCCATAAGACTTGCATTTAACTATAGTGCTTATATCCTAGAAGTTCATGCTATCTTCTTTCTTCTATCTTCCCCAAGACATCTTGTATGTAATTGTCTTCATGTAAAAATGGCTTAAAACAATAAACATGATATTATCAAGCCATAATTGTTTCCAAAGCAAACTGGGGAGAGCAAAAGGTGCTCATTTATAAATGAAGTAAACTCATTTAGTTATACGGCTGCATTTCTACAGCTGGTATTTGGTTGAGGCATTGCCTGTCCGCAGTACTTGTGAGTGATTAACTGTGGTGACTAGGCAATAATCATCATTTATATTGCAATTTTTGAGCAGTTATGTGCATACATGATAACTTTGATTGTTCTATAAGGGCTGTTGAGCCAGAGGAGGTTAGTTACCTTTCCAAAATTTTTGAAATGTCTACAGTTCACTGTAAGCTCCAATATGTACATTTATAGTGAGCTAACGAGTACACAAGCCTAGCTGGCCCAAACATTAAATACCCAGTCTAGAATCTATTAACCCTTATTTTCACTGTAAGGATAAGAATTTAAAAATAAAAGGACTCTGGAGAAACACAATTGTGTGGTCTCATGAAGGCTTGTTTACATGCCCATCTGAAATGTGTCTGAAAAATGTCTGGTCTTTATCATTTAGTAAATGCTACTATTGTTGTAGATTTATAGTTTTTTTACTTTCTGAGCAGTATTGTTATAGAAGTAAAGGCCTGAAAACCAAACTCCGTATTCTCATTCTAGTATGTGTTTTCTCCCTTTTATTTTCCTTCCTTTCTTACACCTCCAACATGTAAGATGCTGCTGTTGGGTGGTAATTGCAGTACTGCTCTCTCCGCTCATCTTTCAGAGATAGCTGAACCTTACATTTTCTGTCCTATCTTTCAGACTGCATCTTAATTTTATTTTCATATGTTACTTCTTACCTTGGCCCGCAAAATAACTTTCCTTACAACAAGCAAAATTGCTCCACAAATTTGAAATGAGGAAACAGGGAGAAAATTGCATAGTGGGGAATATGAACAGTTCAGTTGCACGCCACACTAGCCCACTGGTTCGCTTAACGCTTGGGCTTCTGAGCTGAAGGCTTTGGCTTTTAAAAGACAACAGGGTGCTCAGGCATGAGGTGTATCTCTTCTTGTGCATGCCTCAAAGATACCTGAGGGGAAAAAGAAATCATATTCAAACTTTTGTCAACATCATTGGCTCATGTGTCACAGGTTGCCCGTCGCTTGCAGAAGTGTGGAAATTACAGTGTTCTATCTTTGAGCACTGCATTTTGCCCCAGAAACATCCAGTATCAGTGATATCCTGGCAGAGAAGTTGGCTTGCAGTAGCTGTCTCATTTCCTCGTTCTGCTTCTTAATGTTCCAGGGTTCATTAGTTAGTTTTTGGTAGGTTTTTCCTTTTTGTTTTCTATTTTTAAAAATCTTTTCTCCTCCTTTTTCAAATAGACTATCAAGGAAAACCAAAGTTCCAGTATTTGAATGGTATTTTTGGAAGTATGTCTTCTGGTTGTGCTTATGTTAAAATTCAGGCTGCAGATATAGCTGAGCACAGCATCTTTTCAGATTTTGTGAGAAATTTCATTTTTGCTTCTCCCTTTTTTTTTTCTTTTTTTTTTCATGAAATGATCTGTCAGCAGCCTTTTTTTTTTTTTTTTTTTTTTTTTTGGTCCTTTTATGGTCCTTGGGTCTTTTTCTTTTCTTTTGTATTTCTTTCCCCTTCCAAAGTATTCTGGTAGCTGATGTGTTCTTTACAATCAATATAACTGCCCTTCATCTCCATTGTCCTAAAGGTGGTCTTTTTGTAACTGTTCTTATTGTTTAGTCATTCTCTTTTTAAAATAGGCATTCACTTCATACTCTTTATTCTGTGCACATTCACCACTTGCTAAACAGAGCATGTCCCACCTAGAAAAGACTGTCCCTCCTGCAGAAATAGATTTCTTGCTTTTTGTGTCTGTACTGCCTGCTTCTGATCCAGCATTGTGGCTGGCTGCTATGCAGACCAGTGGGACCTGTTCTTCAAATAATTAGATTTACACAGATAAAAATAACTTTACTAAAAAAACCCAATTGCTTTGCAGATTGGTAGGGGTACTTACAAATGGGATAGTTTTGTTCTGAGAAAGAAAAATCTTTCCAGAGCTTTCTATACATATTTTCAAAACCCTTTAGGTTATGATATTTAGTACCAAAAACCAGCTAATTCAGATTTTGATTGAGTACAGTGTTTTAGCTGGTATTTCCAATGTTACACCTTTTGTATGAGGAAATCACTGCAACCCATGAAACTTCTGCAATAAAGCTGCTTAAGTGCAAGCATTTTTTCTGAAGGGGAAAGAAGATGAATTATGTATTTCAAGTCACTTAAAATACGTTTTAATTAAATGTTTAAATAAATTAATATGCTTTGCTGATTTTTTCCTAAGATACAGATTTTGCACCATAGGAATTCCTAATATATAGTTTTGGCTAACTTTTCATTCCAAGGAATCTTCCAGATACCACCAGAGAACAACATCTCTTAATGTGCTCTCTGTGTTTTCATGGCCATTAACATCTCTCTGGTGAAAAAATCATGTGTGTTATCTGGAATGAAGATGACTAAGTGCAGAGTTTACAGGCCTAAGAGCATTATACTCATATTACCAGCTCTGTGTTGTGAAATTTGGGCCTCCTTGGGTACTCTGTACTACATGCTCTGTGCAGGCTTTACTCCAACTAATCTGGACAGGCAGCGTGTATCTGACAGAAGATGATGAAATCTGACTGCTGGGTCTACAAGGATATTGCTGCTGAAAAAAGAAGGGTTTGAAGGGATGGAGTTTGAACGCCCATGGGAAATCCAAGCTTACTGTCTTTTGTCTTCAGTGGCCGTTGTGTATAGCAGGACTTGATGGAACTCCAGGAGCCTATAGGGTCAAAACAGCTTCCACAGACAAAAAGTCAGAAGAGCAACCCCATGTTTTGGGTTTCATTCCAATTCCTTATTGGAATTTCTGCCTTTCTTTTCTGGTAAAAAATCTGTAGGTACAAGGGCAGAGGTGTTGTGTCCTCTGCATCTGTATAGCAATCTATATCATCACAGAATCATAAAGTAATAGAATACTTTGGGTTGGAAAGGAGCTTAACAATTCTTTGGTTCCAACCCCCCTGCCAGAGGCAGGAACACCTGCTAGACAAGGTTGGTCAAAGTCTCATCCAGCTTGGCCTTAAACACTGCCTGGCATGAGGCATCTACAAATTTTCAGGGCAACTCATTCCAGTGCCTCACCACTCGCACAGTGAAAAATTTCTTGCTAACATGAAATTTAAGCCTGCTGTTGTTCAGTTTAAAGCTATTTCCTTTGTTTGCCTGCCCTTGCAAAAAGAGCCTTTGAGCATGGCTGATGGTTCTGGTTCAGGTAAAGCAGACATGAATGGCATATTTGAGCAGCCAGAAATTGCTGGGTATTACAGTAGCTGTATCATTTGCCGGCTACTTGGAACCTCTATAGGATCCAGTTTACCTTGTATTTCCTAACCCAGTGGATCATCTGGTTGTGCTGCATTCTTTTGTTCTCTTGTGATCTGTAGCTTTCCAGTTTTCTTGACTGTCATCAGCAAGTATCTTCTCTTTGCCACATGAAAATAGAAGTTTACAGATTATTTTGTAGCTACAATAAGGCAAACATGTAATTTATTTTGCCTTCTAGTTTAATTCCTCTGTTCTCCAGGAACGACAGTACATTTCTGTTTTCTCACAGGTCCTCTGATTCTGAGTTGATTTCTTTTTTTTTTATAGATTGGGTTATTTAATCTTCAACCAGCCTCAACATTTTCTTCTGTGGGTTTACTACAAAGAAAAAACAGTGATTTTATCTTCTCTTGGATTTTGCTTCTTCCATCATACTACTGTTTCCTCTTGCTCTTTCTACCTGCTGTGACTTAATTATTTATCATCCTAAGGGAGAGTTCATAAGGGGTTGAAGAATTTTAATTTTAAATGTTCAAACCTTTACATCTTGTGTAGGTAAAATTTTTATAAAAATCATTTAAGAAAAAGACCACTCTCTAAAGTTTGCAAGCTTCCCAGTACTGTAACATTTCAAAATGTACAGCTTAACTATATTCCAGTTTCTATGGCTTAGTGAATGAACTGTAACTCCTATGGGAAGTGATATAGAAGGATAATTTCTGATTTTCTTGGAACCAGACAATTTATGATCCAGAACTAGCAGTTAGAAGATGCATTCATTGAACATGTCAGGAAACTTTGTTTCTAAAGCTTGTCCTGTTGTAATATTTGACCAGTGATTGCACAAGTATCTAATTTGCCCTCTCCTCCTCTTTGGCTTTTTTTCCTACTTTAATGTGTATGAAAGTAGTGCCATAACCTGCTGCAGAAACGTATGTATTTCAACAAATATTCTTTCAATCTTCTTGAACTTACCTACAGTTCTGGTAATAATTACATCCTTTTTGGCTTATAGTTGCAACATCAGTTTCTCTTTATATTTTTTAGCATTGGCGCTGTTTTACATCTGTTGAGGTCTCTTATTTTAGGATGGCTTTGTTATCAAGTGATCTCTGACTGGGTGTTAATTCCTCCTTCCAGTAAGATCATCAAAAAACTCTCTTTAATGTTCAAGAAGTTTCTGTGCCTGCTGTATTCCAGATGTGACACTAAGCAAGTATATTCCTTATTTCAAAATATGAATATTCCAAAATATTCAACATAAAAAAGTTTCTTTGAGCCCTATAATTTCCTTCTACACAAACAGCCATTGGAGTCAAAATTCATTCAATTCATTCTTTTTCTCAACTAATTACTTCCAGATGAACTGTGTGTGGTTTTCTCCCTCAATTTTCAGCATTACACATGAACTGCTATACCTCTTAGTTGCTTAAGAGCAATCAGATGTACTTGCATCATCCCTGACCTAGATCACACTCATATGGAGAAGAAGAGGTCTATTTCATTCCATGAGAAAGGAAGTTTTTAGTGATGCTAGAAATAAGCACTGCTATGAAAATACTCAATTGGGTACAGAAAATCTTTGGTATGTACCTGTTCATAAGTAGCCCATTGGAAGCATTTTAGTCTTCAAGACCAAGGACTGAGGTAGCAATATTTGTTATATGCAAATCTGAGATTTGATCCTTCATATAGTTCTTGCCACTGTTGTTATCAAGACCTGATGCTTAAGACATAATTTCATTGAAGAATTCTTCAGACTGGCAATTTAGACAGTCCTGTGTCCCAGTTTCATTTCTTACCACTTCTGCTTGTTTATGGAATCTTGTTTTGTAGAATGGGAGGAGACAGAAATTAGAAAGGTCTAAATTCCGTACTAGTAATTGTCTTTGTCATAGTCTGGTTTTCTGCCATCCTATCTTCCTCTCTCTTTCCCCTTTTTACATTATGCTGACTTCCTCCATAATAGTATATTTCCTTATTCTAAAAAAATTTTCTTTTTCTTTTTTTATGGACTGCAAAGGGGAGAAAGGGTGGAAGTTTTCTGTATGTAATACCCCTGTGATTGACAGTCTTTTTGCCTCCTGCTTCCTAGTAGGTAGATAACGCTTGCTGTATGGGATCTTGTTTTGTAGGGTGGAAGAAGAGGGAGGACTACAACAAACACATATAGTGGTATGTAATTTTCCCTTTCTCCTTTGTCTCTCCGTACTCACCAGTCTTAACGCAGAATTTTTTGAATCACATGGTGATACACTGTACTACTATTTGCTGCTTTTTATAAAAACACATCTTCCCAGTTTTTGTTAGTTAAACCCCTGCAGCATTTTAAGAAATTATGCCTACACAAAGGTAGTACAACACAAAGGTAGTGAATCAAACTATGCTTACTCTTGGACACAAATTGACTGAACTTAAACTGACCAAGTTCTTTAGCACATTGCAATATGACAAGTCTTCTAGTCATCCAGTATCTTTAAAAAGATTTAACAGGCTAATGTACATGGAGATTTCGGAGAAAACAGCTGTGATGGGGAAAGAGTAATCATCCTATTTAAACTAAAATCAGCTACATGCATAGACTGCTATCTTTTTGTAAAGCTAATACTATAGAGCTGATAGAGAATTGCCTGATTTTCTGGATCAAGTTTCATCAAAATGTTTCATCAAAATTCAACTTAAATTCTAGTTGCAGAATCTTAGTTTGAATGATGCAAGGAGATGGTACTCATCTAGGCATAATACAGATTATCTAGAGGTAAAGGGATCATTTTTGTAAAATAAAGGGGAAGATTGCTACTAGACAGAGAAATTGAATTATTTCTAAGGGTAGGACAGCCCTTTAGAAAGTACTGTGCAGTGTAGTGTTCGAACGTTTCACTCAAAAAGGCAGAAGTTGTTCAAAAGTCATTGTCATTTGGTGTGGGTTTTGGTGAGATTATTTTCTGCCATAGAGTTCTCATCTTTGCCCTCTCATTAAAAAGGTACAAGTTGTTTATCAGAGAGATACATACAACATCAGAGCTGTAGCAAAAAAAAAAAAATGGGGAAAGGCTTTATTGAATTTAGTTATCAAAAGGAATAGAGAAAAGCAAATGATGTGTCAAAAACTTGTTTCAAGGAAGATACGATGTTCACTAGACGTATTTTTCTTTGCATTGTTCTGGATTGTTGGTTCACTATTGACTGAGAAGGAACATGTCTTCTCAGTGAATCATTCCTAGTTTCTATGACACCCCTAAGATCTGCACAGTACAGCTACAGCAAAAACAAGTCATATTTTCAAGGTCTGAATAGCTGTGATAATTAGGAAACAAGAGCTGCATTTGTATTTACCATGATGATGGGAAAGCTTTTCCATTGCAGTTGAAAGCAAGAACAGAACACAGTACATTCTCAACAGCACAGTAAATCTGCACTTCTTTCGGTAACAGTACATAAGTGATCGGATCCTGTACATTAACTGATCTGCACAGATTGTGTGTCAAAAAACTAAATGGAAAAGGTAGAATACATTTTATCTGTCTGATACTCAGTAAAATAGAACTTTTTTTTCCTGTGAGAAAAACATGTTATAGTGGATTACTTTAATCCTCAGCATGTTGTTATTGTTTATGGACTGACACAATGCAAGATTATTTTTTTCTTTCTACTGTGAAACCAGAAACAAAGGGATTTTGTGTGATCTCTCTGTGGTCGGTCCATTTAAGAGGAATATAGTGCGTAGACCCTGGCTGGATGCCAGGCACCCACTGAACCCACTCTATCACTCCCCTCCACAGCTGGACAGGGGAGAGAAAATATAACAGGAGGTTCATGGGTTGAGTTTAGGACAAGGAGGCATCACTCCCCAAATAGTATCCCAGGCAAAACAGACTTGGGGATATTAATTGAATTTATTACTAACAAAATCAGAGCAGGATAATAAGAAGTAAAAGAAATCTTAAAAATCACCTTCCTCCCATACCTTCCTCCTTCACAGCTCTACCTTCTACCCTGCAGCAGTGCAGGGAGATGGGGAATGGGGGTTATGGTCGGTTCATCAGGCATCGTTCCTGGAACTGTTCAGGGAAGGAGTCCTTCCCCTGCTCCAGCATGGGGTTCCTCCCACAACCAACAGTTCTCCATAAACTGCTCAAATGTGGATCACTCTTCCATAGAGTGCAGCCCTTCAGGGACAAGGTGCCCCCATGTGCGTTTTCCACAGGGTCACAAGTCCTGGCAGGAAGCATGCACCAACATGGGCTCCATGGGTCTGCAAGTCCCAGACAGGAGCCTGCTCCAGCACAGACTTCTCCTGGGTTCACAGCCTCATCTCAAGCATCCACCTGCTACAGTGTGGGCTCCTCCACAGTCTGCAGGTGGATCTCTGCACTCCCATTCACCTCCATGGACTGCAGGGGCACAGATGCCTCACCATGGTGTTCACCATGGGCTGCATGGGAGTCTCAGCTCCACCATTTGGAACTCCTCCTCTCCTTCCTTCTTCACTGGCCTTAGTGTTTGACAGCTGTTCCTCTCATTCTCTCTTCTCAGAGAGCAATTACATCTATCCAATACTTTTTCCCCATTATCTTATCTTATCTTATCTTATCTTATCTTATCTTATCTTATCTTATTATCTCAGAGGCATTACTATCATTCCTGTTTGGCTAGGCCTTGGCCAGAAGTGGGTCCATCATGGAGCCAGCTGGCGTTGGCTCTGCTGGACATGGGGAAAGCTTCTGGCAGCTCCTTACAGGAGCCACCCCTGTGTTCCCCAGCTGCTAAAATCTGGCCACACAAACCCAATACAAGGAAATTCCGACTTTCAGTGGAGAGATTCTTCTCAGACTAGGGTAAAACCTAAATTGACATAGTCAACATGGAGCAAAACTACTCCATCATGATGGAAAAATGAGTCCCCAAAGTGTATTTCATTTAAATAACTGTATATTGTGGAAAAATACGAAATAAGATGATAAAGAACTAATTAAGATCTAGAGGTTTTGTACTGTTGGCATTTGCAAAAAAAAAGTTAATTGCTTTTATTCTGAGGTTCATAACATTATCATTAATTTTCATGATAACTTTATTGCATAGACATGACACATATTGAATAGAGCTGTCTGTTTGATAGAAAATGCATGGGCTACTAAGATGCCAACAATAATGGCACTTTAAAAGTTTCAAAAGGATGAATAATTATTATGGATTAAGTTAAATTTGAGCTGGGTGCAGAGGGGTTTTTTCTTTTTTTTTTTTTTTTCTTTTAATGGGATTGTGATTCATCTATGTAATAAAAAAAAAAATCATCTGTCCATGCAGCACAAAACGCTGTCCATTTTAGTTTCAAGAGTAGTTCTTGACCTGGAGTGGAGGGGTCACAACCTCCAGGTTATACTGGTACATAATATCTTTATGTTGGCATGTGAATGAAAGATATTGTAATGGGAATGGGTGTGGAGCAGTGATTCTTTTATCACTTGGAGTGAAGAGGAATAGTGGTATTTGGGGACTCGTAGAGAGTCCTTTGTAACTCTGCATCACCTAGAAATCTGTGCTAGCAGCAAAGACTCCAGTATCCATTTTGTCTGATTTGTAAATAAAACATATATGTTGCAGCTTCTCAGTCTTGTATTTGTTGTTTTCTGCATAAAAAATTTTGCAACAATGCTCCTAATGTGGTGAATTAGATACATTAGTTTGATAAGAATACAAAACCCTTATAAGCAACACTTTCCTGTGGGCATAAATAAATACTTAGTAGAAGGTGTGTGGGTGTATTTTCTTCCATTTCCTAGATTCTCATAATTTTTCTGTTATAAGTAATGAAATAGAACACTTAACAATACTGAGGGGTAGGTTTTGAGACTGAATGTATACATTATGAAGTTAATTTAAAAAAATTCTAGTTCTTCAGTCATATAGAATTTTTGCAGTGTAAATTAGAAAGATTTCATGGTTTGAATTGCATCAGTACCTGAAAACTGCTGTTCTAGTATAACAAATCAGATTATTTGGAGTCCTATGCTGATGTATATTTATTTTGAAGCTGATATATACTTTTGGTTGGCTGTCCTTTGACCTGTAGCCTAAAATTTTCTTGCCTTATACTAAATATATTATGTTTATTTTACAATGTGATTGTTGCCTGTAAAACAATATTTGGCCCTCTGCTTCTGACATTTTAGTTTAAAATGAGTATAACAAGTTTGTAAATATGCCCATTCATTTTATTCCTGCCTTTTTTTGGACAGATCCCAGAGGGACACAAACAGGGTTATGATTCAGCTTAGCACCCTTTATCCTCACTAAGGTACAGGGCTGCTTATTCATGCTCAATAGAGAAAGGGACTGGCCCTACCAGAAGCTGATACTTCCTAACAATCTGAGCAGATTTAGATACTTGTCTTAACAGCATTCTTATGGCGTGGGTGTGCAGTAAATTATTATTTCACAAATCCATTCAATAAATATATAGGTCCAAAAGTTCTGCTGGTTTTGTTCATGTGACTTTTAGATAATTTCTTCTGCCTGTGTAAATAAATATGTTTATTAAATTTTCTCTATAAAAGAGACTGGAAGACACAAAGTTTCTCATTTAAAGATCACCTTTTTTCCCAAAGGAAAGAACTATGCACTTTATTTATACACTTTGTGTATGTAACACAAAGAAGGATAAGTTATCTTCAATAAAAGGTAAATTTCTTTACCTTATAAAGAAGAAAATAAACACTTTATCCTTTTGTCTAAGGAACTCCATGCTATTATTCTGTTTTCTGGTTGGGAAATTGGTAATGGTCTTCCTCATAGACTGACCTTTCCGAAGTTACCTTACATATGCTAACCTTCTCTAAAAAGACAGACTAGATATTTAATAGTGAATTTTCTTCTCAGTCTTTTCAAAACATAGTTTATCTCATGTTTAATAAATTGGAAACATATATCTTCAGTGATATATAAAAAAAATCTTACCCAAAAAATAGTCCGTTATAAAAGAAGGGAAGCTTGCAGCAATGTTAAAAAACAACCAACCAAAACAAAACAAAACAAAACAAAACAAAAAACCCACCTACATTTTGTAAAATTGTTGTTTGGGAGTTGTTTTGAGATACCGATCCTGAGAAGTGTTGAATCATCAAAGATAGCCACACATTTAGTAATTTCTCTAAGGTAACTTACAGAGTTCTCACTGAAAAATATGAATAATTTAATGCTGTGCAGCATAGGACTCAATATTTCAGGTTTCTTTTTCAGATTCTTTCTCAAGTTTCCACAGTAAATATTCTCAGTTTAAAACACAGGTGTTCTGCAAAGATTTCAAAACCTACAGTACTGGCCTAGAATTTAAGTGTCGTTACAGTTTCTCCACTCTCCTTTTGTGACCATCAACAGATTTTTTCCACCAACGTTTCTGGTCAAGCTACATGCTGCTGTCTCCTCTGTTTCCAAATGTCAGTCTATGACACACTCTCAATATTTTTTTTTTTTTCTCCTGAAAGCATTTACTTTCAGGGCCAAAAAAGTATCACTGAGGTAGACATTTGTCTTGTATATGAACACACATTGAAAGCAAATAATTTGCTTATAAAGGAGCCTATCTTGTATGTTCATTGCAGAGAGCAGAACAGAACTCTCTAGTCTTATGCTCTGGACTTTGAAGGGAGAAATCAACAGTGGTACATGCTTGAATGAGGGATCTGGAAAAAAGTAGTCCCATGCTACACTCTTCAGGTACACCAAATAACTAGATTCGCAAAATAGAAGCATGACCAAAGAAGTTTGTTCTGATTAAATATTTGGTAGGACTTCGACTATTTCTAACAGAAAATAATACTAATTTTATACTTGTGATGCAATTATACTGTTCTCTGGTTTAGAGGAGAATTCAGAAAAGTTACTGATATGTCAAGATACAGACATAAGGGAGGCCTGTGTTTGAAAGAACTCTTTCTACTATATTTGTCCAGCCTGGATCATGGTCAGTACAAACCCAATTGTTGCTGTTCCTCTGAGTTCTTACCTTATTTATTTGGCTTAATAACTGTGATTACATTATTTTAATTTGACCCACAGAGTATAGAATGTTAAACATGCTTATTAGATGTATTAGAGTCAAATGATTTACCATGGAAACCGAGGGTTTCCCTGTCTTCATGCAATACTCTTGGAAAACATCTTACCAATAATGGAGTTCATTTTGCCATCTGCTGTAATATCAATGAATTTTAGAGAAGCAAAGGAGGTGAGATGGGGTATGTGGTTTTTAAAATGAGTTCTTGAAAAAAATTGGAAAATAAACAGTGTCTATCAAAGGCAAAAGGACAACTGGTTAGCTTTGTAGCTCAATCATTTTTCACACTGTTACTTATCCCCTCCTTTAAGTTATCAATATCACATGACTAATTTTACAGAGGTTCTGACTGGAACTCTGAAAAGTCGGTAAGAGCTGGGGCAGTCAGCTTTCTAAAAATAACTGGCCTGATTTTTATACTTTAGAGGAATTTTCACTCAGGCAAAAAAATTTTCACTGCCAGATGGTGATGGAAACATTACTACAGCAAGCGAATGTTAACAAAGATGCACTCAGCAAAGCAAATTGTTGCCATAGCAACAGGATGCTAAGCATTTTCATATAAATAAATAAATAAAATTAGAGAGTATTATTTAGATACCACAATGGCTTAAACCCCCCAAAAGACTGGCATGATTTTTTCTTTTTGGAAATAGATGTGTTTTTTCTACATTTTGCTTAAAACTTCATTACAACACTTTCTTGCTGACTAGGTGCAGTTTTTTTCAACCTAAATACCCATTTCATCTGTATTCATTTTTATTCCAGAACAAATTCTGTTATTTAGTCCCTTTCCTCTCTACATTCTTCCAACACATTTTTACAACATAACAGTACATAGGATTTTCAAACACTCTTTAGGGTTTGGTAGCAGGATATGACAAGCAGCAAAATTAATATTAGTGTTGTAAGAGCTTCTCAGTATCCTCAGCCAGTGACTGCCCTCCCACTGCTAGTTGCCACACAGAATTTCATAGAAATGTGGCTACACTGAATTTGGTCTCAAATTTGGTGTTTTGGCCCACCAAAAAGAGGGCTAAATGAAACCTTGGAGGAGGGAAGAGTTTGCGGTGCACAGAAATGTTAAAGCAGGCGTACTTTCAAAAAAGGAAGCAGTAGGGATGTATTTGTCAGGCACATCGCCAGCTTTAGTACTGGAGGGGTGGGCTGTGGTAGTTGTGTTTTTTCTCAAAGTCTTGTAAAAAGTTGTTTGAACCACACTGAAATTTGCAGAACATTTACAAACTCCCATATTTACACCAAGCAGGGAATGGAGGGGAAGAGTAGAGAAAGGGGAGAATGCACATCTTCCTTTCTTAATCATCATATACCACTTCTTTAAACAAAAATTTCAATCCACTAAATCAAGAACACAATAGGCTAAGGCTAATGTGGAGGGTTTTAGAGGAAAGAGATTTCTCATCTTTAGAAATGAGAGCAAATGGCTCAGTGGAACAATTTCTTGGTGTATTTGAAAAGCGTCCTGACAAAGGCATGACGATGTAGAGATTTGGCATGTGGTGGTTCTTGAACCAGTTTGAAAACTTGTTGGTTCATGTAGGAAGTGTGGCAATTCTATTGCCCTTGGGACCAAATCATTTTCTGTTTAATGTGTTCTCCACCAGCCTGAACATATGGAATATTGATGTTGCTCCCATAGTTAGGCTCTCTTTCCTGCGGGATCACACTGTGTGTTGTATTGGCACCATCTGTCTCTATTTTAAATATTTAGATTAATGATCTAACACTAATCCAATGTCTCAAACTATTAATTGCTCTAGATGCGTAGAGAAAGACAATGAAAAAATTATTTCCTCCAGGAAAACTCGCTCTAATTTGATTTTTCACTTAAAATATTTTTTAGATCAGGGCCAAATACTCTTATGCAGTTGGAGCAAGCGAAGTGTTCAGACGTGAATAATCCATGAATATACATAATAAATCATAGTTAATTACATTTTGATGTCTGGATAGAATCCAGTATGTTTTGTCAAGTCTCATAGGGAAACTGCAAAGGCTATTTATGCATCATTTCATAAACTGTTTCACCACCAGGCCTCATTCTTTTCTTCAGGCATGTTTTAAAGTAGGCATCACTTGTTAAGACCAGCACTACTTCAGAGGAAACACAAATTTCAATATAAAACACCAAAGAATAATCCAATGAGGTTTCACTCAGTATATCCAAAAATATTTCCCCTCCTCTTGGGTTTGTCTTTTCTCACGATGTAATAAATTTACTCCATTGATACCTGTTGATAATATGTTATATTTGGTAGTGTTAAGTGCAACCTCTTACCTTCTTTACGGAAGTACAATTATAAAATTTACAAATAACTTTTCATCTGTAGAATGTCAGCATCAAATCTTGAGTGAAT
Source organism: Chamaea fasciata (assembly GCF_029207755.1). Classification (NCBI taxonomy): domain Eukaryota; kingdom Metazoa; phylum Chordata; class Aves; order Passeriformes; family Sylviidae; genus Chamaea; species Chamaea fasciata. The sequence continues at coordinate 78,259,734 of NW_027094087.1, read as the reverse complement.
GTGGTACTTGCCTTTTACAATTTGTTAGCATTTAAGAATCATAATGCATAGTTGTCCTGAAGAATTGATTTGCCATCTGTCTGCAGTGTGCACCCACATACACACCTTTAAAAAATGTAATGCTGTTCCTTAATGATATACAAGCCTATTCTAGCTTTTTCGCTTGATCCTTTGCTTGCTTGGTCATTATTTGGGATGCAGCCTTCAAAAATTTGACTTTTAATTACTTATTACTTGTCTTCTTTGCAATACTAAGTACCTCATTTTCTGTGGTTGCATAAATGTGTGAAGCTGAAGATTTCAATTATATTTCCAACTAGGGCAAGAGTAAAATCCAGAGAAAACAAGGTATTTATTTTTTTTTTAAGAGTAAAAGTCATTATATATATAAACACATTGCTACTTTAGCCATTTACTAAAAGCATTTATTTAATGTAGAAATGAGAGAATATATTTCTCTTAGCCTAAAAATCAGACATTCTTTTCAGTCACTAATTTTCATGAATATTTGGTCATTATGACATACATACTTAGTCTTGCTAAGATAATGCTTTAGTTTAGTAAAAAAAAAAAAAATTTCTTACACATGTAATTTTCTTCATTGTAAGAGACAATAAATTAATTCAGCTTTATTTGTCATGCAGGCCTGCAATCCCAAACAAATTTAATTAGGTAAATCTCACTGAACCAGTATCAGGAGGGTTTTGGAAATGGATGCTATAGCATGACAATAGTATTTTAATTTTTGATCACTGGCCATAAATCTGCGTTGGTATTAGGTAGATATTACTGCTGACTCCAAACTGTGTGAAGTCTTGAAAAAGATGTCTCCCCTGAAGTATTTAGACATCCATGTCGCAAGTACAGCCATCTCTTGGGCCAATTACTTCCTTCAGTGGGCTCCTGATCTCCAAAAATATTTGGTTTCTTAGCTGAGGCATCGCAGTCCTTCTTCCTCGGGGTTCTCCTCCCTTTCCTATTGATATCGGCAGAGCATTGCTGAAAGCCTCAACCGTTCATGCCACTTTCCCACTGTCAGTATTTTTGTGTCCCTCATTAAATAAATTATTTCTCACACAGTTTGATATCGAATTTCTGAACCTACTCAGAGAGAGTTTCTTTAGATGGAAACATCTTTTTGGTGTTTTACACAATATAGGTGGTTTTCTATTTGGTGCTATATACATGATTAAAATAGTTTGAAATGAAAATTAAATTTCATCCATCACAAATTGTCAAAGTTGGATTGCATTATCTAAAATTATTACTTTAAAAAACCACTTTTACTATTTTGGAGTAAAAAAAAGTTGAAACTGGAAAAATAATGATTGGTAATATGTGGATATATTTGAGGGCCCTAGAAAGTATATAATATGCAGGACACTTGCATTAATAACAGCTTTGGTGGCAGCAAGGATGGTGGAGGAAGAAGGTGGGAAAGCAGGCTTATCATCTGTTTTGGGGGGGGCACTTAGACTATTAAATAACATGGGTAGGTGCCATCAGAATAATTTTTATAAGTATTTTTAACTTCAGCCATAGATTTTATTTTGTGTTTTACCAGACAGTGTTCTCATAATTTGTTTGATAAATACCAACTGTTTAATTTCATTTGCCTGGTAGATTCAGTAAAACTTTCGTAAAAGGAATTTAGATCAGATAAATATCTGTATTCATTCTGTTTCTATTGAAAAAAAAAAAGAAGGAAACATATATGTTTGTTAAATGATGAAATCTATGTGACAGCTTGTGATTTTTTAATTCCACGTACTTTTGCTATTGCAAAAACAAGGCACTGCTTTGTTATTTTTCTAGTTCTAACTGTAGCTGCTCAAACGTAACATTATCAAAGTTGTACTAAGTGGTAGAGGTTTAACTTAAGATATTTGTGCATGAAAGTAGTGCTCACTTTCTCTCAAAATATGAAACATGAGGTGGTAGCCTGGCTGCCCTGTATGAAAAATTGTATTTTCTTCCTTGTGACAACCTTGCCTTTATTTTGTGTCATCAGGCTCATTATAGGTACTTAAGCTTTCAAAATGTTAGGAAGGTGCATTTCCTGAAGAAAAGTGTCTTCTTGCAGTGTTTTCTCACAGTGTTTTAGAAGTAGCTGACTGCATCATCATCACCACCATGTTCCTGGTTCCTCACCCTCACCTTGTGTTTTACAGACAACTTTGCTCCCTGTCTGGGGATCCTGGGGACCATCCTGGGCTTGGACAGTTCTGCCAGTGTTGCTGTGAAGAAAGGGGGCATTGAGCAAACCACATAGGCACACAGTGTGTAGTTTGGGCCTAGCTAGAAGACAACCAACTAAAATTGGAGCTGACTAGCTTTTGTGTTTAGGCAGTGTAAAGATGCATGGGAGAATCAGGCTCATATCCCAAGTTTCTGCACTGAGTCCTGCTGTGAGCCCCTCTGTTTGCCAAGCTGACTTTGTTTATGTTTGTATCCAATACTTCTAAGTGTAGGGCTGGATCCAAACATTTAGGCATTTGATAGTCCAGTGTCAAAGAGCCTACAGAACCTGGATTAGTTAAAAATTTTAATAACTTAGGGTTTGGACCTAATGTCTAGTGCTTCACTAAAGACAACAGACTTCTTGTAAATGAGTCAAGAATTTCCATTTGTCTTCTCTGAATGAAGTTCTTCATTACAGCGTATTTCTGCTTACATAGTTTTATTAAAGCAATGTAATAATAGCTCAAGGTTGCAAATTGTTGGAAGCCTCATGAGTTTTAAAATCCCAAAGAATGTCACTATTTTTTTCTTTAGTTCTTCTTTCTTCATATTCTTGGAACTTTTTTTTCTTTATTTTTAAGAATTTTACTTAAAGGAAGCCAAATATAAGATTCCACTCTTGTGCATGCACATGCCAGCAGCTTCAGTTCTCTCACAACAGTTTCCAGACAACCCAGCTGGCATTTTTTCCTATTGTTCATTCTAAAAATGTGTCTCACATTTGCATTATTCCATATTTTGGATTATAAAAAATTATTATGAAGTCAAAGTTCAAACCATATTCAAAACTTTTAAATAAAGACTCTATCCATTTCTTGCTGACCTTTATAATTGTGTGCTTAGTGAATTAAATAGAAAAAGTGCTTCACTATCACAGGAACAGTTTGATGCTGAGTGTTCTTTAAAATCATCTCATTTACATCAGTAGCCTTTTTTCCCTGCTCAATTCAATTAAGTATTTTGAAATGAAATATTATATCTAATGGAAAAATTGTGGTAGCTGTTTTTCAAAATACCTTTCATATTTGTAAAATAAAAGTTACACCAAAATACACCCTTTTCTAGTTTTAAAGCCATATTTAGCAATTTAGAAAAGGAAATACTAATATTTAAACTTCAAATAATTCTGAGTGTGTGATGCATTTCATTATATCAGAAACTGTTTTGAAAACAAGTACAGAAATGCTCGGCAGTCACATTTACTTGTAAAAACAGAGCTACCTTAAAATATCAAGTCTCCTGCAAAATTATTGAGTGAGATTTGATAACCATAGAGGAAAATATTTGAACTAGTGTCTTTATTTCTCTTGATGTACAGTTTTACCTCAGATCATTCCCTGATTAGCTGCACTGGGCAGAAGATTTAACTTTTCATCAGTTTGGGTAAATGAATTTTGAATTTTGGCAATTAACTTCAAATGACTATATGTGTGTGCATATAATATATATTTTATCGGAAAAATCTTCAATTATTCTCTAAATAATGGTATTTATATACCAGATATAAAAGTCTTTTCAATTTGAGGTTTACTGCAGTAAGCATGTTTTCGTTGTGCCTTTTAAAGATATTTCATTTTAAAAGCATTTAGCCTGTCCCAAAGTTTTATTTTTGCTTATAGTGCCCTCACCTGTAACTTAGGGCCAACTGCAGAACTTCAGCAGTAAAAATAGCTATTTTTTTCTTTGAATCATAGCTTGTCTTGTTTTGACAGTCAGAATAAGTGAATGTGTTCCAGCTGACTTCTAGTAGTTTGCAATATTACACTTGAAATAGTACTGTGGTTTTTAGTGTACCCTAAGCACAGCTTACTTTTATGTCAAACCTCAGCTGTGTACTTACTCTAGAATGGAACCTGCAAACACTAATGAAACAATTAATTCATACTTTAACTTCAAATACCATCCTTAATTTAATTTTTTATCAAGTTGTGGGATAAAACAGATCAAAATAGAAAACAACTAGGGTAGGAAAAAAAAAATCAGTGTAGCTGTATTTTTGCTGCTTTTTAATTTTTTCTTTTCTCACTTCTATCACCTTCCCAAAAAAATCTCTCGAGTTCACAAGAATGATAAGCACACTTTTCAAAAACAAACTTCATTTAGGCAACTTTTCAGAAACAAAGAAAACCAGGACGGCTAACCAATTTAGTCTGAATCCTTTCACCTGGATTTTTTAAAATTTAAGATTGTATAGAACAATTCTAGTAGTGTTCATTTATATCTGAACACAGACTTAAGGGGATAGGCCTATAGGATGTAAAAACAGTTTTCTCATTCTCAGGTGATCTCGGTTTGGTACACAGATAGCAGGGGACACTTCAGTTTGCACTCTGACTCCCAGTTAAGTACACAGACGCAAGGTGATAGCTGATGGAGTACAAATATTTTTCTAATTCCAGATCTGGGTTGCAATGGCTTTTGTTTGACAGGGGAATTTGAATCTGGGAGGATCTTGCGTTATAGGTTCCCAGGATTCCTTTTTTGGAGGAACTTTTCTCTCTACACTGGTTTTCCAGGCTATGGATCTTCAGCACCTATGTTGCCAATAAGGCTACAGAAGCAACTGGGGGCACAGTTGTGGAATGCCAGGTGAAAATTAAAAAAAAAAATCTTGTGTTGTTCTTTTTTAAGTGGAAAATTTATCACACAAAAATTCAAGATTTTGGTCTGATGAAAAATGGTGTAAGGTGAGAAATGGTGTAATGAGGACTGAGCCTACAGATCAATCACTGGAATTAAAAAGGTTCAGATTTCGGCAAAATTTGCAGACAGATTTCTTTGAGTATGTTTTCCAGTCAGAAGCTGACTGTAATTTGGGGTTGCTCTTGACTAACTCTTTCTCTGAAGCTGAAACCTATATCCTATAAATCAAAGATTGCGCCCTTGCATACCTGCACATTCTCTTTCCCTCCTCCCCTTCCCTGCAAAATCACCGTTCCATTCATCTTGTTCATACTAACCTTAATATTTTGCTTCCAAATTTCTGCTCTGTCAACAGTGGAGTGTTTAAGCTCTTCTTGGGCCTGATTACACAATAGAAGGTTGTGATTAAGGACAAATATCTGATCTTCATGCAGATATATTTCAGGGAGGCATTTCAGGGACATGGGAGAATGGATATGTGGAATATTACACGCATTGCTTCCTGTCTGTTTGATATATGTGTATGAATATTTATGCATGGTTACCCTTCTCATCTAATACCTCTGTGTCTTGGGCCAGGACCCCACTGTGCTGAGGCTGTTCCAAACAGTCTTTCCATGTCTGAAAGCCAAAATTAATGGGATATGTGGGATCACAGCCAATCTAAATTTAGTTTTCACCATATGTATTCCACTGCCACAGATTTAAATTATCCCCCACCCCCTCTTTTTTTTTTTTCTTCTATTTGTAGTTTTGTTCTACTTCCCAGTTCTCAAGCATTAACATTATGCTACAATAGCTGGACAATGAAAAGTGAGGACATATTTTTTAAAGACAGTTCTTTCAAGAAATTCTTATTTTGTGATTTTTTTTCTCAACTTAGGTTGTTCAAAAGGTTTCTTTACATCTTCCTTATGAGCTAATTTACACAGGCAATGATTCCTATAAATATCATTTGTTATGTCTATCTTCCTCAACACTCATTCCAATCACTCTTTTTTTGATTTTCAAAACATGAGGTTATATTACAAATGATGTATGAGCTGCTGACTATTAGTTTATGTATGATTTATTTAGTAAACACTGGGAATTTATATAGGTACAACAGATGGAAAAGGGCTCAGTGATTTCTACTGTCCTGTAGCATGACTGACATTATTAACCTTGGCAAGGATTTTGGGTTGGCCTTCCAAATTGGAGATTATCAGCCCTTGCAAGTGTTGGTGGGTAGGTTGTTACCCTAAAAGCATTGCCTCAGGAGCCTGCCTTGGAAAGCCTTGGCCTCAGTCGAGAGGCTAAAAACTGGGATGATGAACACATGGCCTTCTGCTAGGAAAGTGAGCTTCTTGTTTATGTGATGGAAGAGTTGAGGAGTTTCTTTGGAAATTTCCTTTAAATTGCTTTAGAAATTATTGACCAGTGCAAGCTAAGTATGATTTCTGTTCAAAAGACATTTTTAAAATTGAAATTAATTTGCAAACATCTAGTTCAAGAGCAAGATATTTTTTATAGCTAAACACACACACAAAAAATCATATTCTTTTGGACTTAAATGTGCAATAACATTGGGTTTTGTATGCCCATGCATGCCTGCCATTGTAGCTAGAACTTCTATAATGTGTCATTGACTGGAACAGCCAATGTTGATGTTTTCTGAGGTGCAGCAAGTTTTGTTTCTTCTCTTAATAACCATTGTAACAGCTAGCCTACAGATAACTTCCTGTTGAATATTTCTCTAAAGGCACGACGACTCCCATAGGATAACCCTTTAAGGGCATGACTCCTTTTGTGACAAGTCTCCAACAAATAACATCTTTATTTTAGAAAAGTCAAGAAAGCCTAAAAATCTAATTCTGGAAATACGTCAGAAATTTCTATTTGTTTTTCCTTTTCAAAGGCAAGTTCAAACTTCTTCATTTTGATAAATCGAAATCAGTATGGTATTAAGATTTAAACCTTCCATTAAATTAAGTCTTTACAAAAATTTTTTAAAAAGCTGAAGGAATTTATTTCATGCTTTTAGAGAAGGACTAGGAAAAGATTCTGACATGGAAAACACATCTGACATAATACCTGCATTCATAGTTCTTTTGTTCTATCAAAGTAATGCATTTCAGCAAAACACTGGACTAGTAAATAACATCCTTTAAGAACCAATGCATTTTGGTTTTTGTCTACCTTTGTAAACAAATAGATTTGAATTCACCTCCTTCTGGTTCTGATTTCTTTGACTGTTCTTCCTTGGACAAGGTGCTAAGTGATGACCAAATAAATTGGCAGGCTAACTTTTGCCAAGAATATGTAGGGGGTTCCTGCCTACTTTTTAGGGCTTTAATTATATTTACTTGCATATTCTAAGAAAGTTCATTTTTCCAGAACACTCATTTACAATTTATGAAGTGACACTGACCTTCTGAAAATAACAACATATTCTTTCTTTCCCCCTTACTTAAAAATGTTCAATGAGAAATTTCTTATTCAAAGTAGAATATTGCATTTTTACTATGTGAGTTTTGAAATTTAATTTACCTGTTGTGGTTTGAAAGCAAAACAAATGAGAGGCTCCAAGTCAGAGATACAATTTAATAGGAAGAAAGGAAAAAAAGTAAAATAAAATAGATGCAATAATACAAAAGACCACTGACAGAGTCAGAATACAACCTGAACAGAGTGATGGAAGCAGTCCAGATGAGGTGGTCTTCCTGAAGCAGTGATCCTGTAGAAAGGTCTGGTAGCTGTGGTCCTTTGGGAATCCAGTGCATAAGGGCCCCCTGTACTGTCCCAAACCCCAGATTATATCCAGGTGAGAACGCTTGGTTCCTCCCCCCGGGCAGGGCATCTCACAATGGGATGATGAGTCATGCAGGGGGTCCTTGATGGCCCATTAAACAGAGACAGCTCCCAGAGGGAGTTATCTATGAGTCATGGGCAAGGCATCTGATGGGCCATTAACAGAAGATAATGGCCCAGAGGGAGGGGGTCTGGGAAAACACTGCCCCACCTGGATTCAACAGTTCATGAAGATGGTGATAGAACACTTTGTGCACATCCTGTACTACAACCCAGGATATTACCTCAAAACAATCTCAGCTATAGCTTCTTAAAATTTTCTTACGAAAAACCCCGAATTTTTTCCTGAGTATAACTTCTACGTCAAGGAATGTTTTATATAATAAAGTCTCATCGATATATCTGACTTACATAAACACAATTAGTTTGTAAGCAGTCCTTAGCAGAGAACTCTATAATTTCATGATCACTGTGCCCCAAGAGGCCTGCAACCACCACATCTCCCACAGCCCGTCTCTATTTGCAAACAACAGATCTAACATGGTCCCTTCCCTGGTGGGCTCACCCACCACCTGTGACAAAAAGTTATCCTCCACACGCTCTAAAATTCCTCGACTGCTTTTGTTCTGCTGTATTAAGTTCCCAGCAGATGTTTGGTAAGTTAAAGTCCCCTACAAGAACAAGGGCTGGTGATCCTGAAACTTTCTCTACTTGTACACCCCATCTTCCTGGTTGGGTGGTGGATAACAGACTCTCAGTAGGATGTCAGCCTTGTTGGCCTTTCCCTTAATTCTTACCCATAGGCATTCAACTTCACCATCGTTAGTTTCAATTTCCATGGCATTGAGAGTCTCTCTTACATAAAGTGCCACTCCTTCACCTCTTCTCCCTTTCCTGTCTCTTTTGAAGAGCTTGTAGCCATCCAGCGCAGTTGCTCCAGCTATTTGAATTATCCCACCATGTTTCTGTAATGGCAACTACATCATAGCTTTACCTCTGCACCATGGCCTCCAGCTCCTGTTGTTTGTTACCCATGCTGCGTGCATTAGTCTACATGCACCTCAGCTGGGCTGCTGATTTCACTCTAACTCAGGCTTACCACTCTTGGGCCTGCTTCCAGAGAGCCCAGCTGCATCCCCTTCCTCCTTCAAACATAGTTTAAAGCCCTCTCAGGGAGCTTAAAACCTTCTGCCCTTAACAGAGAGATGGAGCCCATCCTGTTCCAGCAGGCCAGGTGCCGTAAAATTGCTCCATGATCAAAGAACCCAAAATTCTGCTGATGACACCAATCCTTGAGCCACCTGTTGGTAATGCAGGCTCTCCTATTCCTTTCATTGTTTTTTTCTGCCACCAAAGAGACTGAGCAGAACACTACCTGTGCTCCTGCCCTATCAACCGCTTGACCCAGTGCTCTAAAGTCTCTTTTAGTTGCCCTGACACTCCTCTTTTCAATCTCATCACTGCCAGCCTGGAGTATCAGCAGTGAATAATAATCAGAGGGCTGAATCAGCCCAGGGAGCCTCTTGGTAATATCCCATACCCAGGCACAACAGAGGCAGCAGACATTCTGATCTAATCTAAAATTTTAAACCTGCCAGTGATTTGAAAAAACACCAAACCCAAAAGGAAATTAGGAGACAGGTCTGGCTTATTGCCAACCCACTGATGCCAGATTTTGAGCCAAATGTTCAGAAAACATGTGGTTTTTACCAGCTAAATTTCTATATGTGTAACTATGACTGTATTCCACTTCACTGTGGAAATAAAAAAGCCTCACTTAATGGTTAACCTCACTATTGTCTGAGTGTTTTAGTCCATTGTTTGCTTTCAATTTTTCTGCATACGTGTTTAAAGAAAACCTTTCTGATATGCTTTAGTTCATGTTATCCACAATAATTTTTAAACCTCCCATTCCTGATATATGTGTATTCCTACATTTTGTGCAATGTAAAATCTTGATGAACTGTCTAATGAAAGTCTTTGACATTTCTTTTAATTCATAGTATAAGATCTTGTGAGTGAGCTCAAAGGTAAGATATTCTCACGTAGTCATCAGTAGGTGTGAAGCCATCAATTAGGTGTAAATTATCTTAATTCAGCAAAATGTGTAGCACAGCAGTGCCTTTTTGAATGCCTAGCTGAATAAAACAGTTCTTCCGGAAGTTGTTTTCAGGTTTTATTTATTTTAAAGTATCTTAAATTATAAATTATTTTTAATTATTTTGAGGAAATATCCCTCAAATGATTTTTTTTTTGTTGTTTTGGTTCTTAGACTGTTAAAGTTAGATGTGTGCAGAGCCTTTTAAACACTGGGTTTATTTCTCATGGGATGCCTCTGTTCATTCATTTTATATAAACCAAACCTGAGCTGACTTTAGAAAGTCCAAACACTTTCATCTACGCTTCAGCCTGAGTGTAAAATTCTTTAATGAATATTTGGACTCAAAGTATTTGAGAAACAAATCAAATTTCTTTAAAAAGAAAATGTGTTTTTCTATATAAAGGCTATAGCAAATTAAGAAGATTTGCTATTATTTTAGAGTGATAACATAATAAACAACCTTCTTCTCAAGGATGATACTTTAAAAACAACTATGCTAACTTTTATTTGCAAACCTCTTTTCTGACATATTTTATATATTTATTTTACATAAATGGGAAACTATTTCCTTCATGGTTTTTAGTAACTATTATTATGTCTTCTTCCTTCCTTAGGATCCCCCCCCTTCTCTTTTTGCCCTACTTTTATTTATATTACTTAAGACAAACTCAGTATTACTACTTCATACCAGGCAGATGTTTGGGGTCCAGGCATTTAAAAGCACACCTTTTTTCAGGAAATGCCACAAATTTTCTCATCACTGAAGCCTTTTCTTATAAAGGACAGCTATTTCAGCATATGTAACTTTTGGACACAAATTTCGAATGGTTTTCATTAAACTAACCATGTAACGTGCCCTGATCCCCCACAACAGAAAAGCAGAAACCATGTACAATGCAGTAATTTTTTCCTTTTCTCATATTTCCTGCTGCACAAATAAGTTTTTGAGCTGAAATAGCAAGCAGCTCTACCCCGACTGCCTCAACAGAGATAAACATTTCTAAACACATTCAAAATAAATTTGGAGTACTGTAATTGGAAGCTATTTTTGGTCTGATCTATCAAAATCATTGACATTTTCCCATTGATTCCATGAAAAGTCACTTCATTAGTACTATCACTGTAATAAAAATAAGCACTTTTTATGAACTGGGCTGGTATGAAACAGGTTTTCAACATTGTAACAAAAAGAAATATGCAGTTTCTGTGTCTCACACAGCCCACTCATTGAATCTGCGTGTTTGGAATTATTGGGGAAACAGGTCAGTGAACAATTTAAGATAATCATATAATCATAAAGGTTGAAAAAGACCTCCAAGATTATTGAGTTCAATCCCTGACTAAACACCCCTATATCAACTACACCACAGAACTAATGGACACGTCGAGTTGTTTCATGAATACTTCCAGGGATGATTCCTCCATCACTTCCCCGGGCAGGCCATTTCAATGCTTCCTTTCAGCGAAGAAATTCTTCCCAATGTCCAACCAGAACCTCCTGTGGCACAGCTGGAGGCCATTTCTTTTTGTCCTGTCACTTGTAGATTCAGAGAAGATGCCAAACCCCACCTTGCTACAACCTACTATAAATTATCTGAATTCATAAGTAGGTTACTAAAGCCAGTCATTTTCCACAAAGGGAAAGCCAAGATAGGACCACAGAACCACAGATCTTCACAGGACTTGTCCCATGGAATGACAGCTTTTGTGCCAAGTATCGGTGAATTCCAGTGCAGAAGTCAAACGTTAAAAGATTTGTACTACAGAAGTCATGACTGAGACTTGGGCCAGACTGCTCTATATTTTCTCAGAAAGCTGAGATCACATACAGAGTAAATGAAAATATTTACATTTATTCAAAATATTTAACATTTATGCTATAGCTTTGTTTTCTAAAAGTAACTTAGTAGCTGGTCAAGTAATCTCAATGCTGAACTATAGAAGAACATTTGTGAACATAATACAATAGTCTGAAAATTCCTTGAGTCTACAGCATCTCCTTTCTCTCAAAATAGAAAGTCTTTAAATCATTGTATGTCCCTGGCATTGACTTTGAAATAGCCCAGAAATTTGCATGAGATACTGTGTTTTTACAAAAAAACCTCAGAAACATTAAAGTAGCTTTCCATTGATTTTTCGAATGCAACTCAATTATTTTAAATGTTTATGAAGTCCTTGTGATAGAATATTACAGTCATAGACTTCCAGTAGCAGTAACACTTCTGCTAAAAATAGCCAGACCAACCTGCTAACTTCAGAAGTCTGAGCATGCAAAAACACTTTACATTTTAAGACATTTAAGGCATTTTAAGAAAATATACTAAGCTTTTATAAAGCCATTCATCCAGGAGGACTTAGGTTCTTTGTGGTCTCACATTCCTCTCCTCTGCCCTCCAGCACTGTGACTACATGGTGAGCAGGATCAGCATGAATATCCAGCAGATTAACCTGCTGAAACTAATGCTATTTTTTTTTCTATTGGATGTGTGAGCTGCTCTTACTCCCCCTAAAGCAGTTGGTCACTTGGAAGAGGGAAGCAGTGCTCAACTAAAAGACCTAGAGACTAGTAGATAAATCAAATTAAAATGGAACTTCATTTTGTTCAGGAACTGAATATCTATCTAAACAGACACAAAGCAAATGCAAAGAGAGATGTGCTCTTGGCTAAGACCTTTCATCTTCACAGAATGACCATATCTTCTGTGACCAGCAAATTGCATTTCTATACCTCTAATCACCTCTAATCAAAAACAAGACATGGATCCATATTCTTAGCTCTTCATTGCTGAACTCTACCTATTGCCCCTTCCAGAATTTTAAAGCTGAGGATAAGTTGCATAAGAGGGGAGAAGTTGTCTGAAAATATTCAATGTCTTGGTGGGAACATTCACTAAATAATATTTCTTTTGTGCATCTTGCTGACATCGACATGGCAATTAATTTTGCTTCTACTGCACCATTATATGCAAGAAATGAGGAATGGCTAGATGTTCTCAAATTGCCTGTCAACATTTTAATTTCTAGCTCTTTGGTTTGTTAATGGTTAAGACACTTGCTGTGAATCTTTCTCATTAAATTGATTTCTAACACAGGTATCTGGCAGTATTCCTTGAATTTAAACCTTTTGTTTTTTTATGTCAGAAAAAAAAAAGATTTTCTGGGTTTCTGCTAACTAGAATATAATCCTTTTTTATGCTAACATATTAAACTCTGCATTCAGATAAAATTTTATTTGAACCATGGAAACATCATCTTTCACAACAACAGGGAAATTTAATGTCAAAAGACAATTCCTTCTGCATTCAAAAATATTGTAGATATTTATTGATATTCAGAATAATGACTGGTATTGCTAACTTTTTTGTAGGCAGCATGGACAGTTGAGATTTTCACAAATGACCATCAAATGAGATCCCTTGAGTTTTGTGTATCTAATTTAAAATTAATTTTAAAGCCATGGCAACTCCACCTGTAAAACATTCCAAAGTTGTCACCACTGAGAATTAGTTCCTTTCATGCATTTTTTCTTTTAATGCTTACTTGTTTAACTAAAATGAAAATACTCAGTTTTTTCATGTGACTTTTAAATGTGACATTTCACTGGTATTAGAGTGCAAAGGCAGTATCCCTGTCAAGCAAAAAAAAAAAAAAAAGTGAATAAAATTTGTTTCATATGCAATTCCTTGTCTGTATTAACAAAATAAAATTTTAGTTCTTTTCTTCAATAGTGCTATAAACTACTCTGAAATTGTTTGTATTTATTCACTTGGTACTTACAGCCAGAGCCTTTTCTGGAGGTTAGGCTCAGAACCTTCTTTGTTACTTTAAATGTTAGATTTATTTAATTTCTCCTGCCATCGTGCACAGCTAGCACAGAATAAAATTATGCTCATCTTTTAAAATAGCCTCTGCAGTTACAGATTTACTTACTTTGGACTATAGGTAGGGATGTATAGATGTCTGTATAGATAAAGAGATCTTATCTATTTGTCTTTTGCAGACAGGAGGGGTTTGGGAATGACAGTTCACAAAACAGAGAATGAGAAGGGACAATCTCTTTCTTCTGTTCAGGCTGTAGCCCTGTGCAGCAAGTACCTTCTAAGAGAAGGCAGCAGCAGGTAAATTGGTAGCCTTGTAACAAAAGAAAGAGGTTTCTTGGCTTTCATTTTCTATTAGTAGGGCAGTTCTTTACCCTGTCCAGTGAGTGCTTAGTCTAAAAATCCCTTAGAGGATGGGTGAATAACTTACAGGATTTCGAATTCTGAAGGGAAAGGCAAAGATTGTGGGCAGAGGGAAAACATAAGAGAGGGTAAAAAATTGGAGGCAGAAGGTAGTGAGACAGAAAACACATTCAATAATTTCTGCCGCCGTTAAGTACTGGAAGGATGCCTGATGGCATGTGATTCACAAAGATTAATAACTCAGATAATTAATAAAATATTACCAAATTAACCAAGAGCATAATAATCCTCAAAGGTTGTTTATCATTCTTACAGCTCAGGATAGTAAAAAAATAAAGTTAAATTAAATCATTTGTATTGTCCCTTAATCCCTGAGTTCTTCTTACAATGAATTTAGCATGTCCAGAAAATGACTCCTGCAAGATTTGAATGCAATGATTTCCGTGGGAAATTATTTAGCTAAAATAGATTGTCTTGGTTTAGATAGACAGATATCTGCCAGGGAGGGCTGGAGTCTCCCTTAAAATGTAAGCCCCTCCCTCCCTTTTCCAAATTATCATAAATTTGCAATTAAAAGGTTGTCAGGCAAAGATTTTGGGAATAGGTATAGCAGTTCTTTACTAGGGATATAAAAATACAGATGTTGTAGTACAGAAGAATAAGCAGACAAATAAATAAACAAGAAATCCTAGAAAACCCTGACAGAGTCAGAAATACAACCTGACACCCTGTTGGTCAGGGTGTTGGAAGCAGTCCAAAGTAAGCCCTCCTGGAGTGGCAGATGTGCTTCTGTTGGAGTAGAGATGGTCCCGTTGAAGAAAAAGGGTCCAGTAATGGTGAGATGGGTCCGGTCTTCCTCCAGGGATTCGGTGGAAAAACTGGATACGTAGTGGGACTGTGGCTCCTTTTTATCTAGGTTAAGATGGTTTGGCTCCTCCTCCCTGTGTGGAGCAGCTTACAATAGTGCACTGTAATGTGTAATGTCATTGATGAGCTCTTAATGGTCCATTAGCAGAAGACATTCCCATGGAAGTAGTGAAACAATGAAGAGAGATAAGTAGCACTCCACCATCTGATAAGTGACACTGACCCATTTGAGCAAAGATAAGCAATTCTGCTCCACCCAGATGGAATAGAATAATATGCTCTTTACAAAACCCATGACATAGATGCAGCTAATGAATTTTAATTTCTCTCTGCACTTTTCATTTGAGTATCTTCCTACTGTATCTACAGAAAGTTGTGACATTTGTGACCATATAAGCACAAAGACAAGTAGACTGTGCTAAAAAAAATCAATGTTCCCTCTCGTGTTTCACACCAGCTTGATGATCTTAAAGGTCTTTTCCAACTTAAACAGTTCTGTGGTTCAACACACAAATGTCAGTGTGTCAACTGCAGCTTGACACAACATGAGTGCTCCAAGGCAAAGCAGCTTCACCCTGCTTCATGTCTTCTCTGATTCTGGTCTGAACCTGACCTTCAGCAGAGAAAGAACATCTTCTGCAGTGTCTCTCTCACACCTGGGGAGACAGAGACAGAAAAGAAGAGAAGGAATAGTTGGCAAAATGTAAAAATGTAGTTAGCAATAAATAGTTAGCAATATGTAAAAATACAGGATTGAAAGAGTGAAGATAACCTATCTGCAGATTGGACAAAATAGGCTTGTAAAATATTTGAACCTAAATTGAGATCAGAGCTCCTTAAAGGAAGCTGGACGCAAAAAAAGTTCCTGTTGTACCAAAGCTGTTGAATGCTTCCCTCTCGTTTCAACTAATTCTGTGTGCAAAAAAGTACATGGACACTAGATTTTGTTAATATGTTAGAATGTTGTTTAAGTATAATCAGAAGAGAAAGGAGATCTGCCTTGGGATGTTTTCAGGCGTCACTGAATAACCAGGAGAAATGATCAGAGCTACAATACAAAACATTAAGGTTCCAACATATATAACTGAATGGTGGTGATCCCTTATGATTTATATTGTTACAGTGCCTCACATTATAACTGTTTTACATAATCTTTTATTTAGCACCCTTGCTGGCTTTTGTGAGAAAATTTAAATGGCCTAATAATTTCTGATGGGCAAGAGCATTATAAGCTGGAAAAAATGAAAATCCAGGATATTTCAGCTGATGCTGAAATACAGAAAGCCTATTTCAAACAGCCACTTATTAGCTACTGAAAACTGATAACTTTTTAAATAATTTTGAAAATTTCTTTTCTAAAAAGCTTATCTCAAACTTTTTTTTGTTGGAATAAACCCCTAGAGGAACTTAAATACTTCATAGTGTTTGAAACATCAGAGGTGCATTTCAGAAAGGCAGGATTAGGCTTAGGAGTCTAAATCTAAAAGCTAGTTTTAAGGCCAGTGAAAGAGGAATAGGATCTTGCATTCAACAGCTCAGAATCTGTGTTGGAAAAATGCCTGTACATACAGGATGCTGAATACCGCTGCTAACTGAAACTCTGTGACAATTCATGGTAAGGTAGCTGTTTTATGAAGGGGATTTTCCCAGAAAATCCACCAGTCTGCCTTAATTTTTTTATGAGAACAAAAGATCCTAGTTTTTGTTTGGAATTAATCAGAAAAAGGCACAGCAAGGCTTCTCCATGAGTAATCACCCTATCTTTCATTAGATGATACGTTATTCCTTCTTGTCTATTGCCAAGTTGTTAGTGACGACTGAAATTGTTAAAACATTCCCTCTAACTTTGCTATATATCATAAGTTATGATATATATTTCCATTGCAATAAGATCAGGTTTGTTGATTGGTAGCAGCATGACACTCTGAAATTTTTTTCTTTTTTCTTTTTTCTTTTTTCTTTTTTTTTTTCTTTTTTCTTTTTTCTTTTTTCTTTTTTCTTTTTTCTTTTGTTAAATAAATAAGTACAAATTTTCTAACAATTTTTGTCACATACTATTACTTTTGTAAAGAAAAAAATGGCCAATTTATTTTTTCAATCTTCAAAAGAGATTTGTTCTTTCAGTTCAAAAAGGCTTTTCTGTAGCTTCATTTGTTTTCCTCAATACTTGGACAGTCTTCATTTAGTAATGATAGATTTGAAATTTCCTTAGATCACTAAATTGGTCACAGATTTCTTTCAATAACATCTTAATTTATATTATTTTCTAGTCTTTCCCATGTTTGTATGTTTTCGCATGTGTCAGTATACATATATAGAAATTTAATTCCTTTATCCTTGTAAAAAAGTTCTGAGATCCTTTAAAGACACATTTCCATCTTGTACCTATCTTTTCATTTAGATTCACTCCTGATAGGCTATCTGAGGTTTTGTTTTCTTGACTCCAGTCTTTCATTTCCCCTTTGGCAGTGGGAAAATTGTGTGTTGCTGTGTGTTTCATTTCATATATAAATCTATGCCTTTCTAAAGCATAAATATTAAAAAAAAAAAAAAAAAGTAAAACGGTAAGAAATTACATCCTGTGATGATCTTTGGAGAAATGTTTTGAGTTTGAGAACTAAAATGCTTAAGCTTTGTCAGGCAACAGCTGGTATTAATATTTGAGCCTGTGTAGATCATTGATAGATTATCTTCCTGTAGAGGGAAAGTTTGAATGTCACAGTTCATAAATCAAGAGCATCATAAAGTAATATTTTGAAATATACTGGAAGTGGTAAAGATGATCTGTGCTTCAGAAAATCCCATGCCATGTGAAGCATGTAAGAAGCAGTCAAGGTTTAAATTGCCAACAGTTCCACGTGTTCAAATGTGCTGACTTATAATCATAAATAATTTCAGAAATAAATTGTGCTCAGGCACCTTATCAGATAAAATATTTTTAATCCTTTTTTGCATACATTTTAGGGTTAAAAGATCCTCTTGTAAAGCAGAAGTGTTTTTATGTCTTGGGAAAAAGAAAAAAATTAGATTTAGAAGTATCTATATGCTGTTCAGATCAAGGTCTGTGCTGTTGGTCTTTTTTTTTTTTTTTTTTAATTAGGACATTTGCTTTTAAAGCTGATTCAATGCAAAGTTCATCTGCCTGTATCCAAGGTTTTAGTAGTGAATTTAAAAATGTGAGTGGCATCAAAGCACTATTATTTTGTATGACACAATAGCAAACAAAATCACGAAAAACTTACTTATATGAGTGATAATTAGAGAGTGGTATTCTACCTGTGTAAAACTGCAGTGGTAATTATAAGCTTTTGTCTTTTCTTCACAATAATATATGGTATGGACATTGTCTTCTTGCTTTAAGGTCCAGAAAGGGCTTTGCTTTGTTTCTAGAGAGAGAATATTATCAAAGGAGTTAAGGTTCACAGTAATTTGTCTGCCAGATTGTTCTGCTTTTAATGATTTCTGTTCTTCCTTGTTAGTCTAGCATAGCCAGAACCTCTCTCTTATTATTTACAGAGCACAGTTTGGATTGTATCAAAGAGAGCTTCCACTCATCAAGCTGTTTCCTGGTATTAATTTAGCTCTTCCTCCCTACATCTCTAGCTAAATCAAGTTTCCACAGAGTTTAAACTAAGTCTCAAATTATCAAAATAAGTAACAAAAAGCCCTGAGACTTGTGGTGATAAATTTTAATTTATGTTTGTCTCTGTAAGTACAAGACCTACCTGAACACAGATGGGCAATGCAAGGAAGGCTTACATTTTGCTAATAAATGTGTCCCAGGGGATTGAATTTGAAGAGAAACCTTGTCCTCCAGTAGCGAGTTCAGTTTTAAGGTGGATGGCTTGGGAAAAGGGGGATTTGGGAGGGGACCGTGTTCTGCTTACCGCTGTCCAAGGCTGAGCAGGTTGAAGGGCGGATGTGACTGGAAGAAAATTTCAGCAGTCTCTGAGTCTAGTCCAAATATTCAGTGTTGCTCTTCATGTACTGACTGATGGCCTCTAAGTCACTTTTATACACAAAATAAAAGACTGAAAAAGTCATTGACCAAGTGGATACTCCAGGTTCTCAGAGATTGGAATGCAGCCTGCTAGAAGATAAATCTCACACCAATATGTCTGAAGTTCCCAGCTTTCTGGGAGGCAATTTCACAGTAGACTTGGGAAGATCTCAAATGATCCTACCACTGAAAACAACTGATTTTCCATATGACAAAAAGCGTCGTTCGGATGGATATTGTGGGTGTCCTGTGTACACATGGCAGCAGACTGCTGGGGCCTGTTTATGAAGTTTCAGCTGCATTAGGCAAAAAATAGGCTAATTATGCTACTAAGATACTCTACATTCTTACATGAGGAAACTGCATTTATTTAAGTGTTAGGCTGATAGGCATTTTAGGAGGAGCCTAATGAATCATTTGAATACTGACATAAGTAGGTGATTGCTGTAACTTTTGTAATAGTGCCTAAGATATGTGATTAAACCTGTGCATGGCTTTTTTTTTTAAATGCTTAGACTTACTTTCTATTTTTAAGAGGAATGGAAACTGTCTTCCAGATAGCTAGGCTGATTTCTAGTAAACCTTCTGCAACTCTTTGTGTTGGTCCTATAGCTATCTAATTTTTCATCCTAACCAAAATCCTAGTCTTCTACTTAATGTCAAAGTCCCTGTAAAAATAACAGTGTGTAAAATATATCCTTTGCAGATCTTGAACAATTGTATTATTCAACAAATGGTACAAGATACTGAAGTAAATATTCTCCTTAGAATTTTTTTGCTTGCTTATCTCATTATTTGCAGAAATTTTATAGAAAAATGCAAAGTACAGTTTCATTCTCATAATCATTCTATGAAAAATACAAAGAAAGAATTATTTTTATCTCAGAACATCTTCTACAACTTGAAATTATTATGGTTAAGATAAAAACCAACTCCATGTTTTTAAGTCTATATTTATTTGCCCTAAAATTACTTAATTTTTTAAATTTTTTTTTTTTTTTTTTAAATGAAAGGGGCAGTGTGCTATTACACATGTTGAAAATTATTCCTACCACACAATGTTTACTCAGCTTGTTTCTGGTACAAATAACCCCACTTTTTTTCTTTATTACTTGCAGTTCAAGGAATAAAGAAAAACATACCAGTATGTGTTGCAAGATATTCCTCAGCCAATATATCAGTGAATAACTAGACAAACAGTGTCCACTGCTGGCAAATCAGATAATTGCACTGCACATCAGAGAGATATGATGTTGAAAGGTTTTGATGATTCAAGTCTTAACTGTCAGATATTTTCTCTTGACTTTGTAAGACTGGGCTGTAAAATCACTATATTAGAAGTATTTATGCTATTACCACTAATAATAAATGCTATAGTATTTGAATTATTAGCCAGGAATATAACCACAGGAACATGAGCAGGTACTGCAATTTTTTTCAGGATTTAAAAATCATTCTATTATTCATTAGATTCCATCTATCATGTCTACAGAATAAATAAAAGATAGCAAAAATCTATGAATTTTTTCTTGATGTTCTAGATCATATAAGTAACAAGATGGGCAAGCAGAAGTTCTTAAATTCCTTTTTTTCTCTTTAGGTCAAAGTATTCATTACTGATTTTGTTAGGTTTTTTTAAAGACAAAGAAGTATAGAAGAAATCAATGTTTCTGTTTTGGAAGAAGTAAAATGGAAATGCTAATACAGCAAGTTGCTGATACAGCAAGTTTCAACTACTGTTGATGAAGCTAGAGCTGAATTAAACTGATTATCAAAGAGAGAAGAGAAGGCTGATATCTGAAAAATTTCCTCCTGGCATTAATTTTTTGTAATAGATAATATTCATTTGCATCTTTTGCTTATCAATAGTGTGTTAATGCAAAGAAAAACTTTCTATCAAAGAAAATAATATAGAGTGAAAGAAACATTGAGGGGGAGAAAGGAAAAATCTGTTCCTATGCTAAAATAAACAAATATTAGCTTGTCAGACACTTCTGAAAATCTAGATTAACTAAAAAGAAGTTAGCCATACTTGTTTTTCAGAGATTTATGGCTGTCATTAATTTATTGCATTCAGTAAAAGTATTAGAAAATGCACAGAATTTTCTGGTTTTTTGGAAAGGGGAACAGAATATGGGACTTTTTCCAGAGAATATTGATTGTGTTTGAACCCCAAAGGAAGGAACATGTCTATGTGATTAGATCTGAGAGGGAATCAAGGCTTACCCTTTGGATGAATGTGGCATTAGCCAGAATAGTTCTATATCTAGGTTTTCTCCCTTCAGTACCCAGAGAAATGCTGTATGACCTTCCCTCTTGAACAAGAAAAGAACGGGATGCTAGTTTTTTGGTTTTTTTTTTTTTTTTTCCTAGTAAATGTCTTGAAAATAGTATCAAAGGGATTGCAATGCAAAAGTTATTAAAAAAATAAATGGTAGAATTGCAAACAAAGATAACCATCTGAAAGTTATTTTGTGAAATTATTAACACTGTCAATTTTAGGTCACATAGCAGAAAATAAGACCATTTTTCCCCTATATTATTTGGCAGGGAATATTTTTCAAGCTTTCTTCCAAGAAACAAAGTAGTGTTGTGGATGTGTTTGTGTGTGCATGTGTGCAGTCAAGCGCATGGGTAGACATGCTCCATTTATTCCTGTCACTGGTAAAAAACACTTTTTATACTTAACAGATTATTAGATGTATCTTCAGGGGAATCATCCTTCTTCTTCTCAAGATAGCAGTTTATGTACATCTCTGCTCATACTATCTTTTCTGTTCAGTGTTCTATTTTAATGGGTGTAAAGTGCTTATTGTCTTGGACCTCCGTGAGATGGTCAAAATCCAACATCTTCCTTGTTCTAAGGGTTCAGAAATATTGCACATTTTTTTCTCATATTGACATGTGTTTTCATATTCATTCCAAGGGAAGCAAGAAATCCACTTGTAAGTATGTTCTAGGTGCAGGAAATCCTCATTGGAGAGTACAATGAAACAGGTATAGCAGCTTAAATGCTCTGCCAGCTGTACTGTCTCCAGAGCAAATTCACTGTAGAGACTGAATTTCTTAGGAACAGTGTTTCCTTTGTTTCTGTAGAACAAAATTAAGCAGACTCATCTTACAGGGACTTTCAGTTACTCAAGAGAATAACAGCAAAGTCTGTTGCATATTTCAGAAGTCAGGCAAAGCAGACAAGTCCTGCTGTGGCCAGATAAGTAAATGCAACAGATGTTTGGCTTAAGCTGTGCATATTAATGAAGAAGCTCTCCATGCTGTTTTTAGGCCTCTAAATCTTAAAATGCTCCCTGCAGCTGTGTGGACTAAAGATGGGGGGGGGGGGGGGGGTGTTTGTGTTTTTCTTTCTGGCTTTTCTGGCTTGTGTCACCAAAACCTTCTTTGAAGCAGTCTTGTGGCAGATCTGCTATTAGCTTCAGTAGGAACAAAATTAATGGTAATGTGTATCTGTTATTAGTTATTATGAATCCCTCTTTTTAAATTTTTATTTATTTCATTTTTAAAGGTAAAATCTTATATATGTCACTGCAGAAACCACAATGTATTTAAATTTTAATTACTTTTTTGGATTTTACACTGAAAGTGATCTTGATTCTTTTTTTAATTTTACTTCTTCCTTCACTGTTGTTGTTAACTGTTTAAAAGAGACTTACTGGCTTTAGGTTTTGGCCCTGAGAGAGCTATTTGGGAATTCTCATATGATCTGTGTGTTGTTCAGACACTCCTGTCAACACAGCTGGTTTCTTTTGTTCACCTGGTCTCAAAAGAAGTGGCATCAGACGTAGAGGATAGATAGAGTGAAAAACAGGAAGAGTCATAAAAGATGTCACAGGAGCTTTGCTAAAAGTTAGCAGCTGTAATCATGCATTTTATCTGGCTGAATGATCAATTGTTAAAAATAGTGTTAAGAATCTTCATCCACCTTTTTCGCCTGTTGAAGGATGAAGACTTAGCCTTGGAATAAAAAATGAAACTCTGAATTAAAGCAGGTATTTTTCTTGACACAGGACTATTCATGAAACTCATTACTGTGGGATGATCAGTGAAATTTACCATTAGAAAGGGAAGGGGGACAGCAAAGTCAAAAAAAGTAAAAGCAAACCCAAGCAGTCTAAGAATTATATAATATCAAAAGAGTAAACCAATATCTAATGTAGAGGTAGTCAGTCCTTTGAGATACAGATGTATCTCAAGAAATATGTGAAAGAAATGAATTAAATATGTGAAGGAAGTGAATAGTCAATGCAGAAGAAATACTGCACCTGAGCTGCTACAGGCAGCATCATAGGTGTTATGTATTTGAATAGTTTTATGTATTTGAATAGGACGTTTTGATAACCTGCCTAACCAGTCATCTAATGCTGGACTTCCTTGCTTGGTGCATTAATTTATTCTCGTAAATACAGGAATTATGTTTTAATTCCTTTCTTATGGGTTGGATACATAAGGTCAAATAAGTCCAAAGCCTGTGAAGAAATTAGCTAAAATATGTGCAGTCCTTTGAACAACATATTGGAAGCTTACTTTTGAACGGATTCACCTGACCTATTTAAGCAAGTGACTCCACAGGACCTCCTATGTATTTAGTAAATTTTAATAGGCATGATTTTGGCTCCTTGAGCACATTGTGAATGCTGAGACTGAAAGCTGAGTGCTTTTGCCATGAAGTGTGGAAGGACAGAAATCCAAATTCTGTGAAGCATATTATCATGTTGAACAAATTTTGTTCCTAATGTTCTTCAAAGTCTAATCAATGAGCATCAAGGGTTCAGGGTGTTAAAGATTTTAAATTTCAGTGCTTCATAATACATTTCTTTTTGAGGAATTAACAATAACATATAAGGAGAATTAAATATCCAGATTAATAGACAAGAACACATAAAACTGACTTCATTGAAACTGTTTAAAGCTCATTGCACAAACACAACATACTAGTCTTTTTACAAATGTGGAATGCATATAAACTATCGGAAAAGGGAGCTCTTATCTATATTTTAGTATGTTCATACTGGTCTGCTCATGAAAAATGTGGTCTTTTAAATTGTCAAACATTTTTCTAGCTTATTCAGTTTTGTTCAATTAAACACTCACCAACCTATATAATAAGCCATAGATTGTATGTTTCACCTTGTTCAAGTCATTATTTCTCATGCTCCATCTTTATCCCCCAAGAAAAATAAATCAAAAATTGAATGTTACTGTTGCTTACCGACACCCATCCTCCCCATACGTGCACTCTGTGTGCCTTGGGAAGATATCAGTTTGCAGTTACATTAATAATCTTATTTGTAGGACTGCATCACATTTATTTATGGTATTTGGGGGAGTGAAGGTGTCTTAGTATGTACATTTGATGTAGACATTTTAATTATGGTCCACCAAAACTACCAGCAACTTTCAATATTTTTTTAATCAGAAGCAGCAAATCAGAATCACAACTTCAGCTGGAAACAGTACTTTGGCAATCAGACTGCAGTCTGATCAGAAGCACCTCATGGCTGATTAAAAAAATCCAGCACAATTTAGAAACAAGTAATTTTTCCACTCCTGAAATATCTCTTCTTGAAATAATAAATTTTCCCTGTGGTCTAGATGTACTTTTATGCCATTATACCTTTTAATTTTTAGGTCTAAGTTGGTACTTTTACCCCTAGACCATCCTTTCTATTTTGACTGGTATAGGATGGGGCTAATACCTTTATTACTATAGAACACAAGATCTTCCAGAGGGAAAAAAACCCAAATATTTTCAAAGACACAAAACAATCTTCAACTCTGCAGAGTCTGAAAGAGCATCTAAAGTCACTATACTTTATTAATGACTTCTAGAATGTAAGCTGACTTTAGCTCATCATCTTCTAGTGTATTTAATTGGACAAGTGAGCTTTGTGTGCCCTGCTCTTTGCAAGCAAGTGCAATAAAAACTTCACCACAGCTCATGAAACTTAAACATATCTAGTAGTAATGTAATAGTCTGATATTTCACACTTGCAGAATAAATATGCTTGATATATTTTGGCATATATGAAAATTTATGTCAAAGATCTTTGGCCTTTATTTAATTTATTTTGGTTCAGTTTTGATATCAATAATGGTTTTTGGGAGGAGAAAATATGTGTGGAGTGTGTGCACATGCCTACATACCTGTAGAAAGATATTTTTGTTTATATTGAAATGGTTTATGAAAGGAAGATCTCTGTACAGTTTCCGTGACTGCATTGAACAAATATTACGCTGTAGCTTGTAATATTATCCAAGTTATTGCAAAATATATAATAAGTTAAAAAAAAAAAAAAGGAAAAGGAAAAGACCCACAGCCCATAATGTGTAAAGATGACATTTTAAGTTCTATAAATTTCATAGTTTATGGATCTAGGTTAGGATAGACTATGAAGCATTGAATAGCATTTTTCCTAGTGAAATTCCTTATAAAAGCATTTTATTTATCTCTAGTTCTTGCACATACACAAATACCAACGGTGTATATTTTAATACTGAACTTTGAGGCCTGAAAAGGTCACATTGAAATTTACATGTTAAATTAGCTGAATGGAACATTGTTTGTTCCCAGGAACAAGAAAAAAAAATGGGATTAATAATGTTTCATACCCTAACATATAATAAAGCAAGTATTTTATACACATTTTATATACATTGAATTTTTACTCTAAAATTCATCCAAGAAATAAATTTTATAGATTCTATAAAATTTTTTTTAGAAAATTCCTGAAATACATAATTAATTACCAGTTAGAAATGAACAGATGGGAGAATAGAAAACACTGAAAATCTTTTCTCCCCCTCTTTGGCTTTTAATCATTTGTTTTCATATCCAGAGTTTTGTTAATCAGAAATAAAACTCTGTTTTAATGTAGCAAATGTCATAACTAAGATACATCCATTTGTCCTAAATGCATATCCTTATGCCGTTCCTAGTCTTTAAGGTAACTGCTATGTTCATACTTGTACAATCCATCTGTTAGCAGAACCTTCGCTTTGACTAGAATTGCACAACATTTTATCACAGGTTAGGACACCAGATGGCTCTCTTGAGTTTTCTTTGTAAAACCCCAAGCTGTAAACAACCGCTCTGCATTTCTGAGATGTGAGTACAAAGCTATTTTTTCTTTTTTATGATCTCTGGAGTAGAAAACACATTTTCTCTTTGTCTATAGGCATACCACCCATTTTCACCCTCTCTCTTGCTTTTCTTTGCCATCACCCTGAGCATCATGTTGTTGAGAAATGTCAGTGTGTTTTGGCAAAGGCCCACTATCTGAAGGAAGATATAGAAAGGAACAATAGTAGTAGATAGCATATAATGCATAGCATAGTCGGGTACTATAAAGAGGAACTCGAGACCCACACCTTTTTGTAGAGAGTTTCTCATGCAAATGTTAGGGTTATATGTATGTATCATGCCTCTGCATTCCTGAGAAAATGAGAGAGAGTGGGTGGCTGGCCTCTATTCCACTCTACTCCCTCTCATTCATTCCTTTGTTTGGAGCCAGCAGCCAAGTCGAGTTGACTTTGGGCTGTGTCCCTGTCCCCCGCGGTGGCGACGGGGTGTCTCGGTGCCATGTGCGGCCGGGCGCTGCTCCGCTGTCCGTGGTGCTGCAGGCAGGAGCAGACCGGGACGGGACCGGTCCCTGGCAGGGGCAGGCCCACCGGGGCGGCTCTGAGGAGCGCTTCCCTCTTGAGGGGTCTTAAGAAAGGCCACTCCTTGTCTTGTCCACTTTTGAGAAGGAAGGAAAAAGCAAGTAGTATGCAAAAATACTACACTGAATTTTAATTTTTTTTTAATAACCACCTCCCTAATTGCATTAGTTAAGGCAATTGTAACCGTTGTAAGGAAATTGCTGCTCTGTAAAAATTGCCAGATAGAAAATCCAATGAGTCTTAGCTGAATCTCTTTAGAGACACTTTTAAATAGAATTAAAATGTATTATCCAGATCCGATTGTGCATGTTCTGTTCCTAGTTGGTCTAGTATTAATACAAAATCCCTGTATACTGGAGTTCCCACCATACACTTTTGCCCTCTGTATAAAAATAGCACTTTGTAGATTAAAGGATTTAGGGGGGAAATGGTCAATATCGAAGAAGCTGAAGCCTCTGCTGAAACAAGAACCTGTTCTTACATACTAGGTTCTGTATTGCAAAGCAGTGAATTTTTCTGGATGGACATTTACACTTCCAAGCCTGTTTAAAAAAACAAACAAACAAAAAACCAACCAACCAACCAAACAAACCAAAAAAGCAAAACAAAAAAAAATCCACAAGACCATCTAATAAGAAATTAGAGTAGTGTGAAAACAGTATAAAAATAGGCATGACATGCTAATTGCCTGTGCGAGCATCTGCCTTTCTTTATAGGCTAACTTCATATTTTTCTGTGTAGCTGCTTGTTTCCTTCCTCTGCTTTCCTCTGGCTAGCTACAACTTCAGGAAGTTTAACCATTAGGCTTGCAGAAAGTAAATCCGAAAAACTTTGGGCCATTATTTGAAAAGGGAGACGAGCCAGGAGGAAAAGATGGAAGGAAAGAAGTGGGATGTCTTATGGTTTTTACTATTTGCAGTGTCTTGTGAACTTCTCAGGGCAGATACTTCTTAGGCATTCTGTGTCTAGTGAGCTTGGCTGGTGCTTCCTTAAGTGCTCCAAGACATAGCCTATAATTTTACACGGTGCTGGTGATCAGTAAATCCACCTGCTGTGGCTGCTTGTGGGTGCCCCATCCCTTTGGTATTTGGGTTGAAGGTCCCCTCCGCCCCGTAGGTGTGCTTCTTCCTCACGGCTCCAAAACCTTCCCATGCGGCAGAGCCCTGTCTCCCTCCAGACTTCACCTCCTGCTCGGTGCGTTCCTGGACCGCGGTCCGAGGAGGGGCGGGCGGGCGCTCCTGCCCAGCCGCGGGCGGGCTGGCCGGCGGAGGGGCTGCCCGGGGCAGGGTGTCCCTGGCGGAACGCGGTGTCGCCTCGCCCGCCTGCCCTGTCCCCCCGGCTTCCCGGCCTGGGGACGGGGACAGGGG
Source organism: Chamaea fasciata (assembly GCF_029207755.1). Lineage (NCBI taxonomy): Eukaryota > Metazoa > Chordata > Aves > Passeriformes > Sylviidae > Chamaea > Chamaea fasciata. Next base: position 78,231,870 of record NW_027094087.1, on the reverse strand, counting down.
CCGGTGTCACCGCTGGGGGCGGCGGGGGCAGCCGGCAGGGAGCCGCTGCCGGGGAGCTGGAGAGAGGGTGCGTGCGAGGGATCCTCGGTGTGCCAGGGCGGGAGAAAGAGGACGGGGAGGCCCATACGCCCCTCCGGCAGCGCGCAGGGCCCTTCTTCCCCCGGGAAGGGAGCCCCGCACGAAGCCACCCGGAAACCCTAACGGGGGGCAGAGGCAGCTGGCGGCGGATCCACCGGGAACCTCCCGGTTCCCACCAGAAAACCACATCAGCATCACCCCGTCCCTCCGCCTCTCTCCCCCTGTGCTGTTTTCTTCTGCCTTTTCCCATTCCCCCTCCTCCACTGCTTGCACCCTCGCCGCCCCTCGCCTTGGGGAGGACAAAAAAAGCTCCAGCGGTGCGTGCCTCTGTGTGTGTGTGTGCGTGTGTGTGTGTGCGTGTGTAGGGGAGGCTGGAGCGGGGTGGGACCGAGGAGCTGTGATTACAGCTCTCCCCGGAGCAGAAGATTGCTCTCTCCAGATGCTGATTTCTGAAGCACTTGGCAATCATCAGGCGGGAGCCGGGAAGAGGCGGCGGTAGCCGCCCCGGCCGTGGCGATGGCAGCGACGGGCGAGCGGGCGGCGGCGGCTCGGGGCTGAGGGGCAGCCCCCGGGAGGCGAGGCTGCCTGGCGGACCCGACCCGACCGACCCGACCCGACCGGAGCCGAGCGGGCACGGCTCTGCCCCGAGTCCCGCTCGCTCCGCTCCGCTCCGCGCCGATCCGCCAGCCCGCCCGCAGCCCCCGCCCGAGCAGGTGCCCCTGCGCCGGGACACGGCGGGGGGACGGCGGGGCACCCATGCGGTGACCCTCGGCGGCGGCAGCTCCCGCCGGCCGCAGGGTGCGGGTGCCCCTCCGCAGCCGCGCCTGGGGCCGGAGGAGGCTCCCGCTCGCCCGCGCCCCCGGGGATGGGTTCCCGCCGGGGCTGAGCGCCTCGCCGCCTCCCTCCTCCCTGCCCGGCGTGGGCGAGCCGGCGAGCAGCTATGGCAGCGGCCATCGCCAGCGGCTTGATCCGCCAGAAGCGGCAGGCGAGGGAGCAGCACTGGGACCGGCCCTCGGCCAGCAGGAGGCGGAACAGCCCCAACAAGAACCGCGGGCTCTGCAATGGCAACCTGGTGGACATCTTCTCCAAGGTCCGCATCTTCGGGCTCAAGAAGCGGCGGTTGCGGCGCCAAGGTGCGTCCCTGTGGCCGGGCCCGCCCGCGGGCTCTCGGGGGGCGGGCGGGAGGGGGCAACCTGTGGCCAGAAACTTCCCGGGCCGGGCGCCGCCCCGGGTCCTGCCAGCCGGCGGCTCCCGGCTCTCCGGCGGCGGGCGAAGGGCTCCGCGGGCTGAGGAGAGCGGCAGCCTGCGGACCTTCGGTCGGGGCCCCCGGGGCCAGCCCGGCTGTCTGGCCGGGGTCAGGGCAGGAAGCCCCTGGGGGTGCCCTGCTCGCCGCCCCGCGCCTTCCCGTCTCGCTTGTGTTCCTCTCTGAAGGACAAAGAGCGCACTGTGCTTTGGGTGTCCGGGGGCCGTCGGTCGCCAGCCCTTTCCCTGAGCCACCAAAATGGTTTTGGCAGGTGCAGCCCGGCTGTAGTGAAGGGGTCCCGCTTCCTACTGCTCGGTGATTTCCCAGTCAGCACAGTGAGAAGTGAGGCAGATGTGGGAGAGCTCGGCATCCCTGTGGGTGCCCAGGTGCAGGTCCACCTGCCTGTTGCCCTTTCCCAGCCAGGGCCTTGCCTTGCAGACCAGCAGGTTTTGCAGGCAGTTCTTCTTCAGGGTAAATGAGCAGGAGTCAACGGAGAAAACCTGGTGCCTTGGTGATTGCATTCTATTCAGTACTTAGTTTTAGAACCCAAGAAATAAAAGGAGTAAAATGGTGCTGCAGTGACTTCTCTAATTTTTGTTTTTAATTTTGTGGTATGCAACAGCATTCAGAAATGGTAATGACTTACTCTGTGTCCTTAGGAAACAAGTAGTTTTATAACAAAAGGGTTACATTGTGAAAAGTGAAAATGTTAAATATCACTTGAAACATGGCTAATACCTTCCAGTCAATTATAAAATACCCTCTGTTACATTATACGGAATGCCACCATGTGTTGTGGTTTGGTATGTATACTACAGCTCCTCTTTAGGTTGGGTTGGAAGATCATTTTAAGCATAATCAGGGAACTGTCCTGATGCTTCCTCCTTCTTTTCCATGGTTCACATTTGAAAAAGCATAAATCAACAAAATGCACACAATTTTATTTTTGCATGGCTTCCTTGCAGTAAAATTATTTATTGTAACTCCTAATGCAAGCCAAATCTTGCCGTTTTTAGATAGGACAGAGATACACTGAAGATGAACAGGAAAATGCCAGCAAAATTTATGGGTTTTTGTTGTTGTTGTTGTTGTTGTTGTTTTTAGCAGTCTCTATGTGCTTTAAAAGAATAGAGTATCTGGTTCATGATGGTGGATTTTTTCGTAAGTGATACTCTTTAGGAAAACAAGTTTAGGGAGATTTGCTAACTGAGCAATGGTGCTTGACCACCTGTGCAGTCTTGTTTGGGGGGAAAACTCTGTATTTGACAATATTACCATCTGAGGAAGACTTGTCTGCCTTGCAGCACTGAGATGCCAAACATTTTTTTAGGTGAGAAAGGGCTTTAGAGAGACCTTTGAATTCATCCTTTTTCATTCATTCATTTTTCATAAGGCACTTTGTCACATTCTTGAATAAGAGATCTGAATTAGAACATAACTCTGCTGTTAACCAGTGCCACTGACACAGACCATATCAGCAAGAATAATCAGAACAAGGGTTATTCACCAGTAAAATCTGCAGTATCAGACCCCTGAGTTTATTTTCCTTCACGATGAGACATGGTGATATTTATCCATTGGTTTACATTAAGGTCTCAGAATTTCTGCTCATCTGTAAGAATTCCTGCTGAAAAAATACTCTCATAGCTTTCACCATCGATGTTCCTGATGCACAAAGTGATACATGAAATACCTGTGGATTCAAAGTTGCATTCTATTTAAGAGAGAATCTGAAGAAACAATCAAGCTGAAGTCATTACTTAAACATCTTATGCAGGATAGTTTTGAGTGAATAATCATTCGTAAAAAAACCCAAACAAACCACATTTTAGAAGGCTGATTGCTTTAAAATGCATTATAAGAGTTACAAAATGAACATTTATCAGAGTGTGGTTTTAGTTTTTCTAAACTGAGTTAAATGACCAGTGAATTCGTCACTGAAATCATACTGTCAAATCCATTAAAATAAGTCTTTGCCAAGCAAAATAGGATGAATTTCAAAACATCTGTTGTCAGAAAGGTGCTATGGGATTTTGACAAATAAACCTTGTGTAAGTGATACAGAGTGTCACAAGAGCATTGTGAAAAATGAGCTAATCTAGATGTGACAAACCATCTGTAGCATTCTCATACAATTCAATGGAGGAGTAGAATTATATGTAAATTTTTTTATGTAGAGCAGTAAAAGAAAAACTCTTTTTCTTGGAATAAAGAAGTGTTTTGCTTTGCGCTTACATGTGAAAAATAACTGTCTTCCCATCTTTGAAACAGTCAGGCAGCAAAAACTAGTGATGATGCCTTTTTAATAAAAAGCCCACATTTAACCTTGTACATATATGCATATGAATTAGGTAAATAGATATACACAATATATGCACACATACCAATGTGTCGGCAAACTTTAAAAATTATTCCTGATTTTTAAATTCTTTTAAAATGCCTGTTAGTACTGTTCTTTTTTAGTGGGATTTATGTTAGAAAAAAATGAAGTTATTATGGATGCATAAAGTGCTTCAATCGTATGTACCCTGAGGAATTTTTTTTCTGTCATTGTGAAAAATTCTCTGTTCATGGTCCTTCCTTTAGGGGCATACTAAAATATCAACAGAAGTGTGCTTTGGGAGACTAACATGTAGAAATGGTAGCATTAAAGATACCTCCTCTGAGTGAGGAGCTCAATCAGAATACAGAGCAATATTTGTATTTACTTATATTTTTGCTGTAATGATAGATGCCGTGGTAGTTTTAAACAGCCTTTCTAAGACTTTGATTAATGAATGAAACTGCTAAAGTGATTTCTGTGGGAGACTTGTCTGCTAATCTGAGTGGATGAAACCATTTTCATTTACTGAACATCTTTGGTTCATACTGTTAGTATTATGATATTTCAAATTTATTTAATTTTTATTTTATTCTACCTGTTACCTGAGGAACAAATCACTGTCATTAATTTCTGAATAACCATGAAGCCAAGATCTTGCCTATCTGGTGCCAGACATCAATCAATTTTGAATCATCCTCTCTTGCATTGCAGGTTGTTTAGTTATAATAGTTTAATTTATGTTAATATAATCACAAATGGGAGAATTGACAGATATTTTGTTTTCATGTGAAATAACCTTATCTAACCTGGGGCTACACAATAAAAAGAAGAAAATAAATGTCACTTCACCTCATGCATCTACAAAGCACAGAGATTAAAACACATGCTTTTGTCACTGGTGCAAATTCAAACTTCTTAGCCTGTATTTTCATCTACATATCTAGCTGCTTTGCTAATCTGAAGAATCTTCATTTGGTTAATTAGATCTCTTGGGAGTATTCTACTGAAAAATATTCAACATTTAAATGTATTAAAAACCAAGTGTGATGTTTACTGTTTCTCTGTGCTAATACCACATTAAGACTTTTAAATTTATACATAGAGTGTATGAATTTCGGAATGTCTTGGCCCCTGATTTTGTACATTAATATTTATAAGAAAGAGAAACCTAGGGAACATGTTCAGAAAATGCACTGATTAGATTTTACTGCATCTACAAAGGTAATTTAATTCTCCAAAGAAAGCATTTTTGGAAAATTCATCAGTAGATCAGCTAATGTTTTTTGGCAGATGTGGGAGTGGCCCATAATTTCAGATATAATTCCCAATATACACAGTGCCCTAAGTAGTTTCTAGTTCTCCTACTTGTGGAATGAAGTGGAACTGGAATGGAGACCTGTGCTTGTGAGTGTACATGACTCATTTCCCAAAGCTTAAGAAGTCACATCAACTCCCACCAGTAAGCTCCAGCACTGGATGATCTGCCTTGCTCAAAGTTTCACCAGACCAAAACAGGTGTCTGTGCTTTCCTATGAGATTGTCCTCAGAAATAATTCTTCTTGGCAGTTCACTGAACTCCACTGCTCCTGCATTGTCTGGGTGCAAGGCTGTCTATTTGTCAAGGTGTTGAACTGATGTTGCTTGTTTTTCATTACTTTTCTTCAAATGAAATTGATTAACCCACAGCCCTTTTGGAAGTATAAACACAGTCTTAAAAGTCTATATAAGAAATCATTAATTGTTTTCCTTCATTGTTAACCTGTTCACAGGACTGCAAGATAATCAAAAACTGAAGCTGTGTAAATATGCTATATTTAATGCAAAATATTCTAAGCATGCTTAAAAATATTTTTGAAAACATGACTTTCTAGACTCAGTCTCATGCTTTCTTTCCCATGCATTCAGTTTTTCACATAAACCCTTGCTTGCTAATGGAAGCTTTAAAAAGAAATACAGTAATGGGTGGGATGAAATTTTTATTCAAAACTGGTACTGGTAGCTCTAAATGTGATGAATGAGTTGGCTTTGAGAGCAAATGGGAAAAAATAGCTTGAAAATGGTAACATAATTTTAGGGATTATTGATTTTTACAAATATCTCAAACAGGGGTGATAGAATAGTAGGCATTTAATGTACAGATAGTGCTGTAGCAGGGTCATTTCAGAATATCTTTCATTGCTTTTGAATGTCTTCACTTAGGAATTGGCGATTTAACTCTTCATTAGAAAATGAACTCTTCAAGCTTGAGTGATCTTCTGGATCTCTAAAGTTCCGGCAGTTTCAGTCCACATATAGTCTTGTAAGATAAATCCCTTATTGTGTCTATTAAATGTATTGTAGAACTAAATTATCTGGTTATTATAGGTATTAAAAGAGATTGCAATACAGGTGGTTTCTGATTCCTGGTGATGTACCAATAGAAATGTTATAGGTGAGGTCAGGTTTCTATACTGTATTTAAAGACAAAATCCTGTCTTTAAACAATATATAATCTATTAACAGACGTAAGTTTTTATTGTTTCAGGCTCTGATTTGAATCAAACAAAATCCAGAACTTAAAATTTGTTTTGAATGATGAGTTTTCCAGTCAGAAGCTTACAAATGGAAGTAATTCATTTCAACATTGAGATAACACTCAAAAAGTTTATTGCAGAGCATTTTTCTGCTGAAGTCTTTTGATTTAGGCTCCAAGCATAGTTTTGAAGATTCTCAACTGTGCATCCCCATTTTTCATAATGAGTAAACAGAGGTCCGTCTTGATCACGTGTGAGCTCCTTTCTGCCTTAGGCAAGTATTGGAGTTAGTGACAGACAGGAAGATGAACTCCTGGCATGTACTCTGTGCCATCAGCTTTTTCTGAAACCCTTTGAAGCTGGCACACTTTTGTTCTCAAGGGTTGTTGTTGTTGTTTGTTTATTATCATTATTACTCATATCTCAAATCTTATGCTCTGTCATACACTGAGAGGTGTGAAAATAGAAAGAATATTGCTATTCCATGGTAGAAAAGGATGAGAAAATTAATAAAGCTTTAAATTCCTTTTACTATGTAAAGGAATATTTCTTTATATTCCTTTACTATGAAAGCAACATGCTTTCATTACATTGTAGACAGTAACGTTTCTGTACTTTAGGGGTTTTAGTCTATCATTTCAGTTATATAAATAAGATAACCTGCTGAGGTCCAGTGTAGATATTCCAATTTATTTTTCTATGGGACTGAAAATTAGGGAGCATATGCCTTCCTGGTGTCAAGGAAGAACCTAGCTGCTTTTTATTTAGGAATATATATTTGCATTAAGTTAGAGATGGGAAGGAGTAGAGTCCAGGACTACCAAGATCTGATTCTATGTTATAAACTATAGCTGTTTTCAGCAATAGGTAACATTACCTAAACTTATATTTTGGTAAAGGAATACATAACCAAAAAAAAAAAAAAATTGTAATTCAAAGGAAATCTAGCATAAGACTGGAAAGATTAAATGGTAAAAGCTTTGTATAAAATTTAGATAGATGGATTGTGTTGAAAAAAAAGTTACAGAAACCTTGTTCCTACAAGGTTTTTAAGATTCCTGGTTTTTATGGTTGCCATTTTGTAGTGGTGAGTAGAAGCTAATAAGCATGATATTGAATGTTCAGTCAGATTCTCATAAATCAAGCTAGAGTAAGGTGACTGAAATAGGACTGTGAAGAATATCCTTTTTCTGGGATATAAAGTATAATCCCTAGGATGTATCTAAATTAAACAATTTAATTACATCTGTGATCTTGATTCTAATCCCTTATCCAGGTGCAGAACTTTTGAAAGGCATTGGAGTTACTGTGCTATAAAACTACTGTAAATTGAACCATGACTGGACAGCCGATCGGCAGTAATCAGCACAAATAAATGATTGAATTCAGCATTTAGAAAAACATTAGATCAAGCATTTTGCTTCATGTATGAAGAATTGAGCTTTATGAAACAGAAGCGCGCAACCTGTTCTCTCTGGAGAAGTTAATTTTTAAAATATAGATGTATAAACACCATCATTTACTATCATTTCCATTGCAAAACCCGCCTTTTCTACTTTATTTTGCAAATTCCAAGATGTATCCAAGTTACTAAATGTAGCTACTCTTTCTTTAGTACTGTGGGGCCTGGCTCCAGAAAGGATGTAGTTGAGGTTGTTAGATTGTTTTCAGTGGTTTTTTGGGGAAAACCACAGAAGGGAAGGGAAGGGAAGGGAAGGGAAGGGAAGGGAAGGGAAGGGAAGGGAAGGGAAGGGAAGGGAAGGGAAGGGAAGGGAAGGGAAGGGAAGGGAAGGGAAGGGAAGGGAAGGGAAGGGAAGGGAAGGGAAGGGAAGGGAAGGGAAGGGAAGGGAAGGGAAGGGAAGGGAAGGGAGGAAGGGAGGAAGGGAGGAAGGGAGGAAGGAAGATTACTCTGCATTTTAATGGTTCTTTTTACAGGTGAATATAAGTGGAATTTCATGTCCTAATGAAAAGGGACTTTTTGAGCCTCAAGGCATTTTTATTACTGAATTTCAAAGTCACTCAGCACACAGCAGATATGTCAGGCTTAAGAAAAGGTCAGCAGGTTTCTTTTTGGTAAAGATTCTTGTGGAATTATGAGCCTAGGGGTGGGAGCTCAAACCAGGGTCTCGCTTAATGCAATAATGTGTTATAGGTGTTTCTTGTTTGGTTTTGATAAGCATTTGCACTCCCTGAGTAGTAGAGAGAGACTTCCTTACTTACCATTTAAAACTAGAGCAATGGCTGGGAGGGAGTTTAGTAAATTTACCATGCTTTTATTTTAGTGTTTTCTGTAGTGTGAAAGAGAGTTTTCTGTGAGAGATTCTTCAGATTTCTGTGATCATAAGTACTAACTTTATGGCTTATATATACCTACTTATCTAAAAGCATTGCATATACTTAATTCTTAGATCATGACAATGCTCTTTTTTTAAAGTATGTTCTACAATGAACCAAGTGAAGGTTCATATGATTTCTTTCCAATTTTGCAGCAGATTTTTTCATACAACAGCAGACTTAACTTTTGTGATTAAAATGGTGTGTGTGAAGCTTATTGGTAATTCGTAAAGAACAGTCTGTTAGCTAGAATAGAAAGTAAATAGGTGTTTACATTTGTTTTTGTTTTAATCCTTATTTCTTCTTTGTTTTGTTTTGAGGAATAATCTTGTAACAAATTGGTATGTTCAGAAGTGTGGTGAAGTAAGAACTTTTTCCAGTCACTCCTTCTTGTAACTCTGTAGTTCATAGATTATATATTATTCCAAAATCTTTCAATATTTACAGAGTGGTTAGTTGTTCACACACTTACTGCTTTATGCATTGTGAATATTACAGCTTGGGCAGATGCTCCTCTAATTTTCATCAGTGTAGTTTATATATAACTGAGACTTGGATTCCTCTACCTTAATTAGTGGTTTGTATCTCTTCATGTGAAATTCTGATGAGTTGAAAAATTTGCCACTGTAATCTGTATACCAGCAACTATAAAATAAATGAACTCTTAAACTTCATTGCTCTATTTTCTTCTTTCACTTTTCTTGCTGTGTAATCAGAACAGTTCCTTCTATGTAATCAAAGCAAATACACATAAAATGTGTAATATTTGGTTCCAAACAGCATTTTAAACTGTATTATTAAAGCCAACTAAAATAAGATTCCAGCAACTATTGAATCTCTTTCTATGGCATTAGAAGAAACTTGCATGGTAGGGAGGGCTTTGCAACAGCAAAATTTAGCAAGTCTCCCCTTGTGTCCAGAGCAAGTTTTGTCTTATCAGAGGTCTGGTCAGCTTGTACATGGAAGTACACTTGTGGCATCAGTCCTGAGGACTAGCCATGCTTGCCATCAGGCAGGCAGAGGCATGATTACAAGATGAAGACCTAAATATGGTTGTGTAAGGACACACAATAAATTAATAATGAATTCCTCCCACTAGTAATTCCTTTTCATCATCTTATAAATTATCTGGGATCATGAATGTGCCAAGAAGTAGGAATAATTATAAAATAGCACAGAATACTTTACAATTTTTTTAATAGAAAACTATTCCTGGGGCTGAAAATTTGAAAGCCAACTTTTTTTTGCTTCTATCAAGTGTTATTGAACTTACCTTGTGTATGTTTTAAGGATTTGAAAATTTATATGTTCCTCCTGAGGTACTCATTAGAAAATTATTGATAGTGAGCAATATACATCATCATCATCATCATCATTATCATCATCATCAGTTCTTACTAGGAGGCAAGTATTTTTGTCATCTGAACAGTTTTATTCTTTCTTTGGATCTTGCTTTGTATTTACTTTCTTTTACTCTTTGGATAATCAAGTTTTGTGTTTATCACAAACACTGGAGACTGATGGATGTATTACTTACACATCTTTCACAAAAAAAAAAAAATCAAGACCATATCTTAACCTTCTCATTAACATAGTTTGGGCTTGCTTAAAATAACATTCTGAATTCTGAGAAAAAAAGGTTTTATCTTTTATTTTATTTTTTATTTTTTTGTGCAGAGATTAGTGTATGACTGAACTCTTCAAGGCATTGGATTGGGAAATCCAACTTCATTATTTCTTCCAGTTATATTTAAATTTTCTGACAAAGTAGAAATATCTGTCATTGCAGTTAATGTATCTACAGACTTCTGCTAAATAAATGAGAAACCTGCTTCCATGGAGCATCAGTAATGATTTTTTGAGGCAATATTTAAGGAAAAAGAGATAAAAGTTTTTTAATTTCAGCTCTCAAGTCAGATGTCCCCAAATCTGCAATTTCTGTACAACTAAGAACTTTAGCATTTTAGCACTTCGGTAGATGTAAATTAATTAATTAAATTCTGTTGTCTAAGCTGCTTATGTGTGCTAAACAACTGCAAGGTTGTGATGTTACTACCCTAAAACCAGATCTTTTGATGTAATGCACATGATTTGGGGGATGTTTGCAAACTTAATATGTACTGCTCTGTATAAAAAATATTCTGTTGCAAGTTTTATATAAAATAAGAAAAAAAATGCATGTAAATAAATCAAAATGAGTGGATGGCTCAGATTTATATACACTATGACACTTTGAAAACCCCAGATGCTACTAATAATACCACTGTAGAGATAATTGAATCCAAACCACAAAAAGGAAGAAAACCTAAACATTTCCATTAGCCATTAGTTCTCTATTTTAGAGAGTTTTTTTTTGTTTTGAAAGTGTTTTTCTGTTAACAAGAGACAAACAGACTCATCCAGTGTTCATAAAGTTAAAAGTTACAGAAATCAATGCAGGTTAAGCCTGATTAATCTTCTTGTAATTAAACTAAGGTATGAATAGTCATTTGTATCTCATTGTTGTGATGACAAAGTGATTGGTTCAAGCCAATAGCCATCTCAGGGCCACTTATATTCAGTATAATTCAATCAATTAATTAATAATCATCCTGTTTACCAGTGGTTTAAGTTGCAAACATAATGGTTGAAATTAACTGGCGCTGTAAGCAAACAGTTCTGTTTGAATTACTGGTGCATGTTTTTAGGTCAATGGATGAGCATTGTGAGCAGGCTGTGTTCAAAATTTGTCAGGGATAATCAGTCAATAATTCAGGATCTGAGTAACTAAAACTCTCCGCTTTTCAGAGCTTAAATAAAAACAGCTAAAAATAGTTTAAGCAGCCTCAGTGTCAGAAGTGTGAAGACCACAATGAATCTCATCTTAAAAATTGTTTATGCTTAGAGATCCTTAACTATAATTTTGTCAGCTCATTACCAACTTCACACAGTATTGTTATTTTGGTTTTCACAGTTTGCATTTGTTTCAAATGCAGGGAGGGATGCAAGGAAATCAGCCTGTTTTCTCCTCTTTGCTGAGTGTTTAGGTATAAGTAGTACATGACTTGAAGACTAGTTTTGGGGAATGAACTGGTGGCAAATTGTTAATGGTGCTTTAACTAAAACATTCACTGAAAATTTTGGCTAAATTTTCAGAAGTTTCAATCATGTTAAGGTGTGGAAAGGGAAAGAAAGTTAAATGCACCTGAGCAACCTAGCTAGAGATCTTAGTACTTCTAGATTAAACAGACAGGTAGAGACAAGGTAATTTTTAGAAGTTTTTATTATTTCTGTTCTGGTATTAGCATCCATCAAGGACATAATAGGAGTTGTTTGAAGCACTTTCTTTGAATTGAATGAACTTTGAATTTAAGTAGTATGATAACTTCAGAACTTTAGTTCCTAGCTATGATGGGTGTACCAGCTACATCTCGAGCCTGAAACAGCAAAAAGGTTTTGCTTCCTTTTAGGTATTTTTGTTGCAATCAACTGTATAAAGATGACCCAAACTACAATAAACATGATCTGATTTAGAAACAGTCTTTAACTTCTTGCTACTTATTTTTATTCTACTTAGTCTATTTAGTTTTTGACTGTGCAATATTTACATGCATAATGGTGTTTGTTCTAACTGGTTTCCAGATAGTTGTGTGTGATTACATAGGGAAAATTTAGGTGTTTGCTGTTGATTTTCCAGGGCTGTTCAGATGTGACACCAGAGGACTAATGGCACAACTCACATCCTGAGTCCAATAGATTGTGGCATACTGAGTTCTTTTTTAGGGATATGTCATAGCTGTGTAGGAAGTGAAAAAATGTTTCTTCACTTCTGCCATAATATCAGCAATGTCTTGCACAGTGGCTTTAGTATGCTGACAGCTCTGTGAGTCCTGAGTGCCTCCAGTTGGTTATTGGGTTGAATTTTTATCTCTGAGGGGGCTTTTTTCTTTTTGTTAAGTAAAATGAAAATTACACAGTTTTGGACTCTACTGGCTACTGCCATGGAAACAGAAAAGTATCTTTGGTGGAAAACTATCAAAATACCAGTATTATTATTTTTGTATCCTTTGTTGAGCTTTGAGGGAATATTTTCATGATGAATTGGACCTCGGTCTTTTTGCGCACTGGATACAGTTGGGCTTTCCACATTTTGATTGTATGGGTAGTAATGTTTATTCTGTTTTTGTAGGGAGGCATTGGATCAGTGTTTTTTAAACTACTGGTGCAGGTCATCAGTGAGCTAATTCTAAATCATACTAGTTTTTCTGTTTATATGCACTTGTTTCTAAGCTTCTGTTTAGAGGAAGATGAAAAAATTGTATAGATTTTCTTAATTGGGGTCATTCAGACTGTATTTAGAGCAAGACAGAAATTTTCCTATTTTCATTGCCTCAGAGGAAGAAGAAATATGAATTTTTATAGCTCTGAAAGCCCTTTGCCATCACCTTTGCCTGTAAACTTCAGCAGAGATGCTTTTGAAAGGGAACAGGATTGTTTTCCAGCCATCCCAACATGCAGTTGTGCAGTCCTGCCATTTGGAATCACAAGGATTGCATTGCCACCCTTCTTCATTGCAAAGATAAGGCTGAATTAAAGTTTGCTAGGAAGCTGTTGCTCACTCATTAAGGTTAAATCAATCAGCACTGGATCTCACATCTTGTTCTAATGGGAGCACTGAAACAGACACCCTAGAGCTTATATCCCACTTGGGTAACTATGTGCCCTAAAATCAAGTTAGAAAAAAACAGTACAAGGGAAGAAGTTCTTTTGACTATCCTAGCAATAGGATGGAGCTGCAGATGCATCACACATGCAGATGAGTTATGCTATTAAATGTTAAGGTTGCTAGGTATTAATGCTCTGGGTATTTCTGTGACTGCTGTGGCAAGTAGGTAAGGTGCGAATGTTGCTTCCATGAGCATTTGCATTCTTGAGTAGAAGAATATGACACTGATGTAGGCAAGGCCATAGTTATTGTTATCTGTGCTGTGACAAAGCTTAAACCATTGCAAGGCACAATGCCTTATGTCCACACCTTGAGACTACTCAAAACCCAAAAATAGAGCAGTAGTCTTTTGTGGTCTTCTCACTAAGAAGCTCCAAACAGGACATAGTGCACTGGAAACTGCTCTGGCTTCTGAAAAGCTTTAGCTTGAAAATCAGAGTAGCAGCAATACCAACAACTTATTAAACAAAGCTGTTCAGAAAATGACTCTTCTGTCATCTGGGAATGCAAACCGACATTTAGGTTTGTGGAATTTTTCACTGCAAAGCATACTGTATTTTCTGTTTTGTCAGAATAGTATTTCCAGTCAAAGCCTGTTTTGACAGACACATCCTGACTTACCATATTGGTAAAACACCTGATTACCCAAGGAGGGAGATGGAATGGGGGGGAAAACTCTGACAAATGTGCTATTCATATCTTGTTCCGTCTGCAAAACTATGGCAGATATACCAGACTTATTCAAAGAGTGCTCTACATGAATTATTCGGGCTTTAACTTTTATGTCATTGGTTCTGTAATGCCTCATATCTGCCATGGTCCAGCAGTTTCTTACATTGAAACACCACCAAGGGGAGTAACAGTTGTTTTGTGACAACCAACTACCTGACTGACAGCAATTAATGTAATCTCAGTGCAGTGAGGTTGGCAGTGAAGTAAAGCTGTACTGTCCTGAACTTCAGGCCTACCCCTGTATCCCCAGTATATTTCACTGAGCTTGTTTTTCTTAAAGCTTTCTATTACTAAAATAGGCAGATACTTGAAATTCGTTTCAATTCTGTAAAGGGAAAATAAAATATAACCACTTTGTTCTGGGACTGCAATTTTGGAATGTGCTAATGACTACAACCAACTTTTGTACAGGTTTTGGTAAGCAAGATCAGAGATTTTGATTCCATTTCACTAATTTCTATAAGTGCAGAAGTCATATAAATCTTTCAAGACTGAGTTTTTAATTTTAGAACATGGAGCTGCAGAAGTTGCTTCTTATTTGGAGTTCACCACTGCAACTAGCAAGCAAGACTGTGAGACCAGACAATAAGTCCATAAGAAGTAGTCCTGGAAGTAGTACATACATGAATCAAAAACATATCTTCCTTTATGTTCATGTACACTTTGAATATAAGGAAATATACGTGTGGATTCATTGAACTGCTGTGGCCTATTAGAAATAAATGCTGTTTCATGTGAAGGTTTTATTTGAATGGAAATTTTAAAAAAACCAACCCCTCCCCTCACCTGAGCCTATACAAGGATCAAGCTATTATTTATCTCATAAAGAATCGTAATTGATTTAAAATATAACTAAAATTATTTTGTTGATGGAAGTTTTACTGAGTGCTTACTAAAATGGGTCATGTTTGACATCCAGACAGGTTTCAGTACATGGCATTGGTCTTCTAGATTGTGTTCTTAGGGGAGCTGCACTATCAAACATTAGCAAACCTGCCAAACTTCAGATATGGAAGTACAGTAACATGTGACGTTTAATATCAAGGGCTGTGTAGGTTAGAAAGATCTAGTCATCTTTGATCTAGTCATCTAGGGAAGCAGAGATATGTATGGTACTTGGTTTATAAAACTGAGATAAAAGTATTTTTTAAGAAATTAGCTTCATTTATCTAGGCTTTATTTTTAGCAGCCAAATATAAGCTTTGTAAGGGTTTGTGCTTTCACATAATGACAAAGGAGTGATGACAGTGGTAAGTCACCTGTGCTAGAGGGGGTAGAATGTGCACACATGTTGGTACTAATTTTGAGATTGTCTACTGCTGTTGTAGCAGTAATGAAACTCTGCCCTAATGAATATGAGATCTGGGTAATTTATTTTGTGGCTTCTTCAAGTGACCTTCTGTTGCGCTATGTTTAGTTTTGCATTTTGCTTTGTTTTTTTATGCTTGTAACTATAATTGCTTTAAAAAAAAAAAGAAGCAGTTCTTTAAGGCTCTGTATCATCATCAAGGAAAGGAGAAAAGAATAAACCAGATATTTTATGATGAGCAAGTAATATGAAATTGTCACATATTTCTTCCTAGTCAAATGAGCCACATTTTTTTTCTGGCCTTCTGGTAGAGGTTGTTGGACTGATACTTTGATTTTGCCTGAAACGGTTTTACTGGACTGTCGGGTTTGGCCAAATTCCAAGCTGCCATTAAAACAGGAGAGCTTTGTTAAAATTTCTGTTGGAAAACAGTCTTAAGGCTGGAGATTTTTGGGAGTTTTTTTAACCCCTGGGCATAAAAAGCAGCTCTGCAGCTCAAACACTTTTCTCTCATGTGGACATTTCAAGTCTTGAGTTCCTACTCACTTTGATTCAGATAAAAAGCCTTTAACCCCAGCCTGTATTGGTTGCCAAACTGATAATTATTCCTGTATGAGTAACCCTGGAAATTTTTTTTCTTTCCTTTTAATTTTTTTTTTTTGAAGAAACCTTTATTCTGGGCTTTATCCTGAAAAAGTATTTCACAATAGGAACATTATTTTCTGCTTAGTTCTGTCTGAAAAGCTTTTTCAAAATACATTGACATAGTCAGATAACAGGTGACTGATGTTTATTACAAATGCCAGGACATTAACAGAGAGGGTTGGTGGTGTGGAGCAATGGCAGTTGTAGGCAGATAAAGCAAAAAAAAATTGCTTCAATATCTTAGAGCCACTTTTCTGTTAAACAAAGACATAAACTTTGACCCCCTTGAGGTTGGTTTTATGCATTTTCCCACATCCACATGCTGATATTAGACACCAGTTGATTATTTTAATACCTGTGGCACATGTTCCTGTATGCTATAGAGGGGAGCTAGAACCTTTATGCAATATGCTTTTTTTGTTTGAAAGATCTCATAAACTTATTTCTTCAAGGGACTGCATAAGACAGGTGTCAGGTAGGATGGGAAGTAATTTAACTTCTAGAATGCTGTGGGTGAGTGTCACAAAGGCAGAGGGGCTCTTCTTCTTAAGGTATGTCATTCAAGGGAGCTTAAACCATTATCACATATTTGTGTAGAATCATGACTTTAGGTAGTCATTTTAATTTCTTTGGAGAGAAACAGAGTTATTTAGCACCTTTTCCTTTTCTTCCTGTTAGGAAATAATTTCTTGTAAAGTCCAGTTTTGAAAAAGTTCTGCCTTAAGGATGGCATTTCAAGCCATTTCCATATTGGCTGGATTCAGATGACTCACAACCTTTTTCAGACAAGTTTTGTAGCAATCATCTGTAACATCATTGATTATTCGTTGAGGTCATTTACCATTGAATCTGAGTGTTCTTCTAGGATATTTTGATTCTGCTGAAGTTCCAGGAAAAGCAAAGTATGTTTTCCAACGAGTGAATAGGTGGCCATGGATCTACTCTAGACCCTTGAGATCAGGTTCACCTAATTGAATGAAAATTCTTGCTATGGAGATACCAAAACTTGGGTAACTTACAGGTTCATGTTTTGACTAACATGCAATTAATTAAAAATACTGATTTCTAGGAAGTAATTAGTGATACTCTGAAATAGATGGATCCACTAGTTGTGAAGGGAGCCAGGGACGACTGCATCGGATGTAGAAGTCGTAATGACTTTAGTTATAGAGTCTGCTCTAGATGTAGTCTTTCTCTAGTTCCTGAAATGCTGCACAGCAGGCCTGAGGAGAGCTGAGACCCACAATATTACTGTAGATCCACAAATAAAGCTGTATTCCTCTTTACAGCCTCCCAGTTTCCAGTGCCTGGACAGACGGAGGCTGCCTGATGGATCCGGGAGCCTGAACCTTTGGGAGCCTTCCCTTGCACTGAAATGGCAGCTTAGAATGTCCTGCTCTCAGCAGAGCTGAGGAGAAAACTGGATTCTTCTCTCACAGAGAAGTCAGATTTCTTAAGAACAAGGAGTATTTTAGGGTGCAATAAATATATTTTGAAATGTAAAATTTCCTACCATTTACCTGGGGTTGTCTCCCTTCCATTTCTATCATCCAAAATGTTCTGATTATCTTAATTATAGCTCTTGTCACTAAAATTTACTGTCTTTTGTCATGCCTGGAGTATAGATATTTCTGTGATAGAAACAAGAAGCATTTAGTAATGTTTGGCTATTTAGGAGATTTTGAGACCTTCAACATTTTAGATTTTTCTGTTGTCCCAACAATATGTAAAATAATTTGCTTACTAACTTCCAATTTACTCAACTTTAAATTAAGGTTGCCCAGAAAAATGGTGGATGCCCCATCCCTGTCTTTGTGTTTAGGCCAGGTTGGATGGGGTTTTGAACAAGCTGCTGTAGTAGAAGGTGTCCCCTGCCTATGGCAGTGGGATTGGAACTACGTGAACTACGTGATCTTTAAATTCCTTTCTAACGCAAACCATTCTATGGTTCTATGAAATGTCTTATAAAGTCTGTTTTTCAAAAAGTCTTAGAGCTATTTATGGTTTACAAAAACTGCCATTAAAATAATTTGTGACTTTTCAGAGGAGGTAATTCCTCTGAGAAATTATGTATTCTGAACAACACATATCCAGTAGTTAACATGAATTAACCAAAACATAATTTTAGAAGCAAATTGTTTGATTTGAAATTGTTTGGAAACAGTTGACAAGGGTTTCTTTTTATTTTTTCCCCCTTCCAGTTGCATTCATCAGTAGATGACATTTTGCTACTCAGATAGGAAGTTTCTAATAAATGATGTCTATTTGCACTGACATCTTTTTATTTTATTAAGAGTAGCAAGCCTTTTCCCCTTCACTTCCCCCCACTTTAAATTCCTCTTTTAAAATCCTTCAGTTTGCCTCAATGGGACTAATATTGCTTTACAGAAACAAACAAACACAATCAGTGTATAACTCAGGGCCTCTGACATGCTTGTAAATAGTGCTTTCTGTTCACCCAGTTATTAATTGTGTCTTTTCCAGTCCTATGAAGTCCTTCTGTATAGCCTGGCAGGGACATCTGCATACTGGACTAGAAAGCAGAAAACCACATTTGAATTGCTGCATTGGACAAACTGTTCACTCTCTTAGTTCTTTTATTTGGTTGTCTGTAAAATGAGGGTGATTCTCATCCCTTGTGTTTAGGTATGGCCTGGAAATCTGCTGGCAGCAGAGTCTTTTTACTGTGACTTTCCAGTATGAGGCTTATTGTCCTCCAGGAACATGCCCCTGTTCTCTGGACCAGCCCAGTCCCCTCCAGAGTGGAGCCTGATCCACGCTCCTCTCCTGGCTGAGTCCTCTCTGCTTTGCCCACAGGGTTGTCCCCACCTTCTTCATGTTGCTGGAATCTGAGTAACGTATTCACTAGAGTCTACATGTTGTAATTAACAGGGAACATTAAAAATCTTGTAGATACTACAGGTTTTTTAACCTAAATAAAGCTTGTCTTTGAACTTGAAAAATAATTTCAATTAATAGTCTATGGACTTTAAAATATATATTTCAAATATTCAAAGCTAACCGTGTTCTGAAATTAAAGAATGCTAAATAGAAACACAGAGGCAACTTTTGATACAGTTTTAGGCGGAAATTAAAAACTAGCTTTGATTTTCTTTACATTAGAGATGGATATCTGGAGATTTCAGGAGGCAGCCAGGCAAATTCTATGGAAGACACTTGTCCTCTCTCAGCACATGACCCTTTCCCAGTGAGAGGGCATAGGTTCTGCTCTTATGAGAATCTGAATCTGGTAGTAATACTCTGCTTCTTTGGTGTCTCTGTGTTTCTAAATTAGGCCAAATACCAGTATTCCAAATGCTTATCACAAGTTCTTTAGATTTCGGGTCCGTTCATATACATCAGAACTAGAACCAAAAGCCTCAGAATCAGTCCCATTGACTCAGGTGGAAAAGATTTATGCGCCTCTGCTTTAGCTAGATTATTTGGTGGGACATGAGTGTTTCAAGGTACTTTTCTTTGCAATATAGAACTCAAAGACACAGAAGAGTCTTCACGGACTTTAACCATGTTTCTCCTCATTGTGGAAAGATGTGAACCTGGGAACAGTCTGCAGTAAAGCTTTTGTTTTCAGATAGATATTTCACAATTTTGAATTTTTTTCCCGAGTTTTGAAGCAGGTCTTTTTTTCATGTTGCCAATCAGTTGAACTTTACAGTTTTAACTGTCTTTGTATTGAACAAAATATTTCAATTCTAAGGAAACAAAGGATTTAAACTCTGAGTTTATGACAATTTTGTTTGTTTTGGTGTGACCAGGTGTGTTTTTCTGCAAAATACACAGTGAAAAATATGGTAGGTGGATTTTGTGGCAGCACAAAGCTGACAAGTGCCTGAGTCAGAGTCCTGGGAGCTTTTACTTTCCCCTTTTCCTTCTCTTCCTTCTCTGGTAAACCCACACTTTGCATACAGGTAGAAATAATTTCTTAGAAACATCAATTGTCACCCACTTGATGAGGCTGCTGCCGCAGATTTTAATGAAGAACCTAATAAAGCATAATGAAGGCTAATCCTCACTTTGTGTCGAGAAAGGAGTTTGGCTTGTGTGTCAGATCTGAAGAGTTATGTTGGACATTTCTGCTGCTTTTGAGTTGAGAAACAGAGAACTATATCAAAGGTCTCTGAAAAACAAGACTTCTGCTACAAACTGAGCTTCATTGAAAAGGAAGTAAATTAATTTCAGATAGCTTTCTAAATTAGTAATGTCCTGTTTGTTTGTTTGTTCTTCCCGACTGCCCATGGGGGGATGGAGAATCTTAAATTTATGTCCTGATTAAAAGTAGAAGTGCTAGGTGTTTCAGCTACGCTGCGTTGCTGCTGAAGCGTGTGTAATTCTGCACTGGAGATGTGTTAGGATACGAAGACACATGGCATTTCACTTGCAGGTGAAATTAGAGATGAAGCACCAGCAAGACCTCTGCTTATGGTCCAGAGGATCAGTCCTTGGACTGCTCCCTGGAGAGCCTGAGTAAGAGCATGTGAGGGTTAGAAAGTGAAAGAGGATAGGCAGCTCAATCCCAGCATTGGGAAACTAAGGAAATCTGATACATTCAGTTGAGAGCTGTCCTTAGGACGTTATCACAGAGTAAAATTTGTGGCACTTGTTGCAACTGCTCAGTGCTCTGGGCCAATGCCACTGCAGCATCACCAGGCACAGGCAGAAGTTGCTGTGGAAATCCCAGGGACAAATTTTCTACTTTTCAATATCTGTAATCTTTCAGTTTTTAATAGCATTTGAGTTGTTGGTATAATAAATGTGCAGGAAATATAAGAGATTTAAAGAGGGTTTAGTATTAATACACAGAAAATGTTGTAATTTCTTCTTTAGAGGCATATCTGTTGGCTCTCCTGAATGCTGGTGGAAGACACCTCAGTCTTGACTGGCTCTCAAGTTATTGCAGTGGCACATGGATCTGGAGAATGAAATTGCTTTTGATTTCTGTTTAAAACATGCTGTTGAAACCTGTATGTTCTGTAAAGTGGTTTTCAGGACAAACTTCAAATTGAAGGGTGAAGTGGAAGGCCTGATGTGAGAAAAATCAGCAGCTGATAGCTGAGGATGCTGAGCAAACTAGTTTAAATTTAGTTGTGCCCATATGGTTTGCATGTTTGTAGTATAGGTAGGTTTCCTAACACACCATAAGAGTGAATGAGCAGCTGTCTGGAGCTGGCCATAATTCTAGTCCAACCAGAATAGTCTGATGGGGTTGGAGTTGAGTCTTGGGGGTGAAAGACTTTTCTGAAGTGTAGAGAGCACTAGTGTCTCCACAGTGTGAACAGGTCTGAAGAGCGCGTGATAGATGTTTTGAGTGCATAAGTAAGCTCTCTCAGGTGTAGTTAATTCAGTGCATTTTTGGTCTGTCCTTCAGAGCGAGCTACCTCTTTCTCACTACTCCATCTTGAAAAAGTTAAAGATCACTAGCTCAGGAGGTGTCCATACATGGTTAGAGGAATGTCACCTGTTACTCTATTGAGAGATGCCAAAAAATGAGGTCTGGAATTTGCCACATTTAGTATCTTCAGACATAATTTGAGATCTGTAAGAAATTAAGAGATGATGCCAGACTTGATAAGGAATGATGATGCTGTTAACTCTTTTAGCCAAGCAGACAGTGAAGGAAGAAGTCATAGTTACAGCAGCCTTGAGCAATATGTTTTGGTTTGGAGTTTTTGTCAGTTTTGTATTACACATCTTGAGAGAAAATACACATTTGAAACTGCCATGGTTCTTCAGTCTGACACAGTGCTCTGCAAAATGCATTTGATGGCTGGATGGTTGATGAAGTTGCTGGTGGGTTTGGATCTTTTTACTGATATAACTGTGTGATACAACCTGAAATTATAGACTGCACTGCATTTTCTAGTAGCTACAAGGTGGGGTTTGTATCTTTTGTTAAGTTCACAGCCTGAAAAGAATCTATTTCTATAAACTTGTGAAGAAGGACATATGTGACTGAAGGCAAATCAGTTGTATTTATTTAAGCTTACAAATCTTTGTTATTAAAGTGAAGATGTGATTGGGCAGCAGGGTAGAGGGCTATGTTCTTATGTCCTCTTGAATAGTCACTATTGTTGGGCATGCAGAGCTGGAAAACAACACCTGAACAAGAATACAGCTGGGAAACACTAGAGGAATGAGAGCACAGAAGGTAGGGAGTGAAAGACAGCATGTGAGAAACAGTGGAAGGCAGGCTTGCAATCTGAACACGTTAAGAAAGTATGCATGGTAGATGCATGGCCCTTTCTCCACGATGAGGGAGCTGCACCGGAGGCAAAGCAGGATGTAAAAAAACCCCAGATCACTAAATCACTGCAAAATTTCACTAGATGGGATGGGAGATTCCTTATTAAACTCTTATTTTTAATTTCATTTTCAGGTTACATTTTTAAAAGCTATATGTTCTGGTCTGTGTTGTAATAAAATTTAGATTTAGAGACTGAAAGATCTGTCAGTGTTTTTGAGGTATTTTTGGGCATCATCAAGACATGAACCAACTTTTGAGCTCCTCTGAAACCTAGCAGGTATTTTCAATATTGTGATATGTTATAGAATAGTATTTTCAATCTTGGGATATGTTAGAGAATACTTTCATTTTCTGTAGGTGGCAGTGAGTGACTGGGTAGTCTCTGCTCAGTGTGTCACCACTATAATTTCAAAAGATTCAGAACTGGAAGATTTACTCCTTATTAGTGAATACTCAAGTTGATGTGAACTGATTCTGCACGTTTTTTCATAGATGCTATGAGTATAGTTCTGATTATTTTCTGGTTAGTAGCTAAATATCTGGACTAAATAGTGTTTCCAAAACAGGGTAATCTAAGCAGGATAAACAGTTTGATTTTATTTGGGGTTCTTTTGGTTTGTTTTTTTTCCTCTAGGGCCATTAGGTCAAATAAATGGAATTTGCCAGTTTTAGTCATGCCTTTCTGTTCTTGCTAGAGTCAGTCTTGAAAAAAGAAGTTCCAGAGAAGCAAAGTTGTTTGTGCTGAAGTCCCTCAAAGAGGTTTGAGTTGAGTGACTGCCTGTCACAGTTTCCTGTGATTGTCCTGTATCATTAGTGTCAAATTCTGCTGATTTCCTTAAAGCCCAAATCCTGGGGTCATGTAACTTCTTAATAGTTTGTTTTCTTGCTGTGTATTCCAAGTTTTCTTGGATAGCAGAGATGAGGAGAAGACAAAAAAGCCTTGAAGGTGTGGCCCAAGTTAACCTCAAACTCAAAAGTAAGCAGAGAGTAGCTTCAGTAAAAAGGCCTGGTTTTGTCATATTGATGATAGAAGAAATTACTCTCTTATTCAGAATTCAAAAAGATTCAGACTGTGTTCTTCAAGTGCAGGGGATTATTTTCTTGTCTCTGTTTGAAAATCAGTTTTTCAAGCTTCTACTCTTAGGATTTCTGAATTGTGTTTAATACCACTGATTACAAAGCCTTGCAATCTGCAGGCTGAATGGACTTTTTTCTTTCTCACAGGGAGAATTTGAGAAAAAAATTATCTCAGGAAACCAAAGCAGCCATGCATTGCTTCTCTTTCTGTCTGTCCATCTCATGTATTCTCACAAAGAAAACAAGTGCTTGTGCATATAGTAGAATAAAATATGGGGAATAGTCTGCTATTTCTTCCCTGGTTAAAGTGCATTCCCAGCTAATACTTAGTTACACTGCAAAAAAGAAAGATATTCATCTTAATATGACTTGCTATTTTCTGGTTCAAAATGTTCTTACTTATCCGCTTCTGGTAACTCATGACATTTCTTGAGTATATAATTTATTAAAAAATAAATAAATGAGAAAAGCAGAACACCCTCAATTATACTTTTTTTGTAATACTGCCTCACTTCTGTTGCTGTTAGTGTTTTTGGAGTTTGTAAGTGAAAACATCCACTCTTTTTGAAAGAGGAATGTAATGCTATTTAAAATGCTAAAAAAATTGTTAATGACACTGTATGAGTAGTGATATTAAAAATTCTTTTGTAGCTCTTCTATAAGAATTAATGCCAGTGCATTCATACTTTCCTAGACAAATAAATATTTTTCTAAGTAAAATAAAGCATTGTATTCATCCTAACAGCACAAACTTCCACTTGCCTGATGGAACCTCTGTAATCTTGCTTTATACAGAAACAATAATGTTCTTAACTAATAAAAAATATGGAAATATGTTTATTTCTATTTCACAATGGGATTATCCATTTCTCAATCAATATTCCTTTGGATTCGTGTATCTCCAGTAATATTACTTCTTCATTAAGAGGACTGAAATGCAATTTTCACTTAACAGATCTCATTTTGCTGTGATTTATTTGTAACAAAACAAATCTTGTCTTTTTGTCAAATTGTAAACAAATTTTGTCTTTGTAAACAAATCTGTTCAGACGGTGTTGGTGAATGACATGGTTTGACAACGAGGATTTATGGTAAAGCATAAGGATTAAATACTAATTTATAAAAATGCATAGGGTTCTACTAAGGAAAATTCTTACTTTCCTACTTTTTTAAAGGTAGTGAGTCGGTTTATTGATCCAAACTTTTTCACAGTAAATGTTTTTCTGTCTGATATAAAGAAGAAATCCTTTTGTTTTGTACATTATTGAACACTAAACTGACATGTAATTGTTTTATCAACACCTTTCTTTTCTTTTAAATGAGTTTTTAAAATTTGAAATTGGTTTATCTTCAGTTACTGCTTAATGCTTTTATTTTGTTAATCAGGTGTTTACATTTCTGCACTAAATTGTTAGTACTGATTAAAAAGAATAACTCCTGTTTCTTTTTTGCTTTCTGATTTATATATTTAAACCTGCACAAATCTCAACTCAGTCTACTCAACTCAACAAACTGTCATGTGGAAGTGGCAACTTTTGATTTTTGTAATTTTATAAAATGTAGTAATGCATCTGTGGTGCCAGTAAAAAAATGAGACTGCTGCATTAGGAGATATTTGAAATCTGCTGCACCTGAAATCAGGAAAGCTTTAAAGTTGTTCAGCTATCAAATAAAATTGAATCTTTGCTCTGCAATGTGTCTCTGACATATCTTATGAGAAAAAAAAAATCTTATAGGGAGTGGCTGTGGGAGTAGGGGCTATATAGGCTGGAGAAGAGGAGGCTCACAGGGACTCTCACTCTCTACGACCACCTGAAAGGAGTCTGTAGCCAGGTGGGGCTCAGCCTCTTCTCCCAGGTTTTGTCAGGGCAAAAGAAAATGTCCTCAAGTTGTGCCAGGGAAGGTGTAGGCTGGATATTAGAAAAAAAATTTCTTCACTGGAAGGGTGAAAGCATTGAAACAAGCAGGCTGCCCCAGGGAGTCACCATCCCTGGAAGTATTTACAAGATGTAGATGTGGCACTAAGGAACATGGTGGCAGACATGGCAGTGCTGGGTTAGGTAAGACTTAACATCTTAAAGATCTTTCCAAACTACAAGAGTCTATGATTGTGTATTTTGCAATTTCTAGTTATCACTTCCTAACTAGGAAAAATTCTTTGCCCCAGTTCATTGGCAGTGCAAGTTCTGCTTTTCTCCAATTTTTAGACTAGTCGGTAAACCAAAATTTCTTGAATGTAATGTGAATTGCTTATTTCAATATTTTGAGCCATTGGTAAGAAAATAAGACTAAATATAAATAAAAGACTAAATATGTTCTTGACAAGCTTTTTTCAGATATGATGGTTTTGTATATCTAAGCAGAGGGAATATACTTCATTTTGTGGACTTTTATGTATTCAAGAATTAAAAAAGGTTAATAACAACTTAAAGTCCGCTGCTACTTGGTATTATGGAAGCTTCCTGAATATAACAATAGAAAATGGAATGTGGTGTAGGATTCAATACTTAGCGTTAAAATTATCCTGTTATCCTCCCTCCATTAACAATTACCCTGATGGCTTTGAATACTTATAAAATAGACTCTTTGGGCACTTTGAAATTTAGTTCTAAGTCAGTTGGTGAAAGAATTAGAAGCTGACTTCAGATATTGCTTAGTAATGCACCATGCAAGGAGATAAGTAGTAAAGCTTGTGAAAATAAATGCAATGTTTAAATATTGACTTCTAAAAATAGAAATTATTTAGGAAGGGGAGTATCAAAATCAGTCTTCGGTAAGTTAGATGCTATGTGAAATATATTCAGCTACATATGTAAAGGTCGTCTATGCCCATCCTATTGTGCTTTCAATATTTAGTGACATTTTCAGAGAAACCTCATTCTTAAATCCCATTTATTTACTGATTCCAAGGGCAGTGCATTAGTCAATTTTTTTACATAGGTTAAATGGTAATAGAAGCTTTCATGCTGTTGTGCTTTGGTATTTTTTGAGTGTGAGCAAAATTACATTTAGTGCTTGACAAAGGCTTTTCATGGAAAGATAACAAAGTAGAGATTATTGCAAATTGAAGACGCAGAAATTACTTAATTCTATTGCTTGATGCCTTTTTCTTTTCAAGAGAAACATTAAGCAGTATTTTGTATAATGTTAACATTTTGCTGTTGGAATTTAGAATCAAGAATGTGCCGGGCAGAACTAAGATGGTTGGGTACAGGAACAGCTCCAAAACATAAAACTAGAATGTTATCCACATAAAAGTAGAATGAATTTTATCCACGTTAATAAAGTTCAGTAAGATATATTTGGTATTTTTTGGGCTTATGTAAAGTGAAAAGAACAAATAAAAACTGTAATAGCAAGACTTCTCTAACATGGAATATAGACAGTAGAATTTTTAGTGTTTCAAAGTAAATTGAGAAAGTGAATATAGTTACAAAGATGGGGCTGTTTCATTAGTAGAAGATGATAATTTTTAGTTAAATATATTAAACTGTGACTGGTGCTATCCAAGTAAGCTTGGAAGTAGAGACCAGCTCCTTCTCAATATTCCTGTGAATAATATAAACTAAGATATCATTTAGATATTAAGAAATTGGAGATCTTTGGATTTTAGTGTAGTAGAAGAAACATGGTTCAAAAGTGGAAGGCAGGAATTTCCCAACAAATCCATGTATTTCAAGATTAGAACCATCAGATTTATACAGTCCGGTAGGAAAGGAAATGCAAATTATTAAACTAATTTACTAAAATTAAACTACCGTGCTCATGTAAAATTGTGATTTTGTAACAAAGTATTTTCTGAACAACCTAATCTTCCCTTTCCAACAAATACTCTCCAAAAATAATATGTCTGGTAAAGGATGCTGTTAATTGTTAACACTGTAGACAAGTCTATTAAATCAAATCACCGAGTAAGTCTGAACAGATATAAATTATCCCAGCTAGCAGCCAAGTTCCTGTAATTCTATTGATGATCAGATTTGTTCAAGTAAAGCCATATAGCAAGAAACAAGTCTTATGTAGTTTGAAATGCTATGTGAGACCCAGAGACAAAGTGTCAGCGCCCACAAATGGAAGGGAGCACATTTTGCTGTTAACATAAAAACGTTTGCAACACAAAGGCGAGGATGCCAGCACAAAAGGGGGCTTTTAAGAAAAGCAACCATTTTGCAGAACTCCAACCCACTTTCATAGTTTACCGGGAAATTTCACAAACGCTGTGGAAGTGCCAGTGACAATGACAGCGCAGGAACGTGGGAGGACTCTCTGTCTCCTCGCCGTGCTCTCAAAGCAAGGTTCTGCAGGAGATGAGCTTGTGATGTGAGACATAAACGGACAAAAAGTAGAGTTAAAAATAAACACCAAAGTTGAGTGCCCTGTAATCATCATGAGAACGGAAAAATAAGTGAGCAAAGAGAAAGCCACCTCATTTCAGAACAAGTACTATTATTACTTATGGGAACAGGGAATAATGGAAGCTATTGCTTCTCTGAGTTCACATTATGTGCTTTTCCCTTCTGCCCTGAATAGAGCAAAACTTTCTTTCAAAAATATTTTCCCTCAAGTTTTTAATTAAAGTTCAGATTTCTGATGCATATTGTGAGATATTGAAATATTATTAAAATGAGAGAGCACTAGCATATAAAATAAATGGTCATATTTTATCATTTCCTGTTAACAATGAGAGAAAGTAAAAACACGATCAGAAATTTGGATGCATTGAGACACCAGGTGATAGGACAATCTAATGAAGAAGTTAGGAGTGTATAAAGCTTTTGATTGCAAGAGTTGTATCACTGGAACAGCTGAAGACTTTAATAAGGAAGGATGGGTTTAGATGCCTATTTAGGATTTTATCACCTTTAAATAAGGTACAAAGTTCTGCATTTAGAATTCCCCATTGGCAGTGTACTTGCTTCAGGAAGCTTGCCGTTACAATTGTATAACACACATTTCAGAGGACCCTGCACTTTTATGTGCTGGAATGACAGTGCAAGACTTGGCAAAAAAATGGCAAAATGTAATGTGATCATCTGCAGTGACTGTACCTGTTTGAGTACTGTTGCAATTGAACAGAAGCAGTACACTTGAGAAGAAGATGACTTTTGAAAATTGGGAAAATCATTACAGCAGGAACTGAAATACCTGAAATGAGAATCCAAAAAAGAAAATGTAATTTTTACGTGGAATTTTTTCCCTGCTTCCAGAGTTGAATTGCTTAGTGGAAAGTTTCTAAAATACTAAGCACTACAGAGACATGTTTAAAGTTTTAAAAAGTATCCAGACATTAATCTGAAGCAACAATAAGTTTCTCTGCAGAAGTCAGTGAGGAATTGAAGATGTCTTGAACTGTGGTATAGTGGATGGGGTCTAACCTGCCGGCGGGGGGGGGGGGGGGGGGTGTAGTTAATTATTATACTAAGTAGAGAGCTTCAGCAAGAGAGATGGCTAGAATTCCAGTCCAACACATCCTACACACACACGCTACTGTTGGAGTACTCTGGTGTGACAAGTCAGGAAAAGGGGCATTTTGCAGTTCTCAGGTCTTACAAAGTAATAGGGAGATGTGTCTGGAGTGAATGAGACACTCTGGACTTTGGGTGGGTATTTTACTTCCCAGGTTCAAAAGGAATTTGGTGGTTGCAGGATTTTGGGGGGTTGACTTTTTAAAAAAATCTGAATATGGACTATAATGGGGTTTTATAATATTTCAATGAAGTTTAATAGATGAGGGAAAAGATTCCTAACAAATGTTGACCATCAGCGAGCAAGACATGACAGCCAAGTCAAGGTGACTATCAGAGTACCAAAAATCTTAAATAAAAAATGCTCTGGTTTTTTTCTGGACCAATATGAGTGGTACTTTTTGTACTAAAATATCCAAAAGTGAAAACTGCCGGCTGAAAGTGCAAAGAATAAAGGACGAGTAAAACATGAAGGACATGGGGCTGTTACCATGAGTTTGATACTCTGCCATCTGAGCAGAATGTACCTCTAAATATTGGCTTTTACTTAGCTCACTGAGCGACTAATTTTGTGACAGGCTGGTAGCTGAGTGGATGGTGCAGTTTATTCTCTGTAAGAATGTAGGGCTGATGTGAGACTACCCCATTAAGCATTAGCTTGTCAGCAGGCTTTTATTTGGTACCTTTGCACAGAAGAGGGACAAGATAAATAATGACAGTAAAAAAACGCCTTTCTCTGGTAAATTTTTTTTAATTTAAAATTCATCTATGTCTTAACTCTCATATTTAATAAGTTTTTCCCTAGTTTATTTTAAATCTATAAAGTTTCTAAATACATCTGTCCTGGCACTGTGTTGGAGTGGGGAAGTGCACGCAAAGCAATTCTCTCTGTGAACAGAAAATATTCACAATTCAATACATAAAGTGTCATAATTGTGCTAGAACAAGAGCTGCACTCAGCCTGTCATGAATTAATGCCAAAGCCATTTTTGTAGCCACTATTTGAGAGAGAAGACATCTTAATTAAACTCTGCCTTTGTTGAGGACATCAGGAAAGCTACTGACAGAGCGTTCACGCTAACTGCAATCATGCATCCTGCCATCACCACTGACAAGGAAAAAAGCAAGAAAAGTGGGCTGCAAGTGGCTGCTGTCACACAGATTGCTGTGAAAAAGGGGCTTGAGGAGCTGTGTCTTTGTCCATTCAGTATGGTTTTGAATTTTAAGAGACAACCTCTAATAATGACAAGTCAGAATAATTTTTTCCCAATGCAGGGCATTGCTGACATGTCATGCTGAACTCTTCAACCTCAGAAGTCAAGGCACAAAGAAAGATTGATAAAAATCATTAGGAGATGTTGAACTGTTCCATAAATTTTGATGCATGGTGGAGATTGCTTTTTTTAGTTTCATTTCCCCTGAGATCAAGGTGTTTAAAATTAAATAGAATTTTTATTCACAAAATAACCTCTCTGTGGCACCTAGGACTTAAAGAGAACTAGTTGCAAAATTTCTATGATAAAATCATGAAAGCCAGGAGCTCTTTGGTGGGGTTGTCTGCTCTCATCCTGTTTCTGGTTTATTTTTTGCTGTATTTTCTTGCCACTATCTTTTTCTTACATGTGGGAAGATAAAAGTGAGTGTGGGGGTTAAAGGGTAAGAATAAATGCTGGTCTGTCTGTCACAGTGGTGAGAGTTAAAAAAAGGTGACACACCCAGTACACCAGTGGACAGGCGGCACCAGTCTTCTGCTGTTGTTTCTGGGCATTGCTGCTCACTCCTGCTGTCTAGCAGACAGAAAAAAAAATAATTAAAAAGTGTGGTCAACAAGGGTTTGAGAAGCTCATTTGTAAATCATCTGAAGCTAAGACTGTTCCTGTAATATTATTAAGAGACAAAGGGTAGATAAAATGCTACAGAAATACAGGGTCTAGCAGATTTCTCTTCTCTGCTTGCAGCTCAGGTGTCTCGAAAAGGACCTGAAAGGGTAATTTATCTTTCTGCCAGGAGAAGAGATAAACTTCTTGCCTGACAGGATTGTCTGCTTCATCTTGGAGATATTTACCTTGAAGCTGCATGGAGTAGTCTTTGTGACTATTGCTTATTATGACTTGCATCAAGATTGATGTGTCATTTCACTTTCATGGAGATATAACTTTGGATAGCTGGCAAAGCAGGGTTAATTTTAAATAATGGTTTTGATGAAAACGAATGATTATTAGAAAGTATATTTAATTTGTCAATTTAGAAAAATGAATAGAATGAATATAAAGAACAACATTGAAAGTGACTTCTAAGTTTGGAATTTTTCCCTTAAAGCAGTAGATGTAAACAGCTGGTGACAGTGAGTAGACTGTACTTTGCCTTCCTATGAAACTCCTTTGCACTAGAAAATGTTGATTAAAAATCATTTAATTATGCTTCCGTGGGTATGGAAAGTGTTTTTCAACATGATACTTTTCCTGTAAATAATTTTAAAAGATCTAGTTTTAATAATATTTTTATTATACTTCTACTTAGTCTTTAAAGATGTCTTTTTAATGAGTGTTAAGCAAGTGTTTAAAATTGTCAATTTGAAGTACACATTGAAAGCATACATTGGCAGGAATAGTGCCTGTGTAAAAGGAACTCACTTTTCTTTTTTAAATTATGAAAATGCTTTTGAATCACCTGATGAAGTTGGTGGAGACAGTACATTCAAAAGAATTATAGTTTAACATGTTTAAAAATTTTAAAAATATTTGTTTCTGAGTATTCATATATAAAGCCAAACTTTTGATAATGTAAAAATTAACAGAAAGTAGAATTTTCAGTTAAAAAAGGTTTTAAAAATTTAAGTTGTAGTATGCTTATATGCTGATCTTCAATTGTCCATATTATTTATTTCCATACCTCAGATGTCTTAGTGTTACTATTTATAGTTACAATTTTTTATTATCTTTACAGTTTATCTTGTATTTTTAATTTAGATGGGCTTATTGTTTAATATGACTTTGTAATTTGGATATTCAATAAAAACATAACATTTGCAGAATAATTTCGTAGAACTGAGCCTCTATAGAAATTTCTCTACATACCATTTAGAGGCAGTTTTGTTTATCACTGTTTGTTTTCATGTCCCCTTAGGATAGATGCTCTAAGTAACCCAGCATGATTAATTATGAGAGCAATTATACACAAATTTTGTATTCTGCCCACAGGCTTGCATGAAAATACTTTCTGTCTTCCTTCAAAGTTCACATGTTTGTTTTATTATATATCTGTATCGAAGTATTTAAGAATTTAATTCATTATTGCAGAGCTAAGCATGATATAATATAGATATTTTAATGCCAATGTTCTCACAAATTTATGTACTGGCTGCCTGGAACTGGGCCTAATAGTTAATGTTTAACAGTATTAATACTGATATCGCACAGAGGTAGTTCTGTCGAATTTTTTTTAAAGATGTGATGCCTTCTTTCCCTGAACTGGTTGTGCAACAGCTCAGTTTGTGGTTTGGTAAGGCAACATCTGAATCAAAAAGTTTGTGACTCAGCACTCCCTGCCCAATTCTTGGCACTTTTCATAAATGCAGAGTATTAAATGAAGTACCTTCATTGTTCCAGCTACCTGGATTTCCCATAGCTTTAGCTTACTGAGAGTTTTTTCAGCTTTTTCTTTCTGCTGAAGAAAGGTTGTGTCTTGTCCTGATTGTGGTTGTTATTCCCTGGAGGGTGGGAGAGGGCAGGTGAGTGGGTTCTGCTTCTAGCTTGGTTAAAATATTCTGGGAACTTCAGATGGTACTGTTACGAATTACACCAAATAAGTTTACCACTTTTGATAGGAAAGGAAACAGAACTTTTCCTCAGTCTCCTTAAAACTTATGTGCAGTACAGTAAGTTGCCAACATATATGAAACCAGGAGGGTTTTTCAAATGTTTTGTTAGTTTCTATAATGGGCAGTAGTTGTTGCTGAAGCCTAAAATTTTTGCAGGGCTTAATATGGTTTAAGCTTTTGACTGTGGGTATTTCGGGTGTTCTTTTTTTCTCTGTTTTACCTGTATTAATTATAATGAAGGATGTTGGAGGCAGAGAACAGGACACAGAACTGACCTAACAACACTCTGCAGAGAGATTTTTCTCCATCTCCATCAGCACAAATCCTGTTGTAGTACTTACTTTTAAGACAGCATTGCTGCTTCACCAAACATCCTC
The DNA here is from genome assembly GCF_029207755.1 of Chamaea fasciata. NCBI lineage: Eukaryota > Metazoa > Chordata > Aves > Passeriformes > Sylviidae > Chamaea > Chamaea fasciata. The sequence continues at coordinate 78,198,987 of NW_027094087.1, read as the reverse complement.
CTACAGTGACAGCAGTAGGGATAACTCTTGGAAAAAGTTTTGAGGCTAGTGACAAAATATGTTTGTCTTTCAGATCCCCAGCTCAAGGGTATAGTGACCAGGTTATATTGCAGGCAAGGCTACTACTTGCAAATGCACCCCGATGGAAGTCTCGATGGAACCAAGGATGACAGCAGTAATTCTAGTAAGTGACTGCCCCAGGGGAATGTGTTAACCGCACATGCAGATCGCACCGCTCGGATGTGTATGCACAGGCACCCTGCTCATGCCTGCCTTTGGAGGGTTTCGGAATGTCTGTTGTCCCAGGGAGGAGGGTTCTGTCCCTCCAAAGCGTCATGACCACCAGCATGGCTCGTGCAGGACTTTGGCCTAAATGTGTTGCCTCTGAAGGGCAAGGTGTGAGTGCTCATGGACCTTAGGAGGGAGACATTTAGGCCAATGAATGTCTTCTGGTAATTCTATAAAAGTGGTGAAATAATATTAAAAGAATATTTTTTTCATAAAGACTCTTTATCTAAGAAAAATTTCTTATCTTCTAATAAATAACTAAGAAATAACAAGACATGGAAACTAAATTTCTCAGAAAAAACTGAAATTATGAGCAAATGAATGCATGCCAAACTATCAGAGACCTTCATAAAACACATGCTAAATTACCTTGCTAAAGGTACTAAAAATTCTGGGGCTAAAAATCCTATGCTAGCCAGAATTCCAATGATGTTAAGCGATTTTCTGCCACTGGAGAGATGGCAAAAGTGGCAGTTTTTAAAAATGTTCCAAACAAAAGAGGCCTTGAAAGGCCATGTGGGTTGCTGCTTTGGTATGCTTTTCCTATGATACTGCTACGTATTTTTGTTCAATGAGCATATATATATATGTTTGATAACTTCAGCTGCAAATGGTAATTAAACAAACCTATTCTTAGTCTAGAAACAGTTGATTTGTGTTTTGTCTATTTTGATTATCATTATGTATTTGAGTAACATTTCTGTGTCATCTTGAATTTTATTTTAAGCACTTTTAATACACAAGATTTCTCTTCTTACTATGCATACATAAATAACCCCTTAGTTTCCCTAAAAATGTTGAAATTAGGCTATAGAAATTAAGGTATTTGAGGTTTCTGCCTTACATTGGTAAGGTCTGTATTTTAATTGATGCGCAGCTGTCATTTAAAACACCTTTCATCAGCAGATAGCATGATTATCTTTTAATGTTTGTTTTGGAGGTTTTTTTAATCGAGAAAAATTGGTTAATATATTTTCAAGTGTATCTCTCTGCTTGCTTTCCAAGTGTTTTTGTTCCCCTTCCATGCCCTCTCTGTCCCACCCCATCCTTGTTTCTTTTCTTCCCTCTGTGTGTTCATCTCTCATTCCCACTTCAGTACTGGAGTACATACTAAGTACATACTGGAGTACATACCTTAAACAAGACAAGATAATTCTCACTTGTTACAGAACCTTTGCCTAGATGAGGTCTAAGAACTGTCTTAGGGTACAAGTGTGTATCTCTCTCCCTTTGCCCATCTCTCTTATTTTCAGCTTCAGCGAGAAGGTGTGTATGACTGCAACAATTTTGTAGTGCTTTATTGTTATTTCTGAGAGGATTTTTAACTCTTAAATCTCTACAGATTTGGAGTCTTTTCAAAGCTAGACCACAGTGCCTTACTTTTCTCTTTTTGATGTTGTCAGCTTCACAAATTGTCCTCTCTTTTTCTTTGTTATTCTTTCTTTCCCTTCTTCTATGCATTTCTGATTTTCCAGCTCTCTGTCCATCTCCCTTATTCTTCTTTTTCCAAAATGCAAAATGAATAGTCTATATTATAAGTATTCTGAGATATTGAACTTCTCCAAACTCAACCAAATTTCATAAAGAAATATTGTGTATATTGCATAAATATTGTTATATAATTTGTTTTACTCCAAAATTATTTTTTGGCTAAAAAGGTGTGGGGGTTTTTTTCCACAGAGGCTTTTTTTTTTTTTCTTTAACTGGTGGGTTTATTTTTTTCTTAACTACTCCAATTTTCCAATATTTTCTAGTAAAGACAGTTTAAAACAGAAGAATGCAAAATTAATGTGTTTGCCAGGAAGTCTACAGTCTACATCTGAAATTTTGTTGGTATATGGATCAACATTATATATGAAAAGATTTACCTATTTAGTATATTCATTATTGTATGAATATGTGTTTGTTTCTTTTGTGCTGCCAGTCTTCTTTTTTCTTTTTCCACTCTGTTGCTTTTCATTTCCTGATAAACATTTTTTTTTCCCTATTGCTTTTGCTTATTGCAGCACATGTTGTTTTTCCTTCTCTCTTTCATTTTCAAACAATAATTTTCTCATGGTTAGAACTTCTGGTGTTTTGATATTTTGTGAGCTCCTTAGCATGACAATATCTGTCTGAGGCTTACAAGTGAGTAACTTTTTTTGGGAGAAAATCCTGCTTCTGACTGTAGTGCTTGCAGGCTGCCCATTTAATGTGCCAAGTGGGTGAAGGGACGGACACGTATCAGCTGTCTGTAGGACAGATAGAGTACTTACCTGCATGGTAAGAATGACTTCCATTCAAAGTGTTCTTCTTAAAAAAAAAGGAAATACAGGCTGCCAAATGGTGTGCATCTCTGCCAGCCTTCCACCTGACTTCTGCACTGTTCACTGTCCCTGAACAGAGCCCACTGAGTAAATGGGTGTCAGAGAAGCCAGAGGGAGTGAGGACCGAGGGAGAGAAAAAAGATGCAGTTTCTTTTTTGTCTTCAGCAAAGAAACTGTTTGAAGCTTAGTCATGCTGCTACTTTTTGTGCTATTGTCATGTATTCTGTGTCAAGAAGTTGGAGAAGTACAAAAATTTTGTACTCATTTTACATGTATGTTAGTAAACATAAGTTTACACTTTTGGAGTCACAGAATTGTAGAGATGTAGCTCCAAATAAGATTTAGATTCACTTCTATCTGAAGTCAAAATGAGTTGTACCAGTGGGTTTAATCAGCTGCTTATTGTCCCAGTTTCTGTATAGGCTAGAGACTGCAGAGAGAGATGACAAGATTTTTAGTGCATCACTGTGTGCAAACACTTGCATGAAAAAAAAGAAAGACATGATGTGTAATTGCATCCCTGAATGTACTTTCGTCTGCTCATGTTGATAGCCATGATATTAGAACCCAGCCTAAACAGAGCGACAGGCTTCAGTTCATTGCTGTAATTTCTTTTCATAACTTTTCCAAGATAAGGATGTTTCATGAAACAATGGTAATCAATACACTTATTGGTTAATGATGCTGAGTTTCCTTAAATCACTTCACCAAACCAAGGCTGTTAGCCAAACAATCCTGTGTGTATAGTCTGTATTTTTTTTTCCCCCACTCTCAGTGATATCTTGTTTTAGCTATTTTTTTTTTTCATTTAATTTATCTAATGCCTTTCAATTTCTGCTTTGCTTTTGTGTCTTGCTGGTAGCAAAGGCAGGAGTTACTGTGGTTAAAGCTTTGGTTACTGAGGTCCTACTCAGTGTAGCTGTCACACTCTAATTTTCTTGGATTTTACAGGTGCAAATGCAGCTTGCTTCATTGGCCTCATCATTATTATTTAGGAAAAACAAGCTACTACACAGAAATCATAGAGATAGAAATGATTTCCATATGTGCATGTAGTAACAAGCATTACCTTCTCCTCCTGTCCTCACCAAAACCAGCTCATTTTTAGGCTTTGGTCTATCTTCAAAGTTGTGTCTCATGAATGAAGGGTTGGTTCAGTAGGAAGACTAATTAATTTGAGAAGAAGACAATTCCAACTTCTTAATTTCTGAGATTGAAACCCTGAATCTTTCAGCTCTATAGCCTGTTTTAATTCACCTAGAGCCAACAACCACTAAAAAAATGCAACACTTATGATGATACTTTCCTTAATAGGTGGCAGACCTGATTGTAAGACTCAAATGTTGCAATTTGTACCCCTTTTACAGTTGTGTTTATAGCATGTTTATAATATTCTCTAAAAGAGAATTACTCATTGATAATCTTATTTCATAAGACATAAGACTTATAATTTCATTGATAAATGGAGAAGTGAACATTATCCAAGAAACTTTGACTTGGCTATGCTGTACACATCTTTTATTATGCTGTAACATGCTTTACCTCCTTTGTGGTGCTTGGTACCTGGTAGAGTTTCTCTTCAAGAAATCCTGCAACCATTTAATATTCCTTTATTTTCATCTTTTAATGCATACTTCTAATGTTCTATTTATATTGTCCAAATTTAATGTGGAAGTATTAACTTTCTTATGTCTTTATAAAATATCTACCACTAATTTTGGTTTCAAGGTACTCACAAAATAACCTTTACAGCACCCTTGTAAGGTAAAGGAAATAATTAGATAGAAATAAAGCACATAAGGATTAGGAAAAAAGCACCTGAAGTGCTGTTAAATTTGGATTAATGAATGTTAATTTTGGATTACTGCACTGAAATATCAGCAGCCTGATGCTTGCACTGGTTTTTACTGAAGTTTGTCTTCAAAGAATTATACAGGCATTTACTCATCTATTTACACCACCTCTGGGAGTTAGGTAAGCCTGTTTCTCCCACTGGGATAATCTTAGTCTGACAGGTCGATGTTCAGTCATACTTAAAAAAAAGTTTTAATTATGTCTTCTGTAAGATTGGGCAGGTAGAATGGGTTTGCTCCATAAGAAATGGATGGAAAAACCTCTAAACACCAAACTCCTTGCAGTCATTGCTAATCTAAAAGATGTTTTGATGAAGTTGTCATTTTTGCCTGTGGGCCTGCAGATGAAAATAAATTGAAGAAATAGTTGACTTGATCTGATTGGAGATTTGGTGCTGTGGAAAGTTTTGTTAGCTGTCACAAGAGCAGTGTGCATGCAGAAGAGACAGCTAGTTCATAACTCTTAAGCAATCAGTCTATAGCAAGATTCTTGAGAAAAACAGTGATCTGTAATAGCAATTTCCTTTTAGCTACAAGTCAGCTGTACCTAAATAGACTTTCATAAGTATAATATGGAAATATCTGATTTCAGACATTTCAGATTTCAGTGTAATGGACTGTGATGATATGATGTAGAAGAAGGAAAAAGTTTTATGGTGGTTTTGTGTTTTGCTCAAGAAAGGATTGATTGCTTATAAAAAAAAAGTGGACTCAAACTTTTGCTAAAAGTTTTTGAGGATTGGAATCTAACTCAGATTTGGAGTTCCTGCAAGTCTCCTCCATGAAACCTAAAAAAATAACCCTTTTTCATGTCAATTGTTCCTGATAACTGTCCCCACCCCTATTTTCTGATCTTTTTTGTGGTGGGAGTAGGCTTGCAGACTTAGGAAAAGGAGGAGAACCCAAATGCTTTATAGCTGTGGTTTAGATAGAATACAGAGCAAAATTAAGGAAGTGTGCACAGTCTTAGCATTGACAAGGAGAAAGGGTTTTGCTTGCACCATTTTTGCCGATCAGTCCCCTTGTCTTCCCTGATGCTTCCACATTTTACTTATATTTGGAATTGCCAGGCTTTCTACTTCAGCATGCAGTATGGGAACACTGAGCACCAGGCACCGCTATATTTCCTGGGCTGCTGGAGGGTGCCCCCTCCCCTCAGCTCATCTGTGGACTCACTGAACTGGCTTTAGGCACATAAAGATGTTCAGGGACCTCACTCCCCACTCGCCAGATTTTGGGTTCAGATCATTTTCTTAAAGAGAGAAGGAAACAGGGGACATGGCTCTTTTTAGCGACCCTCTCAGATAGGAACAAATGTTTGGCTGTGCAGAACTGGAATGCCAACAGACTCTAGAAGGCTTGCTGCTTTTCTCAGAGCAGGTTTTTCCTAGAGTGAGGTATAGCACAAGTGAATCCTAGGAATGTTTGAAATGTGTAATTGAACACAAAGGTCTTTCTCAGTGAAGAGTACTGCTCAGTCAGGTTCTGGAGGAAATCGAATTTCTTTTGGCCTACTTCAAAGTGCATTAAAACCACATGCTGTGCCTTATTGGTGCATGTTTTGCTGACCCCAGTATGAAACACATTGCTGAACATTTGTCAATCAATAGCTGAATGTAGACTGGCCTCCCTAGTTTCACTCAAGTCTGAAGGATTCTGTGAAACTTATTGAATATTCTAAATGTGCAGAATTGTAGCATTTCAGGTCACACTCTAAAATTTTAAGGATTTAGACTAATTACAGGAGCTCTCAAAATCTCCAGTTAAAATTTGCTGTTGGTTAAAGATGCATTACGTGCCCTCCACAGTGCTTTCTGAATTCACCAGCAACTATAAACCACTTCAGTAACTTTATAGGCTGCACCAAACACTGCTGTGTTACAGACCTGTAATTCTTGTTCAGTGTTGGTTGGATTTTTTTTCTAGCTTTGGTGCTTTATTTTTATTATTAATATGGCAAATAATATCTACATTTCAGAAGTTTTGACTGAACCACTATGACGAGGAGTTAGTTTCCATTAGCTGATTTAGCTCACGTGGCTGACTTGTCTTTTGTGTTCATCTTTTTCCTTTATATAAGTATTGTTTTTTTTCTCTTCCTGGTGTGCCCTCTATTGTTTCTTCAGTCCCTTTAGCATCGTGTTCATATGCAGGTTTTCTCCTGGAATTTCTTTTCTTCTAGGAAAAATCCAAGTTTAATTGCCCTCTAATACTTAGTTTTGCTATGACAGACTTCGCCTACACAACCCACGACAGTGATTTTGCTGGTTTTGACGTTGTTTCATTTGAGGATAATGACTTTATAACTAATTTTTGACTTCCAAATTTTATTGAACTAAAAGCCCTCAAGCCATGCAGTCTTTAGCCCATGGATACTCTTAGTAGATCTTTTCTGTGAGTGCCATATTTCCCTGTTTTACATTTATTAGAGAGGGAACCTTATCTGTACCAAATATTTTTTTAGTGAACAGTACTGTAATATCCTAGCGTAATGAAGAATTCTGGAAATGACAAAAATTAAAATGTTATGTATTTGTGCTAATTATTGTCATCTCTTATATTTTCTTTGTAAGCCTGCCAAATTGTTTTCAGTTCTTCTAGAGCTCTTTTGAATATACTTTTCTTTCTACCACTCTAGGAAGAACGCTGCTACAATTCCTACCTTTATATTGGCTTTGTGTATTCCTAAAATTTTCTGATGTTACACATTCTTTTTCTGCGTGACAATACCAAAGGAAAGGTGTCTCTTTTTTTAATACATGCCTATATTTCTATATATATTGACTACTATAGGTAGTCTACCTATGGTTTTTTCCTCAGTTGTAAAGACTTGATCATATTCATCATAAACAAACTGGATTTTGTCCTTTGACCAAACAGGAATTTTCACACCTTGAGAAATGTATTTATCTACTGCAATTATATGATCCTTTTTCTCTTGATTTGGGCTTTAGCTCTGGCATTCTGATTACAAATAGCCTCATACATTTCTCTTTTTGCTCACACCTATGGATGTCCTTCTTAAATTTTGAAGAACTCCCTGTAGGTGTTACTGTGTTCCTGAGACATGACTTGGTAGAAACATAGTCCCCACTGATTATGTTGAACACACAGGTTGTGCTTTTGCTTTTCATCCAAGGACTTGGGAGTCCTTGGCTCATCCAGAGTGGGAAAACATTTAGTATTAACTCTGTCTCATCCAAGTCTATTCTTCCAGGACTTATGTGTGCTTTGCATCTAATTCTGTAGCATGAGTCAGTAAATGTAATATAGGTGTGTGCTGTCATAAGTTTTAGAAGAATTGGTTCATGCCACTTTCTTATACAACTTTTGTTTTTCTGTGGTGAGACTGGTAAACTCCCACTTCACACTGGTCTTTTTTCAAACAGTAATCAAAGTTGTGGCTGTTGGGTTTACTACAGAGGTATATAGTATTTCTAGGGTATTTATTATTAGGTGATTTTCTAATTATTTTCTAATTATTAACCAAAGTTTCGTATTCTGTTCAATAACACTTATGCACATTTAGAGTCAAGCACATATTTCAATGCTTTTATGAACTATGGTAAGCTTCTGTCATTACCTGACATCAGTGTCTTACTTCTGGTATCAAATATGTCATTCAAAAAGCAAAGAAAAAAAGATTGTGAAATCACAGATCCTTTGACATCAGTCTTTAATGAGGGTACCTCTTAATCGAAATCCATAAAAATGCCCAGGAAAATAAAGAACTACTTGCCAGAATCAAAGAAGTAAGATTTTTCTGAATTAGTCTAATTTTTAAAAGAATAAAAAATGATACAGGAGCTATTTTTCTTTCTTTTCTTTGCTAATGCTGTTTATTAGACCATTGTATTAACTGTAGCGTATTTATGTCTGGTCATGCTTTTTCTTCACAGCTTTATTCAACCTTATACCAGTGGGGCTCCGAGTTGTCGCTATCCAGGGTGTAAAGACTGGGTTGTATATAGCCCTAAATGGAGAAGGTTTCCTCTACACATCAGTAAGTACCTTGCTGAACTCTGTTTAGGAGGCACAGGTGAAGTTGAAATCTACACAGGAACGAGACACCTGCCCATTTTTAAGAAGTTCTGTGATGTCTGTATATGTTGCACTCAGCATGCTTGTGTGTAGCATTATCTATAAATGGGACACAGTAGAAATTACTGTGTACTAGGTATGAAAGTCTGAATGTAAACAATCCTAAAAAAACACATACCATAGAGCTCTTTTCCTGGCAGGTGTAGTGGTAGAGTGCCATGTGCCACAAAGATTATAATTTTGAATTCAATTCTTTAGTATTTTTAAATAAAGACCGGCAATTACTTTCTTAGTGACTTGTTTCTCAGAATCCAAAAACCACTCTAACCATTTTTTTATTGATGAAATTTATGAGTGTAACTTCCACCTAAAAGGTCAGTAGCAGCCTTATACTTTATCACCATAATCTTGTAACTGTATGCTTAGTGTTATTGATATTTTCCATCAGATATAAGGAAAATAAAGAGTTCTGTGAGGGACTGTAACCCCTGTAGAATGATCAAAGTTTAAAAAAAAAAGTCTTTTGAGTCACAAAGAAGAATGCTGTATAAAGTAACTTGAAAGACCTCAGATTGTTTCTGATATTTCAAATGATTTGATGCTAATCACTCAGTGTGTTGTGAATATAAAATTCCTCAGTTTTGGATAAATTTTGGGTCTTAACTGCCTTTGAAAGGCAAACAGACTTTAATGTGAACAGGCAGTTCTGTCAGGTATTAACAAGGTGGCTTAAAGGATTTTTCATTACTATATTTTTATTGACATCTATGTCAAATTTATTTACATAGTGCTTTTTTCATTTTTTGCATCACATAGTTCTTAATTCCCAGCTCAGTTACAATACACTGCTTTGTTTTCAATGTCCGTTGAAAGGAAATTGGAAAGATTAAGTTTCTGATGCCCTGAGGGAAAGTGTTCTGTTTGTTTCAAACATACAATTGTCTTGCAAAAGCTAATTAGAAAGAAAAAACGGAACTAATCTTGAATGCCAATGTCAAGACAAAGAGAAAATTCCTCCTCATAAAATGCCTGCTGGAAACTCCAGCAGTATCATCTACATTTTTTTACATCTGTTCAAAATAAAAATTCTGTCACAGGAAAACATGCAATATTTGCTATCAGAAGGAAGAAGAAAACTTGAACAAAAAACCTAGAGCTATTAGCGAAAATGCGTTACTGACTTTCCAGTTCCATTGCATTGTGGGGGGAGTTAATTTCTAGATCATGGCATGTAGAGCATTTTTTTTAATGTGTTGGCACAATGAAGAGTACATTCTTGCCCAGCACTGTTCCTGAAGTGAGTTCTCCGTCCTCCAGAAAGAAATACAAATTTCAGAAGATGTGATGTTTCCTGATGGTTAATTTTGCAGGGGACCACACATGTACAAATTGTGATAGGCACTGTTTTTATGTATTATTCTGGAAATGATTCAAGTTAAATGAAGTTAAGTGAGGCAAGGAAATGAGTATTTTTATAATGTCCTGCTTACTCTTCCTTGTGCAGAGAATGAAAGATGAGTAGCCCATTAAATGACAAATTTGACACATTAGAAAATACAGCAGAAGACTTTGTTATGTCTACAAAATGATTTTCAACTTAAACTTTTTTCAAGTAGAAAAATGACAACAGTTGATCAAAAATTTAAAGGTAGTGGTTTCAAAACATCCGTGCTGTAATACAGGTTTGTTTGTTTCATATTAATGTATTGACAACACTGGTAATATATTTTTGTCTCAGCAATTGCCTGTTTTCACTTTAAAGACTAATGCATTTGAATATAAAATGACAAAGCATCAGAGAGAAGTCTGTCTTCTCCTGAGGATCAAGATGAAGAAATATGTATGCAGAATTATGTATCACCATTTGTAGAAAAATATTTTTAACCAATCACTTTCTGTTGCTGTCTTGGTGGACTTTTTGACTCTTTTTCACATCTGTGTATCTGTTGCACCTAAATGCAGAAGTTCTGTATTATGTGTCCCATGTTTTTCCCTTGGCTCTTTAGGAGAGAATAGGAGAAGAAAATTTTGTATGCCACCTGCCATCACTGAAAAAGACTGCTGCATAATGGGAATGCTAGTTAAAATGTATATATATATTTATATATATATATATAAAATGTATTTATATTTATTACCAAATTCTTATAAGGATTTAAAAAAAGGAGGCATGCCCTGTAGACCAAGTAGCATTTTTAGTCCAAGTTGAGACTGAAGTTCAGTATATTCCTTCTCTGAGAATAGCTCGGTGCCCCTTCTTCCCATCATTTTCATATTCACAGTATATGAAACCTATATCTTGTGAGAATACCCTACATGTTGATGCCTCTCTTCCGAGACTGAAGGCCCCAACTCAATTATTTTTATCATAAGGTTCACATCACATTGACTAGTTAAGCAACAGCACTGAACGGAAAAGTATTACGTGTGAAGCTGCTCTGTTTAAGAAGAAAACAAAGGTACAGTGGCAGACTAGTTTTGCATACAGATTATCAAATGAAAATTTGCATTGTTTCTTGCCTTTTTAAAATGCCTTTTTTATGACTGTTTGCATCAGTTTGAGAGTCGCTCTTTTTCCCCTTTATTCTGCCATATTTAAGATTTTTTAAGTATTTCTCAGAATTAGAACTAGAAAAATGTGCAGAAACTTCATAGAAGTGTGTTTTGTCAGTATTTCTTGAAATAGAAACAGGAGGACAGCAAATTGTGTAGGCAGATCAGTCTCAAGAACTTTTCATACCTATTTTTCCTGCTGCAGCACTTGAGATTTATATTCTGTCCTTTGAGAATTGATTGAGCCAGGGTCTCTAACATACAGCATCAAAGTCTTGTCAAATAAAGGAGAAGAAGAATCTTTGGAGTTTGATAGGGTTTTGCAAAATTCCTGAGAGAAATTTTCCAGGGTTTTTTTGCAAAATCATAACCTGATTTTTTCTATGCATTTAAAGTAATTATTGTAATACCATAATACATTTTTTCTATTATGTGAAATACGAGAAAAAGAGCCTTTTCATGTTGTGTTTTTTCCTTGTTCTTTTAAGGGTTAGCTCACTTAATGATTATCCACTAAACTCACCTTCTTTCAAGCTTTGGATTGCTGTGTCCAACTTTATTTTTCAGTGTGTGTATATATACATATACTTGTATCTGTATATTGATATATATCTAGTCATAAGTAGCATAGGTTTACCTACTGGAAGCTTCCCAGTTCTACATGTATGTTAGTGAGCAATGAGAATTATAAAAGTGAGTTGAAATTTATTTTAGATGGTTTAATGAACTGTGAATAATTTAATATTTATGACTGACTAAATAACTGTGAAAGATAATTGGAGAATCTGGATTTTTCCACAAAGAGCCATGTCTGTTACTAGCAAGATTTTTGAAATAATAGTTATGGACTTCATATATTAAAGTCAAAAATTGTGCCTTATTCCTTTCTCCCTTTTGAAAGGGTGAGCAAGGTGAGTTTTCATTTCCAGGTTTTGTCTTGTCAAAATCAAGAGGAATGAAACGACTCCATGCATTGAAAAAGGGAGCACAGCAGCAGGGATTCTCCATGGGGAGCAGGTATTGCCTGCAGCAGGAAGATGGCAGTGCAGTACTTGGCAGAAGCTTTTGTTGGGTTTGATGTTAATTTTGATCAACTCCCTTTGCAAGTGGTTCATTAGTTCAACTTCCAGGGGGCTGCAGGTTTTGTTTTGCTTCTAGGATTTCCTGCTGTCTTAGCAGGATGAATTCAGAGGTAAAACTTATGATATGTTAGTCCATTTTATGATTCCCATTTTCCTGTGATGAGGATACGAGTGTCTCCTGGATTTACATCAATAATTTTTCCCCAGAATTACTTGATGTATCTGGGAGTGTTTGGAAGGACTACTGGCTCCCTTTTCCATCACAGGAGCAGTTTGACACAGTACTGCCTGTATCTGGTGGGTATCAGAGTAACAGAAAAGGGAAAATCCAAAATGTAGGCAAGGAAAAATCCTGTCTAGAACATCTTAACCTGCTTGCGTTTTCTTCTTTGTGTTTCCTGTTTCACCATTTTTTCTGCCAATTTTCTGAGACCAGAGATGTGGACTAAACCAGAGAGTTAACCTGTGATACTGTCCAGAAGCAGGTATCAAAGTCATCGGAAATCACTGCATGGTTTGTTAGTAAGACTGATGCCTTAAAAGATGACTGAGCTTGCAGGGGCAGGTCTGACCTCCCTGGTCCCCTCTTCCACCATTGTGTGCTGTGTCTCCAGAGGTCCTCTTCTGGGTATAGGGTAGTGGGAATCTCACTGGTAGGATGCAGAAAGTACTGGAAAGACATGGCTGCATTTCTGGGAGGTTCTAAAAACTTTTTGAAAAGTATTTCAGAATTAGGAATGTCACACTACAAACTTAACAGAATCACCTTCTTGTGAGGTGGGGGTTTGTTTTTTTGATCTGCCACAGTACACAGTGTTGAGGGTGTTGGAAGGGTGTTGGCTGGGGCAGCATTTCTGTTGCAGTAAGATATCAGTCTGTGTCACAGCCTTCATGAAAGGGAGAGAACATCAATATCTATTGCTGAGAAGTGTATTTGTTCTATCTCTCCGGCAACTCTCACCTGAAAAAAAAAAGGCTTTGAGGATTTCTCCTGACATTTCAGCAGCTTCCCAGTGCTGTTATTTCTGCCACTTCTTTAAGCCCACATAATTGACCTCTCTGAGGAGAACAAAATTCAGCCTCAAGGAAGAACATAGGAGCACCTTCAGAGAAGCCTGGAAAAGAGTGACAACTGCAGTAGTCTGTATTTCTAATATTCTAATCAAAGTCAAATGAAAATAAATTTTGTCTAGCTTTTCATAGAGTCTCACTTTATGCTTTGGAATAGCAAAGCTTAGCATGTGCATAACTTTGAAGGTTCAAAGGTGCATAAAACCTTACATTAAATAAAGCAGGAGGGAGTTTTAACTAGACAAAACCAAAGAAGAAATGTGATGTTTTAAAATTTTAATTTTTTTTACAAGAATAATCAGTAAGGGGTTAATGGTGACATCAGGACAACATTGTTATGACAGTAGTTGACCTGTGTTTTGGCAAAGATCATTCTCCAGCTTGCAAAGTATTGCAGAAATAGTTTGGAATATATCTGTTTAAAGAAAAAGTAACAAATAGAGCTTGCTCTGTGATTTAAAAGATGTAGACTTTTATTTCTAGTGGTCTAAAGTATGCTAAATATCAGAAAAGGGTAAATCTCACTGCTCTTGAGGTAACAGGTTTTGTAAATGTAAGCACATCAGAGTGGAGTGTCTCATAATATTGTGATCAGTAGAAAACATTATTTTCTTTCTTATGTCAGACTTGTGCTTTAGGGTCTCAACCTGCTCCCACACATTTATCTTCCAGCATAGTCTTTACTAAGAAAAGGATAGGACTTTATTTCACTTGTCATTATCTGTATCTTGGAAGTATTCTGGCTCATTACAGAGAGAGGAAAATAGGTATTTTTAATTATTTGAAAACCACAGCTGCTGGTAAGGACTTTTGAAAACTGATTATGTGATATTTTTAAGAGTGTAAAGGCATAGACTTTATGCAAACTCCCTTATTTCAAGGGTTTACCACTAAAGTACTTCCTTATGCTAAAGTGCTTCCATATTCCTTACATATGTATACCAATTCTGCATTCCCAGTTATTTTTTATTCAATTTGAGATCAGTTAGAAAGTGACCTATATTTGCTTCATATTGAAAAAAAAATTTTGAGAGGGATACAGCATGTTTCAGGGCTGTGTTCCTCTGTAAACTAGGCTGCATCTCTCAAAAGGTAAACAAGTTCAGCACGTTCCAGAAGTTGAAATACACTGACATAGAGGAGGAAAACATCTGCATGGTTTATGCTTGTTTATATCTCTTTTTGGAGGTAGATAATTTGTCTCTCAGGTTGCGTTCCCAAAATAAATACATAAAATTGCTAATGAATTTATTTATTCTATGGTAGCACTTAAGGAACAACGGATAACATAGCCCTGCTGTATTGTTCAAAAGAGTGTCAGATGTCCCTGCTACAGCATGTAGTAGAAAATGGGTACAATATACACAGTAAGTCCATGATTTTTTTCAGTGGGTTAGGTTTTCAGTACATTTTTGACTGAATGTGCTGAAGCCAGTGCTTTCACACACAAGATAAGGTTAAAAAAAGGAGGAAAGCAGAGACACATGAGAGTTTGATAGGGCAGGAAAGAACTGAGAAAGGAAGAGATGAATGGAATGAGGCTGACATGAGGAGACTGTGACAAGAGTGGGCATAAGAAAGTGGATAAATAGCATAGTGGAACAGAACAGTATTGTAGAAACCCTACAATGATACCATCATTGCAGAAATATTTAGCATGATATCACTGTTCAAGTCTCGTGCTTACATTACTACCTTACTGAGGTGTTCCCAGTTTTATTTGAACTAAGGTTCATAAACCATATCGTTTAATGAAAAATGCTACTTTGAATATATAAGGATACAGTATTTTAGTGTGACTTCTTACTCTATGGCTGTAGTTTCGTCCTGGAATATTAAGTGCTGTATTTGGGGTAATAACAGAACTTGACTTAAAACTTGCAGCACTGTTTCTTGCCACTTAAACCTAATATGTATGTCCTGTTTGTTCCATTAATGTCTACAGTATCCAGGATCTAGCTGAATTTTTATCTGTAAGAAACAGTTTCATATTTGCTTTAATTATTCATTTTCCTTTCTCATATATATTTCTCATATCCCTGTGCAAAAAATTTCTTACTATATGTGTTCTCTCTCCCTCGGATGTATATAAATGCCCCAGATTAAAAGTTGCTCTTCTAAACTTGACAAAGCATGGATGATCATAGAGTCTGTAGCTGTGGCTTGATATTTTTCAATAATTGTATGACAAGTAAGAGTAATTGTGGGTAGGTATGCTAAAATGAGGTAATCTAATCTCATGCTTCAGGAAGTAGGATGACTTCCGCAGGAGTCAATGTTTTCCCCATTGTGTGGCATCTCAGAATGCAGTTGCTCAGAAGGAAGTTTGTCTCTGAACTGTTGTGCAATGGTCACAACTAAAGGCTGAGCACAGGCTTGATGGACCAGCAGTTTAATCAAGTCTGTCAAATTTCTGCTTCTGGCAATTCTGTCTCCCATGGTAGCATCCCTGTATTTTTGACCAATGTTTGTTTTGTTGCATAAATACAACTACAGTATTCTGGATGTTTCTTTATTCTCTGTTTTGTTGCTCTTAGAAATTTGGGGTTGTCTGTAATTGTAAATGTTGAATGCATCTCACTCTCTATTGTATACCACTCTTGACTTCTGTTCTCTTACTTCCCTTCTAGTTGTCACATCCCAAGCTAAAAGGATCATGTTTGAAATTTCTAATTTTCCATTCATTACTGTTCAATGTTACTCATTCATTGCATCCAAGTAAGGAAAGAGGCTACCATGGACATGGAATCTCTCAAATTTTAGACAATTATCAAAAACCTGTTTTCAAAACAAACTCTTATTACTTGTTTCCATCAGGTGTTAATGAATATTGAAAATATTAAAGACAATTTTTGGAGGATTTTATGGTAAGTTGAAATCCATTTTATAATAAGTGGGGTTCTTCCAGTGTAGAGAAGACATCTTATTGCATCGTCAAGAGGTGTAGGTAAGAAAAAAACCCTAGCTTTCTGTGGAGTAGAACACAGACGCATGTGGTGCTGTCACTTCTGTAACTGCATGGTTAATGTATATTCTGCTATTCAGGGCTATTTCCAAAAGATACATGTCTAGACAGAAAGACAAACAGAAATTTACTGAGAGCTTTTAGATATATAGTCTATTTTCAAAAAAAATGTTTCTGTTAGTCTGAAGAATTACTTTATTCAGGCAAAAATTTGCTTTCATTATGTGAGAACCCACATTACCTTGCAGAAATGAAATAGTCAAATGCATATTTTGTGACTTTTATTTTTAAACTTCTCTAAAAATTTTAAATACCTTTATAAGAATATTCAGTTTGTATCTGATAATGTCAAGACAAAAGATGAGAATACTATTTACCTAGGTAATTAAAGAAAATTATGCAAGCATCCTATAATTTCAGGGAACTTTCTAAGGTACCCCCCATATCCTATAATAAGAGGGTGTGGGCTCAAGTATGTGTGTATTAAATTATCATCATATTCTTTACATCACAATTCTATTTCATGTGTGGTCCTTATGATCTTAGACTTTAAAAGAAGATATTTTTAAAATGTTACTGTAGTGTAAAACTCTATACAACAGAGCTTTGCATAGAAGATAGAGTTCTGTAAATATCAGATGTTGACAAAAGCCATAGATGCATTTGATGACTGATTTATACACAGTATCCATTACATTTTAGTAACAGGTTTCCTATTATTCTTGATTTTTAAGGGTCATGTTTCACCTTGCCATCATACACATTTATTTTATTGTTGTAGCATATTCATTTTTTCATTTGGAGAGGCAAATGTGTAGCTAAGCTTAGTGAATGATGGTCAGTGATAAATTTATATCTCCTGAATTCTTCCCATATGCCATGTGTCCCTGTGAAAAAATTTGGGATATTTCTGATTCTAAGGCAGCTTTAGCCATGGGCTGGATCCTGCATGGAAACGACCATCTGGGTAGGCCCATAGAAATGCTGATTCTGCATGTCCTGACTAATGAGCCCTTACCTTGGCCTCTCACGTGTTGGCAGAGCTTGTTAATCTGGGACCTGCCTGAGGGTGTTCATACTCCCCTCTCTTTCGTCTGCATGCCAAAGGGGACAGAGGCTGCTTCCATCACGTTTCCCCACAGGATTTTCTGTGACCAGGGACACAATCTGTGTGTAGCTTTGCAGAACTATGACAGCCTGTGGGCGAATATGTCCACGGGAAAGGCTGAGATTATCCCTGAAGCCTTGTCATTCCCGGGGAACTAAGCCTCAGAAAGGAGAACTAGGGGCCACATTTTGTTTCCTTTTAGGTAAATTTGAAGCTATTTGTTGATTAGAGTTCATTTACAATGTAAATAACTGTGATAACACTGATTTTTATGTGTCTATACAAAACCGACTAGGAAAGCAAGGGTCCAGAAACTTGAACATAGCTAACATCGAGTCTTGGTTTCCCTCTTGGTTTGTCAGATTCCTAAGTCCTCCTCTTTACCTGCTGGCAACTTTCACTAACAGTGTTCCTTGGTGTATTCCAGTAGAGAGTGAATGATCTTAAATGCTCATTATGCTCATTTAGACAAATTTCATAGTTCCCGTACAAGGCCAGGAGTTGAATAGGATGTGACTCTTTCTTGCCTTCTCCTTTTTCCCTCATTTGGAACCATTTAGTCTGAGGCAGTTTTAGGTGGAAACAGACATCCAAAATGCACGTATGAGGTTCATTTGGCTTGTTACTTGCCCAGGCACTAGTTGAGGCACAGCATAGAATAACTCCTAGCAATGGTGGAACCTTTTCTGCCCGCAGCTTAGTGTAATTAAAAATTCCAATTTTAAATTTCTAAAATGCTGCCCAAATATTGAAGGGATCTGAAATTTTTAGGTGTACCAAGTGCTGGTCTAGTTCTGATACTAATTACAATTGCTGATCTCATAGGTATCAGGATTGGCATAACAGAGCATTTTCAGAAATCCCTCTTGGAAGCATTAAACTGGTGAGTTTGTTATGCAGTGTTTATTCAGCATATTCTATTCACTGTCAGATGAGAAGCTCTCTTGACTGATTCCTGTTGATTTGACAAGGATCCTTGTTTTTTAGCAGACTACAAATACAGCCTTGGGGACATATTTTCTCTCCCCAAGGGTGTCTCACAAGGAATTGTAAATCTGTAGAAAAAAACAGTGGTCAAACCTGAATTTTACTGCAGCAAAAACATTAGAGTAGGGGCGAGTAGGCAAGTCACCCCATTGTGCTTGAATTCAGATGTGAGTCGTCTCTACGTTCTGTTCTGATATATTTGTCACTAGACGTTTTGTAATAAAAAGTAGCATGATGCCACTACCTGGAAAACCACGAACACCTGGACTTAATAGACAGGATTTGCAGGAAAACCTTGTACTTTGAGTAAGTGAAAAAAACTCTGAAGGCTTAGTTCCTTCTGCGCCCCCATGGCTTTCTTTTTCCAATAGCACATCATGTTATGGAAGGCTTCAGCTTATTAACAGACAGATAAGATTTTTTAGCATTACCAGACATTTACATGGTATTACTTAATCTTTAGTGTGATCGTGTCTGCAAAACTGGAAACAATATTTGAACATGAAAATGAAATACTGGTACTTTGTGACTCCACAGATGTACAGAGCTCAAGACCCAAAGTTTTCCACAAAAGAGATGTGATTGCCTAATTCACCATGGAATTGTTTACTTATTACAGATTTGCCTAACGGCTGGTGAATTTTAAAAAGATAGAGAAAGGGTTTTAAACCACAGGCACAAAACAAAATATAGCCAACATTTCAAAAGCAAAATATGTACTCTTTTTCATGTCCCTCTTGGCCAGCATGTGACTTCCATGTTGTGACTGATGTCCCCTGAGCAGTTATACCCTTTCACATTGCAGTTCAGGCTACAGGCCAAAACTTAGCACAGCCCAGATCATCAGGAAAGAAAATAATATTATGAAAATATCTCCTCTTAGAAGTAGCTTAGATGATATTAGGAATAGGTGGAAGTATTAGATTTTTTTTATCTATTTGCCAAGGATTGCTACTTTTTATCCCCCCAGTATTTTGTATTACTGGAGGAGTATGGCTTGATGAGGAAGACAAAAAGAAAAAAGAAAACAGAAAAAAAGAAAAAGAACAAGGAAAAGAAATAAGAGAAAGAAAAAGAAAAAAATCTTGGAAAAAAAAAAGAAAAAAAAAGCTATTTCCCTTAATACTTAACAGAAAAAGAAAAAGAAAAAGAAATAAGGGTTTAAATTTTATAAAATTTTAGTTAAAAAGTAGACCTGCCTGGGATTAACTAAATTCCAAAATTCTTGTTGGTATTTTTTTCTTTACCCTAGGATGGGTTTAGATGTTCCCTACCAAGGGTAGTAAAAAATACATGTTAGTGTGATAATGACAGAATAGTCTAGTCAGACAATAAAGTAAAGTATAATTAATACAGAACCATCTGGAAACACAATCTCTGTAGAGTTTCTTTTGGTTTTACAGTGGCACAGAATGGCTTTTAGATTTGGTAGCAGTTTTTCCATTTGTTCCAGTGGGATCTGAAGCTATTGGTCTGTACTTCAGTAGGTAGGATTTGCGTAAGTGTAAGCATCGTTCTCATTCAGCTTCTGGAACAGAATATATCAGCGAAATATCCTTCATTTTATTCAGTACACAAATGCTTTTAGTAGAATGCATTTTTAATTTCAAGCTGCTTTCAACCTTGTACTTTCCTCTTCCCCTCCCTCCACCCCTTTTTTCTCTGGAGAAATTCTTTTAAGTGTTAGGATAACACAGGAAGATGCAGCATTTAATATTCTGTTTCAACATTTAGTTGTTCATGAGGAGGACTGAGTTGACTATTCTCTTCTTGACATTTGAAGATCAGGATTGTGCCCTTGTCTCTTCATTTTCAAGTATCTATTGGCACCAGCAGCAAAGGAGATGAAGGAATCAGCCTTTCAGGCACTGGAAATGACAACTTCAGGAAGCATCAGCTGAGGCTATTCTATTACCCCTTTAGCATTCATCTGACCATTGAAAGTGGCTGAAGAATAGCATTTGAAAACAGAATAAAGGATAAAATTGCTATTTCCCTTAATACTTTACAGAAATTTCACTGCATCTTTGACAGGTGTCAGCATCCTGCCCGGTGCTCAGAACTGTGAAAGTCACTTTTCTTCAATTGACATGATTAGAGTAGAAGATAGGTGAACTGATTTTTGATTTTCAGGGATTGTCATGTGGAGGTGACTGCTCTATAGATGGAATATGAGGAATAGTGGGGTAGTATCTAAACTGCTTTGTTCAACTCACAGCTTTGGATGTGCAAGTATGACATTGAGAAAAAAGGAGACAGAGGAAAGGATTAGGATAGATGATCCACAGGTAGATTATATTAGGTTCACTTCAAACTCTACCAATCATATGAAAACAGTCTCACTATATGAAAGCAATCTCATAGTGAATATTTTCAGAAACTAGCCATGATAAAAATAGCCTCATTTGACATTGTTGGAGTTACGCTAATAGGAAGTGCAGGAACATGGGCCGTGTTAGATACAGACCAAGATGCAACATTCACACTAAATGACCTTTTATTCTGGAAGATCACAGATTTTATTAGTTGTGAAGAGGCATGCTCAGTTTTATTTGTTTGTAGATACTTCAAACTCAGAAACATAGCATGGAGTTCTGCAGTCTTGGTCTTAAAAATTGCACTATAACTTTGTTATCCTCCTGACTTCCATAGACACATTTTTTGTATGAGCCTACAGTGGTAGAAGCTTCATTAAGAGATTTGAACAATAAAACTACTCATGGTAATGTAAAGAAAATTTTGATTCATTGTTTATCTGAATAGTCAAAAAATACCTCCATGAGTTAGCTGTTGACATAGATATTGCTGAATAAAGGAATGATGTAAAGCAATTGTGACACTCTAGGCATTCAAGGTATTAAAAAAAATTAAAAGTACTTTGAGAGAGATGCTCTGAATTCATCTAGGTAGTTATTTTTTTAATAAAGTAAATAATCCAAAAATGCAGAAAACAGAAACAA
This sequence comes from Chamaea fasciata, assembly GCF_029207755.1. NCBI lineage: Eukaryota > Metazoa > Chordata > Aves > Passeriformes > Sylviidae > Chamaea > Chamaea fasciata. Next base: position 78,177,773 of record NW_027094087.1, on the reverse strand, counting down.
TTACTCAACCAAATTTTCAAGACTTTTAGGAATGGAGAGAATGCTAAAATATTCCCATAATTTTTAGTAAAAATCTAGATAATCAGAAGAAAAGAAATTCATAAGTATATTTTAAAAGGCTGTTATTTTTTATATGCATAAGGGGGTGTGTTAGTGCATATATTTATAATTAAAGTCATATTTTTGTGAAAGAGATGGACTTCAGAAGTTCAATAAATAGGTTTCTTCATATGTAATTTCTTTTCTTCTAAATTGAAAAAACCTCCTTTTCTTCACTTTCTTCGCTTTGTCAAAAGAAATGTTGGAAAATGCCCACATCTATTTTCTCTCTTTTTTTTTGTCAAGTCCTATTTGTTAAAGAAGTTCTATACTGTTTTTCCGTTGTCTCTGGATGGAAGAAGGAATTTTATTTGTCATTTCATGGCCTGATGATTTTTCTAAAGTTTTCCAACTCAGTTCCCATCACTGGTAGACAGCAGGGGGTCCTCTAGCTATGCTTAAGATTTTTAGTAGTATCTTCCTGTTAATGTCAACTTGATATCACTCTGTGATTGGAGTGACCTGAAAAGCCAGCTCTGCTGGATAAGTCCTTATTAAGGTGGCATACTGTTCTCTTATTACAAAATAAGTATCTAATTTCAACTGTAAAAAGGCTATCAAATAAATAGATTTATTTATTTATTGTATTGTATGACTAGGTAAAACAATTAACAAATAATCAACAATTTAAAAAATAATAAAATCAACAATTCAAAAATAATAACAATTAAAAAATAAATATTTTCATTAACATCTTGTTCTTTTTCACATTCCATTCTAAACATCAGTGTTGAAATATTGATAGGAAAGCAGGCTTTTGTAGGCCAGGTTATTAAAATGATAATCTTATAATAAAGGAATATTTATTATATATTATATATTACAAATATTATTCTTAATAAAGGAATATGCCAAGGATTTCTAACACACTTCAGTAGTTTTCATGCTTTTGGGTAGCCTCAGTGAGGGGGGAGCACTGTTGCTTCCATAAGTGAAACCAGAGCCTTAGCAGTGACAATAAACGGACGTAATACCAGAGTGATAGAAACTTATTTTGTTGACAAATGCCACCTGATGACCCCCAAAAATTTGACACGCAGAAATGAATGTGGCTTTGTTAACCCCATGTGTGCTGTACAAGAATACCAGTAAGCTTTCTTGTCTTCTTTTTAAAAATTTATAAAATTTCGGAAGCAGTTTAATTGAAAAGAGTTTAATTGACCATGGTGACGGAAGTATATATGAAGTGTCAATTATGAAGCAGCGATATGAGATATGTGAATATGTAACCGTCAAAGCTACTCTGCGCAGAGCTTCTAGATGTGTTCTCTAGAGTGTTTCAGTCCAGGCTCTGACAGGATTTGGAAGCAGGTTTCTGAATTTCCCATTGCATTCTTGGTTTTGGAAGTCATAATAAATTCATCGTAGCACTATAGCATGTGGTTTGAATGTAGTCAGAAAGCATTCTGTCACGTGGGAAATGTCTACAGAAATTATTGACAGATTCAAACGAGTCCAGGTAACTCTATGGTAGAATGTTTTTAACAAAACTGTGAAATTCTTTCTGCACCAATCCTGATACAGTCTGCAGTGTGGAATACCGTGATTTCTGCCACTAAACCATGGCAAAATGGCATTGTTCACCCACATGCTGTCTCCAGAAATGTGTCTTTTACAATAGATTCTGTAAATCTACTTTTACAGTAGATTCTGTAAAAGTCCTATCATTTTAACAAAATGGTGAACAGTGGCAGAATTGTGAGAAAATGTCTTTTTGTGGTTTGTTTGGTGGGGGCTAAAACTACATGCTCAAAATAGCTGTTTAAAAATGAGCTTTTTGTCTCCTCTTTTTTATTTTCTAGTTCTGGGAACTATTTCTTCCCTCAAGCCTGTTTTGTTAACTAACTGGATTACTTAAACACAGGGACTAAGTTGTAATTCCTTCCAGAGGAATTTTATATTGAGCCACCTTACCACAATGCACATAAAACTTAACTTTCACAACCTGATCTGGCTCTTTTGGTCTTGACCATGGATATCTCCTAGCTATGCTGTAGATGAAAGCAAAGCAGGATCAGGTACATATATTTGATATTTTCTACTGAATCTTGGAAAAGTTTCCCTAAATAAGACTCTCTTCTAGTCTGCTAGGTGCAACTTCTGCAGAGGAGAACAGTAAAAAAAGTGATATTGAACAGATCAAACATCATTTCAGATGTCAGATTTAGTATACATATTGAATAATACATAATGATTTCAAAATAACATAATTTAAAAATATAAAATCCATATTGCGTGGGTAGCAATTAAGTGAAATGCAATGAGGCGAAAAGCATTCCAGGCCATATTCTGTTAAAGGTTCTTTAGACTTGGCACCTACTCCTTGATACCATCAAAGGTGATTTGAAATGTAAATAATACTTAGAAAAAGAGCTATACTTTTATTCAGACCCCTATACTTAATTAGTGACATAACTTGCAAAGTTTTTGTATTTGAAAGGTGTTAGTTCAATAAAATTGAACAGGGTTCTTTTTTTTGAGAGATGTACTTAGTAGTTTCTCTTTCATCTTAAAAGTAATGTAATAATAAAAGATTTAAGGTTGAAACTGAAAGGACACTTTTATTTCTATTTCTTTATATTAAAATGGCTTTATATCTATCCTGTGCAACAAAGTTAACAAAAATACTATCCTAGAATTAAAGTATTTTTTCTAAGATGCTGAAAAAATTAAGTAACATCTCTAGGGAAGTGTTAGTGTGACATTGCAAGAGACCTGTCCTCTCTTGTCAAAACTTCTGGCCCTAGGGAGCTTGTTTATCTTCTTGAATGCTTTTCTTAAGTGTCGTTCACCATGTGCATAGTGTATTATATGCATTTTACTTTGGACTTCAAGAATGTGTCTCAACATCACTTGTTTGAATCCTCATATAACCACATGGGTAATTTTTCCACTTTCTGTATTTTCAAATGCTGTATGACAGGGAATATAAAAATATTTTGAGTATATCACTCCTTTTACTTCAAAGAATGGCTTTGAATATTTTACTAAATATATGTTGAAAAACAGTGTCTACTAGTTGTCTAGAAGACACTAAAATGTCCTAAAAATGGCCTGGTACTCAAAGCAGTATTAAGATATTCAAAGCAAATTTATGGGTTTTTTTGCCAAAAAAACACAGGTATATAGAGGAGCAAAGAGGAGTATAGGACTCCTATAGGAGTGTTTTCTCTTTTTTTTGTCTTTTGGTCCCTATTTTGCTTAAAAAATTGCTGAGAAGATAATGAAATCAGAAATATCCCCTAAGTTGTTTTGTTTTTTTAAAAAGTCGATATTCGAGCCTAATTAACAGCCCTGTATTGTGGGGAAAATCCATTCTGCAGTATTCCTGCAGTTGAAATGCTTAGTGCAATGTAGTATTAGGCTGCAAACATATTCCTGAGTGGGTTTAAATCAGTGAGTATTATGCAAAACCCAGTAACAAAAGATTTTCCAAGGAAAGTTCACGTGTAACAGAGCATCCAATTTTCTACTTTTGTTCCTTAAGACTACTGCTTCCTTTCCAAGAGGAAATAGAGTGTACATGAAGAATGGCTAAACTTTTAAACTGTAAGAATGGCAGAGCCAAAGATAAATGCAGTTTTCTCTAATAGAATTATGTATACATATGCATACACATGGAGTTAGAAAACTTAACCAAGAGGATTTTCCATTATGTATAATCATTTTCATTGCTGTTCAAAGGAACACTGTTGTTACAGTGGTCAGGGAAAAAGAAAAGACCTTTCAGCAAGAATGCCTTCAGGATATACTGTATCACCTTGCCAGTAGTACGATGTGGGCTACCTTAGTAAAAACCTTAATAAAAAATAAAAATGCCTTAACAAAAAAATACTGTAATATAAAATTTCCTGTTAGCTTGGAAATGTAAGAGGGTAATGGGAATGCATTTTTCTAACACCCAACTCTGTGTGGCTCTTCAAAACAATTACCAGGAAAAGGTAGGAAGCAGACTAGTGCAACTGTAACCCCATATATACAAAATAGAAATTGCTACAGAGATTGCTTTGAAATGAGAATGACCTATGAATAGAAAGATCATAAAAACAAATGTTACAGGAGGTATATGATGTGAAAATATGTGAATAAATATATATCTTTTTTTTTTCTGTTGAGATCTGAAAGGTAATTTTTGAATTTTACCTACAGAGTGCATGTTTATTGCGTAAACTTAAATGCTATCTATAGCATGAATAGAAGTCGCATTAGTCTGTAATATAGCTTTTCCTTTGTTTTTCCTTTTCTCTTTACATACTGTTGAAAAATCTTTTCCATGGTATTGCTTTCTTAAGTGTGCTTTCAGCTTAACCATTTTTAGTGTAGAAATTGATCAGTTAAAAAAGTTTGTCTAATGTAAATTCTTAGAAAAAAGTTTTGTCATGTGTTCACGGTATTTGAAGGTCTGCTTCAGAGCATTAAAAAACTAAGTAGAATCTTTTAATAATTTTTGGTACCATAGATTTTCGGCTAATTTCCTCTAATACTCTCTTTTCCATGCTAATAAGACAATAATTGTGCTAATAACTTAATAACTGTTACAAATTGTAGAACAAATGAAAACAAGGCTATGAAGAAGCATTTGGACTCTAAAGCACGTGGTGTGACTCTTGGGGACAGTTCTGTGAAGTGCCTGGAGTTAGACTCCAGTGATCCTTGTGGGTCTCTTCCAAATCAGGATTTTCTATGATTCTTTGATTCTGTATGGGCTTGTGGTGAACTGATCTGTCAGAGAGGGAAATTAACTCATACTCCAAAAGGTAGAACGCAGCCTGTTGGGCTGCTTTTGGCCTCCTGGTCTGGAACACTCATGTCCTCTGAGCCTCTTCTCCTTCCCTCCTCTCCCCAATTTTGTCAACCACAAATATTTTCATTACAACCGTAAATATTGGTAGTATTTATACATTCTTTTTAAAAAGGAGTCATTTGCTACATGAACTGTTGATATTCGGTCAATAAACAGAACCTAGTACTCTGAAGATCTGCAGAGCGGTAGTTACAGCACTAATATCAATCCCCATATTTCTTATCCCTATCCTTACAAAATACAGCTTAGAGCTTTATTTTGAATCATCACATACAAAAACAAGAAAATAGGAAGGGAAGTAGGAATGATTCAAAATAGAAATTAAATCCAGAAAGCAGCATGGAGCATAGAAGATCCTTCTAATAATATTTTGTCCACTTCCTTTCTTTTTTATCTGATTTTCTCAGTGGTTCCTACTTGTTGTTTTGCTAGTTTCTTGACCAAAGCTAGAGTCATAGTAGACATTCATTTTCATTTGAGTGTGCAAAGCTAAAAATGTAGAGAGAAAAATCTTTACTCTCAAATGTTCTAAATAGTTTTTAAGTAGTCTTCAGTGCTGTCCATTTTTCCAAGAAGGTCTAGACCTTCATTTTTATCCTTGAGAGAGCGAAATGAAATGAAACTATCTAGTCTAAATTATTTCTCAGAAAACAATGCATGCAATGGCCTTCATTTCATGTCCAGCAGAGCTCAAAGAAAAAGAAATGAGTGGCTGCTGCGCCTGGTTGGAATCTCATGGATCAGCAGCACAGGTTTGTAGCTACAACGTAGGTAGCTCATAACCTCCTTCAGCAGCTCCAAAGGCCCAAACATAAATATGTTCATTTCAGATAAAACTCCCTCTAAATTCAACTGGAAGCAAAGCCCAGATAAGAGTGAATACTTTTGAAAGTTCCACTTCCCATATCATTAAATGGAATGATGAAACAGTTTCCTGTTTTCTGGTGTAATGAGGTTATCACAGAAAATGAGTTACCACAACAAAAGGACTCAAAAGTAGTTGAGCTTCTAACACTTTGAAAAAGTAATCCATTTATTGCTGTGATTTACAGCTCGGTTTTCCTGGCATTAGTTTGATTGTGAGGTCTGAGAAGCTTTAATATATTCTTGAGAGGTGATGTTTTTATGAAGTGAGAGACAATAATAACAGTACTTGTTTAGTTCAGTAAGCTGTTTAAGAGTAAATTTATGTTTTAGTTTAACATTCTGTGTTTGGGTATAGTTTATATTTTCTTCAAGATTTCCAGTAGCCTTTCTCTATATTGTGCTGAGTGCATTTTAGTTTGAGTTGCTTTTCACTGTAAGGAGCAAATAACGTTCAGAAAGGGAATGGCATGATGGCCAGATGACAGTTCAGAAATGGCATAATAATCCTACCACTAGTACAATATTTCATGCTACTGAAAGGGGGAAAAGTTAGAAAACCACAAGAAAACAATTTTGATAAGCTGTGTTAAGACTTGAAAAATATTTCACTGAAGTCATGGATGAAATTTTAAATGCTGCATACTCTTTCATTTTTTCACATCTTCGAAAAAACCACCAAAATAATAATCGTCAATAAGGGAAATTTTATCACAAGTAAGAAGTGAACTAACTTCCAGGAGATTCCACTAGCATGGTGTATAACAGTAATAACTGAAGAATATATTCCTTGAGGAACTTTGCCTGTGAAATCTCATGTGACTTTTACTGCGTTCTAAAGTATGTCTTCCTAAGAAGCTTCAGTTTAACCTTGATTTGTGCACCACTTCTTCATTCCCCTCTGACTTATTTTCTAGCAAAAACTAGAAATAGTTTTAATGCCTATAAATTCTCTTGAGAGCAGTTTAATATGATATGGCTGTGTAGTAGGGCACAACCTTTGAGGTTGCTGTGAAGGTAAAGAATATTTTAGAAATATTACAGAGATTAGGAAGCAATCGGATAAATGGTTGTGACTTCAAGACTTAAAAAGCCTCCACAAAAAAAAAAAAAAAAAAAAAAAAAAAAAAAAAAAAAAAAGCATGAGTGTTTGACCTTTTTTTAAATTGACCAAAATGTTTCAGAACAAAATAGTATTGTGTAAAGGAGGTGCTTGAATTTTGGATGTGTGCAATAAAAGATAAATCGTCAAAGTTCATGTGCAGTCAAACATTTTGGAGCCACACAAACCCACTGCACCAGTTTTCTCTGTTACCACAAGTAGGTTAGAAAATAATTGAGGTAATCCAGTGCTATGAGTTTTCTTGATGTTTTTACATTGCTTTAGTGGTGTGCAAGTATAGAAGCTTCAAGAAGTGAAATTATGTAGGCATTGGCATGGAATATAACTATTACCATTGGAAGACAAGTCTGCATCCTCGGACTAATAGAGACTGGCAATGAAGACACTCATCTCTAACCTTACTTTCTTCAAAATAATATTCAGTAGTTTTCATGAACCAAGTTCAAGAATTTATGATTGAAACAATATTTCAATGAGTGTGGTGGTTTTCTGCAGCTTCATTGTAGAACATAAATTTACCTTGATTTTGTTTGCTGCAGAGTAACAAAGTTTGTCTAGCATACTAGACCCCAGTATTTTTGGGGTGTAGAATTACTACTGAGCCGATTGTTCTCCATACAGACATAGATTAGGAGATATGTTACTGAAGATTACTACTGAATTGGTACTTAATTATTCAGAGGCTATCATCCAGGTAATTAAACTGTCTGAATTACACTTAATTTGAACGACAATTCTAGAGCAGGTAGTTCTTTCTAAACTGGGAGTCTTCATTGAGTGATAAATCTGGTGTCACTTTTGTTTTTATTTGCAATATAAATTCTTTATACGCTGAGGTGTGATTCTTGTCGCACAAAATTACTCAGTGTCATGGTGGCAGTGCTTTCTTGATAGGCTTGTAAAGTCAGTTCATAAAGACTGCATGTTCTTTGTGTTAAGTGGTAAATTTAAGGTTTTCATTAAGCCATAAACTAGAGATTGTTTTGGAGATTTTGGGGTGGTTTTTTCAGCAGAGCAGTATACTGTAATTGTAGTCACCATGAAAGAAACAAATTATATAGAAGTTTTAGCTGTCTGTGTAGTTCAGCTTGCTAAATTCCCAAACGCTTTCTCCATTGTGCATAGCAAACTGATTTAAACATTTAATTGAAAACTTGAAAATTCCACAATTAAAAGTCAAGAACCAAATTATAATAGCCCTGCATCCTTTACCCACAACTAATCATCTAGTTTGTGCAAGTCACAAATAAAGACAGTGCCCAATATCTTCTAAGACTTCTGTGAAGAAATGCATTCATGTTAAAAACATTGTTCTTCAGTGAAAGAGACCTGCCTCCACCCTACTCCACCTCCCTTGTAAATGTTACTGCTCTTATAAGAAAGGAAGGGATGCAATGGGCCAAGCATTTTATTTTATATAAGCGACCAGCACACTAGGAACATACCTGAATATGATTTACAGGTTTGGACTTTTTTTTTTTTCCCCCTTTTTAAAGAAAACAGTCATAGTGATTTTCTCTGTACCATAGGTTTTCTGTTTTGTTGTTGTAGGCTTGGATAGTTTTTTTCTTTTTTTCTCTTTCTACAGTAATATTATTTTGGCTGCTGTCTTGTGTTACAGGTCTAGATGGACTTTGTTCCAATACGACCCTTCTCTGTGAATCCTTATTCAATGGGATTGCAGCCGGGTTTATACTGCTGCGATTCTGCTGTCTGCTGTGTGCTTACTATCTACACAGCATGAAGCAGGCAGAGTAAAGGAAGTATTTAGAGATTTTTTTTTTTTGCGTCCATATCCACATCTGCTATACCTCTGTGAAGTTTCTGGTTTTTTCTGTTCCCCCAGATTGTAATCTCAGCAACAGCAGTATTCTGTATCTTTGGTAATAACCAACAGCTGGCATCATGCTAGATACCACTCCTTGATGGTGCAAAGATATTTTTCATACTTTGTAGGTACAGAATTCAATATAAAACTTTAAATTGCAGCTTCAAGAGGTGGGTTTCTAAAATTCAGTTTCTCAACTGAGCAACAGCTTCCTGTGCTTTTTGCTCTTAAAGGAAACATAACTCATTTATTTGTTCTATGGTAATTATCCAAGAGCTGTATTAGTGTATAATTTAAGATCTCCTTTGTCAAAGTGATGCCACCTTGGCTGTTATCTGAGCTTTCTGGTCCTGGTGTTTCTCCTTGTGAGAGCAGTCCCAGGAGACAGGGATGGATGCCAGGGAGATTTCTGCCTCTTAGAAGGATGTGCCTTTACTCTTGCAAAACAGAGTCGCCATGTGGGGGGGTGGGGGGGTGGGCACAGGGGTCAACCTATTCTTCACCTGTGAAGAATCTGTGATCACTTTTGCAGAGCACCTGTCTTGCTGAGACCTTGATCCAGGAAGGTAACACAGGGCAGGAGCCACAGGGGGATGTGCAGTCAGGTTGCTGTTCCTCTGTGCTGTCCTGTGGGATACCTGCTGTGGTGCATTCCCAGGCCTTGTGGTCTCAGGCTGTGGATCCTTGTTGCTCAGGCTATTTCTGAGAGGACAGGTACACAAGTGACTGCTGTCTGTAACCAGCCACAGAGGCTGTAAACAGCCCATTTTGCTTTTTACTCCCCCTTCCAAAGAATCATTATACCGCTGCCAGGGCTGACAGTGCTGCATTAAGATAGATGGCACACATCACATACTTAGCTTTCTGCACTAGCTCTAGGAAATCCTACTAGTATTTTCAAATTTTCTGTTTATGTTTTAATTAGCATGATTTTAAGAATGACACACCTGGTTTTGTACATGCAGCCATGCAAGGGAAATGCAGTAATTTATTTCTAAGGATGCTGCAGTTTTAGCTCAAAACATGACTAAAGAGTGCTCCTAATGTAGCACTGACAGTGGCTATGATTGTATTTAGGTTTCTTTTTAACTAGAGCTACTTGTTACATTTTGTTCAGGTCTTAATCAATGATTCATATAATTCTTTCTGATCCTTTTTTTTTTTTTTTTACCAAAAGCATAAAACATGCATAGAAGATTTGATGTGGAACTTTTCTTATAATTTTTTTCACATAGAAAAATAAAGAAATGTTGTGCAATAAAAATATATTTTTATTAACACTTATATAATATATATAATCTTAACATATGTTCTCCTTTTTTGGTGTGAAATATTCTCTATTAAATAGCAAAAACAATTGGAACAACAGAAGGTGTATATAATGTGTATAACAATTTGTGAGGACATGACTTAAGCAATAAAAAGAAAAGGAAGTCATTAGTTCAGAACAAGCAATGGCACAGTTATTATTATGGATCTAATTAAAATCATTTGCCTTTTTGTACATATGAAAAATCAATTTGTACTTTTCATGCACACAGAAATCTATGCACTATAGTGAGGATTTCATAAAGAAAAGTCCTTCTGCCTCTCGGTTTAAAATTTTTAGATGCAGCTAACTTTAAAGAGACTCAGTAGTACTTCCTTTCTGATAAAAGAACAGATTTATTTTATAGAATCTGGGGCAGTTTCATGATTTGTTTGTGGTTTAATGAGGGTGTTGTGGTAAAGGAAACCATTATTACTGGTAACAATCACATTAATTTCAAATGGTTGAAGCAAAGCAATTCAGTGAGCAAAATTTGCAAATCAGTGCTGTAAAAATGATTTGTTGTGCTTGAGTTGAACAGTTGATGTGTTTGTTGCCTATAAAACTGAGATACAGTACATAGTGCAATGATGTGTAAGTGGATATATAGTAAATAGAAATAGATGGGTTTTTTTCTTGCATGTATTTCTTTTCAGCACCTATCAAAGATGCATATGTGTTTTATGTAATAAAGATAGTATCCTTAAGCGTATTTTTTCATTAATGCTTTAACATTTCAGAGAGAATGGACTTAACTCAAAGTAAAGCAACAGATTAATGTGACACTTAAAAACAGTAACTGTTAGACAGTAGTGACAACTGATTTTGCATCTTTTAGAAGAATACAAAGGTGCAAAACTGACTACCTTAATTATTTGGTGTGTTTGAGGACAACCAAGTCAATTGTTTTGCATTATCCTCATACCTTGGCATCTGATTTCAATCTCATGTTTTCACATATTTACCATAGTAAATTAGGTACCTTTTTCATTTCCTTTTTTTGCTCTCGAGTTTTGACTGGGATGAGTAACCAAGAACTTTGTAAGGAGGAAGACTGGCAAGTTTGATAAAATTGATTTTGCAGACTTTGTGATTGTTCAGATTTGGCTTTATTAAGCTAATAGATAGTATCTTTTTCACTTTTTTCTATATAGAAGTGTTTCAATGTTTGCTTTTGTTCTGGAAAAACATCTGCCTGTCCCATTGCTAACATTTAAATCAAATTCTATTTCTAATGTTTTGTCTATTAACTTTATGAACTACTAAATTTCAAGATTTGAAGTGAAAAGAAGAAATTTTAAATATCTTTGCCAACCTACCCTGTTGAAAGCAGTTCTTTTCTTCTGTTTGATGTTTTATTCAAATCTCTACAAATCCACAGATTTGTGGGTTTTCAAAGCATTTATTTTTGTCATCAACTATGACCGTTAATGAACTGGATGCCCTTCAGAATTCAAAACAAAACAGTTACTTTCCTTCTCCAGTGTGCTTTGCAAACATGAATTGGTCAATTCTAGCATTAGGGTTACCACCTTCATTGTTTAGCAAGTACTGTAAATAGAATCTTTGTGGTCTGAGATTCCAGATCTGTGAGACTCCAGATTGCAGAGCTGTCATAGTGGAGCATAGCAGAGAAGTGGGAGATCTCCACACAGCCTCAGGTGTTGTGATGTAGGATTCAATTAGCTCTTCTGTATTGCACAGCTGTTCAGGCTTTTTCCAAATATTCAGTTTGGACAAGATATTCCATTACTCCTTGTGAACAGACTGCAAAAGAATCTGAGAGATGATTTTAAGCGGGAGGAGAAAGGAGGTTGGTTCTCATTCATGTGAGAAAAACTGACCCAAATTTAAGCAATTTCTAGTACTACTGACATCACGGCATTTGACCTCCATGTCTGAGCCTTTGTGATGTTGCAGTTCTTGCCTCTGACTTCCCATTTGATCTTAAAACCTTCCTTGGCAAAATAGACCAGATGCCAGTTGTCTTATGGTGTTTTCTTCCTTCTGTATTCTATTGAAAATATAATTCAAGCCAAACCTTATTTCCCAGATTTCATGCACCATTAGAAATAGTTGCATTATTAAATTAAGAATTCCAGATAGAAGAAAACAAGAAATGGTTTCACCAGCATGTTTATTAAAAGTTCCTGTAGTTTTGGTACAAAGCTACACTGATACCCTATGTATCCTTCTGCAAAGGGCTCCTCCAAACAGTAAGAGCAGTATCTGTAATAATTTGATTCCACATACAGCACCTTCCGTGAGAAAACAAGACAAAACTTCATTGACTTAATGGTGTGAAAATCTCTCTAGTGTACTTAGGTTTATAATTGATAAGAAAATTTTAGTCTTTCTGTGAACAAACTGTGAAATTAATAAAAAAACCTACATTGAGATCTTTATGTAAAATTTCATATTTTCATTTATAAATGCCTTGTAAAAAGTTCTTCTTAACCATTAATCTTTATCTCAAGAAAAACATTACAGAGAACTCCTGCATATGGTAGGGAATCTGATATGCTGAGACTTCATAGCACAGTTGCATATCTACAGAGATATTGCTAGAAGCATTCACTGAATTTCACAATCACACTCTTGTGCATGATAAGTATTTGAAATCTGAGCTAAACATTCTTCACAGCTCTTAGTGAGACATGCTGCCTCAAGTATTTGAATTCAGCAACAGGATTTTTTTTAGTCACTAAATCTCTATTCTAGTGATCATCTTTAGGGTTGAACTGAGTTGAGTTCAGGACTCTACTTACACCTGGATGTGAGTAAATTTCAGTTAATCTCTGTTAGTGTTTTGTCTTTCTGTTGCATAGTTTTGGAAAGGACTGAGTATAAGTAGAGAAATGTGAATAGAAAAAATACATTTCCCCAGTGACCAGTTGAACTACAATTTTGTGCCTTGAATTTCTATTTGCAGCTAAAGGAGCAGATTTAACTCGTGAAGCCCAAGCCAGTTAACATCTCCTCATCATTGCTCATTCCGAACAAACGGTACCAAATATCAGCATATAGCAAGGCCATGCCTGATTGGGAAACTTCCTTCCCTGGGTCACACTCACCATTCCCTCACAATGTCCTTTGCTCCTGTTTAAGGCTCAGCTAACTTCACATTTTCTGTATTCTCTTCAGGAGTGTTAAAACTTGGTTGTTAAGCCATGTCATAGGAATTTCCTGTAAGCTAAACCACTGGCTCTCCAGAACTTGATGAAATTATATATTTTTTCATATGTTTAGAGTTTTCTATGTCATACTGTATTGTACATGTCAAAACAGAGCTTGCTTCAGAAGATGAAATAAAAGGCCAAAAATCAATAAATCTTCTCACAGTTTGCCACTAGGGACCATTATACAGTGTTTATTAGTTGTCTTTCTTACCCTTCAGATGAAAGAAATAACAAGTCTGTTGAGCCTTGGTGTGTCAGACTGCTCTGTTGCCTGCCTGTGCTGCCTGCTGTGAGGTATCGGCACTGCCGGCGTGAGCAGCAGCACTCCAGCCATGCTGGGGAGGCATCTGCTGTGGGCTGGGTGTTGGTTCATGACACACTGGGACATCTTCTCACAAAACATTTTTTGTAGCCCTTTTTTATCAACTTTCATGCTTCCTCAGCAGGACCACTGATGATTCAGTGCTAGGTACTATAACACAAGCCACTGAAGAAGAGTAGGCTTGCGGGCACTTTGGGCTTGGGGTGTGTCAGAAGGCAGGTTTACTGCACATGGCTGAGTGGCTCTTTCTCTCCCTCGTGGCTGGGACTGTGAGGAGTCCCCAGACATGTTTCAGTCTTGGAATTTCTCATCTGTCCCCTGCTTAACTGAGATGCTCCCTGCTACATCCAGATCAGGTAATCAATGCACACAGTTATAACCCATTTGTCTGAAAAAACAATTTTTTTATCATCAGAGAGACAAATGAAAAACACAACCATGAGAAATTCTGAGATATGAAAGCATAAGTTGATTTTTTTTTCTCTCATAATTTTTTTCTGTCTTTTTTAATACTTCCCTACTAAATTTTCTGGTTTGACTTTCATGCTGATTTTTAAATTCCAGTTTTACAGATCATTGATAAGCGATGTGGATTAAAGAAATCATATTTGGATCTTTCATGGACAAGAAAACTGACACTTTCTTACCTTAAAATAGTAGTAACTAAAAAGTGTTTGCTTAGTAATTCATGCAAACAGTGTAAATGTGAAGAAGATAACATTTCTCCCGAGGGAAGTGTTAGAATACTGAAATCTTAAATCTGTGGTCACAGCACCAGCCTGACAGAGTTCATGGAGCATTTGGCCAATGCTCTCAGGCACGTGGTGTGATTCTTGGGGGTGAGCCTGCAGGGCCAGGAGTTGGACTCGATGATCCTTGTGGGTGCCATACAACTCAGCATATTCTGTAATTCTGTGATTTTATTTAGGCTGGTGAAAAAGGAGGTAATTTAGTCTCTAAGCCTGGAGGAGTCCAACACACATTTTATCCTAACAAAAATGTATCACAAAAGAAAACTGGTTACATGTCTGTTTGTTTAAATAGCTGTTTAAAATTTCCTTTATATTTGTGATAATTTTCATTATGACTTTTTTTATAGACTTGGGAAGTGGTGGGCTGGAAGCCATTATCAAACTTGGTAATGAAGACTAGAGGCAAAAATCTGAGACAAAGCAGGCAAGTGAGCAAAATTAAAAGAGAAGTTAAAAATGGTCCTTGTTTCAGCTATTCTCTGTGCACTGAAAAGGCTTCAAATAGATTTTTTCTCTTGAGATCTAGGCCAAAATAGACAATCTGAAGTTGAAATTGTCACCACTAACCTACACTTTTCCTGCACATCACAGGTGATATTTACAGTCTCAAAGTTGTTTAAACATGTCTGTATTCTGTAAAATCTTTTAACGTGAAGGAGAAATCAGTATAGAAGACAAAGCTGCAGTAGTGTCTCATTATCCAAAAATGCACCTGGGCTTCCATGTAAATCTCTCTTTAAAGTGATGTGAACTTTTTATTTGCTTTGTGACTGTATCAAAGCTTAATATATTTCATTCCTGTAATGTGTTCTGTAAAGCATCAGACACATTAGGTTTCCTGATATATTTTTGCTACTTTCTTTCTGACATCTTACCATCCCATGAGGCAAATGACTAATCTGCACTGGCATATTCCCTGGTGACTTTGTATTGGCAGAATTAATTCACATCTCAAGTCCCTTCACACTCTGTTCTGTAGAGAAGTAGTTAGATGGAACAGGTGTGCCAAAGGTCTGAATAAAGTCCAAAGGGCAAAATTATGGGTGAAAAGGTTAAGGAATGAGAAACAGTTTTGTTTCCATTTGTTCCTAATTGAAACATGGCTATCAGGAACAGGATGTGCCCTGGAGTAATGGGAAGTCAAAATGACCCAGCAAGTCCCTGAAAACTGCAGTAACCAACCTCTACAGATAATTGGAAAAAATCCTGAGAGCTCTTCCTTAACTGTTGCTAGCAGAAGTGACTGGTATCTCTGTGACAGGATCCCAAGCAAGAGGAGGGATATTCCCTAGGGTGTGCTCTGGCATCTTAGTCCAGATTAACGACACCTTTCAACACCTCCCATGCACCAAACCTCCCTTTTCTCTGCTATTTTAAAGATGTTATAGAGGACAAAATCCAGTCTATTCATGCATCTGGCAATTGAAAAGAAAGAGGAAAAAAAAAAAGGTTAATGGTTCACTATTTACCACCTTTATTACTGGAAATATTCAACACCACTATCTGCTCTTTATTCTCCACCCTGCCGGTACATGGTGTTTTTTGCTCTCATGCACCCAGAGCATTATGGCAGCACTGCCTGATAGAATGGTGGTGGAGATGAGTCCCAGAACTTCTTTCCCTCCTGGTTCCACTCACCCTAAGCAGAGCTGCATCTGTGTAATGGCAGCTTACTCAGACACTGGCTATGGCAATGCTTTCTGAAAAAGCACATTGGAATTCTCAGCTGCGGAGTTCCACCTGAAGAATTCTTGTGCAGTTCCCTGATGCCCATCTTTTCATAATTAAGCCATCACACTCTGTTATGAATTCTCTACAACCCAGCAGTAGGGAAATTCTACCTCTAGAAAATCAGTTTAGGCTGATAAAATAGAATTTTTAGATCAGTTTGGGGAAGAATTAACACATATAAATCTATCCAGATTTGGGTGTGTCTGCCTAGTCTTGATGAATTTTTGTTACATAACTTTTTTGATACACAGATCTCCAGCATAAAAGCCCTCTGAAATGAGCTCTCTAAGAAGATATCTAAGGCTATATAGAGAATGATGATTAATAAAGTCTCCTCCTCTCTTTCCTCCCTCCATCCATCTGGAACAAAACTGTGGCAGACTAGAGAGAGCAATACACATTACTTATTTTCTGTCATTATGATCTGGGTAGATTTATTTGGAATCTCTTGAGAGGATGCAGAACAAGAACATTTTGATTTTGCTTTTTGATTTTGTCAGAGAAGCATTTTCTGCTTATATCCCAAAATACAGATTTAGGTTTTCTTGTACGCTAGGGCAATCAGGAATCACTTTAAGGTCAATAGAAGCTTTTCTGTGAGTTAAAATCTCATTGCTTCCAAGTATTGTGTCTTGCTACCTTTGAGGAGTGGGATTGGAGGGTTTCCAGATTCTCCCTGGATCACAGCACCGAATTTAGCTCTTAAAGGCATTCATTATCATACTGTTTTCAAAAGCAAAGGAGTGTTAGGGCTCCTGCTTAACCTTTTACTAATGATAATTTAGACATCTTTCAGAATGAAGAGTAGCACACTTTTAATATTATCATTTTACAATCCCTAGTACATTCTTGATATATTCTTCCTCATAAGAAAATTTATGCATACCAGCTCACCCAATTGCAAGGTATAAATATTTTGATTAATATATGTGTAATGTAACATATATGACCAGCGTTTGTTCATCAGTCCTGAATTTGATGTGGATATTTGAATAAATTGGAGAGATCATTGAATTTAATTTTTTCTCCTCAGAGTTTTCTATCCCTTCATTCTTAGAGGAGCAGCATTGACTTATGTTCAAGATAATTAACAGGTTAATGAAACACAAAAGCAGCCTATTTTCCATCAGTAAAGTATCCATGAACCATGAAGCAATGAGCCAAATATTTGTACTAATATAGTGCAGTTTGTTCTATACATGCTCATAGAAGGAGCCTTGTAACCCCAGGGATTTCCCCATGCACAGAGTAACTGGGTAAAGCTGTAATCCAGAAATTATTTCTCAATTACTTTAAATTTGGAGACTGTACAGTCTTTTGATTGACAGGTGTACCAGTGCGTTTTGAAACTGCCATTGCAGATGTAGGGATTTACCTTCATTTGTTACTGACATTGTGATATTTTAGTACACTCAGTAGAAGATAGTGTTCCCTAGTAATTAGTCTATATTAGAGTCTTGATTCATATTACTAAACAGTCAGCAAGTCAAACTTTTAAATCAGTAGGAGTGAAAAATACTAACATACCTCTTAAAAGTATTTTATTTTGTGATAAAGCATTTTTATCTACTTCAGGTTATTTGTTGCATGTTGTTACATAATAAAGGGAATAGTTCACATTCATTCTTCTAGGATTTCCAAAGACACAGCATGTATTATTTATTTTTTAATCCAGCATAGGTCAAAATCCAACTGCTGCCACTTGCAAGTACTCATCAGTGTTCTAAAATGTTGTGCTAATAAAATATCTGGTAGGCACAACTTCTAGCTTTTGAATGGTTTTCTGTTTCTTTAATATTTTAATCTTTTTCTAAGGCACTCATTTCTCACAAGAATGATTTACCATCGTAGAAATTAATTGCAGCATTGCGTACCCTACTGTCCTAATATTGCCAGGCATGTAGCATTGTGTCACGCTGTAAAAGAGCTGCTCTCAGGGTGTGGTAGGTGATGAGGATCAAACTTCCTAAAATTTCATTTTTCCATATTATTCATTATGGGGATTTTTTAAAGCATCCAGCCACTATCTCCAACTTGTTTCCGGACCGCTGTTTCTCAAAATAGCTTTCACTCTCTTTACAACTTCCTCATCAGAAGCTTCTATTTTGGAAAAAATGAACTAAGATACTTTGTTTTAAAATATGTGTAACCAATTCTTTTGTTTTCCTTCATTTAAAGCAACTAGTAGAGCAGTCAATCATGCTGTGTTGGGAATTAGATCATTTGAGAAATGTATGATGAAGACAGCAAATGGAAGTCAACAGGTGACACAGGCATTTACATACCATACAAATTGCTTATGGTGGAGTAGTAATTGTGAGCCCATTAAATACTCAGTAGCAAATGTGGGAAAATGCAGCCACATTTCGGCTGTTGCAGAATTTTCAAAGAGGAGGATGTAATTCCTGAAACTGTACATCATGCTCTTCCTATCCCTGGAATTCCATCATCTTGATATGAGCAAGAGCTGGCTTGATGATGGAAATACAGCTTGCTTTCCTGCCTAGATTTGGACAGCAGTAATTATTTTGGTATCAGAAAATTCAGTATAAGCATGTTTATGATCCACAGACAGCAAATTTCAAGGCCAAGCAGGAGTATTGAGTGCCATTACTATCCCAACAGCAACTCTTTTGGGGCCAGATTTGTCTCTACCTCATGAAACTGTAACAGAGATGACACAGAATTATTTCCTGTCAGAGCAGGCACAAGCTGGTTTGGTAGCAGAAGTATCTCAGGATGATATCCAGATCCTAACACACCAAATATTGCTGCTGTTGCTGCAAGAAGTTGCAGAACTAACAATGCCTAGATGAGCTACTCAGAAGTGATCTGCTGGGGCAGAGTAGCACAGAAAGGCAGATACACACTCAGTGTGGCACACATTGTTGCTCACTGGAGCATGGGGACATTGCATAATAACGTGGGCCAGTGGTTTGGGCCAGCACCTCCTCCTCCACCACCATCTGAACACAAGAAGAGTCTTTGTTTTCCTTCCTCCCCCACAGTAAGACAAAATTAATTTTCTTTTTGGGAAAAATTGAGACAACAAATCAGTCATTACTCCAGAAAAAATTAAATAACTGTGCACTGGTATAAAAAAATCTAAAATTAATCTCAGAAGAACTGTTGCTGTTGTTTTGTTCTTACAACATTCTGTAATTTGTCTGATTACTGAACCAAAGTGCAACAGGCAAGCAGTTTCCTTTGCACTTGACCTTTTGGTCTTGAATACAAAAACACATGTATTTTCAGGTAGAAACACTACTTTTGAGGAGTTCTTATTAGTATGTTTGCAATGTGGCATAGTCTAAGTATTCAGTTTCTGTATGCTTTACTGATGAACTGAGATTTTCACCACACTTTAACTTACTTGAATCAGTAATATTCCATATACATTTCTATTTGTTTTCTTTGTGAGCATGTTTACTTTTTGACTACATTGTAAACCTCTGATAAAAGGTTTTCTTTGTGAATCCAGGCTTTCTTTGGTTGACTTTATTGGGTTGGGGTTTTTTTTGGAAGACATAATAAGAAAACCATAGCCTACAACAAATACCACCACATACTAAATTTCAGGGAATGACTTGTTTGGCACACGATGCTTTTGGCTTCATAGGCTGAGATTGATTAACAATTTTTCACCCTGTGTACCTTCATTTACCACATACATGCCCCAGAAACAAAGTGGCTACCTTGAAATAGGGAGTCTTTGTTTCTGACATTTACAGTGGGGAGAGAAGTGTTTGGACATTGTGATGGGACACCGAATCAAATGCTGAAGCAATAAGGAATGATCTTTTATCTTATTTTTTTAATGTTTGTGGTATAGAGAGTTGTAAACTGCTGGTTTCCTTTTCCATCTTTCTCCATAGTTTTTTAGAGTCTGAAAGAGCTCATGGTCTTTTATGGGCTCTTCATCTTGTGTGTTTCCATGCTCTATGAACTCTTCCTTGCCTTTTGATACTGGGTAGTCTTTCCCTGGGTGTTGCAAGAGAATTCCTTATTCCTGGAATGGCACTGATTCCTGTACAAGATGGTACTAAGCCCTACACAGCATTGTGGCAGCACTCCTTTGTTTATGTCCTTTGTTTTCATTTTTCAGATCTTGGCTTTTTCCATGTAATGAAAACATCTTCCATTAGATTTTGTGTCTTTTTTTAAATGTCCAAAGGAACATCTATACTCCCTCTGATTGCTGGCAGCTGACGTTCTGTACTGTTTCATTATATCCTCAGACTGAAAAAACAGCCTGGATACCTTTCCTTATCTAGGGCGGTAGCATCCACTTGTGGTTATCCCCTTGATGACCTAGGCAAAGAAGGGGCATTTCCAAGACACAGTGACATCTGAAAGCTTGTGAATTTAAAGTCATTTAATCCTTAGGTAGCAGAGTTAGAAAATCCAGCCAGCAGCACCAATGTTATGGACACAATGGCACTGCAATGTTGGTAGTGGAGCTGTTTGTGCTGCCAGACACCTACATAGACCATCACCATGAACACGTGTCAATGAAAGGGTCACATAACTCCAGGATTGCTATTACTTTAACTTTGTCAGAGTTCAGCTATCAGGACTGAAATTAGAGTAGAATACTAGTATGCCCTGGACCATGCTGATAGAAGATACTTTACAGCACAAACCATATCTGATATATTTTCTGGAAGAAATCTCTCTCAAGATAATTCCTCAAATAGTTCTCAGCCTAGATTTCTCTCTTTAGATGTCCTTGGTTGCTTCATAATCTTTCTTTTGGGGGACTGTTTGATACCAGTCCCCAGGCTGCTTGTGTTCCTATCCCACTGATGCCAGCTCTTGTTCAAAGGACATTTGTAGCAGCTCTTTAATTCTGTGTGGGGAGCAGAAGCCTTTGAAATGGATGGAGTTGTGGTGAACTGTCAGAAAAGAGCTTTAAAGAAACACTTTTCCAGTATTTAGAATACTGTTAGCATTTTGCATAATTTAAACATTTGGGTAGTCATGTTTTACTTATTTGAATGCTGCTTACTGTGACATGCCTTGCAGTAGAGCTGTGAAGGGAGCAGTGATATTTCAAAATAACCCAGCTTACTTGGGCAATATGAAATTCTGTGTAAAGGAGATGATCTGAGGGGATTAGGCTGTGCTCATACATCCCTAAAAGTATTAGACAAGAGAAGCAAGTAAAAATATCAATTTATTTCCTTCTTTCCCACTCCTTTCTTTGCTATTTCTTCTAGACAGGTCTGTCCTCACACCACTGAGTGGGAAGCAAAGGTTCTCATGGTTCAGAGGGTATTCTGTGGTTTTGAAAACTGCAAGTGAAATTAGGAAGAAGGAAGGAGCCAGAGGAATTTCAGCAGTGAATTTTCTAGAATTAAGAGTAAACATGACTGAAAGGGATAAACAGTTTTGTAAATCTAGCTGCATATTCTGAAGGGTCTGCCCAGGAGTATTCTGACATCCTATAGCCCTCAGCTACCTTTCATGAATCAGCATGCTGAAGGTATCTATATATGGACTGACATATCATTTCACTGCTTAATCTAATTTTCTAAAAATTAAAAAAAAAAAAAAAAAAAAGTTTCCCAAAAGACCCAAGCCTGCCCTCTAGTTGATTCATTACCAGTCCTGCAGATAAAATTAGGGACTCTTTTCCTTGCTTAAGGATTGTCTATTTTTGTGCTTGGGGAATTTGCACTGCCAGAGGAAAACAGCAACTGGTTCTGTCGTCCTTTTGGAGATACCTTTTGGCTGAGCTTCCTGATCACAGATTTTTGACAGTGCAGTTCAGATAACTTGAACCTGGAGTAATGAAAGGAAAATGGTTTAAAGAGAAAACCTGAAGCATTTCTACAAGCTTATGGACTGAGGAAGGACCAGCAGCTGAATTTACCTTCACAGTGGTATAAAAGCTGTGGAGGGCCAGTGCCAATTGCCTATGTCTCTTCATCTCTTTAATTGCTAAGATGTTAAAACTGGGCACTTGCTGTGCAAGAGAACTGCAGGAAAACCTTGTGTATGGGACCTGGACAGGAAGGATTTGTTATGTAATAATGCAGGGCATCACCTAAATTCAAATCTGTCACCCCCCTTGACTTGGTACCATCATGTTTGATTTCAGGTAAAAGCCAGTGATGAGTAAAGTGTGTTATTTTAAACCTGTGGTTGTGTAGGGTGTCATGCCTTATTACACCAAGAAACAGCCCAGGTTTTCCCCAGACTTTAGATATCTCATTGGCATGCTTAACTCATGAGTTCAGTCCTTCTATCCCCCTATGCAGTGAGATGGAGGATAGAGGAGTCACCAGAAAGTCTCTTGATTAGGCTAAATTTGTTTTCTGAACCTTCAAAGTACAGGTCCAACTTGGATGTCATTGGTGCAATGAATTCCGGCATAATCAATCTTTTTACTAGGGCTGGACATCAGTGCTGAGATGATGAGATACACACACTCAACTAGCTCATCTTTTTTACCATCCATTTGAATCATAATGCTCTTGAAATGGTTGTGATTACTTTGTACTTTCTACATTAAAACTATAATCTATTCCACCAAAACTAAAACCTATATTTAATCAAAAAATTTTGAGATCTCCTACAAAAGGTTTAGCAGTAATTACATCTAGTTTCCAAAAATAATTTTTAAAAAACCCTTAAGTCTCAAATATGTATTTTTTTGTTTTCTTCAGCTATCAGTTTCAATAAGTTTCACCCACAAAAGAGATGTCTTTTCTTCTAGTGCTTCATCTTTGACACTTGTTCCTCCTTGAAAAAATTGCAGTCAGTCCACTGTGTGCCATTTGGTTTGACAGGGTCAAAAACTTCTGAAAATCTGAAGCCATAGGTTGCCATCCTTCTATTGCCTCCCTTTGTAGTGGCACCCCACAGGTGGCTGTGCAGCACCCTCAGTGCTCACAGGAATGAGTGCTGCTCAATTACCCACACACTGATCCTCACTATTTCTCTACTTGTTCAGACTGTATCAATATGAGGATTAAAAAAAATTCATAAAAATGTAAAGTTTCAACATAAGCATGAGACTGAAGTTATGACAATAAATTGGCAATGGTAAATCTACCCGCAAGTCATCAGGCAGAATACATGAAGTAATTTTAAAAATGTATTAAATATATTAATAGCACAAAAATTCCTGCTTTGGATTAACTAATAGAAAATTTACAAGAAAAATTGTGTGAAAACAACAAGATCTACATAGTCTTCTAGCTAGTTGTCAGTCCCATTTCAAAACACCTCTCTATTGTAACAACTCAGTCTTGCCATAATTGCAGCTCTTTCTTGATATAAACATTTAAGCATCTAGTGAGATATGGGACACATTTTAAACTTTATCCTCTAAAGCACTCTAAAGGATAAATCCTTTAAAAATGGATTTAGCAGCATCTCAGTTTGATAGATATTTATGATATAAAAGACCTATCCCACCTGCTATTCTCTTTTGTCAAATAGGATTATTCTTATTCTTGGTTCCTTGATAATACTTTAGTAAATGGATAGTGTTCATTTAGACATATAAATTCTGTATTCTTTCCAGAATTTTTTCTTTTATTTTTAGTATTTGGCCACAGTTAATGGCTTAAATATATTTAGTGTACAGAATTTAAATAAAATAGGAATGGCAGCTGTCCAATATACCAGTGTAGGTTAGCATAATTACCACTAATAAAGAAGATAACAAGTCTATTACCTAATATTAATTCTTAGACAATGTGTACAATTAAATGTAGGACAATAAAGAGGAGTTTAATGGTTGAAAAGGCATTAGTCCAGCTAGTTTATCAATATCTGGTTTTAATTTTAGAAATGTGAATCCTGTTATTTTTAATTATGTCTGTTTCTATCTCCTTGAGCACTCCTTTTTCTACATATGTATTTGGATGTGGAATTTTTGATTTTGTTCTCTCCTCATCAATTTTTCTATGTTTGTTTTAAAAAGTATGAATGAGTGAATGAACCCTTTCAACCACCTCTGTGCGTTTCTTCCAAAATTGCTCCCATTTAGCAGCATGGATGGCTTCAAGCTGCATAGGATACTCTCAAGAGTATAATCAGCAAAGTCATGTGGTTTAAGAAATCAGTTCTATGAGTACAGCAATATATAACCAAGATCTCAAATAATTAATAAAAAAGTTGTGCTACACATGCCTTTCTCTTCCATTCCTACGAACCAAGTCTCTTTGGGACTTACACGGGGAAAAGAACTTCAAAACTGAACTTTCAATTAGCTCTTAACAGAGGATAGTAATATAGGGCAATCCTCAGATCTGGGGATAAGTTGCTCTTGGTAAGTTATTGTTCCTTTGCACTATATCCCCAATCCCATGAAGATCTAGAGAAACTTTCAATTTAGTATAAACTGTGAAATTAATTAGTGTTGCTATTCTGTTAGATTACTTATGACATTCCTAATTAAAATTTGAATTAGTACTGTTGTCTGTACTTCCCTACTGAAAACAATTAATGCAAACTATGAAAGTGAGAAATACCTGAGCACCAAAAATGAGTATATTTTATATTTTTATTATTGTGAATGACCTATATGAATGACCAAAAAATACCTATTTTTCATTTAAAACTTTTTGAACAATGACATCAGAACTCTTTTTTGCATTTTTTATTGAATTTTTTTTCTGACTTTCTCTGTGGTGGTACAGAGGAAACCTTGGATGACACTTTCAGTATAGAACCAGACATGGTACTGCAAATACAGAAATAATGTAAAATTCATGAACAAAGTTATAGAAAATACAGAATAATAGAAATAGAAAAATGCAAAGGTGATAAATGCAAATGATAAGGCCATCCCAAGATTTGATGAGATTGATGCTTGCTTTAGGATGGAAATGAACTGGGAAGCCTGAGTTTTTGATTTTGTGATGTTTGAGCTGCATTTTTCCCTGAATTGAGAATGGTTTAGAAATGATCTGCAATAGTGCTCTTTCTTTGCACTCCCCAGACTTCTGCATCCTCTGGAGCATAAAATCTATCTTGAAAAGCTTCTCTCTGTTAGAATGGAGAGGTTATATCCCAATTGCAATTTGCTTTTTCCCTCTCATAAGATAACCAGAAATAATATCCAATTTCTCGTGGTTTTGCGACCTCTTGGGACTTAGTAAAATTGAAGCATTTTGTTGAATTTTTGCAGAGGTATATTTTTATCAGATACTCTGTCATATCAAGTTATTTCTTGCAAAGCTATGATGTGGACTCCTTTCTTGGTTGAGTAGATACTGCTGTGGCTTGAACAGTTTTAGTCAGAGAGTATTTCTATATGGGCATGCAATAAATTTTAGAAACATTTTCTGAGTTCATGGTATAACCTGTGATGATAAGTCATGTTAGTATAAGTTGCAAAAATATTTTTTTCACATCTGAAGGCTTTACACTCTTATCCTGGAAGCCAAAGGTGCCTTCATGACTGTACAATAGAGATTTAGTAAGAATGGAATATAAAAAGTATTTTTATTTTTAACATTCAGATCTTGTTTAAAATAATAACATAAATAAGGAAGAATTGATTTTAAAGTTGCTCAGTGGTTTTTTCTAGGAATATTTATATCCTTATCCACATACAGCAAACTTCTTTGATAAATGGGATATGATTACCAAAAGATGCAATAATTGAATTCTAAGCTCTTCTATGAATTGAGTACTGGTGTTATCCTACTCTGGAATACTAAAAAAAGAACATCTACTTTTGGAACTGCTGGTGGTATGCTGTGCATTTGTCTATAAGGTGGATGGTGAGTAGTCAAACTTTACCTATATCTCAAGAAATTAAATTATGAGCTATACCTAATTCAACATTCACATATCTGTATAGTAGGAGAAGGGAATACAGGTGACCTCACCCCTGATAAGTAACAGCTGTGTAAATTAATCAATACAGCCTTGTCCCTGATGAGTCACAGCTATATCCAATAAGGATGAGTGAGATAAAAGAGGGGGGTTGGATGGTAAGGGTAGGAATCTTGAGGAGCATGAGGGAGGGAGTCATGAAGCAGGATCCTGGGGAGGGAGTTGCTGCTTTGAGGTCAGTTTGTATCTGCAGTTAGAACCTGGTTTTGGAACCTGCAGCCACAGTCTAGCTGGGTAAAAGCCTGCAGTTGCAGTCTTCAAACCGACACCTGCAGTCATAGTTTAGCAGGCAATAACCAGCTGTCAGAGGCTGCAAGGGAAACCTACAGCAGGAGCTTGCTGCAGCCAGAGTCAGTAAATATTGGACTTACGACTAAGATGTGAAGAGGAAAAAGTCAGGACCCTTTTTATGCTGTGCACAAAAAGAAGTCTGTGTCTCGGCTTCTTTTTACCCTCTAATAAGAGGGCTGCTGCATCATGTATTAGTACTATATGTGTAGTCAGTATGCTGTTTCTCAAAAAAATGTTGAGCCTGATTTCAGAACTGTTATCACAGAGGTTATAGACTGGAGCTGGCCCAGAGCACAAGGCGAAACTAGCTCAAAATTATTCAGTCTCTTGTTTAGGCATCCTCTTAACATTTACCAGTTACTTGGTAAACATTAAGGGGATGCCTACCTATCAATTTTGTATCAATTAGTTCCTCCTTTTTAAAATAGGGTGATAACACCATGGATGTTAGGGGAGGGAAGATCAGAAACATTTCCTCGAAGTGTAGGGCACAGCCTGTGACACACAATACAACCCCATTCAGACAGCCTTTTTGACCAGTGAACATTGAATCAGTCCTCAAAGATATGTGATATACATCTTCCAAAGAGAACTGTGATGAAAGAATAGATAAATGCAATGCTGGCCAGCTCCACAGCTGCTTATTGCCATCCTTCCAAAGGTGAAAGAATGGGCATCAGAAATGAAAACACCATTCTATCACTGACCTGATTGTGTTGTGTAGAGAGATCAAGCCACCTCCCTTTGGTTTTGGTTTATTAAGTCCAGACTATGTAAGCCCTGCAAAAGCTTTTGCCAAAGCACTATGCACTGAGAATTCATGCTAAATTCGTGTCTACTAAACTTATGTCCTGTTAAAAGTTTGTTTCTTGGAAGTAAGATAAAAGTATCATAAAATTATGATTCTTAATCTTTGTTTCAGAATTTTTATTTTCATTTGGTCCCTGTATAGCTGGGTCTCTATGTGACTGTGCTAAGGTGTTTTGTCTCAATTTTACCCTCTTACAAGCAGTTCACCCAGTACCTTTCTCATTTTTCCGGGGTGTTTTCCAGGAGAGAGATCATTGAGACGTGTCTAAATTTTTTCAGTCAAAATTCTGTAAAGTAGCAAGTAAGATGTTTTTACAAGTTGAAATATACTATGTACAGACACATTTTCTTTTCCTTTGTCAGCTACCAAAGTTAAGGTAATTAATAAATTGGTATTTCTCTGAAAAAAAAACCCTAAATATTTTCCATAGTATAATGTTTAATTGACTAGTTAAATGCCTAAATTTTAATTACTAATTAAATCCAATACAATTTTTGTTCTCATTGGTTCTTTTCTTGCCTGGTGATTGATGCACCTGGTTGTTGCTGTGTTAACTGACATGCAGTCAGTCCATTTGCCCTTTTCAAATATTGGCACAGCTTTAGAATGAGAACTTCCCTATTAATACCTATTTGTATTAAAAATGAGAATGCTTGCTGGAGATCCATCTTAGCCAGCTCTTTCACTTTTTAGAAGAATAATGTATGTTCAGTTCTTTTGTGCAAAAATAGCTGTCAGGTGTTTGTAAAGATTTCTGTGATGGTTTGATATATATACAAAATATAGAGGATGTGGTTCTTGCTTGAAAGATTTTACAAGATGTATTACTTGTCAGTCATGCATATTCACACATACCTACAAACACATCCTTTCTTCTCCATGGGGAGAAACAGTGATGTTACATTCTCTCTCTTACCAGAGAGAAAAGAGGGACTGACAAGAGAAGTCTCCTGCTCATTAAGTAAATTGCATGGTGAGCACCATTTCAACAAACCTGGAATGATCCCCATGTTTCCGTGCCCTGAGAAAATTGTCTAGGTTTTTAGTATTTTGTAGTCTATAGGGTAGCTTAGTTTCCGGGGCTATTGGCTGATTTCTGTGTCGCTGGAGTCAGGACTTCAATGGGCCCACACTTTCTCCCTAGCTGCAAGTCAGCAGAGACTCAGCAGCCCATTGGGAGCATGTATATTTTATGTCTTGATGAAAGCAGACTTCTTGCACATTTATTATGCACTTAATTTTGTGTGACAGGTTGCATTCATTTTGCTGTTGTGATTTTTCAGAAAAGGAGCCTTTCAGTAACTGCCAGAAAGCTTTCCATTTGTGTTGTACCATGTGGAGTTTGGTACAGGTTCATGGATCGGCCTGGCACACATTACAGAAATCAGCAGAAAATTTGGATTCGGTGAATCCAATGTACCAATATAATGTGTCTAATGTAAAAGCAGGATTAAATATCCAATAAGCAATAGGGAAGTATATATAGCTTTCCAGGTGGGAAACTATTACCAGATCCAATATTGCATGCAATCTTCAAAGCAGTTCTAATTTACCTGATAAATTCAAAAATTTTTAAAATAAGTGGATACAAAACCATTGACCAAATAGAGTATCCATAATAATTGATATTGCAATCAATCAGAACAATATCATATGGTGAATTTTAAGGGCTGGTTTTATGATGGGACTGAGTCTTAGAAATTCTTTGATGTCATCTTTATTTCCATATCCCCTAGGAACTATTCAAACAGAAAGATTAGATCTAGCAATTTACCCACTCTGTGAGCTTTCCTGTGTTTGGTTACTTTGAAACCTCTGTAAGCTTTGTATAAAACCTGAAGGAGGAGGAAAGTAGAAGGGCAGGGAGATGTGTACAAAACAGTGCCATGGTGAGACACCAGTATAAATTTTGTGGTCTTTAGTATAAATTCTGTGGTCTTTAGTCTTTCTCTGCTTTCTGCCTCTGAAGTGGAAGCTGGAGACAAATACTGGTGAGTGACCAGTAACATGTTAAAAAGGCTAAGCAGCTTCCAAATGATTTTTTGACCATATAAAAGCAGAGGTTCTTTATGGCTGCAAAAAAATTTCTGAATGGTCTCTATATACACATTTATGTCAATCCTTATTCTATTTTGGCAATTAAATTGTATCTTTACAATACCTTCTCTTTGTCTGTCTGAACAAGAAGCAATTAATTTCTTGTTGAAATTCAGAAAAACTACCTGGTATGTTACGCCACAAACTGCATCTCTAATCCTTAAAAAAGAACTGTGTGGGCACATGATTTCACCTAAATAAAGGGCTTTTGGGGGAAGTCAAGGGACTCCATGTGGGTGTAGTGATCTACATTTATGCACCTTTGGACCTCAAGACTCAGGAAATTTAAGGCATTAGAAGCTCTATTTGCTTGAGTACTTCCATTAATATTGGTAAGACTATTCACAGTAATATACACCAAGCTCCGAAACAAATCGAGACCAGCCCCTACAGTATTTAAAGTTTCTGCAGTTCTGGCACCTTGCCACTGAACTTTTTTATTCTTGCATAAACAAAGGATGCATCTGCGAGTCTGAAAGCAATGGTCACTTCTGCAGGATCAACATCTGTTGAATGCATAAGGCCATAGATTTTGTGCATGCCCCTATCATTTGTCAGGTTTCTCTTCTCCTTCAGGAAAAGCCCAAGGACAGTGACAGTGATACCTGTTGGTAAACAGGTGATCTCTGAATGCTGACAGCTGTAGTGTAAAATCCCTGTTATGGATAACCTTGCCATATTGTTTGACTTTGAAAGGAGTGTCTGTCCTTTTCTAAATTGAATGATTGGATGGAAATTGTCATTCTTAATATGTTTACATTACATTTATTGAGCAATCCCTTTATGAAGGGTGAAGACAATGCAGTCTCAAACATGGACTTTGTTACAATTCATCAAAGAAAATCCCCTTGCAATGTCACAGCTCCTCTGTGGCATGGCAGGTGGCACCAGGAGCTGTAAGTACTCAGCATGGAGGAAGGAATCATTTAAAGTCAGTGCAAAAAGATTAAAGGGAGAAAAATTCAAATTAGGACTTATCTAAGGCCAGGAAATGCCTCAAGGTATTTTCTGTGGAATTTCAGTATTTTGCGCTGTCTGGTAATACACCGTATGAGGTCTTCCAGTAATCAGGGATTCTCCTCCCCTGGTATCCTCATGCCCCTTTTCCTGTTGCCTAGATTTCATCATCCTGATGATTTAAAGACAACAGAAAAACATTTTGAGAGATCTTTTCTGCTTTCATGAATCTTCTCTGACCAATTTCTGCCTTTCTGTTGAAGTTAAAAGCATGGTTGGTGGCAGAATCTGTATTGCTGACTGTGGTTTTGAATGACCCACATATTCTTTGGCTAGTCAGTAAGTGAAAAGAGAAGTAAAACAAGTGTAAACTATAGACAAAAATCTATTGTATGGCCAGGGAACATGTGATGTACCGTATCGTTGCCTGCCTTTTATGGTCCATTATTCCAGTGAATGATTTCCATCAATGCAAGTGCTTCCACAAAATTCAATTTCATTACTAAACTATGGTCAATATCCTGGTCACAAGAACAGGCAGCCAGAGTCTGTGGCTGTCACATGGAGGGCTCCATGTACGTGTTGGGAAGTGCTGGGGGCCTGTGTCCTGATAGTTTCAGTGACAAGCCAGGTTTGATGTGCCATTCGGCAAAGGTCAACTCTCGTCTTCTCTCACGTGGTGCTAGAAGAATGCTTAAAAAGCCATGTTTGACTGAAATATCTGTACCATGGCTGTTTATTTCCTGAATCTTTAACTTGCAAAAAATTTACATGACTGTCCAGTCTTCTCTAATGCCTGACCCACACTTTTTTTTGTTTGTTTTTCTGCCATGTAAAACTCTGTAATCAGTGCTGCATTTTATAATGAAAAAACCTGTATGAATTCTGGTACTTAAGGACAATATTTCCTTATTTAAGATTGCATATTTTAGACACCTTTCCAAACTCTCATTATGAGCTTTTACTTTTATTTTCATTCCGAATAGATATTTTTAATTCAAAAGAAGAAAGTATCTAAGAAATATCATATTAAACTTCTAATGCAAGTTGAACTGATTCTAAAAAAATAACATTAATGTATTAATAACAGATCATAACCCCTTACAAATGAGAGCTAATTTTGTTTTTATACAGGCATCACATTTACTAGGAGGATACTTTTTGTTAAGGGCAATTAGTTACATATTAAATTGAAGTAACGCCTCTTTTCAGATTTTATGGCCTCAGATTCATTTTGCTTTTTGGAGGTGATGTTGGAAATAGCAAGCTGAGTTATTTCTCTATTTTCAAGGGCTACTGGAAACAGTAGAGACAGCCAGGTGAGGAGGTTAAAATAAGGATAAAACACTTGCTTGGTGAACCATGATAGACAAAAGAAAAAGGGTTTTGCCTTATCCAGTAGATTGAAGCAGTTTCGTGTTCAAAGCTGGTGCAGAGAAAATCGCTTGGGATCAAGAAAGGAGTTTTCGCATTCTAGGGAGAACATAAGCTTCTTGGTTTTTTTCCTTGTAAGAATATTAAAATTTCTTTTTATAATCCAATGTGAATCAGCATATAACATTTTACACTAGAAAAACAATTTGCTCATCAGAAGCTAATGGACCTGAAAGCCATTCTCTGAAAAGGAAGCTCAGCTGATGACTGAGGGGAGTTTTTTTAAAATGTGCATATATGTCTTAGTGGTGCTACCTAAATAAGTCATGTCAGTCAATCTTCTTCCAGCTAGAAAAATAGTTGCAGAACAATGGCTATATGTAATTGATAGCAATTGGAAACAGCCTGGAGTCACAGGAGCCAGAAACATAAAGTACTTGAAGAAGAAACTGCTCTCCCATCCTAAAGGAAAAGCCAACTTTTCCTTTAGTTTCTTTCAAAGCCAAAATTTGGCAGTTACACTGGCCACCCTTGACCACTTGAAGCACTGAAGCTTCCTTAAGACTTTGTTTTCCAGGCATGGCTTTCCCTTGAACTTCTTCTAATTTTTAAATTATTAATATTTTTCAAAGGGCTTTTATTGTTGTTGGTTTTTTCTGAAGTATCTAACAGTAGACAGCTACTCTATGGTGGAGGTAATCTCATGGTTGTATTTGCTTACTTCGTGTGGAGTAACAGTGACATCCAGTGGTTGGCTGTTTCAGCCAGATGTATAAATCACTGTTCCAGGCAGTATTTTAGTGAGTGCACTTCTGCCAATGCTTCCTTTTTAGGGCTTCCAGTGGGTGAGAGATGAGGGGAAAGAGAAATGAAATTTATAGTGCAAGAGATTTACTCAGAGAGTTTCAGCAAGTGTTGTGCTGAAGTGAGAGAAAAGTATTTATGATTTTAAAATAATTTTTGTGTGTGTGTGTGTTCATTTCTGTGGTTTAAAATCAGTTCCTGCAGCTCTGGAAGGTTGCTTCATGACATTTTGAATTTTACTTTGTATCTGAAGTTCATAGAATCATAGAATGTCTCTACCACATAACTATGCAGCTGTGCACATAAAAGAAGACATTTTCCTTTGCCATCTGCAATTAATAATCTTGTCATTGAATAGGGGAAAGGGAGAGAAGATAATGGGAAGAATTTTTCATCTCTTTTCTTTCTGGTATGACATATGTTTATTCTGATGACTTGTGAAACTAAAGCCTCTGTTATTATATATAAAATAAGCATCCCAGTAACTGCATTCATTCTATACTGTGCAACTTGTTGGACCATTTTTTTGGTTGTCAAATCTTGAAGGAAGCTCTTAAGCATGAAGAGAAACTTTTATTATTGTTCATCTGAAGCAGTCATGTTGAAAGGCATCTAAACACAAATTCTTTGCAGTGTGTTACTGTGCAATTTTTCTTGTAGACCGTATTTGCTTCCATTCTAAATAGATGATCTGTCAACTAGAAATGCAAACCCAAATAGCTTTTATTATATATATATATATATATATAACTCACTTATTTTCACTCTTGTCTCACATTCTGTAATAGTATCTTAATAAGTTCTCAGTAGTAATTATTTCCTTGGTCAGTAAGGAAAAAAAACAGTGGTGGTACCTCTGCACCTCCCTTGCTGAATGCTAAAGGTTTTTTTGTGCACCCAGTAAGAAATCTTTGTTCTGAAATACAAAAGCATTTGAAATCGTGTCTAAGCTTTGAAAAGATTGAAGTGCTGGTGCATGGCTTTTGAGTTATGGCAGGGATCATTCCTGAAATAGTGCCCAAAGTGATTAATATGAGGTAGATGGAAATGCCTACAGAGTAATGAAGAAGTGCTTCTTTATGGTCCCCCTTGGTGATGTGACTAAAGAAGTCAACACATTGCAAATCAAAACAGGCAACGTCCCCATAAGTTCAAGCCAAATACTGGGAAGCCTGTGAATTTTATTACCAGCTAAGTAAATAAGAAACATTGATTTAATTTTGAGAAAGTAGCAGTATGTTTCTGTTCTCTCATGTTTGTGTATTTTCCTGCTTCCCTAAGTACCTTGGTTCCAGTAGTCCATGATGAAATTTCTTGTTATAGGTTACAAAAGAAAACTTTGAACAAAAAAAGCCCTTGTAGACATTTCAAAATCCAGTGATTTGTGATCAATCTCTTCCAGGGTTAAAATGAACAATACTTTTCCGTTAAAGGCTGAGAACTGTCAGATTTACTGCAAAGTCCCCTAAGGCTGGAAATAGTGTTTTCAGCTGTGTGTGCAGTGAAATATTTCCTGTGGAGGTGTCTGAGGAGACATGTCAGCAGTTGTTTGGGGAAAATCTTGTGTCTGTCCAAGTCTTTGCACATGTGCAAGCTGATCTTAAAAAAAAAAAAAAAGAAAAAAGAAAAAAAAATCTTTTAGCCCTTCATTGGTGCACTTGGCTGCTTAGTTTAATTTTATAGATATCTTTCAATTCAAAATCTAAGGGAAAAAATGGTGTTTGCTGTTCCTGGCTTCAGTTGCCATCAGGATGTAAATCCTTCAGTGCAGTCAGGTAGGTGATCTTGTGGGGAGATGCACTTCAGGGCTGATTTGCTAATGTGTGAAAAAGAAGAGAGGTGGTTGACTTGCTCCCGTACTTTTGGTGCAGATGGAGACATCTGTCTAATGAAATTCTTTCAACATGAAGTGTATGTTTCTTTAAAAGCTACTTCACGGCATATCATGCATAGGAGGTGTAGTCTGAAAAAGCACTTTTCTTAATTAGAGTGAAAGTAATACTTTAAATAAAAGGGGGTTTCCACTTGCATTTCATCTATGGCAAGCTAAAATTATCTTCTGCTCAAAATGCTGTCTTTTCTTCTGTTTTGAAAACCGGTTGCAGCACTCCAATACTTTTCAATTCTTGCTTCATAAAAAGTGAAAGCAGTGAAATGCAAAAGGCTCTAATGTACCAAGAAATCTTTAGTAAATTGTCATTTGGTTAACAACTACTATAAAAAGGGTCACTGGGTTTCAATATACAGATACAATTCTGACTTGCTAATCTGTTTAATACCAAAACTCTCTTATCCAAATCTACAGCAGTTTCAATCCAGCGTTACTAGCACTAGTCGTAATTTAATAAAAATGTTTGGTCAGAAGGGCATTTTAGAGATATTTTTAGGTTTCCTCAGTGTATTTGACTGGATTTCCCTGAATTCTTTGCACCTCCGTAACATACAGGCCGTTATTCATTTGGTCTGTTTCCAAGCTGGCATATCTAAAACACAGTTCTGTCTGAACTTTTTTTTTTAATAATGTGAAAAAAAAAAAAACTTCAGATATCTGTTTCTTTCTTATTTTAACCTTGAGCTTTGATCTTTAGTGACAGTTCAGATTTAAAAATCACTTCCTAGTGGATCACATCAGTAGGATGATTGAAGGGAATTGGAACCCAAGCTGTTTACTCGGTTGGCCATCAGAAAGTTTCCCTTCCAGGGAAGCATTTCAATTAATGTTATACAAACCACAATGAGAGTGGAGACCAGCCTCCAGCCATATATGCGGGTGTCAGTTAAAATCAGATGTCAAACATGGCTTTTCATTACAGACCTACAGCTGCAAATCTGTGGTATTGGAAGCATGCTGGTGATTTCAGCTTCACTTTGGCAACCCATGATACCTGAAAGTGAAGTGAGGCCCTACAGGTAAAGGTTTGTGCATGGGTTCCATGTGCACTGCAAATGCAGAAGGTTTGTTTGCTCATCAACCAGAAGTCTAACGGGTAAACAGACTTTTGTTCCTCTTCACTGTATCTTTAAATGATGGAAATGGTATTCTGCAGAGGGTAAACACAGGGTAAAGATGCCTTAGAGGTCTTCCAGCTCCTCCAGCTGTTTCCTCTATATATCCTGCTTGCAACCACAAGCTCCCCCTTTGGGCAGTTCTTTTGGACAGCATGTTAATGTTTGAGCGTAGACTTTCTTTTTATTAATTTTTTTGTATTTCACCTCCTGGTTATTCACAGATCTCAGTCTCATCTGCAAAGTCCTCAATTTATCAACACAAATGTTTATCAGATTTCTTAGATTATTTTTGAGGCACTTTTGAACAGTGATTCAAAAAAGGAGGACCATCATGTTTTCCAGACAAGGGTAAAAAAATTGTCAAGTTGACATTGATATGGTATTGTGGAATCTTCCAAATTTGATTGTTTGAATAGTTCGAGAGAGAAAATAAAAGAATGAAAGTTCAATTCAGTTGGAAGTGACAATAGTATTCCAGGTAGAAAAAAGTTCATCTTTCATTTCTGGGTTGAGTGTTCTGTTTACTCTTCCATTTAGCAAGCATCATAGTAGCACATCACTCTTTTCGCTTAGTGATTGATGCTTTCTATAGCAGTATTCTCAATATTTCAATTTTTACTTTGAAAAATAGAAAAGAAAAAAGATTTCATTCAACAGCAGAAATTTACAGGCAAAAGTATGTAATTTCCAATTACAGGCAATTTTCAATTTTTGTATTCACTCAAGAGGCAATTAGGTGTTTTATATTTTCCTAATTTGTCCCTTTCACTTGACCAAGACAAAAATAGGGGTTTTTTAATTTGAATTCTTGATGCAGTTTGAGGATCATAACAGCAACGGGCCTGAAATATTTAAAATCTACCATTGCTGAAGCAAAACTATTCCTGAAAGCACAAGTGTAAAATCATCTTGACACGGTACCCTGAACTGCACCCTTGGAAGCAAGGGTACCTGTGAAGCATTTTTGCAAACTGCAAAGTCAGTCAGCAAAAAAATTAAAGCAAAGAGTGTTTAGCTACATAAATAGAATCATAGAATCATAGGTTGGAAGGGATCTTTGAGATCATCTGGTTCCACCCCCCTGCCATGGGCAGGGATGCCACCAACCAGACCAAAAACAGTACTGAGAAGTAGCTGCAATAGATTTAATTTCTGGTGATAAAGAGATTTCTAAACATGAAATTTATGGTTGTGTTAAAATTTTGGTAGTCTTGTTCCCCTGCAGTGCGTATTCCATTCATTTCTAAAGCTTAGAACACCAAAAATTTGGATAACCACTGTAAACTTAGCCCCAAAGACCCCATTTCTGTACAGCATACATTTGATAATTATAATCCAGAGCTAATTTTGGGGGGGTTCTGGGTGCAGTCTTTGGAGCGCATGCAAATTGAAGAGCAAAACACTTACGTTTAAAAATATAGTATATTCATTAATACAGAATTGTCCCTTGAGAACTGTTTTTCTATTTGTATAGAAATGAGCCTGTATTATTTACACAAATATTTCTCTTCAGTGTACATACCTACATGTATCTGCAGAGAAATAGTCCTTTAAAACCCTCAATTTTTTTCCCATTAATTATAGAAAAGTACTTTGGACTATTTGAATTCCTCGTTGCACAAAGCTGAACTTATTTTTTCATTTCCTTTTCAGAACTTGTTTGAAGAAGGTGCTGATAAAGGTTAGATAAAGTGTTAATTGGATTACAATGTATTTGTGAGAGAGATGAAGTGGGAAGACCAAGTTCTTGCTCTGAAAAAAGAGTGGAAGTGACTGCATGTCCCGGACTATGATAATGTAATTTAGTTCAAGTAATTACAGGGCATTTTTCACTTACAGGATAAGTATATTGGCTCCTACTTGAGCTCTTTTGCTCTGCTGTAATGACAAACAGTGCCTTCTAATTAAGTTTATTCATATTTGACTGGGCATTTCTCCACTTAAGAGCAACACTTATTGTCATCAAGCCGAGATTCAGCTGCCTTTGTCTCATTTTTGTCACTGGGCCATAATGGTTTTAGGAGATGCTGTGGTGCCATACAGGGAGCTCAAGAGCTGCTGGACAATATTTAGGTTAGTTTAAACTAAACTGTTCTTTAGAAAGTCTCCAAATTCAAATGCCTAAAGTGTAGAAGATCCGACATCCTCATTCAAGTCTTCTGTTCAGTGTGGGGTTTGTAGCAACACAGGAGTTCTAAGTTTGTTTGGTCTTCTTCATTGTTATGGGATTTTATTTATTTATTATTGAAAAGAGATGTTTAATTATCAAACTATTTTAAATTAGTAGCCAACTTTGACTGTGTTATTCTGAAATGAAAATTACTGCAAGTAAACAACTCTGAACTAGCAAATCTTTTGACTGTAGAAAAATCTAATATGACAAATCTGTAAATTATTTAAACCAGGGTAAATGGCTTTATAATGCTCTACATTGCTGTAGAGACTATTGCCCCTGTTTGTCAGTATGCCTGGGCAGTATTTGTGAGAGCATCCAAAGCAGACATGATTTGTCTTGTATGAATGTAAATAGCATTGCTGTTCTGATCTGGGGTCACTGGGGCATTCTCTGCTCCTGGGAAAATCTCTTACAATTAATTAATCTAGCACATGCTTGTTAAAGATTCAGAAGAGGGATGCAATTTCCAGCTAAACCCATGGTGAGATTAGTGTGGAATTTGTCAGGTAAGGCTGGGACAGTTTTGTACCATGACCAGGAGGACTTTTGTGTCGGGGCTGCCTTGACCACCTTGTCGTCTGAGAAGCTGGTTCAGACACTTTTCTATAGGTTTGGGTTCAAAATCTTTCCCAACCTTATCCCTTCTTGATGAAAACCTGAGGTGAACAGGAACTTTTTTCAAATATAAGTAATCAATTGAAGTGGGCTTCTTAATTGCTACTTCAGTGTAGTCCCACCGCTCTGCTTCTTATGCTTCCTATGACCTTTCCAATACTTTGACATTTATGCATAACATTTAAGAAAAGATTGCTGATAATGGTAAGTAGTAGGTATGTGGTGATAGCTGCCTGCCCAAGAGATTTATTGGCTCCTACTGAGGAACACCATGATAAATTTAGGACCAGTCGGTGAGGAGGAAATAATGATAATTAGAAGCTCCCCAATTATTTGGCTCTGAAAACTACAAGGCAGGAAAGGAAAAGGGGTCAGTAGTAGTGAAAGCATTGAAATAAGACTACTAATGATGATGAGTTGTCAGATTGAATCCTGGTTCCAGTAAGACCATTGCTGATCAGTGCAGTTTGAGGAAAAAGCAGCAGGTTTTTGGCCGGTGCCAGCTCAGATGTCACCAGGACCAGCCATTGACATAACTTTTGGGAGCTGTCCTTCTTCCCAAATATGCATGAGTTAACTTTAAGTATGTTGCCCTTTTTCTCTGTATGTTACTGCCAGAAATGGATGTTTAAGTGCAATTTTCTGCCTAAAGTTTCACTGGTAACACTGGTTTTCAAGTTGGGTGGTTGTGAGCCAGAAACAAGGTGGAAATGAAGAGCATGCATTTTTTTAATAAGATGCATAAACACACAGGTGGGACACAGAGACCACCATAATCAAAGGCGGACTGATGAGGAGGAGGGAGTTCCTCTGCACTTGGATTTTCATGTGATCTCTGTCTCTAGGAAACCACATCTTTTAAATGTGGTAATTATTAATAACTTAATAATAAAATTAATTTATAATCATCGTTTTATGCAAGCTTCTATCTAGAAGATAAATTTTCTGTCCAGAAAGAATCTCTGTCTTCCAATTAAATCACAGTATCTCATGTCTCTCTCAACACACTTGCCTGTGTATGTTGGTTTCTGAAATACTGAGCAGTGTGGGGAATGATTAATAGGATGTTTTGTTCCAGCAGTATGATTTTTTTTTGTAGAGACAGTTCCAGTTGATATTAATGCCAGTGACCAGAGCAAAAACTGGTGTCGGTTCCTGTTTGGCTGCCACACATAAGAGGAAGTATTAGTGATGCCATACAATTGTGGAACAAGCTTTTGCTTACATGGAATCATGGT
This sequence comes from Chamaea fasciata, assembly GCF_029207755.1. NCBI lineage: Eukaryota > Metazoa > Chordata > Aves > Passeriformes > Sylviidae > Chamaea > Chamaea fasciata. The sequence continues at coordinate 78,138,532 of NW_027094087.1, read as the reverse complement.
TTCTTTAGATAGCTTGTGTACTACAAGTTGGGAAGACAGGGAGAGATGAGTTAGCACAGACCTCTCCCAGTCTGTGTGCTGCTGCATGTCCTGCAGGGAGCAGACACTGCTTGCTGTCTGTATTCCCTGTCACCCGCAAGCAGTGACCAGACTGCTGCCCAGGACTTCTTACTTGCCTTAGACTAGCTCACAGGTTTCCAGTCTCTGTGGACTGAGCATGTTCTTCTTCTCCACCTGCCTAAAATTGCATGCCTGTCATGCACTATTAAATAACAATCTAAACCGTAAATGATCCTAGAAAAGAAATTGTGATAACTGTTGTATTTTGGCTGTTGGGGTACTCGGTGTAATCCATCTAACTCCTTTATGGGTGAATAGGGATCCAGTTTTACATCTCCTGTAAAATTATTTACTCTTAGAGTCTTGGAAACACTTCCAAGGCTGCAGTTGCTATGGTGATAGATGTAGTATGGAGATGTAGATAGATTGCCTGAGAAATCCTAGCCAATCATCTTTAAACTTCACTTATCACAAACCAAACAGCTGTCATTTGTTGGGTTTTTTTTTTCTTTCTCTTTCACAAACTGTATTATGCCTGATCCTATAATTGAAGCCTTGTGGGCCCTATTCATAGGGTTTGAGCACAAATCCTGTCGTCTGGACCCTATGGTCCTTCTATCTGAACACAATTTAGAGCATGAGCCAATGGTTATTTAATATACTTTTTAAAATAGTTAAATATACTTTTTTGATAATTAGTTTATTTGACATATAGGGATATTTCTGCCTTTTTCTCTGTTGCAGTATGCACTCAATGAAGCTGAGTAGTAAACACCAGCACCACTTCAAGCCTTGAGATTCCTTGATGCCAATTTTTTTAATGCACCCAGCATCTTTATTTTTAGAGAAGTGTCTGTGCTAGATGCTGTTGGATTGCTGGCAGTATAGATCCCTGTGATACTAAACACATAATAAGAGAAACTGTACATTCATTTGTATAAATTATTAAAGGACACGCTACTTACAGTTGTAACACTTGGTCACATGTTTACTATTCAGTACTTTCTCCACACCAAATAGCTTTGGAGTTTTCATCTGAACTTCAGCAATTAGCATGAGATGATTGTCCTATGAAATCATCCTATGCATTCTTTATGACCAGTAAAAGACAAATAGTCTTACTTATCTTCAGCTCATAGGTTACAAGGGGTCTCTCTGTGGAGGTACACCTGTCTTTCAACAGGCTGCAAAAGACTTGATAGTTAAAGTTATGCCAGAGACATGCTTTATATCTACTGCTACTGGATATATATTTATTCTAGTGTAGAGGGCATTTCCTATGTTCCAGGAGGATGTAGATACAGTACATTGAATCATAGAATGATTTGAGTTGGAAGGGACTTTAAAGATTATCTAATTCCAACCCCCTTGCCACAGGTAGGGACACCCTCCGCTAGACCATGTTGTTCAGAGCCCTGCCCCACCTGGCCGTGAACACTTTTAGGGATGAGGCATCCACAATTTCTCTGGTCAGCCTCTCCTTGTACCTCATCCCTCTCACAGTAAAGAACTTGTCCCTAATATCTAATCTAAACCTACTGTCTTTCACTTTAAAGGCATTCCCTTTTGCCCTATCACTAAACATTAGTGTAAAAAGTTGGTCTGCACATCTCTCATAGCCCCCCTTAGGTACTAGAAGGGCTCTGGAAGCTCTCACTGCAAACTACTCTTCTCCAGGCTGAACAACCCCAACTTTCTCAATCTCCTGTCTTTAGAGGAGCGATGCTACAGCTCTCTTATCAGCTTCGTGGACATCCTTTGGACTTTCTCTAAGAGGTCCATATCCTTCTTTTGCTGGGGACCCCAAAGCTGAACAGAGGACTCAAGCAGGGACTCATGAGAGTGGAGTGGAGGAGAGGAATCACCTCTCCTGATGCTCTCAGTGTTCCTACTCTTACTTGGTGCTTTTTTTATCTCTCTGACATGAGCAGAGGATTTTTTCAGTGACAACTAGTATCAATAAATTAAATCCTTTCTGAATAGTTCCTGTGGATTATTTTTCTTAAGATGTTTGAGTTATTTCCTAGAAGACTGAAGCTGAGCAAGAGACATTGCAAGAAAAACAAGCTGGAATTGGAGCTCAGTAGTGGGGAGGCAGAACAGCACTGAAAGGTGTTCCCCAGGGCTGCAGCAGCAAGCCTGCCCTAATGTAGGTCATTGCTTAGAATGAAACTCTTCCTCAGGGCGTCTGTGGAAAAAGAGACAAGCAGGAAAATTTGGCTGATGCAAATGTAGTCTGAGGAAATAACAGATTTACAACCACTGTTTCAAACAGCATCATCCAAGGCCACACAGCAGCTATTTAATATTGAGGTATAAGCAGAATTCTCAGTGAATAAATATTCTGCAATGATTGTAGTTAGCAGTACATGGATAAATATCCTGCAAAGAATGTAGATAGCAGTAAATGGAGGCAAAAAAATCATCTGGAGCAAGGGCCTGGAGCGAAAGCTGTGCAGTCATAATATGTTTTTAATGTCTTTGCTGCCAAAAGCCTCAGACAGCTGGATAATGACTCATCAGAAAGCCTCTTGGAGTAATTCCACAGTCCTGCGAACCCCTAGATTTGGGCTCTTTTTTTCCCCTAAAAAATGCCATCAGCTAGTTAGTTTCACACTGGTTGGCTGAGCAGCATGGATTAGCATGGGGAAAAAGTCAAATAATGAGATGGTTTATTTTGTCACTGCGCTGGAGAATATAGGACAGCTGGAAAAATGTGTCAGAGTGTGATGCTTTGCTCCAGGAGTTCCGCGAAAGTATCGCTTGGCGAGCGGCCACAAGGGCACTCAGCACAGCACTCCTCCCAGGGCTGGGCAAATCTACCTCATGATGGAGGTTTCAGGGAGAAGATGCTGATCCTTATCAAAGCCAGGATTCTTTAATTTGTGAAAGTATTTAATTAAGACCAGCAGCAAGCCTGCTGGGTAGAGCTGCAGTTAGTTTGCCACTCTTAGGGTGTGAACAGTAATTTTAATTTCATTTATTTACCCTTGTGTGCCAGGAGCGAGATCAAAATGGTCTTTTACACAGTGAATGTGACACAGGATTGTTATTCTTGCAAAATGCACTTTGAAAATGTTCAAACACCCCAGAAAGAGACCAGTTTTTTTGTCTTCATAGAGTTAATAGCACACCATCCACTTAGATTTATTATAGATTAGGGCAGGAGAGCTCAGAAATTTGCAGGAAAGAAACCTCACTTTGCTGCTTATGTACTTGGTCTAAGGGTGGCTCCATTTTTGCAATAGCCTGCTGTTCTTTTATTTCTTTAACTGTAAATTGTATACACCTGCACTCTGGTTTGCTTCTGATCTGAGAATTTTCTCCTGATGTGCTTCACAAAAAGATGCTCATTTGCTCCCTCCCACACTTTCAGAATAACAACTTTGCTACTTTGTCCTGTTTTGAGGGAGTTTTTGTTAGCTAAATCTGCTCTCAAGCATTATGAGGTGATTGTCTCTGAAACAGTAATTTTTCTGCACTGAAAAATTATAATAAAGTTTGGCTACAGTCCTAGTCTCTGACTGTAAGTCATTGCAAAGCTGATTTCTCTATGTGCTGCTGCACATATGCTGCAAAATCCTTGACAGGCTTTATATCCTAGGCACAAAAATTATCACAGTTAACATTTAGCTTTTTGGCTGTGGAAGACTTCAGGAAGGGTCCTGCACTTTCCCATCTTACTGTTTCCGTGTCTCTGCTGTTGTTGAACAAAGTGATGCATGGGCAAGTCTGTGTTTTCCCATCCATTTTATTCTTTAGTACTGCTATGAGTAAAATGGTGGTATCTAATAATAAAGTAATTTTTCTGAACATCTTGGAATCAGATTTTCATGTGGGTGATGAGTCCAGGGCCCAGTTGGATTGGGTGCTTTCAGAGGCTGTGTTTCCCCATAGTCCCAGGCTCAGGTGATGCCCTCACCAAGACGTGGAGAGGTGCAGGACATTGGAACTGAATTAAGGGATTTGATGAGCACAGGTGGGAAGGGGCTGCAGGCACTTAGATGAAGCAAGAGTGGTACAGAAAAGAGAATAAATAAGATAAGGTAAGCCCAGAGTGTTAAGCAGGCTTAGAAAGATTTTATCTGAGTGGGTATTTTAGAAGATGCAAATATGCCTTTGCTTTTACTTCACAGGGTTTTTAATCTCGGGATCTGTCTTTGCTTGTGTTGCAGCAGGAAGATAGGAACAGCAGCATTTACTCAGTTCTTTGAAGTACCTAAAAACATATGATGCAAAAACCTGCCTTGGTGTTTCTCAGTTTTGACTGAAATACATTTGAATACTACCTATATATTTAAGCTATATTAATGATGTAATATTAATAGAATTTAAAGGAAAGATTATTTTAAGCTGATACTAAATTTTGCCAAACAAACAGAATTCTCAAAAATTTATTCAGCCTCAGCGATATGTTGTTTTAAAAGCGGTAAGTGATTAGGAAAGTAGGTTGCTTCTATTTCTTATGATATTATGAAGGTTATTAACAATATAGTGAATAGCAATATCAAGGCTGGTACTCTGCAGAAGTTCATCACAAATTTTAAAAAATTTCAGTGTACAGATAAATAATTATTTATTATTATTTCCACAAATTAAATATTTTTTAAATCTTAATTTCTTCCTAAAGCTATAAAATTAATCAGGAAAGCAACGTGAACAGAAAATGGTGGCATGCCTTTTTTTGTCTGAGAAATTTGCTTCTGATTTTCTTCAGAAGCAGAAAGAAGGTATGTCAACTGATACTTAGAGTGTAGGGTTTGCCACTAAAATATTTTAAATTACACTAAATAATTTTAAATTACGTGAATAACTACTGTTGTGTGGCATCAACTCCACTGAGTATTCTTACTCTTTTATTAATATTGGATCTCTGTGATTTTTAGATCCCGCTTGATCTTTCTAGCTTTTCCTTTTATTCTTGATAATTCAGTTAAGAGGGAACATTTATTTTGGAGGAAATTTCCTATGTTTAAAGTGAACACTTAAAATTTGAAGAGTTTGCGTTCACAGTATAGTAATTGTCATCACATAAAAACTGATTTAAATATGGCCTGAGTTAGAAATGCCTTACAAAGTTGTTATTGCATAACCACTTTGTTGTTGTTGTTACAGCACTGTACTGTTCCTCACAAGTAATTGGAAAACATTGATTTGAAAATGATGAGATCTGAAAACAGAGAGCAAGTATCAAGTTTGATTTAATTTTTTTCTTTCCTTCCTTGTCAACAATGTAGAAAATAAACTAATAGCAGGGGAAAAAGCATTAGCAGCATCCTCTCATATCTGACTCTCTTTCAAGTACTGGTTGGACCTGAAACCGCTTTTAACCTGAGTTATGCTGGAAGTCTGCTGCTACAGCTGAACAAGTAAAGCTCCAGGCAGGCCAGGATATGCCCAAATAGAGACTGACAAGTCATGAGTACTGTTCACCAGCCCAACACCCAGCCAGTGGCCTGATGGAAGCAATGTGGCCACCCTTACCTGCCTGCACTTTTGGAAATCACAGCAGGGTCTCCTTTGCTTCTGAAGAAGGATGGGGAAACCCATTATTTCAGTCTTATTCTTGTGGCTAGTAATAAGCATCTAGGGTTGATTGGAAGAGGACATACCTTCATCCTCCTCCACACAGCCCCTTCTGTTGCAGGGCTTTTCTGAACAAGTAGTTCTTAGCAGTACATTGCAGTAAAATGATTCAGCTCACCTCTCCAAAGAGGTCAACCTTTCTCTGTGTACTCAGGCCTCGTTTGCTTATCAGTAAAAATCCCAAGAGGTGCTGCAGTTTTCTTTGCAACTATAAGGGAACCCCTGAAACCTGTTCTTAATGAGGACATCAGAATCCAAAGGGAAATTATAAAAGAACTCAAGTATATTTAATGATGACTTTAAATGCTGTACCAGCTCATCTAGAGGCAGAGATGACTGTGGGTTTCGATGTTCACACAGAAAAGAGGGACACCAAGTGACCAAGTAACAGCATGGTGCTTATAGCTTGTTCAGTGAAGCCTGGGCTTACCTTTGACAATTGAGTGCCATGTTCTGATTTAGAAGTAATAGCATCTCTTTCTCCTGCTAATACATCAGATCTGACTGACTTTTTATGTCACTGATGCATTTAAGCACTGAGGCATTCAGAACCCAAACAGAGCATTGCTCAGGGCATCTAAACCACTTAATGCTACAATAGGAAATAGTTTTGTGTGTTCCGTGGGTTAGTTACTGCCTGTTCCACTTCAGGAGTTTCATTTTTCTCTCAAAAAGTTATTGTAAATCACTTTAATGAACTGGAACTTAAAATCAATTATTTCTTAATAATTGAAATAATATCCTAATATCCTGTAGTTTTGGTCTCATACACTATCTCATATATTTAGATTTCTATCCTAATAAGCTGTGTCCCAATCCAAATACCTCTCAGTGGGTTTGTAAGGAGGTATACAAGAAGCAAGGCACATACACATCACTGGAGGAAGAACCTCATTTAATTCAGATTCCCGATGACCTCAGAAATACCATTCAGTTATGCCTAGACTGGCATCTGTGCAATAGACAGAGGCAGTGGAAGGAAATATTTTAGCAAGGATTATATTTGAAGAGCATGTAATTTTTGGGATGGAAAAAGGGCTCCTTATTTTGCCAAAACAGATGTTTAAATAATAATGCTTTCTCTGTTACAAATAAACTGTAAGATATTTTTTGCCATTGAGGAAATGGAGATCTGACCTTTCACAAGAAAAAAAATTATCATCTTGTAGTATGAGGAAAACAGAAACACAGGAAAAAATACAAATTTAATTTAACAAAAGGAAGGGACTTTGAAAAAATCCTATATTGTTTAAAAACTTTCAAACTTTATTTTTTGTGTTTTGGTTTTAGATTAGCGGCTGTATTCTCTCTCTCTTTTTTTTTCCTTCTTTTTTTTTAACAGCACAGCTGACCTAGTTCCCTTCACTGTCATTCACATCATGTGCAGCTTACTTACTCATGCAGAGTAGTATTTTGTGAGACCAGTTTTCACTTTGGAATAAATATCTGAGTTATGAAAGGATAGAGGAGAAGTGTGTCCCAATCCAGGCATTGCAAATCTCACAGTTTTCCACTGTGACTTTCTCAGTGGCAGATAAAGGTGAGGCCATGTCCATGACTGCTTAAGGGTGCCAGCATTGATAGATACACGGAGTACTTCACAGAGTACCTCTATTCAGAAAATGGTGGTTTTTATAAATTTTAGTTTATGTATATGTATGAGTGTCCTTCTAACATCAGGTATACTAATAGGGGGTTTTGACATTTATAAATGTTAGTAAGTTGGGTCTTTATTATCCAAAGCACTGGAGAGTTTTTAAGGCTGCTTTTTCATCCATAGAAAATAAACATTATAAGAACTCTTGAGTGTTGTAAGGCCTCTCTAGTCTTCATGGTGAACATTTTTCTGAAAGTAATGTACCTGCAGCTTCTGAGCCTTGGAAACAATTGGAGTGCCCAACAACAGGGATTAAACGCAGATGAGACTCTCCAGACGAGTAATGTGTTCCTGATTTTTATTTTAATAAAATAAATTACAGGTCATAAAATTTTATGTTTCTCTAACTAATTTCATAAATGACAATAATATAAATATTATATTTAGAAAAATAAACACATTAAGGACTGTAAATTATTTCAGGGTATTTTTACTCAGTTCTGTCGATTTTCCATTTTGCTCATTGGCCCTGAGGATTGACTCCTGATAAAAGTTCCAGCAAGTCAGGGAAATACTCAGGCTATTCAAATACATAAAATTGTGCTAATATTATATTTTTGCACAGTGCTTAGCATTTCATAGAAATGGATGTACACCGAATGTTGTTAAGGAATGATTGCACCCTTTTTTTCCATTTTATACTTGGGTTTTCCTTTTGGAGCAGTGAATTAAAAATGAAGAAGAATATATTTCATGCAACACAAGTGGCAATTTATTTACTTTTAAATGTGGTGATGCCTACAGAAGCCTTTTATCCTGAGAATTAAACAAGGAGTGACCTATGACCAAAAATACTCCCCAAAAGCTAAAAAGAGGTAAAAATTAAATTGTTCGAGGACATGATTTTAGAACTGGAGTCTTATTAAAACATAATAAAGACATGGCCAAGATAATGAACGTCTGGCATCTGCTGCGTTTCAGTAAAGGGAGAGAGACCCTATTTTAGTATTCATAAATTGAGCCATGACCTGGCCAGGAACATGTTCCTTCATCTACCCACCCTGACTGATGAACTTCCTGGAAGAATCCAAAGGGAAATGATGTTGAACATCTGTCATGGCTCAATCCATCATTTGTCTGGGAGGCTCAGGTCCCTGTTTACAGCTGCTGTGCCCAGTGGCCAGTTCCAAGCAGATCACAATACCTGTGGGCTGTGCATGCCCAGGGAAGGTGCCAGGGAAAGAGGCTGCTCCCTGCTCCAGGGCCAACTCACTGCTTCCCCCATGGCAGGAACAAGGATCCCCAGCAGGAGGCAGGCTGCTCCGGCAGAAATTGCCTTTAATGACATCCCTGTAGTGTCCTCACAGTGTGACCTGTTTATCCTAAACTTGGGGCTTTAATTAAGGGCCTTTGAAGCTCACTCTGCAGGCTGGCTGCCACTTTTAGGTGATAGTGGGCATGGAATGATGCTGATGTGAGCATCCAGACAGAAATGTTAGGTATTTACTGGTTGGTATTTTGAGAAGTCTCTGGCCAGGGGTAGGTGTATAATTCTTCCTTTAATCTCAGTGTTAAATTTATCATTTAACCAAAGAGAGTAACTCACCTTCAGTACTAAAATCCAGTAAACTTTTATCAGATACATGTAGCCAGGTACCTAAAATATTAATTCTTATCTTCCAATGACGATCCTGAGTATTTTTGTTTCAGTTTTCTGTGGGGTGTAATATTTCAAAATTTTACCTCTAATTTGTAAATCAATATAGATGGGGTTTGAATCAGTCATATCGAATAGATAGACAAGCTTAGGTACCAGAAAACTTTTTTGTAAAAGTTAGGCAAACTTGTTGTACAAGTCGTGAGCCTCACTAGTGTCAGGCAAGAGACAGATTCTATGTGAGTAGAGAAGGGAGATTTTTTTTTTCTCCAGTATCACAGCACTTCATTATTATTATTGATAAGAGTAAATAATTAAATACTTACAATAGCATTCTGGAGGCAGTGATAGGTTGGAAAAACAAAGCAGAGAGGGTTTTTGTCCCCTTTTCTTTGTAAGCATGACTCCATTTACTTCATTTCAGTTCCTGGAAAAGCTTTGCTAACACAAATTGATCGGCTGGGGCAGGGGGTGGATGGTTCTCCCCGGGATATCACTTCAGAGCAGCAGGAACTTCCTGCTCACTTCAGAGCTCCGATAAAGTGTTTTATACAGAACCCTTTTACAGTGTCAGGCTGCAACCTGTGGCAACTTAGTTGTCCTATGAACATACCCTTTCCCATTCCAGATCTGGGTAAGTGTACTGCATGGATTCAGTTTGGGAAGAAGGCTAACAAAGCTGGGAGATCCTTATTATCTGCTTGTCTTTCCATCCTGGGGTCAGTGTCTGTCCTAGCATCTCCTGAAGAAAGCTGGCTCAGTGGTTTTTAAAAAGGGAGGAGTGGCAGGAAGATTTGACAGCTAAAGTGCTCCCCATCTGCCAAAAAAATGAGGCAGAGCTGCAGCATGTCCAGACCTGAGTATCAGGATGTCCTCAGGCCCACCTGAAGACCATTTTATATGTTTAGCTGATCCCAGGTACTTCTTTAATGATTATGAGTGCCAATCTGCAGTGATAAAATTAACAAGAAGTTCTACTTCACTGGATATATGGGAGGAGAGGTTTCTATAAGCAATATTTTTATATCTGTTCATTCACCCACAGTGTCTCAGCCCAAATGAACTCTGCTTTTGATTGCTATGACTTGAGACCTTGAACATCTGTACCGCTTTTTCTCTGTCCTATAGCACAACTTTGTCCCTTGCGCTTCTCCTGATCTATTTTTTAATTCTGAACTCAATTAGTGGATTTCCTTTTTCTTAAACACTTACACTGATGAAGCACCAATAGAAAATCTATTCACCCCCACATTAAAAACATTTGAGGATTGATTTGCAACCACAGCTCTGAATTGCATTTGATCTGCTTATGTGTTTAGACCTGGACTGGTTTTTTAAAAGTTTGATAGTGAGATATTGAACTCTTTGTTGAGTGTTGTACATGAGGGATAGATCGGACAGCATAGGGACAACAGTGACAACCAGTGGTGAAAATGCTCCTGCCCATTCTTGGGGCTTCTTGAGGAGGCCTAGCACTGGCAAGCAGAGTACTTCAGCTGGATTGAGAAATGGGACTGATTTTGTGAGTTTAGGGAAAAACGTTTCTGAGTAGATTGTCACAGTTCTATATTTGGGGCACCAAAATTCCTGGCCTGATTTTCAGAAGTACCAGAGCAGCTGAGAGTGAAGCAGAGGTTTCCCAGTACTGCATAGCTGACCATCTGGCCTCCAGGTATTGCTGTTAGAAGATAATCTCAAAATCAGAGATCACCTTCGAGAATGCTGGCTTTAATCTCAATTTTACAGGTTTTTCTAGATGTACTCCAAAGGTTTTTTCCCCACTTATTTATTTGAAATGAAAGAGGAGTACATTTAGATCAGATATTTAGAAGAAATTATTTACCCTCAGGGTGGTGAGGCACAGAAACAGGTTGCCCAGAGAAGTCATAGATGCCCCATATCTGGAAGTGTTCACAACCAGGTAGAGTGGGGCTTTGAGCAACCTGATCCAATGGAAGATGTCCCTGCCCATGGCAAAGTGGGTTGGAACTGGATGAACTTCAAGGTTTCTTCTGACCCAAATCACTCCATGATTCTGTGATTCTCTTTGCTGACAATGGTGGGTGGAAATACTAGTGCAGAACTTTGAAGAGAAAGAGCTTAACAGAAATGAAAACGACAAAAATGTTTTCTGTTTGTCTTTCTGTGAAATACCAGCTTTGTTATTGATGTAAATCACACGGAATGTAAACAACATGTTCTTGTTACTGCGGGGGACTGTGTGCCTCAGCAGAAACTGTGAGTGCTATTCACAGTGACTCCCTCTTCTCTAATTGTTGATCTCATGCAAGTACATAAAAGAATTAAAGTTTATTCACTGAAATTAGTGACTTGTGTAGGCAGGTATATCTAAGGCCTCTGATTTTATGTTTACTGGCAGCATTGTTTCAGTTGCTGCTTTTTTCCCATGGAAGAGTTCAACTCCCAGGCTGAAGGATTTCCAGAAGCAGCAGAGGAGGCACACCTGTGTAAGCACGACTGCAGAGGCAGCTCCCTGCAGTAGCAGTCATCCCTTAATCACTGACACAGCATCGTGTCTGTGCACATCCTGAAAAAGAGGGTTTCTCCTTTTTCTTAGCAGTCTCATTTGGAATGTCACAGCCTGTTACTGGCAGCCTGATTCACACCCTGAGATTTCCCAAATATCTTGGTGCTTCCTGCTGACACCTCTGAATGCTTGGTGAAATACTGAATGTGCAAAGGGATGTATCAGTACAGAGCATCAGGTCTAAATGCCAAGGAGATATTCCATTGTTGGGGACCCAGACAAACTGTGCTATGAACCAATCTCTAAATTTAGATTTCAAAGGAAATGTTCATTTTTTTTACTTAATATTAAGACTGTGTTATTGTTTGGAAAAAAACCCAACCAGTTGCTGCTCCCAGTTTTTTTAAGCACTGGTAGGTGTGCCAAATGATTGTTATTGAGTTAACGTATAAGAATAGTATTTTTTTTTCCAACTGTTTGAGACATTCAGTGAATAAAGAAATAACCGTGGATTAGCCAAGTGATATATCTCTACCAAGCTGTTGCCAATTATACAGTAGAAAACTGCCCACATTTCAAAAAAATATCTAGATGTTTTGGTTTGCTTGGGGGGTTTTCTTGTTTATTTGTTCTTAGTTAATTCAAAAGTACAATTAAAAAGACCTGACAGGCAAACTAGAGAGGCAGAAGGAGCTGCCACCTGCTGTAAGTTTTGGATGCTCAATTACATGATCAGTTGGTTGATTTCTCCTATGACTCTGCAATCTCAATTTTGTTACATGAAATATAGCAGCTTCCAACCCTTTATGAACAGATTTGATCTCCTTAGTGTTATTTTCCCACCCTTTATATCCTATCCATTACAGAAAGCAGGTATTTGAACAGAACAATAATGGGTAATAGTCTCTAAACTTCAGTGGGGTTTTTCAGCAGCTATCTGAAATCTTTGCAAAAGAATGGAAGTGGGATGAATAAAGTCCTGAGGAAACACCACTGATGATATGTTAAAACTCATACCTAAAAAAAAGAGAAAAAGAAGAAAAAGAAAAAAAAAAAGAAATCAGGGCAGCCAAGTACAGACAATAGTTTATAATTTGGGATAGCTTTCATTGTTGAAGTCAAAGCTCCCTTTCTGTGTCCACTCTTTCATTTGTTCTTGCCCAAGTCATTGTTTTCATGTATTTTAAATTGTGTGTGTTCCGTTCTGACCTTGGCCCTTGTGGATCATGGACATAGACAATGTGTTGCTCATTTGTGAGTTATCCCACTCCTGCAGGCTGGCCCCTGGCATGGGGTGTGCCAGTGCTGCAGAGGGCATGGCTGGAGATGTGGCAGCACTGGGCAGTCCCTCGGGGCCCCTGCGAGTTAGCACAAGTGAGATCAGCCCTGACAGCACTGAGTCACACCAACTGCTCCAGACCCAGTCAAAAGGTCACATTTGCCTGCCTCTTCAGTGGAGCTCATGTATCCAAAAAATCATGTTGTGTAAGGAATTACAAGCAGCAAGGCAAAAATAATCTGTTGATTATACAAAGGAACATTACCGGGAGTTTTCAGGGAAAAGAAATACGTCCATATCTAATTCTTTAATACAAGCATGGGAACCAAGTTCAGTTGTGACGAGTAAAGTATTTAAAAATAGGCTCTTATACACAGGCATACATGGGACTACTTGTATCTATCTGGACCAATGTAAAAGGTAGAAACTAAGAGAAATGTAAACAAATGGAACAGGAGTTTAAGTCTAAACACAGGTCTTTCATCTGCATTTTTGCTTATTTAAAGAATTTAGTGATATAATCCAATGGGAATTACAGCAGAACATATATGTAATTTTGATAGATTTTATGAACGTGCATCATGCAATGCCTTTAGGACAGGGGGAGAAATTGGAAATCCAGATAAAGCTAAGGATAAGCAAATTGCATGTTTATAGCTCTAAACATGAAAGTTGAAGCAGGCAGTCAAACCTAAGGTCAAAGTAAACAGTTACATTCCTCTGCATCAGGACAAGGAGTTCCTCTGCCCTGTAGCAATATTTTAATATGCTGATGGTTTGATTATTGAGAGAGAAAGATTCAAAAGGTTCTTGAAAGACTTGAAGGGAATGGACAAAAAAAATCCCAGAATTTTGTAAGCAAGGAGGCAGCTGAGATCAGGGAGACTACAGAGGCATCAATCACCAGGCATCAGCTGGGGCTCACTAACTCACTGGCTGAGGTTCAGCCTCTTTCCAGTTCTTTTGAATTGTTTCTTGAAGTTCCGAATTTGTGTGCAGTATGGCTTGATGCACACCTTTCTTGTGACAGGAACATATGAAAACTGTCCTCAGCTTTGGTGAACCAGTAAAAAAGTGTGCTTCCAAGAAACTTAGAAATCAAAATACCTGATATTTTCACCTTCATGCTTTTTGCTTTAGAAATCAGGGGGCTATTTCTAAGACCTTGAAACTGTCTTTTCTTTGTGTTTAGCAGTTTGTCCCTGCGTCTTACAGATGATGTAGCAGGGACCATGTTAGTATGTGTACCCATTGTCTCTTTTACCAGTTGAGGGCTGGTTACACGTCGCCTTACTGTTTTGAATTGGCTAGAGTTTTGACCCTGATCCTCCAACTGTTTTTATGCGCAGTTCAATAGTAATACATGCTTTCTAATTCAGTTTATCCTTGCAATTAGCCACTCAAGTCTATAGATAATGTGTTTTTATTGCCATGTTGAGAATGAGGAAGATCTTTCATTTTTCAGGAATGTAGTTGATGTAAATTAAATTCCAAGCAGCCATAAAAGCAATCGTAACCTCAAGTAAAACCTCATTGCTTTCTTGGAAATGTAATCACAACAGCTGAACCTCTTTGAAGAAGCTGTTAAGTTTTACAGTCTGCCTTCCTCAGGAGTAGATTAAAAGGGTTAAAAGTTGGATATTTTCATCTCATTATTAACCAGGATAGTTCATGGATAGATTGAAGCTGCTCTAGAATAAATATGTTGTGTCCATGCGACACTAAGTGCTGACTTTCTCAGGATGGCTATAGGAATATCCTACAAGAGACTGAGTTTCTTAGTGGCTTGATAAAACCGACTTTTAAAGAAATTATCCAATTTCTAGGACCTTAAGTAAGTAGTGGCATTGATTATAACACAGTTGCCAGCAGCTCTGGATAAAAATCTTGCTTTGTTTCTTGCTATGAAAACTACTTGATATAACTACTTCCAATTTTTTTTTTTTTTTTTTTTTTTTTTTTTTTTTTTTTTTGGTTCTGCAATGCATCTTTTAACACTGAGGCAAATAAAGAGCCATAACCCTTTGCTGCCACTCTAATTTTTGCACCTTTATGGGTTTTTCCAGGCACCTATATGCATCTTGTACATAATCAACCTTAAAAGCTTGCTGCTAAAGGAGGAATTTTATCTGAGCATCAGAATGTAGCTATAAACACCTTGGAGTTACCCATCCATATCAAAAACAAGCATCACTACTGAGTATGTTAGGAGTTGCATGTAATCATCTCCTTTCTAATGAGATACATTAAATTTCTGGGGTTTTAGCATATAAACATATACCCAAAAGTGTCTGAATTGTTTCTTTTCACAATTTCGAACTGGTTAATGGTGTGATGCCTTTTCACAAAAATACTTTTTAGTGGCTGACATTTTATTTCCCATTAATTGTTTAGTTAAAATAAGAGACATAATGGATTTTCTTTTGTACTGATTCATGATAGTTCTTGAATGTTTGGGTGTGAGTCTCTGTACTTCAAGTTTCTTCTGATAATGGATACTTGAAGTAACAATTATGTAGATGTGTGAAAATTAAATAATAATAGGAACATATTTTTAGATCTCTAGATGAAATGAAATATTTTAAGTGAACATTGATATTTTCATTATATATATATATATATATATATATATATGTATATGTATATATGAATATTTCCCATGCTAGAAAGACTTTTAGCGTTTGTGTTTACTTTTATTAATTTCAGGAGAGGCATGTTTGCTCTTGTGTTATATTTTCTGGACGGATATTTCATGGTAGGCAACAGTTTGTTGGGTGTTCCATCCTATGTGCACTGCATTTTTATTTTTAAGTGGAACAGGGCTATAGGCATCTATCTCTATGAAAGAATGAAAATGGATAAAACAGGAAATGGTACAGAATATTTAAGAGCTTGTCAGCCTGTCAGGTTTTGGCTGTCTTTCTGGTTTGATGTCCATCATTTTCTTTCCTCTCATAGAAAATGAGAGAATGAAGAAGAATAGAGAATGGATTTAGAGCCCTTTGTCTTTATATGTGAAAGCTGCTTTAGAAGGAAATGGAGAAAGCCTGTTGAGTATTTAGTTGTGCTTTCGAAGCAAGACAAAGATGGGCAAAAAAATGCACAGTGAAGGAAAGAAGAAATTGATGGCTTCTCCTAAAACACATATTTGTTGTATAACAAGAGCTAAATAACAAAAATCTGTAAGTTGTCTCTGTTCCCTTTACTTCCCAGCCTTCAGTGATCAACTGCAGCTTATACTGAATTGTGAAACTAAGAGGAGACGTAGCTAATGCATTTTCTCAAAGATGTGATGACATTCATTACACAATAGTTTTGCCTTACACAAGTCTCCTCAGACTCAGGTTCCTCTGAATTTACCTTTCATGTTCTTCTTATGAACACTGAATGTAAAACCCCAGAAGGATGAGAAAGAGACATTAGCAAGAATGTCATATAATAACCATATAAATACAATTTCATAAAACCTACCCTCCTGAGTTTTATTTGTTCCAGCCCCTGTCTTTTATAATAGTTGATTTTTAGACAGTATAATTCATACACTGACAGGTCATAAAGAAAGGCTGCAAGCAGAAAAACAGGCTCACAACTGTAAAGAAAAAAAGAGATCAAAAAGAGTACACTAAAGTAGGCCACTTCATATAGCTTGAGTGTTCTTGCAACTTTTTCTAGCTTCTCAGCTTGTAAATTACACCCATTTTGAACTTTCATAAGTTCACACATCTTTTGGAAGGAACATGTAGAACTGAAAGGGCCTAAATTATACCTTGAAAAATACCTCTAAATTTGCACCTATTTATGTTTACTTTTGCATTTGTACATAGTTGTGGACATGTCATACTATCATACTGAGAGAGTATATACACCGTATATATGAAAATATACCATCCCATTTGATGTTGCATAATCGTGGCAAAAACTGTAATAATTTTTCTTTATCCAATATTTCAGTGTATTAGAGAGAAGCAGAGATTTCCTTGTGGTAAACAACTAGAAAAAGTCATCCTTCTTAGTTCTTTTTGGGTACTTGGCCATTCCAATAACTATTTCTGTTTTTTTCTTTATAGTTTGTTTTATTTGAGGCATTTGCATTGCAGAAGATTGTCTACAGTGATGACTGCAAGTGTCTGGATAAACTTGTGTCCAAAAATTCCACTGTCATTTGGAAAGGTTTGGTCTATGACTGAGTGTCTCTGTATTCCTCCTGCATTATTCATCCAGGGACAGAAGAGTAGATTGATGGGCAACTGGAGAAGAATTTCTTCCCCAGCCCATCGTGGTTTGTTTCAACAGCTATGTTGTTAAATCCTTCCTTTCAGTCTCTTAATTTAGTGCTGTCCCATTTTTCCCTTGGCATTGACCTTTTCTAGATGAGAGCCTGGTGCTGTCAACAAGCTGATGCATTATGGCTGTTCTGAGTGGAAGTGACCATCAAATATAGGCTGGTTTACTCATCTTCTTCTCCAAAACCTCCCATGACAGTACTGGAAGAAAATATTCCCTACAATGCACACATTTTCTCTTAGTCATGCCTTGGGGCATCTGCCTTTCTGATTGATACTGGGTTTCTTTAATCACAGGCGCTGTACAGAACATAAAATATGTCTCTCTGTGTTGATACAGCAAGGAGTTATTGTTGCTGTTAAAGCCGAAGCCTTACAGCAATTTCTACTGCATATTTGAATCTTAAGGGAAGGTAGATGCTGAGGATTAGGTGGGGAGGAGATTATGCACTGGGAGAACGAATATCTCATTTCAGTGATACAAGGATTCTGGCTGTGTTTCCTTTAAAGCCAAAGATCTACCCAAGCAAAAAATTGCACATTTCTGTGAAAGTTCAGAGTTGAAATGAAGCAGAAAATAACTTCTCTCTCCTTCATGTGTCTGTGGGGATACTTGACCATACGCTATAACATGTGATGTCTCTTGGTGGGCTGCAGACCATTCCCAGACCAAACCCATAGGTACAAATTTGGCTTCTCAATAATATTTCTAAGATAATTTTTGCTTCTTTGATTCAGGGGAAGCTGCACTTTTTTAGTGGTTCTACTCTTGAGCATTTAGTGATGTATTCTAGTTTTGGAATGAGTGTCATAAAGACAGTTTTGAAAATTATAACTTTTCCAGGCTGCTGCCCCAAACTTTCTCTTGTTTTTAAACAACCTCCACTCACTCATTCTCAGTGTGAGGGTTATGTTTCTGATCTTCATGATGGGCTGCATTTCACAAACATTAGGTCATTTTTTCGGTCAAATTGTCTAACTTTAAATAACATATATGGGAAATGCTCATATCAAGGAAATTTGTTCTATCTCAGCTGCGTCCCACTGAGTTGATGACTGTGAATTGTAGATAGCAGTCAAAAGATTACTACCAGAGCACTGCTCGTAACATAATAGTAGCTTCTATGTAAGAAGGAGAGAGAAGCATATGACTTCTCCTGGCTAGTATATATATATATATATATATATATATATATATATATATATATATATATGTAGTAAATTTGGATCATTCTTGCAGTTTTTATTTAAAATATTCTTGTATCTGACATCATTGTTTCATCTTTCAAATGGTAAGTTTATGAAAGAGCATGTGTTCTGTGCTCTGCTTTCCATTAAAAAATATTATTGCCTTTAATAAATTATAGATTAATATGGCCATAGCTTCTAGTTGTAAGAAAGGCAACCTATCTGTTTTGAAGTAAGGAAATTTTTGTAAACCAAGATGCTATGTTCTGGTTTTGCCTTATCACTCTCTACAACTACCTGAAAGGAGGTTCGAGGAAGGTGGGGGTTAGCCCAGCCTCTTCTCCCAGACAAACAGACACAGGACAAGAGGAAATGGCCTTAAACTGCACCAGGGAAGGCTCATGTTGGACATCAGAAAGAATTCCTTCACTGAAAGGGTGGTTAAGCATTTGAATGGAAGTGGTGGAGTCACCATTCCTGGAATTGTTCAAGAAATGACTGGATGTGCCACTTGGTGCTGTGGTTTAGTTGACATGGTGGTGTTCAGTCAAAGGTTAAAATTGATGATCTTCCAACTTTAATGATTCTGTGATTCCAACCTGGACATAAACTTGGGCTTTGATCACTGTTAAGGTTGTTGGACTAGATGATCTCCAGAGGTCCCTTGTAACCCTAACTCTTTTGTGATTCTGTGATACTCTTAAACACACAGATATCTGTTCAAGCTATTTTTGTTAGCTTATCTTTATTTATATTATGTGAATTTTATTCATGACCTTATTTTAGGTGCTTATGAATGTACATGAATAAAAGAATTGCTACATGATCAATATTACCATTCATATCCCTGCTAATTAGAATCCTAGTTAAGGATTCGAGTTCTAATATTTGCAATAACATTAATTTACATTGACTTTTGCCTAAATTTAGTCAAAAGTGGTTTATTTCTTTACAAGCAGTTTTAGCCACATTTTCAAGACTTTAAAGAACTTGAAAATGAGATACAGACATCGTAGCTAAAAGTTTTCTTTTACATGCTGACATTTTAATGTACTCTCAGTGATTCTTTAACCAGCAAGAATCGTCCCTGATTTTTACCTGAATCATAGCAAGTCCTCTTTCTTCATAACTTTCTTCTTTTTAAAGACCACATTTAGTAATCATCAGAAATAGAAATAACATTATCTTAAAAGAGACAATTACGGCATTCTCTGACTGTTGCAATATATTGAGGAAATTTTATGTCAGAAAATGGTGGAAAGTGTTTGAAAGGGGATGTGAGTGTTTGCTACTTTCATAGGACATCTCTGTGATTGTCAGCTTCAGCTATTACTGCCTTTACTTTTGAAGTTAGTAATTTGACTCCAAAGCTTGCAGTGGCAGCTAAAGTCTTGTGTCCTTGCTATCTTACTTGGACAGTTTGCACACAGAAAATTCTGCCAATTTTACTTGTTCTTGTTCTGATGTTAAAAAATTATGTTTGTATTAGGGGGTTTTTTAAGGCCCAGATACACTAAATGTCTTCTCAACCTGCAGGAAATAGAATATAAATTTCTCCTTAATTCATAAGGTGTGTAACCATGTGTTGCTGTGTTTTCTGCCATTCAAGGAGGAGCTCATGCTCAAGATGGGTTCAAACTGCAGACTTTGAGCCATCTTAAGTGTTGAGGAAATCTGATGTTATGGACAGGAAATATTAAGTGGTTCTTTTGTTTTCTTTGGCAAGCATTTGTCAAATAGGTTTACTGTAATAAGGTAGTCTAACTCACTAATTCAATGGGCAGCAAGTCACTGCAATATCGATTTAAGTATATTCTGAGTTTCATGTGCAGGAGAAGCCTCCAGATCTTACAGGTTTTGCTGCACAAATGTCTGTGACAAGGCCTTTTGCTGTTCCATCTCACTGTGGCTGTTTTCTGGGATCTCATCACTTCACACTTTGATCACTGCAGCATCCTCCCCTCCTGCACTGAGGAATACAGTGCTACCCCCACAATCTCCGTTCACATCTCTGCCACAAAGTTCATTTCCCATCTTCACTATTTTAACTTCTCTTCTCTTTTGAGTGCATTTTCCTCATTAAGCAAACTTCTTCTTTTCAACCTTAAGACCAGACTTCATGAGTCATTTCCAACCTTTCTATCCACTGTTAAAATGTCATTTCCTTCTTTTTTATGTTGGTTCTTTTTGTGTTGCTAGCCTCTAACTCTCAAAACACTTTTGTGCTGACTCTGTGCTACTTTTCTCTCTCTGCAGAAGTTTCCCATAAGCCTCCACTAAGCTCATGTTGCCCTTTCGGCAGCCTGTCCTTAAGAACCCTTTGTCATTATTTCTAGAAAAAAAAAAAAATTGATAACCACCTACTTCCATGCTGATACCATTGATTGGGTGTGTTGGGGTTTTTAGATTGTGAGGTGTTTGCATCACTTGGCTTGTACTTCAAAAGCTCTGAGATCCTGTTCCATAACTTGTACTTTTGGGTGCAAATAATGAATAGTATCAGGGTATTTTACAGTGCTTTATTAGACTGACTGTTCCTTGCCTGGAACTTTCTTTGAGTTTGTATTGCAATTGTGTTTTCTGCATGGCACCAAGGAGAAACTGAAGCTAGTCGAGCCTACTGCTGTGCTTTTGCTGCCTGGTTGATGAACAAGTCCTGTTGTTCCCATCTCCAGGGGAGTCCATTGCCTCCTGGTTTGATGCTGGCTACAATTCAAGAGGATATCTGCTAGCTTTATCACTTCTGTGAGCTGTAGCTAATGCCCTTCCTTCATATGTTTCAGAATAAAACACAAAACTAAAGAGGCTTAAAGGTTCAGGACTAGAAAATAGGAAACTTTTGTGGGAGCCCTTACTTTTGGTACAGCTGGCCATTGTAGAGCCAGGTTCTTACCCTGTCCCTCAAGGTGTGCAATGGAAGGTTATTTTTTGTTTAGTCCCAACAGTTCATTATTGATTTACTGAACAGAAATATAATTTAAAACTGCAGGTGTCCATTTAATGTTTAAACAATATCTGGAAGCTATGTTGCCAGTTGTGTTGTCATGCTAGTTTTGCTTTGTAACTTTGTGGTTTGCAGCCTATTTCTTCTTTCTGAGAATTGGACTAGGCAAACACTGTGCTTTGTGGGGTTTATTTTAATTGAAAGGTCGTAATTAAGAATGGATGCGTGCAATTTCTCTAAAGCTAACTGGAACAGACTAAATTGTGAAATCATGGCAATGAGAAGTTACACTACTGATCCATTCAAATATTTTCAATTACTCAGTGGCTTGTGGGACAATAAAGTTTGCTGTAGTTTGATTCTGAATGATAGCCCCTTGCTACTGTGCCATATTATTGATTGGCATTGAGGCTTAACTTCATCATGTCAGACCTCAGCTTTTGATTGACAGGAAGACATTACTTGGTAAGGAATTCATCTCAGTTGTCATCTGAATTTCTTTCCAACAACCCTTATATCTTTATGTTCACACCGCAAGTAACCTGAGCTCTGCTGTTCAGAAACTCCCAGATTTGAGAAGTGGATAATGGTTCTTTTTATTTTATTTTATTTCTTTTGTGTTTTGTTCTTCTATGAAAGTAGATTCTGATAGCACCACATGATTCCATGAGGGAAAACCCCATCATTTTGAATATTATGATGCTAAGATTTGGCAATGCTGGTGGGGGCCCCAGAACTAAGAACTGCAATGACTGAAATTTTGGTTCCACGAGTTTGAACTCACAATCTTTAATTAGCAATTAATGCTACTGCCACTAGATTAAAATTAAATTAAAATGTCTCCAAATAGGACTGACATAAATAAAAAAATTGATGAGATTCTAGAAAAACATCCAAGTGAAAATTCTTCTCAGCAAAGTGCAGTTTAATGCATCCTTTACTTCTCTGGGACTCAGGACACTGTATCAGATTGCAGTTCACAGCCAAAACCCATTCCTGGGGTTTTGGAAATTGGCAGCTGACATACACTTTATTTCTCAAATGTTGCTTTGACAGGATAAAACCATTTTTTATATAAAACTGCAGGTTAAATCTGGGCTCACCTTGAAAGAGAAATCCTGAGCACAAATTCTTGTTTGCAAGTCATGTCAAGTTTTGCAGTTTATTCATTCACTTCTTAATACAAAATGTCCTGGGATCAAAACCCAAAAAGTCATTCTTGCAGGGAAGATCTAAATTATTCATGTCAGCCAGATGCAGATTTGGATTCCTTCAGGTTGGATACAGATAGGGAAGTAGCCTAGAGGAGTGTCCTCACCACTCAGTTTCCCCCATAAAGCACCCTGTACTGCCTTTACCCCCAACAACAGGTTTAAATAAAGTCGCCTGTGGAATTTTTTAATTTTTAAGTCAGTGCTGTTAGCACATTATTAATTTTCTGGGTGTTCTCACTGGGTTCAGTCTAAGATATGCAGACCTGGATTTGACCTTGCTACATGCAAAAACATCTTAGGTGTTACGGATACTTTGCTGTAGAAAATATAGTAGCAATTTTCAGCCAGGTGAGATGGTGTCTGAGGCAAGACTTCAGGCACCACTCTTAACTTAGAAATATTCAATTGCACCTGAGCCCCAGGGAAGGGGACCATTTCAGAAGTCATCTTTTGACTAACTCTTTCCTTAGAGGAGCTGGTGTCTGCAGTTCAGTATAGTAATTGTCAGGTGCCTAATTTTCATTAATGAATACTCCCCACACTGCTGGAACTGTTAGTCTGCTTTAAATAAACATATATTTAAGAGACTTTTTGACTGAGAGTTTAACACAGTCAGAATAGCCTCCTAATATACTGGATGAATGTAAACCCTGTCCAAAGCTGTTGCCCTACCCAGACATCTGGAGTAGGATAGCTGCAGTAGTTTTACGCAGACTACAGTATTTGTGTTTGACTCTTCCTTGTTATTAAAAAAAAAAAAAAAAAAAAAAAAGAAAAAAAAAAAAAGAAAAGAAAATCAGACTATTATTATGGTTTTCTTAACTACATAGTAGTAATGATGCCAGTTTGTCCAGTTTATTAGTCTGCAACCATGAGTAGCCAAGTAATTAAGTAATTTCATTGACATAATCTATCTATCTATCTATCTATCTATCCATCTATCTATCTATCTATCCATCTATCTATCTTTTAACTTGGTAAAGTAAATGCCTACCACTTCATATACTGTGAACTGTCAGAAACACTACTGCTATGCCAAAGAAATGAGAAAGGAAAGAGACTGGTTTGATTCAGGGAAGGGATATGAATTGAAGGAACCTTGTTTAAGTATCATAATGGATATTGTTAGAGAAAGCGTACAAATAGTGTTTAGAGGCAGCCAAGCAGCTCTAGTACAGAGGAACATAGAACGACAAACAGCTTTTGTTTATAGCACAAAAAAATGTGAGTATTGGCTAAGAAGTAGTGTTTATGGTAATTGAGCCTTACAAGGAAGTAAAACTTCGTGGGGAACACAGGGGGTAGCATTTTCAGTGAAGTAGGCAATAAGGAGAGCTGTGTAGGCATTTCCTGATTAGCATCTGCTGTTTCAACAGCCAAGGAACATGACTTGCATGTAAATGTTTGTGCTAGGCTTTAAGAGGCATTCCCTCTAGCATGCCTCCCTGCCTTCTGGTTTTATTTTGAGTCTCCTTGAGCCCTGTGTGACTTGAAATCAGTGGAGGAGAAAGGAGAGTAACACAAACAACAGATGTCTTAAAGTTTTGAACAGAGAGAGAAAAAGCCCCATGGCAAAGGAGAAGGTGCAGTTAAGGTGTTTTCCTGTCATTTGTATTCAGTGCCTCTAGTACAGACTCTATTTGCATTTTTGCATATATATATATATATATACATATCTATATATATGCCGTTGATATGCAGTTGTACACATGGGGGGTAAAGAAGTGGTAGTGCAAAAAGATGCCCATTGCTCAATTCAGAATTTTTTTTGCATCCTGTAAGAGTGTGACCTATAGACGCTAAGTGTACTGGCTGACACAGACAAAGCAACCTATTTTAGGGCAGGCTCATGAATTATTTCCCAGCTGTTCCCTGCTTTTACTCTCTTGCTGCATAAAATGCATTATTTTTTTTTTTTCAATCTGAAGTTCAAAGATTGGGAATGCTGTAGTGTGCCTGGTGTTCATCCAGACAGCTTTTCTCACAGGTGGTAACTTAAGCCATGGCAATACAAATACCATGTACCCCACCACATTAGGAGAACTAGGTTGTGCGCTAAGTGACAGTGCACATTTAGAAGAGTCAAATCAATGCTTTTTGGTATGGGGAACTGTGTCTTTAAGGACTTTGATTTCCAGAAAGTAAATTCTGTGGTAGAAACAGCTGTGAAATTCTTACAATATATAGGCAGCTGGGGTTGGCATAGAGACCCTGAAAATACATTGCCTGCTGGGTGTTAACTCAGTACTGCATGGGGCCAGGAACAAAAAGAAATGGAAAAAAAAACCCACTGTGAATGGAGAAGTGAAAAGATGTGACGTTTCCAGATTTTTTTTTCTTTGCTTTTTTTGGAAAGATAACTAAAGGAAATATAAAGAGTATTCAGGGCTGAGAACTTTGAGCTCTGAAATCTTAGCAAGCTACTTCCCCCTTTCCCATATCTACCTCCTCCTTTAATGTCTTATTCCTTCTACAGGCTTCAGCAGATGGGTCCACAGACGGAAAATCACATTCACACAGAATCCTATTTTCTTGTGACATCTTAAAAATATATTTACTTGCTTATTAACTTGCTGGGTTTTTTCAAAGAATTTTGGTAATCTCTATCTCCATGGATGATAACACTGGTTATTTTGTTAGTTACTTTTTTATTATTTTTTTTTAATTACTTGGCTACTGGACTACAGAAGTTTGTGTTTAGATTAACCTATATAGAGTTTAGGACAACTGCCATTACAGAATGGGACTTCTGAAAAAAAAAAAAATCCATTTTTGGAATGAATTCTGAGGATGCCAGTAGGAAATATTATTCTTTGACCAGAAATCTGTACATCAGAATGGTATTTCCCTGTGGTGGTATTTTCCAGGACTACAGGGAATGCTATATAATACAATATGTTGGTAGCAGCATTTTAAGCATCAAATATTAGTTGTTGTAAATGAGAGGGAGCCTGCTGCATTCAGTTCAAATGGAACAACTTATATCTCATTAATGCTCTTTTAGTATTAACTTTCTTAATCTTTATAAGGATATCCTATCAGAAAAATAAGCATGACCATAATTATGCCTGTATTTTAAATAGTGCTTTTATGTCTGTGTGGCTCTCTTTCTACTTTAAAAATATACTATCTCTGTTGCACAGATGCGTAAACTGAGGCATGCATGGTAAGTGAAATAAGTTCACTGGTGGTCTTCCAGAGAAAGACAGAATTCCTTGTCTTAAAAGCAGAAAACCTTATATATATATATATATATATATATATATTATATATAAAACTTATCACAAGGTATTTGTAAGTTAACAAAACAAATCCTGCATTTTAGAGATACCATTTAACTTTTTTTTTTTCTTCCCACAGGAACTTTTTACACCAGAGTGCAAATTCAAGGAGTCTGTTTTTGAAAATTATTATGTAATCTACTCATCCATGCTCTACAGACAACAGGAGTCTGGGAGGGCCTGGTTCTTGGGGCTGAACAAAGAAGGGCAGGTCATGAAAGGAAACAGAGTGAAGAAAACAAAACCAGCAGCTCATTTTCTACCCAAGCCATTGGAAGGTAAGGCTCAGTCCATCTCTGGCACACTCTCCTATAGATCTCACAAGAGGAGGGAGTGGTTTCCAAAATGCCCTTACTGAATGTGCATGCCCCACACAGGGGCCAATCCCAATGCCACTCCCAAAGTTTCATGGGAGTTTTGTGCTTCCGTGTAGTGATGGTACAAAGGGCATATGTAAAAACATTTTTACAGGGTCTTAGAGGTCATTCTACAAGAAAAGAACTCTTTTGTGGAAGAGCATTGTGCTGCTTTTAAAATATTGTGTTGTAAGGAGAAAAGCTGTTGTGAGTCTTGCAGTGAGAAAATAGTCCTTTCATTAGGCAAAATGAAATAATGAATATTGTAGAATGATTGGAAATTATAAAGGGAATGGATGAAATATCAGAATTTCAAAGTAGAAGATTTCTAATACAAAATACAAAGGTCTCTTTATGAAATAAGTCATGATGTACTACTTTGCCAGGTGGTATAATGTACACAACTCATGTAAGTTGGCCTTTAAACTAAGATAGGAGCAAATAACAATCACAATAACCTTACACACCAAAATGACACCACATTCTCTGAAAAATCCATTTTTATCTTGGAAATTTTGTGTTATCCTATGTATTCTTCAGGCCTTTATAAACCTATGTGCCCTTTGCTTCTTGTCCAACAACTACTCATGGTTCTAGTTACTGCGTATAGCCTCAGTCATTCTGAAAACTATCTAATTTCTTACCATCTGAAAACACATACATGAGTAATGCTTTGGTTAGCAGTCCAATTCCTTTTGATATTTAACTTCAAATTTTTGATTGAAGGATCAGTGTGTCAAGTACTTTAGTTTCATCATATAGAAATCTTCAGAATAATCTCACATTTATTTGAAGACAGGCTGATGCCTTATGCTTTCCCTGTCTTGTGAAAGTTTACAGTTGTTTCCTAAGCTCTCAACAATACTAATAATTTATATCTTGATCCCTCTAAATTAAATTAAGACTTACAGGGAGGGAATGCCACTGCATTTTTTAAAGCAATGCAAATTTGTATGTACTAAGAAAGGATTTACCTTTTTAAAATAATGTTTGGATGATCAGACTCCATCAAAACAGCTTAGACAATGCTTAGAAATAACTTGATTTACATTGCCTATGAGAATCATTAAATATGACAGCTCTGCTATATAATTCCTTACTTTATAGTTCCATTTCATGTTGTTCAACGTAATCATTTTGTAGGTCACAGTGTTATTTCACCAAGCTCTTTTAATTAATCAGCCAAGTGCCCTAAACACATTTATGGGCCATTCTGAAGATATAGATCATAACCAGCCTTATGTACTCTAGAGAAGACATTTAATTTCAGTCTTTCAGAAGCTATAAAAGGATTTAGATTATGTCACTGGAAATGTTAGAACAAGTATTTGATTAGTTAATTATGCTATGGGGCCCTTTACATTTATTATGA
Source organism: Chamaea fasciata (assembly GCF_029207755.1). Lineage (NCBI taxonomy): Eukaryota > Metazoa > Chordata > Aves > Passeriformes > Sylviidae > Chamaea > Chamaea fasciata. The sequence goes on along the minus strand of NW_027094087.1, from coordinate 78,111,227 downwards.
AACTTCACACCATTGAAGATCAAGGTCAGTACTTTGATGCTCCAGCCTCCTACTCTAATTAGACACGGAATGAAGGAATTGTACTCTCTGTGGTAGCACACATGCAGTCCAGAAATCAGTGTGATAATTCCTTTGACTGCTGTGACACCTCTTTTAACATTGCTCTGATATAAATAAATGCAAGTGAAGTTAGGTATAAGTGGAAATATTACCTGATACAGTGACATGGAAAATGAAATTGAATTATCCAAGAGCATTAATCATTAAGGCAGCTTAATGCTGGAACTGTGTAATTGAATACATGCATTTCCCTCAAAGGATTTGAAGTGGTTATATAGAGACTGAAGACCAGGGAAAAACTTCTAATTCCTCTAAGAATTCAGTTAATAGTTTAATTTGGAGTTTTCTGCACTTCTCCACATTCAGTGGAGATCAGTGGCTGTATATATATATCAGTATATGATTTTGGAAATGAGGAAGGAAAACGCCCAAACCTCTTTTGTACTCTCCACATATCCTGGACATTTCTTCAGGACACACCTGGAGAAGAGACCATGGCCAAATTCCACAGATTTGGGAGACTGATGTACATGTAACTTCATAGAACTGGACCCTAGCCTAATCTTGCAATGTATGACTAAGAAAGAACACTTAAGACTAGACCACTGTATTGTATGATCCCATTTTTTAATTATAAATCTGTCTTATCACATTTTACTTCTAAATGCTCGCATCCTTATTTAATGTTTATTTAATGATTGCATATACCTACATGTGTACACACATGTATATTTTTGTATGCCTTATGCAAAGTTTTTCATTTCCAAGAAGCTGTAATATCCATAGTATCCAAGCAAGAATGCAGTTTCCTACTGCATTTTTAAGTCAGATGCAGAAGTGTGAGAATTTTGGAGGGTCAAGTAATTCTATCAGTGATGCAAAACCAGTGTCTGTCAAAATAAAGCTTCCCATGTATGCAAGAGGAGCATAGAAAATTAATGCTATATGAGATGAACTCTCATATGTGAGACATTGCTAAAAATGCTTCTCCTTTTCTCTTCCTTCCCCTCAGTTGCCATGTATCGAGAACCATCTTTGCATGATATTGGAGAAACAGTGCCAAAGGCTGGGGTAACTCCAAGTAAAAGCACAAGTGCATCTGCAATAATGAATGGCGGCAAACCAGTGAACAAGAGCAAGACGACATAGCCAGATCCTCACAGGTGTTGTGACTTTGCTGAGTCCCAAGTACAGTTGAGTGATTTATCCTTGCCAGACTTCCCCTCGGCAGTGTCTGTGGATCAGCTTGTGGCAGGCAAGTCACCAGCTTGCCCACTGCTGTTTCTGAACTGAGTTGTTGCAAGTGGATAAATCTCAACATGTAGCTCCACCACAACGAGAAGACACCTGGACGAACCAGCTAAACTCAGACCATGGAATGCCCTACCAGATATTGGAATGCCTTTTTAATATCTTTTCTGTGACTGTGACACTTCATGTGAATGACATACTTCACAAGTACACTTGATACCTTGCCTGCTGACAATTGCCCATAATCCCTTTTTGAGTCCAGTTTCAGCAAAATCCATGTGTTTAAGTTCTATTTTGTAGCACACAAATAATCAAGTAATTTCTAGTTAGATGCTGTAAACCTGTGCTATTATGGATTTCTCTTCTTCCCTTTTTTATAAGGCTGCTCGCTCCACTGTTTGTGACCTTTTGCAGGGATTGTGTTTCTCTATAACTTAAGTGTTGCCGGTGGCTTAGTTTTGAAAGCAATCAGGGAATCAGGAAGCCTTCAAAAATCTATTATTACAAATTATATCTATAAAGAATAGGATTGTTGTCTCTGGCTTAAAATATTGATTAAATGTGAATACTCTTTAGTAACAGATACTGTGCTTCTGAGGTTGGCATTAAAGTGGAGGGAAGAGTGTCAAACACAACCAACGGGGAGTTTTCTGAAGCATGTGTTTGGCATCCCCCTATAGTTTCTTTTTGTGTGTGTGTTTTATACATATCACAGGCTTACTGGTAATGGTAACATTTGCCTTGCCCAGCGAGCAAGACCCACTCATTTTTGGAAAAGTGGGTCCAAAGAATTTTGTAGGCCTTGTAGGTCTGAATTAAGGCTCATTTTTCATCTACTAAATCTTCATTGTTTGAAAAACAACCACCAACAATAAAAGACTAAAAAAGTAAGACTAATCAGAATTGCGCTACCTGAATCCATTTCAAATATAATCCTTTCCTGTTTTTAAGGAACTGAACTTAATGCCATTGTTATTTTTGGCTGAATCCCACATCTACTTAGCAAAGCATGGGCAAGGATGTTGTTGTGTTCTTTTTTGCAGCACCAATGCAAAGGGTAGTTACAAATTATAGTTTAATATTTCTGGTGTTTTAAAAAAAAAGTTTTAAAACTGGACGTATTACAAAACTTTATTTTCATTTTTAGCTAAGCATGCAAAGTCCGGTCCTATGTATTTCACTGGTATCCCAGTATGTACCTCCACCCAGCTTCCTAGGATAACATGCCCACCAAATTGCTAGATTGAAGGTGCCTTGCCTTGATCTCTATATACTGTACTTTCTCCTACATGAACCTAGAAGAAATCAAAAACATCATAAAATTGAAGCCTTGGATCATATTACCAGAAACAACATCAACCCTTTGAGTTTGTCACTTGTGAACAATTAAGCCAGTGTTGCGGGGGATGAAGGAGGGCGGGGGAAAGATTTAGAGAATGCCAGAGAGATGCCACTGAAGTTTTTGCACGCTTAGTCACAGGCTTTCAGAAGATGAAAAATACGGGCACTCTCTGTATGCTTAAGAAGGAATTTGTTTCTTAGAAATGGCAGCAAAGATCAAACTGTATATCAATCTGGCAAACTGTGTGGCAACACTCTCTTGGCCTCTTGCTGTTACCTTGATATTTAAAGACAAAAAGAGGAAGCCATCCGTTCCTTTTTTAGCATTGTATTTCTCGCAATTTGTTTTATCACATCTTTGTGCTGAAATCCCTAACAGAGACTGCTGATTATTTCAAAGTCCCTGCCTGCTCAGCTGAACAGTCTGATTCAGTCTGAATGAACTCTTCATACTAGTTTTCAAATGTGTTCTGTTTTTATAAGCAACATTTAGTGCACTCTTCAAGGAGGCTACTGTAAAGCTGCTAAATTCTAGATGAACTTTTTCTGTAGGTCAGATTTCTTTTTGTATGTGTGATATGAGAACAGCAAGATAATGCTTGATGTTGGGTCTTTCTAGGGAGGGAATGAGTTAAGCATGAAGCCCTCTATCCATGTAGAGAAAAAAAAAATACAAACCTAATCTAAAACTGTGATAAAAATGCAAAGAAACTTTGACTTAAGACTGTGCCCTTGCCTGCTAGCACTAAATCTGTGTGCGTGGGGAAAACAACACTTTATTAAAAACTTTGGTGTGCCATTCTCATCCCATCTGGTCCAGTGGGATTTGTGCACCATCCCTGAGAAAACAAAATCAAACCAAAGCAACTCAGATGGTGAGCTGGGGGACCCATGGGAGGCAGCAGCCTTGATGCTGTACTGTCGGCCGGGTCCCGCCGTGGCCCCAGGCCTTCTGACAATTGTAAGAGGAGAACTTCACAATATTTCAAGTAAGATAAAACAGCTGAAGGCGACATTCTCTCTCACCTGATTCATGAGGAGGGAATACATGAGTTCATGTCCCATTCAGTTGTCTTTTTACTCACCCAGTGTAAGAGCCTGAGGAGAGACAGGGCTGGAAACCTGGCTGAGCCATGCAAAGAGGATCTGGTTCATTGCCTAATCCTATATAAGTATTGTTTTCAACATTAACCTTTTGGTCCTGAGAAACTATGATCTGTGAACCAGTTTGGGAGGCTATAATTAAGGCCATATTTAATTTCTTTAAGCAGTTAGTACATACTGGAAATACAGGTTGGTTTTTTTGGTTTTGTGGGGGGTTTTTTGGGGGTTTTTTTTTTTGTTTGTTTGTTTTTTGGGGTTTTTGTTTGTTGGTTGGTTTTTTGGTTTTGGGGATTTTTTTTTGTTGTTGTTGTTGTTTCTGTGGATTAAATTCACATGAGTGTTCGATCCAATGAATCAATGTCCTGATTTTTTTTCTACAATCTGTTTAAACATAACAAAGGTATCTTTGTGCTTTGTTTAATCCCTTTTAATTTTGTCTTGTCTCATCTGTTGCATGGGAAGAGTACGACAAGGATGAACTAACTGCATGTTGTAGGTTGTGTCTGTCAAAGAACTGTTGGTCAGTGTTACAAATTTACATACATATATGCAAAGAGTTTGTCTGCATTGTACAGTTTGTGTTTATTCTTATTTGTTGTATACACAGATTCAACATGATGAATAAAACATTTATATGAAGGCATACTGGAAACCAACAAAAAAGTTTATGTAAGAAGCAGACTGTGCAAAGCATCATTGCACTGGCCACAGGGTGGTGAAACTTCATGTAAATAGGTTGGCAAACTCAGTTCTCCCCCTTTACCATGCCAAAGAAAATTTCAGCTCCTTAATACAATACCTCTCTTGCTGTTCTCCAGGATGAGACTTCACCATTTTCTTCCCTCTAAAATTAATTTTGCTGTTAAGTGAAAGCTGTTTTCAACTGTCTGTTACTACTAAAGTACTGTATAGTAAACCTGATGGAATCAATTTGTATTTACAGATTGGGGTTTTTGTACTTACATGTGCAGCTGTCCGTGAATCTGCAGCGTTCCAGGTCTTTTGCATGCTTGCATTGTATTTTGTTCTTCTGGGTTTTCTCTAATGTCTGAGAGACTGTTCACACTGCAATCCAACCTCATCTTGCCATTTTATATGTTAACACTGCACAAAGTCATTTTCTTCTCTTTTTTGATCTGTATTTCAGCTACAGTTCTATTTGGCAAAATCAGTCACACCTGCACAATTTTAGAGATCCAGTTTTGAAGAGATATGAACTTCTTCAACAAAGCACTATTTTGCTGTACTTCAAATATATTATAAATACACAAGAATCCTTATGAGATTGCTCACATGATAGAGCCTACGGAAGGGTCTCTAGCTCCTTTTAAGTGCTTTGTAGTTCACATAACAGAGCTTTTGCTTCATTTGCTGGGTTTTTTAACCATTCTCAATTGATTTTTTAACATACTGTCATTTTCATAAATGTTGGTTCTTAATAAACCCCTCCCAGGCCCTCCCCTTACCAGATATAAAGTAAAGCAATTCACTTTGACTATGGTATATACCTGAAACAATACTAAGAACCCTGGCTTTACATATATATATATATATATATATATATAAATGTATGGGGAAACTTTTTGTCTTGGTTTAAAACTAGTTTAAGCAATGAGGTATGAAAGCAGGCAGTTTGGTCCATGCAGTAAAAGTACATCATGATGATCCATCTGTTTATTGGTATAAAGAATACATTATTCAGCTACATTCAAATGGGAGTGGAAGCAAAATTAGACTACATAAGAAGGTTCTCTTTCTTTTAAATGGCCCTTTAGATAAATTCATGTTTCATGCGACGCATTCTAAAATGTTTAATAACGAGGGGTTTTTTTTCTGTTATGACTAATCCAAATGCTATGACTTATTTTTAAAGATGAAATAAATTTTTCTGTTCAATTACTTAGTCACAGAAATATTCAACTTCATCCCAGTGTCATTTAGCTGTATCATTTAGCTACAAAGTGAGATGTCATTCTGCAAAGAAGCAAGGGCAATGCATCGGAAAAGTGAGAGCAAGTACATGATAAAATGCATCTATGTGTTTCTAAGAAAGAATATAGCCAGCGGAAAAAGCAAGGATCACAAGCAGGTTAATAAATTATAGAAGCAAATAAATCCACAGGTTTTTTATAGGTGATATTACAGATATGTTATACACAATAGGCATAATCCTGCAAGTCTATTATAGAAGCACTGGCACACTTCTGGATTGTGTTCTTTCTCACATAAGAAGAAAACAAGGCTAAAGTATCTTTTTGTTTATAAGGTTTATCAATCTAATCAGTAAAAAGTTCCCTTTTAGCCAATTTGGTTTTGTCTTTTGCCACAGGCCTGGAAGCAGGTTTTTACAGTCACTAGCTATGAAGAATCAAGCCGTAAGTTTCACTTCCTGATGCCTCTTCCTGCATTTACAGTTTATGTATCTGGAATTCCCATCACAGGGAATGAGATTAGGGAAAAAAGATAACAATTTATTAACACAGCTATTATATTCAAATATGTGGAAAAATAATCTTATTCACTCTGATTTCATTTTTCTAGAGAGGAAATGAGCCACTAAACAGATATGCTGGGTGTCACATCACCAGTTACCTCAGCGTAAAGATCAGGGGAAATGTTCAAGCAACGTTATAGGAAACAGAGGAAAAATTGGAAAAGAATTAATGTGTACATTACATTTTTAGTAGTCTTATCTAATACTTTAAGGTTTATAGTAATAGCACCATTTTGTTTGATAATTGCATTTAAATGAACCACTGAGAGTAGCTGTCTCAGATATTCTGATTTTTTTCTGTATGTAAGTTAACAAACAACTTTAATAACACTTTTTGAAATGCTATGGCTACATAATCCATCCAGTAGTCAAAAAAGCTGGAGTTGATTGGTTTTAAAAAAATCAAAGTGGAAATAAAGAATACTTTATAAGTATATAAATTTAAAATTAAAGCAAACAACAAAGTATAATGCATCAAATATGAAACTAACACCACCTAAAGAATTGTGCTTTTATATATGAATATCTGAAATATCACAGGTGATCTGCAGTATACATAAATGTTTTGATGCCATGAAACAAGTCAAAAACATCTACTGACACCAGATAAGAGTTTTGATTATCTAGTACTTTCTTAATACTAATCAAAATGGAAGGAAAGCAAGGAGAACTTTGTATTCTTCACTGTTTACACTCTGATTCAGCAGATGAATGTATAAGCAAAAAAACCCAGTGATTATGAGATGATTCAGGTCAGCGGTATTCATTATTCATAAATATAAATAAAAGCAACAATTTGTGCTCTCCAGACACTAGGGTTGGCAAAATGCATATCTGCTAAAACTTAAGAAAATATTCCTGTTGAGCTCCATGGAGTTTAAGGGTTTAAACTATAAAATATAAATTAAAATTTCAAGATGATTTTTACTTTGAAGATTCTTTATGCTTTATGAATACAGTTTTGAGCTCTGCCTGATACTTTGGTTATCTGATAAGAGAGGAGCTAGTAGCTTTGGGATGTATGTCTAGTTATTTACCTGCATAGCTTATATATAAGTTGGCTGTTTGGTAATGGTACTCCCTGAGAATATGGGCTTCACCAAGCTTCATTTTTAGAAAGAAAGAATCCAGGTTAAAGGAGGAAAAAAAAGTGGTGGTTAAACAGCAAGTTATATGGGATGGGGGAATACTAAAGCAATTAAATATATTACTTTGAAATTTTGCAATCTATTACATGTTCTGTACCATTGTATTTTCTTATTTCAAAACTGTCCTTTCTAAAAGAGAAGTAATTTCTAGACTACTAATGGAAATACTTTTTTTTGGTTCATACATAGTTCCATTATTTCTGAGTCATGTACCTCTTCAAAATCAGGACCTTGGCACCTACACCACAATGTTAAAGTTTGGTATCTAAAAGAAGTATTTTTGAGCCATTTAATCAATTTCTTGCTCAATTATGGTTTCTCAAAATGTAAACACTTTTGAAACTAAAATGTATGTTTCTTTTTTTTTTTTTGCTCTGAAGAATTCAAGGGCTGCCAAATCTACATGTACAAAAAAATAAGAGACTCATATGTAAATAAGTTAGGGAAGTCCCAATTGTTGTGCATCATTCATAACTCAATGTGAGTTTCACACTGAGCAGCATTTCACCATTGGAAAATAAAAATAAAATTTTTGTTCATACCACTGCTTTGTTTGTATTTACTGCATTAAAACTTTATTCACTTTTTTGACATTGTCCAAACATCTTTGGCTGAGACCAAGCTACTGCATAGCACAGATGACTTTTCAAGTCAGTTGACATTCAGGTTCCCTGCTTCTATGAAAGCAGTTAAATTCAATGAATTCCATGTGTGACAGGGCAATCTGTCCTGAATAGTGATTTCTACTAGTAGACAGAATTTCCATCCTAAAATTTACTAATATAAAAAATTTTCATTTGCTTTACACGTAGGAGGAAACTGCAGACACATAGAACTGTACAATAGAAGAACATGTGAGTTGCAGAATACATATGCAGAATAGGCAATCATGCTTTTATATCTTTATTAGTTTCATTCCATATGTTTCTATAGATTATGTACTTGAAAGCATTGTAATATGTAGATTAGGTAACCAACTTACTGACCTATCAACCACAGAAACTAAAAGTTCTCTTGTGGAAAAGGGTCCATTCAAACATTTTGGGTCTTCAGCCTATGAGTGTCATGTAATTGGACCATAGTTACACAATTATTTGACCAAATTAAAAAAAATATTTTTATAGGTTTCTTTACAGTTCCTCTCATTTTATGAGTTGGTTCATAATCAGGATTGTTGGAAAGAAAAAAAAAAAGGGCCAAATAATCTATTTTTCAAACACCATAAAACAAATCAGACTAATTAATTGACAAATACTCAACTAGTGCTACTCTTCTACAGGTGTATTGTTGCATACTGATAAGGAGACATGACAACCAAGTAAATAACCTTAAAAAAGGGTTTTCTTATACCTTTGACTCAGGTTGCTCAAAGAAATAGTTATTATAGGTATAATATCGGTCCCACTGAATTTACAAAAAATCTCTGGAGAAGTTCCATAGGACCGATATTTTATGACTTCACCCTCTAGAGCTCAGGCTGTCCTGCTCCCTTGTTCTGATGCATTTCTTAATGGAGCAGATCCTCAAATGTGTTCTAAGGTATTTGCAATCATGAATGTGTGTGTGCATGCATACCCACACCCAGACACTTCTGAAATTAAATGTCCTAGCAGCCTAAAAAAAAAGAAAACAAACAAAAAAACTCCTCAATCTTTGACATCCTTCATTAAGGGTATTCTCTCCCCAGCCAGATTTCACAAGCATTTCCATTCCATCCTTCCCAGCACTCACAGTTTCCACAGCTACAAACACCGTTACCTAGAATAGAATGAATAAAGGGCAATTAACATATTGAAATGTACTACATTAAAATGTGTTTTATGGGAAGTAAAAAGCTCTGCTACAGTAGATGCATTGTTCCTTTATTGCTCCCCTACCCCTTTTTCCTTTGGAAGGAAGCAATTACATTGCATTAAGAAGCCACCCCACACCTATACTTACAAGGCATTAATAGCATGTTCTCAATAATTCCATCAGTGGTATTGCAAATACTGAAATTGTGTATGGTGAAGTGTAATTTTGTACACCAGTGTTTGTACCCAGCTGGTGAGGCTAAGTGTTCACACTGTGCCTCCAGGTACAAAGAAAAAGAAGATTCCTTTTAACTATTACTCAAAAAGAAAAAAGCAACAAAAGCTACCAACAGAATAGCAATAAAACCATGACTTTGAACATGAAAAGCTTTAAACCTAAATCTCATAAGTGTTATACAAATAAATCCTATCTCAAACTCTCTATTAAGTGAAAAATGTCACTGTTCCTGCAGCAGGGAAATAGTTGAGACACATCTATTAATTTTATTTGAATATTTTTTATGACCCTTGGATGCTCAGCTTGAGAGCTGTATAGCCTTTGTATCTATGTAAACTCCTCTTCCTTCTGACTTTATGAAGATCCATGATGAGGCATTAGAGTTACAGATACAGCTCCTGTTCCTGGAGCTGGTTGACTCCAGAAAATGACCCTTGCTAACAGGGCTAGCTGGAAGATACAATTTACTAGTGTCAGCCTTCCCACTCTCACTCTAATTGGCTTGCAGAGTTCTTCCGCATCTAATAATTGCTCAGCAAAGATTTTTCTAAAATTAAGGTTTGTAACAGGAAGCAGCCAGTGAGTTAATTTAGCAATTCCTATGTTGCTTCTTGTCACTATGCTTGTCACGATGGTTTGTTGGCAGCCTGCCCATTTCTATCGACATCTGCCACCTGCATATTCAGATGAGGTTAAGGTGAAGCTGCTTGAATGACTTACCATCACATCATAAAAAAAGCTATCAGCTATTCCAGACTCCCACTGACAATTGTCTGATTGCTAGGAAGCTCTGTTATCCCAGACAACTATTCCCCTAACTCACCAGTGAATTTTGTCTGTGCCTTAAATGCATTACACACATGGAATTCCAGTAAAAAAACAAAAGCTAAGGAAACCTCGTGATCGTAATGCTGACAACTGTGTCCTTTGCCACAAAACAGTAACTTGTCGTCTATTACAGAGAGAATTGTTGATGGATTCCTTAGCTGGCTTACTTATTTAAATTCAGGCTTTTAACTGTTGTTTAGAAACCTTAAGTTGATCATGGCGTTGCATGAAGAAACAATTATAGCAGGTTTGAATAACCAGCAAATGCGCTTCCTCCATCAGTGGGGAAAGAAGGAGCTGAGCTTTGTCTAACATAATTCCCATCAACTCAGTTTGTTTCCTGAAGCAATTAAGTGTTAGCCTGTACTGCACCTGTGCAAATGAGACCATCGTGTTTGTCACAGTCTCTGTCATCACATTCACAGAAATCACCCGAAATGTACCATTCCTGGGGTGAACAGATGCACTTTCCACAGTGGCAGGAGCCTGAAATCACAAAAATTATTACTCACAGTCAGAGAGTACTGGCACATTCAGACTAGAAAATAACAACCCAAATCACACATATGCACCCATACGCACATGTGCATGTGCACAAAATTGCTGCCTAAGAGGCTGTGGCATAAAAGAAAATAATCAAGCTAAAAGCCTTTTGAATGAAAGGATTCTTTTGGCATGAGATAGAGTACGGTGCGATGTTGTTACTACTGATGCTTTGATCCTGCTATTTCAATTAATCAGGACTCACATTTTGAAGTTTTCTTTTAGTTTCAGAGACCTACAATCAGGGCTTCCCTTCCCAGTAACTGTTTTGGGTTTTTTTGGGTTTGTTTTTTTTTTTAAACCAGCAAAGATCAAATTGTCCCCAACCCATTGTTACTGAAGGCAGTAAAATCACACCCAGGAAGAAAATATAGTCTTCCTCATTTAAAGGTTTTAGGGGTGAGTTCACAAAAGACCAGCAGTGCCCAAGACTACCACCTATAAATCCCCAAAATCCACTTCACCACAAACGAAGCTTCTCCAGCCCCCATGGAATTACTGAACATTTGGTCTAGGTCAGAAAGGGTTTGTACACACTTGGCAGCTCAGCAATTGGCTCGTTCCTGCAGTGTGCCCTAAGGCCCTTTGTTGGAACAAGTTGCTCTCCCTCTCCTCAAGGAAGTCAGGCCACACCTTCACATGCAAAGCAGGGACTGGAAGGTCAAGTTCAGGTGATGCCATAACCCAGGGAGCACAAGAAACCTCCCTTGAAGAGAAGACTCTGAGGCATTCTCACCTTCAAGAGAAGGTTCATGGCTCTGAATCCTGGACAGTGACAGGAACCCCTGGACAATCATGTGTCAGGAAGCCTATAGCCAGAGAAGTGTGTGAGAGAGGCTTTCCTGCAACTAGAAATGCCACAAGGAGATGGTAGTTCTTCCTGAATGATTCCAGCACTTGGCTGAAGAGACTTGGCTTTTAAAAGATCGCATCTTCAGCAGCCTATAAAGATTTCAAACACTGAAGTGGGGATCTTACTAACTGCTAATCAAAAATCCTTTTGTGGACCTAGCCTTAAGAAGGGGTAAGAGCAGAAATCAATGTTTAAAAAAAATAAATTAAAAAACCCAGATTAATCATAACAAAGAATATGTGCAAAATTTTCAACTACAAGGGGCTGAGTTAAAAAAAAAGAAAAGTCATCAAAGAAGCTTTTGACCTTTTACAGAAGATGCTTAAAAATGAGTTAAATGCACCTGAAAATCCTAGCCTCCTGTGGTATTTCCAGAATGATTCCATTAAAACATCACCAATGAGTTGAATGCATTATTAAAGATAAAATAGAAGGAAGCTTGGTTATGTCAGCATATAACCTAAACAGAATTCATAGGTTACTCAACAGGGCCTGAGCCAAAGCCTATAAAATTGTCCTTTTCCATTTTTCCAGTTCTTTCAGTGACCTCTGAATAAAATCCATAGTAACAACTCTAATACACTTAAAGAAAAAAGTTGCATCCGTTGATATCAACCAATTTTCCATTGCTTTTCCCATAAATACTGAAGCTTAATTCTTGAAAACTTCAGAACAGCTTCAGCAGAGTATCATATTTTTAATTAAATATGTAATTTAATGCTTATTTTAAATTCACAAAAATTAACTCATTGCCTAATTTTAGGGAAATGCTTTAGCTTGTAACATATGGAAGATGTAAATATATTCAGGAAGAGCTAGTGATTAGAACATTTGAGGATGGAAGTATTTGATTAAGCATCTACTTTTTCTGTGAGTTCTGAGTACTACTTACTGAGCCAGTGGCCTAGAAAATACTGACATTCCCTACAAGGATCAAAAATGCCATTGTATAAGGAGGCAGTGGAGGATAGCATACATATCATGGGGTTACTCTTTTAAGAGGTACACTAAGATACACTTGAGAGTAATTTAAACCAGATACCTCTGTTTATGCAAACTGCAAGGTACCGACATCTGAAAATAACGAGGAATAGTATGAGTATTTTAGTGAAATTAAAGCAGTTATTAAGAGTATTACATTGTAAGAAGCCTGAAGTGATTCTGCATAAGCAAGCACTGATTCTGCTACTGAGGGATGCTCTCGATGTTTAAAACTGTTTTGCAGAAGATACAGCAAATTTAACACCAAGTCAAGCAAGGAAGATAAGGCTCCAAAATACAAAATCTGTTAGGGAAATGAATTTATGGAGTCTTTTCCCTGAACAGGGCATGCTGCTCTGGGAGACTCCTCAGTTTAATTGAGTCTAATGAGTTGCAGGGTGTTTCCTGGGATCCCAGCCAGATCCTCTTGGATGGGATTTGGCTCATTACCTTGCCCACATCCTGCACCGTTACAGTCACCATGTACAGCCCTATCTTTACTGCCAGGGAGGCAGCAGCGTGGTGGGTGTTGCTGTTTTCCTTGGGCAGAGCTTTTGCTACAGGTGGCACAGTCAGCGAGCCAAGATTCTGAAAACAGCCTAGGAATGTGGATGGCCAACTTTGCTTATATTAGCAGAGTGCAATTTTCTGATAGTGTTCAGCAGTTATCTGCTGAAAAACAGGACTCTTCACAGTCTATTAAAACCTACATACAGAAACTCAAGCTAGCCTCAGTCCATTTTAGCATTTGCATATCATGGCTAGATTTCCAACAAAAATGGAATAACCACCAATAGTGCACAGGTTCGAAATTCCCTTTTATTTGACCAGTAATCATTACATTTTTCTCACTGTAGGTAATCAGAAATAAAAATTTGCTATTTTGGTTGCTGGATAGTTGCTTCACTATCTATGAACAGTGTTTTAAACTATGAATATCCAGTAAGACATGATTTCCAGGTACACATCTTAGCATCAAGAATAGATTTGCAAAAAAAAAACCAAAAACGGATAGCAATGGAAGTTTCAAGTAATTAGACTTACTATTACACTTACTAAAGACAATTAGTCTTTGCCTGTGATCCCCATCCTGCTCAGAGAAAAGGCAGGAGATTCTTGGTTGTTTACTGGCCATACACTACTGAAGATGTCTTATGGGGGTGATTTCTCTTTTGAGACAAGCACTTACATGTGAATTGGTGTTCCTACAATAAAGCTGCTAATGCATCTAATTTGACACAGCTTTTTTATATTGACAGTCCTCAGGGCAACCTTTCATGACGTTGGAAGCCGATATGTGCTCAGGGGCCAAAGATACTTAACCAAAAAAACCCCACCACTGCTGCTAAGTATCGATTTAGGGTCACAGAATCACAGAATGGGTCAAGTTGGAAAGGACACTAGAGCACCTTCCAGGCTGCTACAGATGATACAAGTGACCAGATCCCAAACCACGCCCCAGCAGCATAGCCAACAGAGGCAAAAAATCCTTGATATCTCTGCAAATTCTTGATGAATTATCTACTCCCAAAGCCTCAAAGTAAATTGCACCCTTGAAACACATGTTTAAAGCTAATTGTTCTCACAGTAAGAACCACAGGCTGGAATAAATAGTTCTCAGCCATCCTTAGAAAAAGATAGCAGATAATACAAATATATTAAAAACCATCATAATTTTTCGAACTTACATAGAATCTTACATAAAACATTTTATTGATACCAAGCATATTCCCTCATCCTCATGGTTTATATACAAAATCTCAGTGAGGCTCGTATTAAGAGAAAAAAGTTAATTTCTTCAGTAAAACAGAGTAATTTCCATTTCTCCAGTAACTCACCATCCTCTTACATATATACTAATGTAAAGATAGTCCCATCTGGAAAAAACAGAGAAACAGTGCAACTTTCTCATTTTTTATGACATTGCATCAACTGAGGGGGGGCGGGGGGGGGATGGGACCTCAAAACAAAATGAAATGGTGCAATAGGGAGAATTCTGATAATGATAATACAGATGGATGAAGACTGGGCTGGGAAACCCCACTTAAATTTCCTTTTCACTGAAATAAAAGTCACCAAAGGGAAAACTGGAAATCTGCCTGGTGTAGAAAGCTCCTAACTGGTTTTTTCCAGCTGGCAGATTTCTTTCCTGTCTATGCAAGGGACATAAAAATAAAGGAAATGGCACACAGAGTCTGGATTGAGTGCATCCTAGGCTCCAACCAGTCTCTTTCTTGTCTACCCTTTTTCAGAAATATTATATACAAAAATAGGCAATTTGCACTACAGGGGAGCTAAAAAGCCCTCTTTCCATTAATGCAATTTCCTAGCCTGAAGGACTGCAAGGTAAGAACCTCAGAGAATAATTTCAGATAATTATTAAGATTTTCTAACTTTTATTCTTCCCTGTTGCAATTTTTTTAGAGCTGAACTGAAGCTGATGCAACCACGTGAATGAAAATTAGTAAATGAGAAAGTCTGCAGGATTCATTTGTGGGGGTTGCAGACATCTACTTTTCCTTTGTGGCTGTTTTGGGAAGCAGAGTGATTAAGGATACCAAATTGCTTTTAAAAATTTCCTCCATTTACTGTTGTCCAATATACTGCATTTGCCATCTTCCCCACTGGAGTGTTACTGTGGGTGGTACCTTTTTCCCCCAAAGTGAAAGGAGCACTAACAGTTAGTTTATAATGTACAGGTGTTCCACACAGACCATCAGTTAAACACATACAGGAAATTATATGCTACTAACAAATTGCATAGGAGAGCAATGCTGCTGAACGCGTATGGCTGGGGTGGGTGTCTGACAAAATGGATGTAAGTGCATTATAGACCAGCCTTTAACATCCTTTTAATAATGAGTGCCTTTGAAAGACAGGGTTTCTAAACAACGCCCCCCTGCCATGCACATTAATCTTCCAGAAGGTGATTCTTTTCCTCTGTCAGGCACTGACACAGGGCAGCCCAGCTGCCAGATCTTACCCTTCCCGGAGCATAATACGCCATCCGCTGACTCGCAGAGACTTCTGCTCTCCTCCTCCGTCATGTTGCACTTCCTTGAGTGCTGGCACAACTTTCCAAACCACCCATCCTGGCAAATGCATCGGCCACACGAGCAGATACCATGGCCTGTAAGGACACCAAGGTTGGTTATGAGCAAGACAAGCAGAAACCCGTGACTGTGGTCACAGCTTCAGACCTCTTCAGTATGAAGTGTGTGCTATGGGACAGAAACACTGATGGGTGGAGTGCACAGCTTCCCAGCCAGATGGCCTTCTCCAGTCCTCTCCTTCTTGTTAAACAGAGTGCCCTAATGATGGCCAGAAAAAAAGTGAGAGATAGGTCAAAGAAACCCTAAAACATGGGTCAGAAATGGGTGCTAGAAGTCATAATTCACATTTTAAAGAAGGGGAGGGGAAAGATAAAACATAATTTTCAAAAAAATTATTTGTAAAAAATTATTTTAAAAATTAAAATATGTTGAATAATAAACTGAGTGGAAAATTTGGCCAGGAAAAAGGGAAAACTGACAACAAATATAGACAAGAATAGAGGAATGGAGAATAGAAGTAAAAAAGAAGTAAGAAATGTCTCCCAGGCAGAATTACATTTTTCAGCTTTGAATAATATTTCTGCATCAGAGACAATAATTCCTTAGCTAATCAGTTACCTAGGAAGCAAATTATACATACCAGTGACTTTTGTCCTGTCCTATCTGCTATGTAGGGCAAGAGAGTAGAAATGAAGGACTGAGATAATTTGGGAGCATGGACTGGGAAGAAGGGAACAAGCAGTAGAAGTATCTGGGAAAGCATCAAGCTGTCGGACGCAGGGAAGCAAACCAGCAATTTTGTTTTCCTGATTAGTGGGTTTCTTAGGAGCCTCCAGTGCAACTTGATTTTGTAAACTCTGAGGCAACACTGGTAGAAGGCCAGAGGAAAGACAAACCTGGTAGTTTGCTGTAAGTGAAATTCATTCAAGTTTACTGATGGTCAAATACTTTACAAATTTTAATTACAAAAATACTGGAAGTAGCTCCAAAGTCTTGAAGCTGTCTTTTCCAGTGTCAAAAAATTCAAAATAATTTTTGTATACCAGACTCTGTATTGATCTTTGCAGTTTTTATCATATTATTGATGTCTATTATATTTTTATCATATTTATCATATTATTACACACCTATAAAGGCTCAGTTAACAACAACACAGTCTTACTATAGCAGTATTTCCACCCACTTCTAAAAACTGATAACTAGCAATGATAAAGTTTGATCCTACTTGAACTTTTGTGTCAGACTGGGAAACAAGAACAACTACACGACAACCCAAAATACAAGAGGTAGAAAACAAGCATATGTACTTTCCTTTCTTTGCCCCTTCCAGATAGAAGTCATGCAATTGTCTATATTAACTAACTAAAATTAAGCATCTGTCACAGCATCTCTATCTACCTTATTTATTTTTAATTAGTAGCATAGAGATTAGAACTCAGATTAGATTAGCGTAGCCAATTAATGGATGTCACTGCTGCAAAATTATTTCTGAAGATACAAACCCCTCTACTCTTTTAGCAGTGAATAGTATGAAATCCATGGCAATTTCATTGAGAAAGTAATTTTAAGGCATTTTTCTTGTAGTCATTATGTGTTACTGAATGAAAAGACTGATCATTTCTGTAAAGCCTTTACACAAGTCATATAAAAAGGTAATGAATAATCTAAAAATTTGCAGCAAACACTTGCAGTTTACCACATATAATTTGACTTGCATTTTTCTGTAATGAAAATTACTCTCTTCCTTTATGCCATGTAAGTCCTCAAAACATAAAGGATCCTTTTGTCTCAAATAATCCATTAAAAAAAATAATAATTGTTCCTCCTTGACACCAGCTTGGGCAGCTGCAGCTTTTTGGATGCCTCATCCATCGGGGTGGCAAGTGTACAAGTGTTCAGCCCACTGCTTGTTAACTCTAAGATATCTCATGCAAGTGTGGTAGCCAGAAAGAAACTTCTTTACATGGTCTAGTTGTGAATATCCTCCTCCAGAGGAGGGTAGGGGTAGAAAGAAAGGGGTAATCTGAATAGTTAAATCAGTATTTTATCATGTTAAGCAATTCATTTTGGCTGGACTTCTTCAATTGAAGATTTTTCTTTACCCCTAACTATATAGATTAAGCAGATTTACTGAGAAGTGTTAATCTATCAATATTTCAGACCTAACATAAAACAGTTAAAATCACAAACAAATTACATTGCAAATGCTTATTCATAAAAAGTCATGTTAATGAACTTTAAATAATCAACAATGTTTAAAAAAAATTCTCAAAGAATAAAGACTTTGATGAAGGAGAGGCAAAGAAGACAAAAAGATGGTGTCAAATACTCTGTCATTTTGTTCAGAATTATAAGGCGAATAACCACAAGATTTAAATGTGAAATATGAATTCCACAGAAAAGCAAGCTGTGACAGACTACTAGTAGGGGCTCATTATAACCCAAATCAACCCGAATCAAACTGGACACCAGGATGAATTATTTCTTGCCATGCCTGGAATTCAAATTGTGTTGTTGTGGGAAACTTCGGCTTAGGACTACTCATGCAGCCGTTGTTGGTGTTCTCCAAAAACCCGCATGATCATTTTGTAATACAAAAGGTACTGCTAAAGGGGAGCACCAGCACAATGAAAAAGGTGAAGTAATCATTACAGAGGAAGCTGGTTCTTATTTACAGAGTAACTATTACAGACAGATGATGTTCTAGAAGGGCAAACTGAGGCCAGACCCAAGCAAAATTTGGCACCTTGGGAACAGAAGTTTCTCAAACTAACACAATATAATGTATTTTAAATGGATGAAAAATAAAAAGTTTTAAAAGTGAAATAAGGATATGAGAAACTGCACCATAACAAAGGATCCCTGATATAGAACACAAGAGAAAATGAAACAAATATTTTCTCTGTATTTAAATAGAAACAGGATTTCCATTTTATTTTTTCTTTTAAATTGCAGGACTTTCCATTATATTATTAGCAGAAGAGAATATTAAACTACATATATCTGCAAGAAATATTTCTAGGTGAGCAGGCTCCATTACCCTGCCCAAATATGCTAAATGAGCTGCTAAAAACATCCTTGGAACACTGATTTTTATTATTTGATTTTTTTTATTGAATACCAGAAGACCAGAACAGTTGTAACAACTGCATTTGGAGAAACCTAACATAAATGTGAAGTAAAATACTGACTGTCTATTGTATTTTCAAAGTAGGTCAGTTAATCTTCTCTAAGTCTAATGAAGGTGGACTGTGGCTCCCGTTTGAGTAACACAACAGTCGAGCAGTTCAGTAACACCTTCAAGTGAAACACTGCAGCAAAAAGGGACAATGCCACTCTCACACCTACCTACCCAGAAAAAAGTGAGGAGGCACAGAATTAGAGCATTGATGAGATGGTGTTGAAGTCCTGCAGCTCTGTGATATCCATGTTTGAAGAGATTTTTGCAAAACTTGGAAGGGTACTAAAAAGTTCTGAGGAATTCAGTGGGTTTCAGAACGGGTACTCTCAAACTACCAGAGAAGGACAAAGCAAGAGAGAAAACCTGATACCACACGAGATCATGTAAGAAATGAACCAGCATTTCAAACAAGGGTGATGACTATTAGAACAAACTTTCAAGTGATGTTGTCATGGGTTACGCATGTCTTAGGAGTTCAGAGAGCATGGCCTGCTCAGAGACAGGCTGCTGCTGCACACAGTGCACAGACTTCAATGCAGGGGAAGCATAGCAGTGGTGTAATAGCTATTTATAGCCTAATGGAAGAGGTTCAACAGAAAAGCCCCTTTTGGATTCACAAAATTAATATCTATTAATCAGCTTAAATGTTAATGTACTAGCAATTCCTTTACTGCTCATTCGAGCAGAAGGATTAAATTAAAATGCTTTTTGCAAACCTTAATCACATTTTATGCTATCTGAAAAGCTAAACAAACTAAGTTCTCTGTGCATCTAGGTAAAGTGTTGACTTTTCGTACACCTACACAAATGTCTGGGTGACCAGGACAGAAATCTGTAGTGCTTTTAAAAGAAAAACTAGAAAAATTAAAATTAATTTAATTCAGACTATGCAATGCCATTAGTACCTGTATTAGCTACAGTAGTCACTCTTGTAACTAATACCTACCGATCAAATTTTCAAATTTAACTGTTGCTGCCCCTGGATGTGCCTCAGAGCTAGGATGAAACAGTTAAACACAAGCACACAGGCATTGAATCATTAACTCTCCTCTTAGTATTGCCAAAATGAAACCGTAATTCACATTAATTTTAATCCAGTTAGACTATGAGTTCTCCAATATTAATACCACAATTTTCACCTTTGTTAGCACCAGTTTTACTCAGTAAACATGTGTATGAACTGTTGGTTTGGTTTTCTGGGATTTTTTTGGTGGTTTTTTTTCACCCCAGAATACATTGCGTTTTTCAATAACAAATACTGCAATAAAAATTCTCCATTAAGTAATAGATATAGAGAGAGAATATATCTGTCTAGCATATTCACTATCTATATTTGGCATATATACTGAATTCCGTAACAATTATATGTTCTTCAGATTCCTCTGTCAAAAGAATATGGTCGCTGCTTTAAAGACTTTTCGAGAGAACAGTTGAAAGAGCTGTTGGGTAGGATATAAACTTTTGTTTTAACATGGTAGGAACCTCAGAGAAATTAGAGATTCAATTCAGATGCCAAATAGCATTGGACATGCCCTAAGGCATCAAGATCACCCTCATGATGGCAGCAGCCAGGCAGGCACCCCTGTGTCCTGGTGGAGCCAAGCTGGGGTCAGGCAAGGGTAGTCTTAGGGATCACAGGTGATAAAAGGTGCTTTAATTTACTTGGTTGAAGATTTTGAAATTATGTGCCATATAGTTGGAAAAGCCACGGCTGGCTCAGGAGTCATATTTCTGAATTCTCAGAGCAGTCAGTACCAAAACTTGTCTCTGTTTGGGAAATTGACAGGTAATATTTCTCTTTCCTAATTTTTTTTTTTTTTTACATATATGAGAGAGTTCCACAAATGTCTTGTATACTTCTGTTTCTGTGGATCAACATTAGTGCAAGAAATGAGGAAACTCTCTGACAGCAACTGTACCATACTTAGCTTTGCTTAATGAAGCATATAATTAATCAAAGCTCTCTCATCTCTGTGGTTATGGTCTTATTGGTCACCATAAGAACATGTTATCTGAAAATATCATGCTTCTGCTTCACTGAACAGATGACAAAAATAAATGTCATTCATGATTTCTGCCGTAAGGACCTAGAACTTTCACAAAAAAAGATTTTACATTTCCTGTTGTACATCTTATATTCAAAAAAAGAAGAAAAAAAGGCAGTACTTCCTCTGAATCCAATTATTTAGCCCAGCTGGATAGTAATGAATTTTTTTTTATTCAAAGGACAATAGCAATTAGGGGCAACTTATACCAGACTTTTGAGAGGGAGCTTTACCATTGTACATCCTGGCAATGACTCTGCAATCCTAGAACCCATTACTATAAGAATGTGATATAGAAGTTTCTGTCTCAGTTTCAAAAGTTTAAATCATTGGAAAGATGGGAATTGTGGATTCAGGTATATATATGCCTTATAAACTCCAGATTTTCCCTTCTTTAGTACTTAATACTGGTTCAAATAATGTATGGATGAAAATGTGTAAGTAAGCGCCAGAAGAAACACCAGAATGAGGTCAAATGCATGACCTGCACTGATAACCAACAACAAATTCACAGGAGTTAACTTAGGAATGTGTTATTTTGTCAAAATCAGAAGATCTGTACTTTCATTAAACAATAAGATGAATGTCATGTTGACTTGTTGGCAGAAGAGTGTGTGCTCAACAACAAAAGATGTCAGTGCAGACACAGCACATAACTTGTATCACTCTTTTCCTCATAACCCCAACAAGAACAGCTTTGTCCCATGAATGTCAAAAATCAGGAAGCACAGACAACAGGCACCAGACTTGCCTGAAGTTTACAGAGATAAAAAAAAGCAAACTGTGAGTCAAAAGGCTGACCCTAATTTTTGGGTCCTAAATAAATAAAAGATGTATTTAAAGACCAGTTTGTTATTGTCAGTCAAGAAGAACAAAAGAGACCTAACAGGAATTTGATGGGTGGCATCCCTCATCCACGTTGTGTGTCATACACAAGGAATCCTGACCAAACTGTTAAATGCAGGCACTTTGATGCTTGTATTTGGGTGTGAGAATGCAAGAAGATGAAATCAACAAAAGGACATGTCTGAGTGGTGAAAATTAATTTACTTGTGGATTTCTTAAAAAAAATACTAACTTCCCCTCCCATAAAATCTCAAGCAGAGTTTTTGCTACACTGTTTTCTTACACTTAGAGAAGAGAGAGGTGTGAAGGTAAATCTGAGTAAGGAGGGAAATATTAATTACCTCAGCATTTGCTCCAAGCGTAAGTCAACTCTTCCAGCTTCTAGAAGGCTTTAAAGTATAACTAGAATTTCAAACTAATGAGAACTAATGCCTTTTACCAAAAGGCGCTCTTTGACGCAATTTCAGGACTCCCTGAAGTGTTAGGATTGCATTTTGGTGAGGACTGTATTTTCATGTGCTCTGGTCAAAACAATTAGTTTAAAAGTCCTCAAAGTGGAATTGCTCATTCGAAAATAAAGAAATCAGACTTACAGTATTCCACTGTCACCAGTCAAGAACTGGTTTACTGGAATGATCAGTCTTAGTTGTTTCTTAGTGTTAAAGACAGTGCAAACATTTATGAATAAACATTAAAAGGTCCTATCTAATCTAAATCTTCTCTAAAGGTAATCTCTAATCTTATCTAAAGCTAATGGTTTTATTGATGGCCCACTATTTGAAGCAGAGTGATATATTGATGCAATACAAAATGGGTGCACCCATAGAAATATGTATGTCTTGTTATGAGTCACATTTTACAAGTTTAAACCTTTACAAGTGATCCTAGTTTCAACCAACTTTCTACTATTTTTGTTTGGCTTGGTTTTGTTACAGAGTTTTTAATCAGCATAATTACACAGGAACTTGTGGTATTCAGAGGACCCCAAAGGTTTTGTTTTATTCCTTCAATAAATAGGCTATTACTTGGCTGTGACAAGAACCCATAGCTAGGCCACTAATTGTCCACAGGACAAATTGAAGTGAATGGAGTTAGGAGCATTATTAAATCCATTTCAAATTGATCTTTACTGTTGTTCTGAGTTCTTGTTGTCCCCCTGCCTTCAATCCTGAAAGAGAAAATAATTGTAATGGACAACAGTGAGGTGGAGCAGCCAATGATGAAATCACTGGAAAATATGACAGGACACAGAAAGGAAACAAATACCACTAGAAAGCTTAGGATGCATCTGCAGCAAGCAGCACAGCCATAACCTCAGAGGGCGGAGAGAAGTATGTCTCACCAGGATACAGGATGAGTAAATACAAGCCTCATGTGAAAAAGAGGCACAGTGTTGCCAAGGACTTGTACTGGCAAACCTGTGATTCTCTGGTCATGTGTGTGCACCAAAAACCACTTAACTTGCACATGAAAGATTCAAAGAACCAAGTGACGCCAAAGGAAATGGGATGTTATATATTTCTGTGGATCAATACTGTCGTATACCTGGGAAAATCTTACATAATCAAAAAACCTGAACAGTAGGGAAAGGCCCATTAGGTAAAACATATTTGTCTTGAAAAGGCTGCATGAGACATCTTCTCCAGTCTTATTAAGCCTATGTACAGTGCCACAGACAAAAGAAGAGGAGCATGAAGGAAAGACTTGGAAAGCAGATCAAGGAAGGTGAATCCACTCCACTCTGGTGAGACCCCACCTGGAGTACTGTGTCCAGTTCTGTGGTCCCTTGTAGAAGAAAGACATAATTCTGCTGGAACAGGTCCAGAGAATATCCCCAAAAATGGTCAGAGGGATGTAGCATCCCTCTTATGAGGAATGGCTGAGACCATTGAGATTGTTTAGCCTGAAGAAGAGAAGGCTCTGGAGAGACCATACTGTGACCTTTCCATGTTATAAAGGGAGAGTATAAAAAAGACTGAGAGAGATTTTTTTACCAAGGTCTGTTGTGACAGAACGAAGGATAATGGTTTTATTCTGAAATATAATGGGTTTAGCTTGGACATAAGGAAGAGATTTTTTCATGATTGGGGTGTTGAGACTTGCAACAGGTTGCCAAGAGCTGTAGATTCCCCGCTCCTGAAAATGTTCAAGGCCAGGTTGGATGAGGCTCTGAGCAGCCTGGTCTTAGTGAAAGGTTCCGTGCCCATGTCAGGGGTGGTAGGACTAGATGATCTCTAAAGTTCCCCTTCAACCCAAACTATGCTGTGATTCCATAATTATATGAATCAATTTCTAACAGTGGAGTGCTGTGAAATCTATGCCGAGTCCTCCTGCAACCTCTGTCTTTGTGGAGACATTAAGTCTCTATTCTTGGTACTGCGTTGATGGACAGCTGAATTTTTAAGCAAATGACTCACTACAATCATGCAGAAACATGGCCATGGGGTCTCATTCAGTTGTACCCTAATTTATCATAGCTTTCAACTCATGTCTGTCTGTCGTTGCATGGACAGCTGGTCTGGAAAGCAAGCTATTAATCAGTCTCTGCTGGTTGGAGAAGGCCAGTAACAATTTTTATTCAAATCATTTATGTTGTCATTCACATTTCTCATTTTAGCATGCATTTAATGTCTAAACACTGGTCTTCCTTCTTGGTGCTTACAGGCACTCAGTGCTCACTGTCAGACCCCACACAGTCCAGCTTATGAAGCTCTGAAGACAGATTTACTAGCAAGGGTTTATGTCCTCACTGTGATTGCTTAGGCAGCAACTGTGATAGAAAAATAGCAATGAAAAGAGGACAAGGAAAGAGGAAAAACTTAGCAGTTCAGCAAGATATTTCAGGAAGTTCAGGCTGAGATAGAAACACCGCCAAACCCAAAAGAGAGGGAGATGTAATAATGTAAAATATGAGTGATATAAACAGAATAGATATTTTTAGCATGGATGATGACGAATTTTATTTCCCAACTATTTAATTTCTAACAAATATGAAGCAGATTTTCAGCGCTTCTCAGTGCTTTAATGTCCTGTACATGAATTTAATATCAATTTTTTTTCCATACACTCATATTATTGAATTACTCTGAACGCTGTAAACTATTTTTATGGCTGGTTAGATATTCAAACCAAAATTTTGTTATATAGGCAAAATATATGTCTATATTCTGCATGGGAGACACCTTGAATAAATATTCTCTCTAGTCAGGGAATGTACATGAGGATCACGAAGCAATACATTCTTTATCCTACACAGAGATTAGGAATACAATACAACGTGCCTTTGTTCATACCAACAACTTTGTTAATATTTAGAATCAAAGAGTAATTTTAAAAATGAAACACACAAAATCTAGAAAGAGATCATTAAGGATAAATATTATTCGCCTGCTTATAAAATGCCATGTGGTATGCATGCACTTACATATCCAAAACTACCTTGAAATACTGCTAAAACACCAACATACTTTACTGAAATATCACAACATAAGGTTTTCACTGTCAACACTAAAATAAACCATCTGCATCTACAATTACTATGACACTGTCTCTCAAGCATTTTTCATTCTTTTATAACATATTTTGCTACTTTTTTAGAGAACAGGCATATCACTGTCAGTGAATACAAAATATTTAAAAGTTTTGCTGGTCATTAGTACCTTTAGGTTTATTACAACACCCTCAATAAAGCATCAGTTGTACTAAACACAACGTAAGGTTACCTAACATTTTAGGTTTTTGTTTAAGTGTCTGTATTCTTTAATGAATACTGATGGAACTTAGGATACACGACAGCACTTGCTTTTATATGTTAGCGTTCCTGAAGTCTTAAAATAAATATTCTCTAACATGTTCAATACTTCTAGTGCTTGTTTCTTACAAAACTCTGCCATCTTATTATCAATCAATGATGCAAAAATAGTGTATAGTGACATTATACTACGAAATCAAGGGGAACAGAAAGCTATATACTGTCAAGATTTAGTTCTGTTATGTTGTTAAATTATGCTATGTTATGTGATATTAGGTGAACACCTACCCCCACAGACATTGCCATCTGCATTTTCACACTGTCGATCATCACATTCACAGTTTTTGCCATGAACTCTGTTGTCTCCTGGAGGGAAGCAAGTGCATTGGCCACATTCACATCTCCCTGTAAGAAAAAATAATTGTTAGAGTCACGATTTCAGTAAAATAAAATAAATTGAATCCCAAATTTATGCCACATCCTAACCCCAAAGACAAACTACAAGACATACTGTATTAATTAAAGTATAGCAAATAAACACAATTAAAAAACAAACAAACCAATGAAAACACATCAAAACAAAACTATTCCTCCTCCATGGCAACCAGATGGAAAGGATATCGCTGTTATAATCTTAGTGGAAACAGCAACAATAAGCAATCACTGGCACTGCATGTTTTTCATATCTGAACTTAGCATAACTGAGCTGGGCCATGCTTATCCACATAATTAACCTCTATAATTGATCTAAAATATTTAGCACATATCTCAGAAACACCAAGACAAATGTGATCAGAATTAGTCTATGCACAGAGCTATCTAAGATATTCTCTATTTAGGTAGAAAAATAATTCCTCAAATACTCTGCCAAGCTTTTTGGAAACAAAATCACTGTAATTTTTCTTGTATAGATCTGAGGAAATAAGCACAACCTCTGACACAGTCTCCCCTTCCATCCATCTATTTACAGAAGAGCTCCCCAGAGCTTAAAGGAACTACAGATTTATCCAAGCTCCCACCCATCTTCACTCCAAACCCCTAAGACTAGTGAGTACTAAATGGTCAGATGTGGAAAAAATTAATATCTAGGACAGTCTTACATTGCACATATCTGAGACAAACTCAGTTCAGGAAATGGGCCCTAACTTCTAAGAATTTGCCTCTGTATGTTTTTTAGTTATTTTATGCAATGCTGGTGAAAGAATATTCTAAATATGGCATAAATCATGGACCAAACTCATACATTTGATGGCCTTGGGAAGGGATAATGTGTGTACAACATGGCCACCAGAGACATGGACTAGGATGCACAAAACCTGCCCTTATTGATTTAATTTAGTCACAGCATCAGTGAAACTCAACTTGGGCCTGGTCACTGCTCTACTGGCTGCAACCCCCAAATTTATAGTATTGCTGGAAAGTAAAAAATATCCTCCAAGTACAGCCGTTCATTATGCAACCAGACAGTTCACAACACACTGCATTATTTTTTTCCAGCATTGTCTGAAATATTTGACTGAATGGGAAAGGACTGTTAATGAAAACCTCAGTGAAGGTTTTCTAACTGTAGGTGACAATAACACCTTTGAGGGTAAGATACTGACAGACAATTATTAATATTCTTCTTTTCCCAACTTTTAACCTTATTTTGTTATATTTGTTTGTGGGACTTTGGGGCTTGTTTTTTGTTGGGCTTTTTGGGGGTTGGGTTGTTGGGTTTTTTGTTTTTTTTTTTTTGGGGGGGGGGGTTTGGTGTGTGTGTTTGTGGTTTTTTGTTTGCTTGTTTGTTTTTTTAAGAAAACAGTTTAATTGAGTTGGATTAGGGAGAGATAATTTTACTTATGGAAAAAAAAAATTCTAAACTCATTTTATAACTTCTATACTCTTCATCTTCCCAAGCCTCAATGTACATTGCATTTCTGAGCTGACATTTTATGCACCAGGATTCAATCTAGAAGGACATAAAGTGCAAGAATTTTAGAAAAGACATACTCCTAAAAAGAATTAGAGTAAATACTTCTTAATACCTTTACTATATGAATAGTTTAAAAACTATGTTGCATTGACAATTATATGAGGATACTTGTTTCAGAAAGAAACTTTTTATAGGAAGTGCATCTACCACATAATGAAAGTTGTGCTTAGTAATCATGTCAAAATTTAAGATATGATTGTCTACAGAAGAAATGATGCTATTTGCCTGCATTCTCTAAGCTATCATTATTTGTCAAGCACAGCCACATTAGAAGTTGGAAATAAAAAATCTTTAGTGCCTAAATTTATTGAGTTTAATTTGGCTCTTTTTATGCCTTCACCTTAGGTAACCTGATCACTTTCACAGAAGTGCCACATTACCCTGTCCCAAGGAACAGACAGTAACCCATAGGTTGAGAGGCACCTGATAAGCAGGACCCATCTGTTGTGGAGACTGTAACGTAAACAAAAGCAGAATCTTCAGCAGTGGTCTCCTGGCCAGCCATTGCTATAATAAGGATGCCTGAAGATGGTAAAATCATTCCAAACAAGCTGCTTTGACTAGAGGAGTCCTTAGAGATGGAAAATCGTCCAGAGGAATGAGCAAAGAAAGGTCTTATAATGAGGGTCTCTCATGTTCTGTAACTAAGCATTATCTTCAGTAATTGTTAATTTAATAAGTCATAGTCCAGTGGCTGGTCCCTTGTGCTGCAATGGGAACAGGCTCCTCTCAGTCCCTGCTGCAATTAATATTTATTCATTTTAGTTAATGTACAACAGTTTCACCAGCAGAAAAATGGAGGGAAGCCCATCCCTAGGCAGACTGGGTACATTTTTGTCATGTAAGAGATATAAGATCAGAGGGAATTTAGGCCCTACTTTCTCAATCTGCGCCTCGAATGTTTGGGGTTTTTTTTGCCTGGCTCCCACCTAAGTTCAGGGTATGATTTAGATCATCTGACTGCAGGCCTCAGTAGAATTGAAACTGTCCTTAAAATAGACAGAAACCTCAGTCAGCAAGTGCCCTAGAGAAGGATTTCTTTGAGTTATTTCTTTATTTTTAAATATTCAAAAATACAGTTATAGTAGTTTATTACACTGCTGCTGAAATTGATACTCAAATTATTAGTTTGGTTATTTTTAAAAATGTTACAAAATCAGCACGGGAAATTAATTTAATGGTATCCCTAAACTGCAAGTTTGTACTGGCTATAAAAATATTCTTCCTCCAAAAGTAGTGAGATTTTGGTTAGACTATGTAAATTTGGCTCACTCTAAGGAGACAATTTAACAAGGAATTAAAGTCCTGTTGCTTCTCAACAGCTAACTATATAGTATGTATCTGCTGCTGAAATATCAGAAGCCGTACCTTATTCTGTGATCTTCTTTTCTTAGCTATTGTGATAAAATACTTATCAAACAAATCCAATCATTCGAAAGTAATTTGAAGCTCACGTTAAACTGAAAAGGGATCCGCACTTTACTAAACATACCCTTTCTTTGTATAGAATAATAGGTTTACCATAGCAACCTGATTATACATGGAAAGCTACTGCCATACATCCTAAATTCTCTTTAAATTCCAAGGCATACAGAAACAGTTAAACATGGGATGACTATAATTTTCTGCACCTTCTCAACCATCTGTGCAAGAGCTACACTTTATGAGCAAAAAGAAACCAGTTGACCTCAGATACTTTACAGCAAGCGGCTTCCACTCTTCCTCGCTAAACAGGGAGAGTAAATGTCATATTCTAATGGCTTCAGATGAAGGAAGCTTTACAATGGAAGTTGTATGAGCCATTAGCACTGAAATGCTTAAGCTACTTACTGCAATGCAAGATGCTAAGAATAGAATAATTATACAAGACATTTGCCTACAGTCTTAATATTTCCTCACACTTCTTCATCCCATTGATGTTAATAGAAGTATTAACTTATGAATAATAATTTTTAGTACTTGAAAAGTGACAAAAGATCAGCTTAGGTTGGGTTTTTTGTTTTTAAAGGGAATTAAAGTGCCATATCTCATCAAAACACAAGTTCACTAGATAACTGACTCTAAATTTAAAAAAGCCATAAGCTTTTAGCTTTTGATTTTTATTCCCCATATACATAGCACTTTTTCATTCAACATGCATAAAAACATAACTAAACAGTGTCTAGATTTACATTAAACCTGTTCACGTGCAAATTGCTCTGATCAGGAGCTGCTTTCATTCAAACTAACTTCCCATTGCCTATATGGATTGAATGCAAGTCTCCTTTGTACAGGTAATTTTAAAACACTGTGCTAGAAGTATGTAATTTGTGTAACAAAGCATTTTTACCCTGCTATTGCCAGCAAAGTAAGAGACAGTAACAGCTTTCAATGTAAAAATAAACACTGAATATAACAAGATATACTTCATTGTCTTTCCCTGCCTGTAACTCTATAACATAAAGGATTTTTCTGTGCAGGATGATGAATTTTTATTTTATAAATGAAAAAAAAAACAACCAACCTTTTTTTTTTTTTTTTTTAATGCACAAGGAATAGAGTGTCAAATTGCACTGAGACTGTGGTAAAAGCAAGACAGTTTTATTTGGTATGTCAAAAAAATGGTGTTTCAGGCTACTGATAAATAGGAGGGAATCTGCATTTAGTAAGGATTTTTCTGCCCCATGGCTGTCCCAGGCTTAACACCTGAAAGCATTACCTATCAGAAATTGCAATTTCTTATCACATAATCTCAGCCAACTTGAGTACATTCAGTAAAGCTGCTGTGTCTTTCTGCCAACAGAACTCATTTCATGCTGGATGTAAGAAAGATGATCTAAAACAATGTTCAGAAATGGCAAATCGGAGAAGGGGGATGGGAAGATTCGTACAGAAGATCACAAAGTTCAGTGGATATAAAAGGTAAGGGGAAGCAGATGTGGCTGAAGGAAGCAATAGCAAGTAGCAGATTCAAGTAAGGCAAAAGAAAATCCACTGATTGAGTGGTGGAGGGAATAAAAGTCCAGTAAAGGGGAAAAAACTTTAAAATTGGCAAACCATAAAATTTGCAAACAAAACTCAACATTTGGCAAAAATAGGGTGGGCAATATCATTGTGCCTTGCTCAGTCTGAGGTGTTCACAGCAGCACACGCCAGCTGAGTTTGATCAATGTGTAGAAATCTAGACTCAAGCAAGAAACGGCTACAGACATCTCAGTGGCCATGCATTGTGTGTTTTGTATGTCCTGTTCCAAAAATTATCAGGAATTAATTCCCATCTAAAATGGTTTTTAAAAAATCATATAAAAATATTGTAGTGACTAGACAAAAAATAATTCTGCCTTATACGTGAAAGGATCCTTGGGTTTTAAAATGCTGGCAATTCTTGCATCTGGTTGGTTGGGTGGTTTATGATGTGTCAGAAAAAGGGAACCTTTGGAAGCATCTGCAGTATGTGCAAAAGTATCCTTAGAACCTCTTTAAATGCATGAATATCTGGCTAATTTCACCCAAATGATGAAAACCTGGGGATTAGTTTCTTACAAGGACTTTAGGCAAGCAAGGTATGAACCTGTACCTGTAGCTATGATGGAAAAAAAATTTCCTCTTCTCAAAAAGTTTTATGAACTTATATCAGTACAAGATACAAGAACCACAAAGGATTTCTTCTCTTGCACAGGATTTCTCTGCTAGGCTATTAGGGGCTTGGGGTGAAGGACTTGTTTTTGTGGAGCTAATTTGAAAATTAGGTGACAATTTAGTGTTCCACAAAATGTTCAAGCAAGAAGCACTTTTTAAAATCTTTTTTTGCAACGCATAATGACAAATAAATTTATGCATTTATCTTCTCATCCATAAGAAAAAACACTTGGCAGTTATTACAAGAACAAGTTGTTTGGGTTTGGATTGGGAACTAGCTTTCTCTCTCTAAATCAGTATACAGAAAGTAAACATGCCTTGGGTCTACTCATAAAAAGAGATTATTTGCAGCATGACTGACCCATGACCTCGACTAAAGATATAAAAGCTCCAGAGAAGGGCTTAGCTGAATCATACCAATATAAAATGAAATTAAAATGGCTTTAATAAATCTAAAGTAATTTCTAAACTTCAGACTTTTGTGCACCTTTTTTTCAAGAATTTTGTACACCAAAGTAAACTTTTAGCAGCAACTTCTGAGAGTTTTATTTAAATAACATGAACAGTAGCTGGCATATATAATTGGGTTAAATATCTGTATTTTTCTTAGTCTTACTGGTCACCTCTCAGCTGAAATAACTGCATCAGCTACTACATTCAGCACTACTGACAGGTCTGAGATAAATGGATATAAATGTATGTAAATATTTGGCCTAAGAAAAACAGCAGAAATTCACAAATTAAGAAAGTCTTTTGTTAAAGCTGCCTGAGAATTTCCACTACTGTGTGATTTATCAAGTTGTTCACTAGTACAAAGTACCAAGATTTCCCTTATACAATAGCTATCATGGGCATATTTTTTTAGACAGCAAAAGGTATGTTTCTTTTTGTTTTTTTAAAAATTGAATTGCTTTATGATGTGAAAGAGCACCAAAAAAGGTCTGTCAGTTTAGTTTGTCCTTAAGAGTATAAAACCTCAAAACACAAAAGCCCCAAATAGCCCTAAGACAAAAAGATCTCAAGAAATAAAAGTATGCTATCCCAAAAAATGCAAATTTCACAACAATGCAAGCAACTGAATATCCAGTATTGTAAAAGCAAGTGTTATCCAAGAGCAACTTCAAACAGCTGAGACCTGTCCCCCAGCTTTGGAACACACATGATGTATGACTGGAAGTCTAATTGCACAGTTGGCATATGGCACCTGAAGTAAATGCTTTTTCTATGTGACGGGTTACTAGTGAAATACTTCCTTAGATAATTCCACTCAACAGCACCACTTTATAGACTTAGCATCAGATAGTCTTTTAGAGCTCCTGCCAGTCAGCAATATTGATTTTATCTCCTTTTCCATGCTGCCTTTCTTTCTATTTTTTGTTTTTCATTTTTTCCCCTCCCTCTCTTCAAAAATTTTGGTAAGAAGTACTGCTGCACTGCTAGTTTCCTTTTCAGATTGTCAGCTTGACATCTGCTATCATCATCAAGCTGATATGTCTCCTCCATCTGCCTGCTCTCAGTAGCCCTGCTTTGAGGATGCACTCAAAAGCTCCTATTACATTTCTGCACAGCCAACAGGGAATTTCTTTCTTGAGGAGTTCCAGGAGAGGAATCATCCAGAACACCCCTGCCCACTTTGTAGGAGCAGAATTTTAGCCGCATGCATCACATTTCCTGGTGTCATCTTCCTCAGTTTCTCACACTGGGGGTGCATCCTTCACAGTTCACTCACTATATTAAGGGGACAAGTAGGACTAGGAAAGCAATTACTTCTCCCTTTGAAAGAAAGGTGATAGTCAAAGTCACCACACAGAGGAGAGATGTGTGGAGAAGACAAGAAAGAAGGTGGCAAAACAGTTTCTAAAGAAATGTGTTGTTAAGGCAGAGAACAGTGGAAATTGAAGGGGAGGAGAAGGAATACATTGGGGAAAAAGAGAAAAATTGACAGCATGGCAAATTTCACTCTGAAGATGTACAAATCCTAGAATTCAGGTAGCCATCATCTGATTTTTAAATTCTCTTCCTCTGCCCATCTCTTTTTCATTCCTGCCCCCCCCACAAATGCTTTCAAAAACTCAAACTATGAAGAAAAAATACCGCAAAGAGACGCTACTAAATCAAGCAAAGGATACAAAGCATTCTACTAAAACAAACATCTCCATAGAATATTAAAAATGAAGTTATGTTTGATTTAAAGGATCTGACCTAAGAATGCTTCCTCTTCACCTTGACAACTATCAGGAAAAGTAAGTCTCATTTCCTTTTCAACCTATTCAGCTGCCTGATGCTTAGCATAAGCTGCTACGAAATATTTTCTAGCAAAAGCCAAACATAATAAAGAGGTACAATCCCACACTGAAAGATGCATGAAACACAAGGCCATTGTTCAAGAAGCCATGATAGCTTTTCAGCCATTTAGAGCTTTATACATTTGACAGCCTTATCATCCAGAGGACTGACTGCTCACCCCATTTTTTTACATGATCTGCCAGGTAAAGAGTCATAGCACTAATTCCACAGAGGTATTTAATTTGCAGATTAATTTACTAGAAAATGTCAACTGCTTTGTGGAAATTTAATCACCAAAATGTTAACCTCGTTCACTTCCTGCTGATGCCTGTTGTTTATTAGATAGTAAAATTCAAGATATTTTAGGGTTGTAATAGAAGCCTCTCTATTAAAACATTTAAACTCCTAAGTGGTCTGCTCTTTGAAGTTTTAGCTAAGATTAAAGTACTTAATAACAATAAAACAACAATATGAAAAGATTCAACTGCATAGCAACCATCAATACTATTTGCAGATAACAGACTGCTAAGTTCAGAAACCATGGCAACAAATGACATCACACTGTATCTACCTTATTGATTAGCTTTCACCTCAAGACTTTTTCCAGAAATGAAAGACATTTCCTAGCAACTGCTTAATCTACTGAGTTGTTCCAAGCTAAAATGCTCTTACCCTTACTCTGAAGCAAATTTTTCCTTTTTTGCTGCCAACTGGCCAGATTGTGTATCCTCTTGTTACAAGGCTCCCTAATCAGTTGTAGAGATGATTTAAGAGCCTTATGGCTCTTAAAATCTTTGCCCCAAATTTAATGGCATTTGTGATATTATGCTTTTTCCCAGCACCCAAAAAGTCTGGCTCTGTGGAAAACTATCCAATATGGAATGAAAAAATAAGCTTTTGAAGAAGTTTGAATGAAGGAGTAACAGCTTTTTAAATGCAAAGTTTATCTTCAGAAAACAACGCAATCCTTCACTTCCCCACTCTATGATTTGAAGTATTAGTAGTAAATTCTTCATTGCAAATAAGCCTGGGTTTACAGATTTCAAGAAGAGTGCATAGCAATGCACAGTTGCCCAAGGGTTCACAAAGGACCAGCCAGGCACATTATGTATCACTCTACAGGTATGTACTTGTTTAAAGTCCTTGAAGGTAATTACCTCTTTGCTCATCTGTCTTGATACAACCTCATGAGCAGGCAAGGACACTGGAAAGACTGAGTTGGAGAGAACAGAAATAATTAGGAGCCACGTATATTTGTATTCAGCCTCCTGTTTGAATGACCTGAATAAAACCAAGCGAATTGAACCACATGCAACAAGTAATTAAAGCCTACCAGTGACAGCTCCCCTATTTCCACCACAAAAAAGATGTATTTGAGATCATTCTCCAAAAACAACAGTGTTCCTGACAAATACAATGGTCCTGTGAAACACTAAAATTTAGGCAATTTTTTTTCACTTAGTTAACTCGAACTCCTACGAAGAGATCAATACTGACACAATTACAAATACCTTAATATTCTTGGTAATTCGGAGAGAAAAAAAATCAGGTTTATAGTGTGAATTAGCCCCAAAATTTCTTGAAGGATCACTGCTAATGATGTGCTCCTGCCAAAATTTCTGCCTTGGCTGGAACTGACCGTTATTTTGCTGGTTTGCCACAATCAACAGATTAATCTGTGTGTTTAAGTTGTAGATGCAAAATGCAGCAGTCTTGTTTTGCAGCCAACCTGGCTCTTCCATATCACCTGCATTTATTCCTGACCCACTCTGCCACCAACTGCTCTGTGTCTGTTCTCAGTGGGGCAGCCCACTGAAAAAAGTGATATCTGGAAGGGTCTCAGCCCTTGGCCAGTGTCAAGCACTGGACAGGAGAGGAGGGAGCACCATCAATGGGCAAAAGAGGTGCTTGAAACTGAATGGAAACCAAGGACCAGGGAGTGAGAAAGTATTTTCCCATTAAATTTCCAGAGACTTTTAGACTATGGCACAAGAAGAACTTCTGGGAGTGCCACAGAAGTTTTATATAACCTTCAATTCTTTCCACAGTTTCTCTCAAAAGGGAGGAGAAAGAAAGAGTCCCCAGCATTCCCCAGAAAACATTAAAAGCCCTCCAGCAGCTAGAGAATTCAAAATCCATGACCAGTCATTATTACCTTGAAAACTTCAGTCAACAAGATTTTGAGGAAAATTTTAGTCATATGCATGATATTAAATATTGTATCTCTTTTGGTTTATGACTAATTATTTCTGTCTTTAAAAGTTACTGTTTAAAAAGTGATACTGTTATCAACACTGATACATGGAAAAACTACAGATGAAAGTAAGATTAACAAAATGTCAATTTTTTTAGAGCATTGGAAACATTCTGAAGTCAAACGAAACAAAAATAGTAAAACTAAGGTCTATTATATAAATCAGAGAGTAAGACGATCTTTTATAACTGATTTAAAATGTTAAGACTGTAAAGCCTGATAAGTACCGTAGGGAATTCTAAGCTAAATTGAAAACATCTATCCTCTTCAGTTTTTGAAATAAGTATAGATACTATGCAAAGTACTGCTTTGTCAATCTCCTCAGTCATCATGTAAGAATACAAAGACAATGCAAACAATTCTTTCTACAGATCAATTGCACTATTAAATATTTAAAACTTCATCAGAAATGAGATTGCTGGCTAGGAAAAAAAAGCAATCCTTTCAAGGAAAAAGCAATATTCACTGTAATAGTCTAGCAAAAAAGTACCTGCCAAGCCAAAGAACAACTGAGCAGATAAGTGTGGGCCTATCCAGTGAATCTTGAAGGTTTTTAACTTTCTACATAGAAAAAGAATGCATCAAAGCTACCTGCTGTAGCAATTTGTGTACATTTTCTCCCCCAGAGTACTTTTTCTAAGCACATCCAGTAATATTTAAACTAAATCAGATTATTTCCCACTAATGAATGCATGGAGAACACAGTGTTCCCAAAGACAGCAGTTACTATTACAGAAATCTAAAGGTAAATGCAACTTCCTATCCCCTCTATCTACTTAGGAACAGTCATTCCAGGGAAGAGGAACATAAACCATGTTTTTGAAATAAATCCTGTATAGGTTTATTTCAGTACATTTTTAACCTTAACTAAAGCTCACTGGTAAAACAGTGAAAGTCAACAAAGCTGAAACACAATGGAGATGTCAATTTAAAGGTGGGAGAAGTTCCTGGGAGGTATTTCTTTCTTTTTAAGTGCTTTTACACTTAAAGGTAGCGTCTTGGTTTGGAAAGACAGGTATCTGCCAGGGAAAGCTGGAGCTTCCCTTGGGATGGTGAATGTAACCCCCCCCCCCCAAATTATTATAATTTTACAATTAGGGGCTTTCAGGCAAAGATATGGGGACAGGAACAACAGTTCTTTACTAGGAATATTAAAAATATAAATGTAGTAGTACAAAAAAATTAGCAAACAAACAAGCAAAAATCTTAGAAACCTTGACAGTGTCAGAATACGACCTGACACCCTGTTGGTCAGGGTGTTGGAAGCAGTCTAAATAAATCTTCCTGGAGTAACAGATGTGGTTCTGTTGGAGTAGAGATGATCCTGTAGAAGGGTCCAGTGGTGGTTAGATGGGTCCAGTCTTCCTCTGAAATCCAGTGGAAAACAGACTGTCCTGCTGTGCTGAATTTCAGCTTTTCTCTAGCTAGGAATGCTTGGCTCCTCTCACTGGGTGGAGCATCTCACACTGGGATAATCTAATTATATCACTCATGTGGTGAGCCTTAATGGTCCATTAACAGAAGATATCCCCTGGAGGGAGGATGGGTTGTGGAAGAGATAAAGAACATTGCTCCACCTGGTTTTAAAAGCTGGTCCATTAACAGAAGATACCCGCCCCCTGCCCCCCCCCCCCCCCCCCCCCCGACTTAAAAGAAAAAACACCTCTTCAACTCGTTTCAACAGACTGGGAATAGAATACATGCTTTTGATATATTGCAACCTAAGGTAGGAGCAGGAAAAATTATCTGAATGGTTTCAGAGGCAGCAGAAAATGGTACATGATGAGAAGACTATTAAAACAACCTTTTACATTATGGCAAGTATGTTCTAGAATATGTTCATGTAAGAAATGTAACCTAAGTTCCACCAAAGAAAGTATACCCACACTAATGGCAGAGATAAAGATGAAGGCTTAATTTGGATGGATAATGAAATTATTTGTGAGTAGAGTTAAGGCCAGATATACTGAAAACTCGTAAATCTGGTAAAAAGGAAGATTTGACAACGCATACCTAGATGAGATATACTTAGATGAGATGAATGGAAAACATTTGGTCATGAAGTCAGGACACATAAACAAAACCATTTACACAGAAGAATTAAGCTTGAAGGATAAGTTCAGAGTGCTCCAAACACCCTGAGAAATTAAGATTCAAAATGGAAGGAAAGAAGAGCAAAGATGCCTTCAAATGATTGAATTACAAAATCTTTTAGGTTGGAAAAGACCGCCAAGAACACCAAGTCCAACCACTAACCCATCACTGCCAAGGCCACCACTAAAATGCCTCTCTAAGTGCAACAGGTCTATGTCTTTTTAATACCTTCAGGGATGGTGACTCAACCACTTCCCTGGGCAGCCAGTTCCCCTGCCTGACCACCCTTTCAGTGAAGAAACTTTTCCAAATACTCTGTCTAAAACTTTCCCTGGTGCAACTTTAGGCCGTTTCCTCTTGTTCTACTGCTTGTTTCTTTGGAGAAGAGACAAATTTGCTACAACTTCTTTATGGGCAGTTGTAGAGAGCAAGGAGGTCTGCTCTCATCCCTGAGGAACAGGCAAGGAAGGCAGGTAAGCAGCAGAGCTCACAAAAGAATAAGTGGGTATTGGTGAGAGAATACAAAGAGAATTGATCAGCCAAAAGAAAGAACAAAGTAAGAAGGAGAGCCTGTGACTGATACTTCACAAAATTAAGCGAATTAATCTCAAAAATATAAAGGTATGCCAAAGGCATGAGGATGAGTAATTCTGAGAAAGATGTTCCAGCAAATGGAAATCTGAGTGTTTTCAGGAAAATCTTTCCAATTTGAAGAAAACTGACATTAAAAGAGAATTAAACACAATAGTTAGGTCAAGTAGTGGTGTGAAGAGAGAGAAATGCTACCTTATCCTCTAAAAGCAAAAGAACTTCTTTCCAAGTCAAAATGAATTTGTCTAAAGAAAAAGCCAATATATTTTCCATAATATATAATCAGACTCCATTTCCATAGAAAAACCACTCAGATTAATCAAGACATTCACCTTGCTGAAGTATGAAGCAATATATCATTTTACACACCACTGAGCCAAGAGAAAGAAACACTATTTTCTGTACCACCATGGTTGAAAACTTTACCAGCTTTAGCAGTTTTTGTCTGAGAACAATTTTTCTGTCACTGCTATGGCCACCCTACCTCTTAACGATGCTTAAAGTTTTAGCTTTCATGTTTTTCAGATTCTGTGCTGCCTAGGTGTGTAGTTATGAGCCTCATATTAAATGCTAGTAAAGCTCTCTTCACAGAGTAGGTAGACAAAACAAATCCTTTTCCTGATGAAGACCAAGGACAAGTTTCAGGCCCAGAAGCATAAACAGTGGACAGAAGGGAGGTACAAGAAGGATGAGACCTCACAAACTGAAGCTATAACTGGACAATTAAACCCCAAAATGCAAATGGACCAAAACTTACACAGAAGTGTGAGACCTTGTGACTCGCTGTCCATTTTGTGACCATTCTAAGTCCACCGTGGGTGCAGCCCTGGTCAAGCTCTTGTCGTGCCCAAGGTGTATCCTAAAAGCCTTTTCAATAAATATCTACTTTGTTCTCTGGCTCTGTTCAGTCTCTGTTTCAGGTCAGCCATCCCCAGGCACCATTACACACTTGCACAAAACCACCCTCGGGATCATGGTGCATGGTTGCACCTTCTGAGCTTCACCTTGGAGCTGAATTCAAGCAACCATTAGCAATCCACCTGCTTGTCTACAAGAAAGAAGTAGGATTACAGCCCCTGAGAAGCAGAGCAATAGCAACCAGCATATTAAAAGCAGTCAGCATGCAAAGTGGTGTTATGAAAAAACTCCACATCCCCACATTCCCCGTAGAAAGGGCAGGTGTCTGTCTCTGGAGAAAAACTCAGCTGCAAAGCCTGGGCTTCAGTTCACAACAACCACTGGAGATGAACCACAAAGTTTTGCAACACGTGTAAAGTAGTATTGTTGTTCATGGCTTTCACTGTGAGAGATTGAAGTGATATAAAAGAACAGGCAGGAGGCAATTCCTAGAGGGGATAAACATTGTTCCAGCACTAGGATGCCATCTCTGAGTTCAGCATGCCATGAATTAGTGCTAAAGCTGTTTGCTCATATGGATTTTTACAGACTATCAAAAATTCATCACAGCCCTTTTCCAGGAAATGTCAGATTTCTGTTTAGCAAATACAAAAAAAAAAAAAAAAATCCTAAACAAACAGCCAACCAACCAAACCCAAAACACCCCAACACCAAACAAACAAACAAACAAAAACAAAAAGAAAAACAAACCCAAACAAACAAACCCACTCCAAATTATGGCTAACCAGATAGAACACATTAGTTTGACAATCCCTGTCATACCTGATTTCGGTTGAAAATCAGGCCTGGATGGAGTATTCCATACTTGCTGTAAACATTTTATTATAGAAACAAAAAACAGTTTAAATATGTGAAAACTGCTTTAAACACAGAAAGAATGTGGGATCCACTTTTACTGCTCTTCTAGAGAAAAGTACTCTAAATAACTCAGACGTATAAAAGCAAGAGTTTAATGCTTAATATTTAATAAGTT
Source organism: Chamaea fasciata (assembly GCF_029207755.1). Classification (NCBI taxonomy): domain Eukaryota; kingdom Metazoa; phylum Chordata; class Aves; order Passeriformes; family Sylviidae; genus Chamaea; species Chamaea fasciata. The sequence continues at coordinate 78,071,008 of NW_027094087.1, read as the reverse complement.
TAATGCTTAATACTTAAAAAGCAATTAATTCAATAAATCTGTTGTCCAAGCTAATAAAATTTTGTTTTGTTTTATTTGTTTGTTTATAGCAGCAAGCAGTAATGACCTAAAGAGCATTTATTTCTTCAAAGAAGGTGGTTTGTCTCCTCTTTGCCAATAGAATCATAAGGAAATTTTATTTAAGCCTCCCCTCATTAGCTCCATGCAACTGAAAAACTGATGTGTTATTAAATTCCTGTGCAGCAAGATGTAAGGTTTCAGCAACTGCTTGGATTTTAACCCTTCTCCCCAGGAATGTGAGTTATGGCAGAGCACTGACAGTAGCAAATCAGAGTCTGCCACAGAAGAATTACTAATTTTGTTGCTATTTTCATTTCCCCCTTCCTGGAGTGGGAAGGCTAGTGAGGCTTGGTACTGAGGGAGTGGGAAGAAATAAGGAAAATAATCAGTAGAACTCATTATTTTTCTGTGAGAAATAGTGGGAGGCATAAGTTACAGGGGGTGGAAATGGTAGATCAGACAAGGGCAGAAACTGATACTCAGTTGTGAGAGGGAAAAAGAGCAGTGGAGACATCAGCTGAAAACAAGCAGCAACCACATGTAGCATGACATCAGTAGCATGCAAAACACACCAAAACTCCTGCAGTGCATACACAAACACAGAAATGAAGCATTTATTTTAAAAAGTGAATCACTCTCTACTTCCTTCCCAAGAGCAGCAGCCCTGCCTCCCCCCCAGCAGCAAGGCTGCGTGCATTTCAGCAGCACTGCCAGAGACATCAGGACTCTCCACTTTGCATAGTAATAGTCTGGCTTTCAGAAGCTTTGATGGTAAAAGGGGTCAACAGGCAAAGCATCAGCAGGCAACTGCCAGAGCAGGCTGTGTTGCAGCAGACCTGGATAGTCTGGCAGCGTTGCTTTCAGGATCCAGAGCCCGAGCACAGGCAGATCACAATGACAGAATTTAATATCTTCCTTGAAGCCTTCATTACCAGCACTGCTACTTAAATGAATGACTCATTCATACATCCTGTCTCAAAGATCACAACAGGAAATATTACACCCATCTCTATCTGTTTCTCCACTACTTTATTTATAGCTGTAATTAATGAAAAAGAAATGTATTTTCCAAAGAACTTTCATGGCACAATGGAATAGTATCCACAATCTGAATAGTTTACACAGTGTAAGCAATACATATTAAACCATACATACAACCCTGCCTCACTTTAGTATCTAACTGAAAGACAACCCAGGCTTACCCAAAAAGTCAGTATTGTTGAGCCTAGGTTCAGTGTTTAGAAGACCAATAAAATCAGTACACAAAACAAAACAAGCCCCATCTCAAATGTCTAGAGACAAGCCGAGTGCAATGCTTTGATATGACAGGGGGAAATGATTTTAAAATAAAAGAGGGTAAAATCAGATTAGATGTAAAGAAGCCATTTTTTAATATGAGGGTGGTGAAACATTGGAACAGGTTGAACATGTCTCTGCTCACTGTAAAGGGGTTGGACTAAATGACCTTCAGAGGTTCCTTCCAACTAAAATGAGTCTATGATTCTATGCTTCTGGGTCTATACAGCAAATGCAATCATTTTCATAAGCATTTTTTCCCCCAAAAGAGCTTGATCTGAAAATTGGTAGTACAGATGAATGCAGGTATTTTCTTTATGTAAACCCCATGCAAGACCACATGCATGCAAATGTTTCTTAAAGGCAAAATGCAAAAAAAATGCTGAACTTTCACAGCATGCTGCATCAAAATCACGTGATCACATGACTTATGACACAGAAATTCAATATAATTCTAGGGAAAATAACCCCACCACTATTTTAAAATGTCAAATTAATAACTCCCAAATGGAGAAAAATTTGGAATGGCAGATACAGTAGTGTGTGCATACAAACCAGCAACACCATGAAATCTGCTCGCAAGTCAAATGGTGCAATTCTGTGTTTCACAGAATCATAAAATGTTTTGGGTTGGGAGGGACCTTAAAGATCATCTGGTTCCAACCTTCCTGGTGTAGGCAAGGATACCTCCCACTAGACCAGAGTGTTCAGAATGCTGTCCAACTTGGCCTTGAACACTTTCAGGGATGGGGCATCCACAATTTCTCTGGGCAACCTGTGCCAGTGCCTCACCACCCTCACAGAAAAGGAAGTCTTCCTTACATCTGATGTAAATCTACTCTCTTCCACTTTAAAGCCGACACCCCTTGTCCTATCACTACCGGTTCTTGTAAAAAGTTTCAAACAGAACAAGCCCTGGATGCACTGAAAATAAAGGGTAAGAAATTCCATGTCAGCCTTCACCCCATCCTCCTGCTTCTGCTAGGAAGTAGATAAAAGCTTTAATGATTGATCTGTATAATATTTCCAAACAAATCTGTATCCAGAACTAAGTTATCAGCACGAACACAGATGCTTAGCAGAGTTCAACAACTCAAGCATGCTGCTACACTAATGTGGTTTCATTTCTGGAACTAGATCTTGCATGGCATGGCTAACACTAGGAAACACAAACCCAAGACTTTCTGTAGAAGACTCTGTGGAGAAACTCTTAGTAATGCTGAAGAGTTTTGAGCTCCTTCATGGTCTATGTTCCTAATGAAATCATATATTTTTCTGAAGAATCATATTAATGCCATGACAGTGGCACATGCCATAAAAAAGCCCTTGATTAGATGCAGTCCATGGTAACTAGGGAGATTTGTCTGGAACTCAAGCTATGTGGAAGCTCACATATTTGGTTTTTTTGCATATAGATACTTAGTGAAAATAAACTCAAATTTAAGAATGTCTGTGGCTCCAAATTCATTAGCAGAGTAAAGCCCCACTGGGCAGCACATAGGCTAATCTAAACTGGCCAACAAGGATCTATGCTTCCAAAACCTGAAAAACAGAAGGAGCAGCTCTCCTAAGGCCCCCCTTCAGCTCCCCTCTTCCTGCAAATGTTAAGTCCAGGCAGTTGTGGTTAGTGCCTGCTGCAAGGGAACAAATTCCTGAGTAGTTAAGTGATGAGTGACTATCCAGTTTTCATGTACTTGTTAACACAAGTAAAAAAGGAAACACAGCAAAAGATAAATTAACAGTAATGTCAGCATAGATATGTAAACCAGAGAGATACACACACTGAAGAGTGCTTTAGCTTTTCCTTTTCATTGACATACATAACACTACTCTCAGATGTTAGCCTGTTAAAATGAATTTACACCATCTCAAATAAGAAAAGAGATGGACAAAGTATTCTACTCCTATGGGACTGCAATACATTATCTTTAATTGAAATTAATTCATTTGTATTAATGGAAAAATGAAACTGTTACCATGAAGCCATGCTGCAAAATTCAACAGATTAATGTGTCCTTGTGGGAAAGTCTTTTCAGCTAAGTTACAGTGTCATCAACAGGGATCACAAAATAATAGAGCTGGGAAGGCACCCCTTGAGATCATCCAGTACAACCCCCTCCCTAGCACAGGGTGACCTACAGCTGGCTGCCCAGGGCAGTGCCCAGTTTGGTTTTAAATGACCCCAGAGGTGGAGATCACATAAAATCTCTAGGCAAGCTTTTCCAGTGTGTGGTCACCCTCATCCTAAAACACTTTTCTTTCATTTTAAACTTTTTCCTCTGCTGAATTACCATGGCACCAAGATGCTCACGGCTTTCCATTACACAGAAAATCAGAAAATTTCAAGATGAATTATTAAGATATTTCTCACCTATAGGAGGTGAAGAAAAATATATTTATTGATTAATTAGTGATCATTGAGGGAGTTCTGGGAAAAATCAATACAGGCTTCCCAAAAGCTTATGGTGGAACTACACAATACACATCTGCACTCAACACTTTCTGATTCATTTTAAAAAAAAAAAAAAACAAAAAAAACCCCAAAAACAAACAAAAAAACCCCAAAACAACCTGGGAAATGGAAAATTTATAGAACTCAATATGCCCACCCTACAATTCTTTGAAAATGTTTTGCAAAGGCTTTATACTCTTTGTTAATAAGAGGTTATGCTTTTTCCAAATACATAAATTAGGACCAGAATCACTACAGCAAGATATTTTATTTACTTCTAAGTAACACAGAAATCAATTATTAAGAGTGTAGCTGTTGCCAGCTACCTTTAAAACAGTGATACTTGCACTTCAAGTAATTTATTTTTCTTGCCCCACTGGGTGCAGGATCCTCAGAAAAAAAGCTCAGAGTAAGAAATGGCACCCATCTAGAAAGAAATACTCATATATTATCAAAATTGGGCTCCACATTGTTGCTGTTCACAACACAAAAGAACCACACTCAGTCAGGTTGAGAGGTGAGCAGAGAAAGAGGAAGTTTATTATGACTTGGGGTTTAAATAGGATTTGGAATGTGATCAAGGCTTGGGGGATGAGAGGAACACCTCTCAGACCCCAGTGGTCAAACCAGCAGTCCATCATAGACTGGAATGGAAACAATCTTATTTATGTTACATGCATGAGAAACTCCAGTAGAAATATGTAAACAAAATCAGAAGGCTGGAGAATCAGGGTAACATCACATTTATTCTAAATATGTTCCCTAGGGAAAATGAAAGTTTGTAAGACATCCCATCAGAAATTAGCCAAGAATGAAACTATGACAGCATAAATCTTCCTAAATATGCTATAAAGATATTTCAAGTTATTTTTCAGTTTTATTTGATCAAAGAATCAAATAGGTTGCACAAAAAGATATTCAGCATTCTCATTTTGAGTCAGTCAGTAGCACTGACTGTAATTAATACCTGATTATTTGTCTATGCTCTAGCATAAGATCTACTGTAGAATCTCAAGACAAGTTCAGAGAATGACAAAATCATGAAGTTTGGAAGAGACCTTCAAGATCATCTGTCATACTGTCAACTTAGCACAACCATAATCCCCCCTAGACCATATCCCCAGGTGCCACATTCCAACATCTCTTGAGCACTTTCAGAGACAGGGACTCCACCACCTCCATCATCAACTTATTCCAACACCCAACCACTTTGCAGTGATTTTTTTTTTAAGGTATTATCTAATCTTCCCCTGGTACAACTTAAGACAATTTCCCTTTGTCGTTTCATTTGAGAAATGGTAGAAGACACTGACCCCACCACACTACAACCTCCTTTCAGGTAGTTGTAGAGAGCAGTGAGGTCCTCTCTGAGCCCGAATATTTACCTTCTCTGGACAACATTGCTTCCCTCAGCTGCTCCTCACAGCATATGTTTTCTAGACCCTTCCCCAGCTCTCATGCTCTTCTGTGGACACACTCCAGCACCTCACTGTCCTCTTTGAAGTGAGAGGCCCAGAACTGGACACATTACTTGTGGTGTGACCTCACCTATTGCCAAGTACAATGGAATGATCACTGCCCTGGTCCTGCTGGCCACACTTTCCTTGATACAGGTCAACATGCCACTGATGTCCTTGGCCACCTGAGCAGGCTGCTGACTCATGGTCAGACAGCTGTCAATAGCTTTAGGTGAGCAGCTCTCAAACCACTCTTGCCCAAGCCTGTAGCATTGCATGGGGTTGTTTTGAACCAAGGGCAGGACCCATCACTGTGCATTGTTGACCTTCATACCTTTGGCCTTGGCCCATCAATCCAGTCAGTCCACATCTGTCTGCAGTCTTCCAGCCCCCTGGCAGATCAACACTCCTGCTCAACTCGGTGTCATCGGGAAACAGATTGAGGGTGCACTCGATCCCTTCACCCAGCTTGTCAATAAAGATATTAAACAGGACTAACTGGTCCCAGTACTGAGACCTGGGAAACAACACTGGTGACCAGCTGCCAGCAGGATGTAACTCCACTCACCACCACACTCTGGGCCCAGCCATTCAGTGAGTTTTTCACCCAGTGAAGAGTGCACCCATCCAAGTTTTGAACATCCAGTTTTTCCAGCAGAATGCTGTGGCATTCAAGCACACCAATGCACATCTCAAAACAAAACAAAACAAAACAAAACAAAACAAAACCAAAAAAAAAAAAATGGAAAAAAAGAAGTGTATTCTAGGAGACACAAGTAAAATTTCTGGCAAGAGAAGCATGACAGTAGAATAAAGCCTCTAAAATACAAAAGCTTAGCAATTCCAAATAACACAATTCAGATCTTATCAGAGCTTTGTATAGCAGGATTTATAGCTGAACACACACAAATTGTGCCAAAGTGTCATTGCTACTGTGTTTGTTCACTTACATACAACTATTTTGTTATCATTGTAAGCAATATATAGAAAAAACTAAAATCACTAGAAACAGAGTATTTATTATTTTAAAGCAAAATGCTCTAACCTGTAGAGTTTATCATGAGACTGCAGGTTAAAGACATCAGCCATTTTTCATTCTGCAGTAAATTTATTTCATATCCTGCCCATGTTATTGGAATAAAAAGGGCTGTGGGAAGTGTCAAATTCAAGTATCACTTGAATGAAAAGAATTGCTCAGTATACCTCCATTTTTTAATCTGCAGAAGATTATTCAGGAGCATGGGTTAACTCCTACCAAGCGTTGTTTCTGTGTTGCAGTGTGCAGATGAAACAGCAATAGAAGTGTTCTTTTCTCTCTCTTTTGAACAAATTATTTCAGTGAATTATTCCTGTATAATACCAGGATGAATTATAAATACTAGCATCAAAAAAACAGTAATAGTCTAAGAATGAGGGCAGGGGCTTCCACAATACAGCCAATTGAATTACTTCAAATTAATAGTATGAGTCATCAACAGTCATGAACAAATTAGGAAGCTACCTTATCACTGTTCATTGTACAGAGAAAGGTGCACTGATTCATTAAGTCAAAAAATAAGGAAATATAGAGGGCAGAAGGATGTAGTAGAAGCCCACAGCTCTCACTGCATGGTCTGGGCAAGGCAGTTATCTGGATTCATCTTCTTTCCAGGAAATAAGGGATATAGAAAGTGATAGTGTCCTGGCTCTGCTGACTCCTTGCAGCATGCTAAGAAACACAACTTGTCTCCGTGAGAGAAGGATCTCATTACACCATCTGTAATCAGCACCGGTCAGGCATTGCCCAAGCCCATTAAGGAGCCCAGTGAACAGCTGTATCTCCTGCTGCTACTTCTGCTCCTCCTTAGAGACTTTTCAGAAGACATTCTGGCCCAAGACTTAGATAAATCATAGAGGAGGAAGGACAGGAAATTATCTGTTGTTATTCAAATCTTGAGATCTTTGCCCTTGAGCTTCTTCATTTTTTCTTCAAACCAAAGCATTTCTGTACATTGTCTTTCATAAAGTTATGGTCTTCCTGATATCTGACTCAATAATTAATGTGTAAAGTTATTGCTTGCATGCATAATCTTTCTGTCTCATGAATATGTGAAGGAGGAAAGATTATAAGTTGTCAAATGCTTCCAGAGCCTCTTTCCATGACAGAATGATAGATCCCAATGCTGTATTTAAAACACAGCTGAATAGATAAAAATAGTGTTTAACTTTTATAGTCATTATGAACCACAGTAATTTATTGAACCCTTCAATCAGCTGAGGAAACAAAAGATTGGGAATGGGTGAATGACTCATTTCTTTTCATGCTGTGTGCACTGATGCTCCAGTAACTTGATGCTCTAAAGGCTAAATAAGACTGCACAAATGTATCACTGAAATGAAGCAAACAAAGCACATCATAAACAAAAACAAATCAGTGGAAAGCACTGAGGGAAACTCCAACTAGTGGTTGGCTCTTAATTAGCTGTATCCACAGGATGTGTCTGAAATAGTTGAGAAGACAAATGTAGCTTTCACAGCGATTCAGGGAAAAAAAAAGTTTCAATAGAAACAAAAAGTCTAAGTAAATAGGCTCAGATATTTCTGCACCCAACAACTTGACTAAGGAATATGTTTTGCACTCCTTTTCTCTCTTTTCCCTACCCACAGAAGGAATTCAGATGTCACGTTAACACAAAGCAGTTTGTCTGTAACCTCACAATATATACTGATGAAAGGCATAATCTATTTATATTTACAGAAGACACTGATTTTTGTGTTACTCTGTTTATAAATTGGAACCACCTGTTACAGAGTATCTGTAAAGTTGGTTGCTTGAATTAATCTGCCAAAACACACAGAGATCCTGATTCAGCATAAACATAGTATATCTGATCCTGTATCCCTTCACTAACCACGAAGAGTGTTGGAAGATTCATAAGAATTCAGTTTGCTATGACAAACTCTGTGTTACAAAACTCAGCTCCTTACCATGCATCTCTCACAGAATAACAGGACTCCTGCAAGATTGCCTATAGATCCAAAAGCAGGCATAACAATCATAAAAAATCAGATGAGAAAAGGGCACATATAATTAATGAATTATTACCACTCCTGCTTGGTTGAATGTACAGAGAAGCCCAATTCTTTCCAGGTGTCAAAGCAGTAAGCTGCCAGGAAGGTAAAACAAAAGGAAAAAAAAAAAAAAAAAGCAGGGGGAGGGGGTAATCACTCCTTGCCTTGTTCCATCCGCAAAATTTTCTCCATCTCTCCCCATGGAATTCAAACAATTAGAAAGATCATTGTAACACCTTCAAATGAAGGTCAAAACTCTGAAAGAGGTGTAAACACTTCTCATTGACTCCAAAGAATGGAAACACGATCATCATTACGGGCAGTGTTTGGAATGAAGCTATGAATATGTAATCTTACATGATTTTGCATACACTGATGTTGTAGGTTAAATTGAAAACATCATTGCCATTGATGCATTTGAAATTTGCATTAATAAAATAATTCTTTTCAGTTGCTATCAAATTGCACTTAAAAATAATTCTACAAGAGGTTTCATTTTGTTTTGAAATTTTTGCTCTTCCTTATGGTATCCCTAAGTCCTCTTTGAATCAACTGACAGAAGCTATAAGGCATGAACTAAAAAATCAAATAGATAATCATGTTGAAATTTCTCATCCAGGTACCTGGTCTGTCTTCATTACTAGAACTGCCCAATATTTCTTTGTCAAAAGTGTTCATGGCATCAAATACAAACCCAAATCACACTAAATAAAAAGCAGCAAAAGAAATTCCTAACAGTAAATATGAAGCTAGCAATAAATGTATCATGCAATCTAATTAATCTGTGTTGTTTTGAAATATTAATTACTGTAATTACTCCTCATGGATCCATCAAGATGGTAGGCAATTATGAAGGTTCTTGAACCCCATTATGGGCATTGAAAGCAGATGTTACTCAGTATTTCAGATTAGAAGTTCAAAATATTCCATCATGTGGCTTTTAATATCTGATAATGCATTTCTTACAGGGGAATATCAGGCCTCAGAATAAAACTCAGAGCACAAAAAGTGACATTATAACACAGAAGACAAGAGAATAGTTAAAATCTCAGGTACACTAATCCTGAGAAGGGAATGTTCTCTTTCGTTCCCATGTGCCCTGAATTATTGACAGTGGAACAGAACAATCCCTCCTTAAACAGGAAACCTCTTCAGACAGAAGTCACCACTTGTTGCCACATAGGCTTACAATGCTTAAAGAAATACTGCTGTAACTCCCCAATGGAGAGCAGAAGCACTAAGAGAATACAAATGATGATTGTGCAATTGAAATGGAGCCGGTGACTAAATGCAGAGCCTAAATATAAACCACAGTTTCATTTATTGAACATAGAGACAGAGTAGAATCATTAGCCTGCCATTATGCATCTACTTGCACACAAATAGTGCCATTTAAAAGACTCATTGTGCAGTATTTTATCCTTCCTTAACACTAATGTGGTGTCTTTGGAAGCAAATATTAAAAGGGATCTGAGCTATCTGAGTCTGAAGAAAGAGGTTACCTTGAAGCTACCTGCAAACCACAAAACCATCCTGTGGTGTATTTCTTTGTGAAATTCACAGCATTGCATACATTGTAAGTGTAAAAAACTGCATGGCAAACTTTGCTAAAGGCCCAGTTAGAATTGCCATTATTTGGGGCCTTTTGGAATGGAGAACAGGTTCCACTAATCACATTAATTAATGATGCTTAGCATAGTACAGAATCATCTTTTGCTATTGTTAGAAATATTCACCTTGTTTCTTAATCTACCATTCTTTCCTATTCTGTTAGCTACTTAGCACTAATTGTAAAGAAATTCCGACTTTGGTACTACTTGACCTTATTTCAAACATACTAGTACTCAAAAACAAGCACAGTGCAATAAATATACAGTGCAATGAAAGTACATCTCCTGAATGATGATTTTGGATTGCTTATTTAGAATATTCAGATATTTCTTTTTATGTGACTCCAAGACCATGCAGAACGTAGTTGTAATGAAATTCCATGGAAGTATTGACAGTTTGTGCTTTTACCTACCTGTATCACTCAGACCAGGTACTAATAGTCATTATTCAGTCTTAGTCCACAACAGCAATCACCACTGTTACAGAAAATTTTATGCAATGATTTTTAGTCTTGATTTCATCTTGATTTAAGGATAACTACCATTTGACAAATGAATCAATTAAAACATCATTGATTTTGTGTAAACAAGGAAACTTTTTTTCCCTTTCCTAGTGGGCCAGCCCCAGAATTAATGCTTATTTATTTTTTTAAATCTTGTAGGGAGTAAAGGAGATGGTATCAATGACTTGTCGGGTAATTGGATTGCAAATGGTTATAGTAAGAAAAGTTCTTTAGAATCAAAATGCAGTCAGAGAAAGTGCTGGTTTCATCTTCCAAATGAGAGTCATAGACTTTTCTTGAAGATACAGCTTCATTCATAAATAAAATAGAAACTAATGACCTCAGCACACGTATGTATGGAATCCAAACATCTGAATTGTGAACTGTTTGTTCAAAGTTAAATTCAGTGGGCAAAACAGACCCAACTTGGAGAAACTTAATTTTAATTATAAAAATAATATAAATATTTAACTACTAGTAATGAATATTTAATATATGGTAATAATAAATAGATATTTGATTACTAATCTGGGTACACGGGAACAAAAAGGCAAACATTAAAACTAAACATATCTTATCCCTTTCCCATGTTCAGCTTCACTACTTCACTCAGAAGACTTCTCTCCTTCCCTGCCACAAGAGGCACAGGGGGACAGGGCAAAGGAAGTTCTAGTCAGGTCATCTCTGCGTACTTCCTCCTCACATTTCTCCCCTGCTCCAGTGCGGATCCTCCATGGGCTTCAGTGGATGTATGCTCTGCCATGGAGCACCTTCATCTCCTTCTCCTCCTCCTTCTTCTCCTCCTTCTCCTTCTCCTTCTCCTTCTCCTTCTCCTTCTCCTTCTCCTTCTCCTTCTCCTTCTCCTTCTCCTTCTCCTTCTCCTTCTCCTTCTCCTTCTCCTTCTCCTTCTCCTTCTCCTTCTCCTTCTCCTTCTCCTTCTCCTTCTCCTTCTCCTTCTCCTTCTCCTTCTCCTCCTTCTCCTTTCCCTTCCCCTTCTCCTCCTTCCCCTTCCTTTTCTCTTCCCTAACCACACTGCTGAACCTCACTCATTGTTTCCGTCTTCCCTGTCTATCATTTTCCGACCTTTCTTAAATACACTTTCCCAGTGGCACCACCTCCTGTGTCAGAGGGCCTGAGCTGTGCCCTGTGGAGGGTTGGCCTGGAACCGACCCCACCTCACAGGGGCTGTACCTGCAACTCCCACCACCACTTTGACACCTGCACCCTGTACAGGAGAAAAAGAGAAGGATATTTTCCAGTATTTTTTGCATTACAATTTCTTCTTATATTTCAAAGTCTATTTTACATTATTTGGAGTTTATCCTAATTTTTTTTAACTGCTTTACTACTGACCTGCATGTATATATTCAGATACAGCAGGAACACTTCACCTTGTCATAAATGTTTCTACATTCAGCCCCCACTGTCTCCAACGGAGTTGTAAAAAGCTGAATGAAAATTTATATCATACATTGATTACATGACTTTTTTTATTGATGATAGTGCCTTACACTGAAACATTTCTGCCATTATTAAGCAAATCATATTCTAGAAATACATCATTAATATGAAAATTCAGCAAAAACTACTCGAAAAAATATAGAGCACAATGCATTTAGGATTCTGACAAAAGAGTTTAGAAACTGTAACGTGTTCTCTGTAATATAATGGAGAGTGCATTGCCTTTAGCACCACACAGTCCTTACTGACATAAAGTAATTCCATGTTAAGATTGTAATCAGGTCCCCAACTGACTTATTTACTTGCCTCTGGAAGAAGACTGAAAAATTCATTCTATTTTCTGAGCCAAGCTTTGCCCTAAATTTAAAATAATAAAAGTGCAGCAATATTGAGATTCTGTGAATGTTTGTGTAAGTAAATTCCACTTATCTGTTCACAGAAATTAATTCTTATAGAGGCACATGCAAGAGAAATGAAAATTAAGATTTACATTTGAAAATATGATGCCTGCAAGTCCTCCACCCTAACTATGACTAAATCCTCCAGCATTGGAAATCTAGTCATGTTAATGTCCAAAGAAAACCTGCTGTATGGGAGGTGATATAGCCTTTTTCTAGCTCATAAAATATAGCTGTCAAGAAGTCACCCCTCTCTGAGGAGAGAAATTTCTAATTTACAGGATTTTAAGAAGTATAAATAATTATAGCACTCCATTATCTAAATGATCTACTGTTCCACAATCCTTTTAAATTAATCTAGAAGAGATTATGTCACTTTGCTGATTCATGTGTAACACTCTGAAGCCTATAACACCAAGCTAGATGGACAAGATGGAATAATACCCGAAAATGTCACAATATCAAATTTGTGATGAAATGAGTCATACCCATTGAGAAAGAACCACATTTAGCACCTCAGAAAAAGCTCTTCAGAAATACAGATACATGCTATATGACAAAATGACAGTCCATATGCACTCGCACATCGGTGAGTACTATTCATAAGGTCATTTACTTAGTGTGAGTTATTGTTCACACCTAAAGGAGCCTCAGATCTTATTTAAGATATTACTTACCACTGGCTATATTTGCATGTCCTGTTTGCATTACAGCTAGACCTAGCTAACCCAAACACATCATGCCAAGTTTCACAACTGTTTGCTGTAATGAAAATAGCCTTAATTATCACAAGTTAAGCACAGAAGCAAGTAAAACTGCTCAACAAGAGAATGAATCCTTGTAATCACTTTTCTTTCTACAGAGTACCTGTGTATTAGATGATTCTTGAAAGTTTGTCATCTGATAAATGATCTGATCTCAATAAAAATTGATACAACTTGCAAGTTTACTGATGTTCAAGCTTCTTTCCCAGAAGACTGATGACCTTTTCAAGACCCTCATAAGCTTGACAGTGCTCAACATCATGAATGAAATGAGAGGTTTCTCTGAAACTCCTGTCACCTACTGTAAATATGTTCACTAAGATGACCCAAGAGTGGAACTGCAATTAATGTCTGAAGTGTGGTGTACGAGATAATTCTACAGGTGACTGATTTTCACACAACTTGCTTTGATTTAGGTGCAACTGTTCATCATAATGCACTTAATTTCAGACCTCTGGAAAACATGTGTTATTATTAGTTAACACATTTGTATTTGTAATGCCCTTCCTTCTGTCCTTTTGGAGCTTTTTTTTTCCCTGCATCTTACTTGGTTGACATTGCCACCAAAGAACTCTTAAGGCTTAGGAAATGACAGAGCCATATTTACACTTCTTACAATTTACCTTTATTCACCATTATCATTTTTGCAGTGTTAATTATTGAAAATTCTTATAAAGTTATGATTGTATGTTTATTATTCAATTACTATTCCTCTGTAGCCTCACAAAAACTGGACAAATACTTTCTTGACCATAAGATCATGGTGATATCTCCAGTCAAAAATCAGCCACCTGCGACAAGTCAGTGTAGGAAACCTATAAAAAAATGATTGCTTCATATATACAAGACCGAGGCCTCTAAGTTTATTACTTCTTGCAAATATCTCTACTATATGATAATCAATGATGCATCACATTCCAGTTGCTAAGGGATCAGCTAAGGCCACACAGAACTATCAAAAAATATCTTGGAATCTGTGATGTGAAAAAAAAGATCGCTAAGACAAAATAAAGTTCTGGCTGTTCAGATTAGATATCCCATTCTTTATACATCCAGAAGAAGAGGGGAAAAGATCAGCATATTTCTTGCTTATGGTAACAGCTTTTAAGTATTAAAACATACTGAAATTAATAAAACAAAACTATTACTCATCTGGGCACAAGCTCAAAAAAACGTTACTAGAGGTAAAAACTGAAATTAAAAGATCCAGAATTCATAACATTTGCATGCCAACTCATGTTAGATATCAATCCAAAAATGATAAAACAGATTAGTAGTCTGCGCTTTTTGGCAGAGGCATGGATTAGGATATTAATTTAAATTTAGTTGACAAATATTGAATTGCGCCTCTAAGTCAACAGGTAAGCAGAAAATAGAATTGTAGTATGTCATTACATACATAGAAATGTCTGCATTTATTTGTGGTATTTCTGGTTTATATTAAATCTCTTTATCTTCAGAGTTCATTCAAAGCTTATATGAAACTTTGAAGGGTGGGGGACATTTTGAGCTACTCTTCAGTTATGCTCCAGTGCATGTTCTGTATAAAAATCCGAACCTTTGTGCAGTGGGGTATAAATACTTTACTTAACATAAAATTAATGTGACTCCTTATGTGTTGAAGTAGTATTTTCTCTAAGAAAATACATTTTCTGAAGGTCATTTCCAATGATAACTGGGTAAATGGAATAATCTCTGGGTGGCAACTCATTACTGATGACCTGAGTATTCTTTCCATGGGCACTTTGTTAACAATCATAAACATAGTTAAAATATCTTTCTTCTTCCCTGGCTCTCAGCTTGATCCTCTAACTACAGGGTCATGACAAGAATCACCATTGCAACCAGGTCACAACCCACAGGACTTCTGATAGTCCTGGGAATAATAGATTTTTCTTCCAGTAAGCACAAGTGTGCAGTTAGGTAAAAGTCTAATTTTTTTCTTCAGAATTAGAGGCTGTAAGCCTGTCCAGGTCAATTGACCTGATGACACAGAAGGTCTTCCAACTTAGTTCTTTGGTTTGACAAAGACAGCTGTACATCATTAAGGGCTGAAGGTCACTGCAATTCAAGGGCTAGGTTTAGAAACTGAGCCATCGCTGGTATGAATTCATTATTTCATAGATACACATTTGTTGTCACTAACAGTCCATAGCTGGAAAGTGTTCTGCATTTGGCAGTACCTCCTCCAGCCAGAGCAGGCTCATTTGCCCAGAATCTGAGAGGCTGATGCTCACTCCCGGGTATAGATCACTTTTACAGGCACAACGTGACGGAATGTGTCCACATGTGATAACAAACTGAAGTGTACTCTATTCCAGTATCCCAGCTGGGAAAATTACAATTTTAGTCCACACACCTTCAGGGTTGTATGGCTTCTATTTATCATTGGTGCCTGTGAAATAAACATTCAGCACAGGCAAAAGTCACAATGTTAAATATCGGGATTATGCACTGGAATATGCAATACATTTTGAATTTTAATGGATCTTGAAATATCTTATACACTTCAGTTGTTCATTTTTCATTGCGAAGCTCATGGATTCCAATATGATTAATGCATGAAAAATCTCCTGGTTAGATTCCATCAACATACCTTTCTTTGACAGCAACCCTCTTATTTCAATATGCATTGAAACAGGTCACAAAATTTCTGATGCCAATATGCATCTCCTTGTTAACTTTACTGGGCTTTGGGTTAAGCATTCAAATAGAGAAAAATACCCCACCAAATTTCTAAAGAGCTATAAACTACACCTGGTCTTGGGTCACTGAGTTATTTCCTCAGTTCTGCCACAGATCTACAACAGAATAAATGGTTGTGTCTATAGTCTGTAGGTTTTGCAGACAGCAAGCAGTAGGGGAGAAAAATATTTTTTAAAGAAGTTTTCTAGAATTAAAGCAGCAATAACATTTAACTCAAAACTTCATTAAATATCCTAGCTTCCAAAAGAGGGCAAGAAAAACCCTTTCCTCTTCCTTATCCAAAATAAAAGTCAAAATTACTGATTTTAATCGCATCATTACATTATTCCATAATTACTTTCATTTTGGCAAGAAAAGAAAAACAAAACCAGTAAGACTGCTTTGCTGAATTAAAGTAAGGAATTCTGACAGGCATTTCAAAATAGCAGGCATTTCCATGAATACTCTGAAGAGCAAATGTCTATCATCCACCTTCCCTCCCTAAAAAAAGAAAAAAACCCAAAAAGAACCTGACAAAAAGCTTTCAAACTAGTTATTTAGTTAATATAAAGAATGCCATCTACCGGCAATAACAATAAGTAGCACTGTTTGTAAGTTGCTAGGTGGGGTAAGGTTGCCACTTTCACACACGGCAAACAAGTATTAAGGTCATTTCTTTAAAAAGAAATCTCTAAATTAGAAAGAAGGTGTTATGTTCCAGGTTTCTCTTCAATGTCTATTCTTAATCGCTGCCTTATGTTTGGAAACAAGCCCCTGGTGAGAAATAACAGACCGGGTTCACAATCCACTGAGAAAGAAAAAAATTTTGTGAGTGTGGTTCCATAGCCTTATAAACATACATATTAGTGGCATAGTAATGGACACTCTCACAATGAGAAGAAACACATATACAGCAATCAAAGGGTAGTTATTAACAAATTAACTCCTACAGACAGTTCCTATGGTGGCCTGCATCAATGAGGCAGAAAATGCTGGTAAAAGATTCTTGACTAAACTGATAAAGAGACCACCACCAGACACGCAGTTTCACGTTTAATATGCAGCTCTACAAATTTTCAAGAACATTCACTGTTAAGCGCCGTCATTTTGACACATGTAATTAGGCAATGACTGATTTATAATAACTAGATACTACTTATTTATTATAGTACATATGAGAAAGAAAGGATGCACATATTGCACTTCATAAAAAATTAGGAGTAGCATGTCTTCAGATATTCTGTGTTTAAAACCACAACTATGACCTATGAGAGAAAATAAAAATCCCATAAACCAACCAACCAACAAAAAATCCAAAACAACCAAAAAATCCAAAGGTACAAATAATACCAATAGTGTTTATTATCAGATTTTCCTGCCTCTATCTTCTTCTATGTCTCAGAGGGGCCAGATTTAGCAAGGATTATTATGTTTATGAAACAGCAGCTTCTTGAATCCGGTATTTATCTGTCTTTCTGAAAAGTTGTATAATGTAAGACAGTTGTTTTGCTTGGTTTTAGCCAACACTGTGCTTTAAATTATAGAACTGGAGAGCTGAGGTAACAATAAATTTTACTGAAAGTATGATTTAATCCGAGGCACTTATTTTTTGGGGTCATGTCTTCCTTTATTGGCTTTAGAAGTGTGATTAAGACAACAAACTAAAAAGAACAAAGACATGGACAAATATCTGACTTCAAGTATGCCATAAAATAATTTTCCTAACAAAACTGACAAAGCTGTCTTCTTAAAGTATTCTGAGCACTGGACAAATGAAGGTGGCAAGGAAAGGGCAGAACATTTGAACCTACAGGCCCATTAAAAAAACTTCAGCAGTTCCTGTGAAAGAAGTGCATTAGTGGCATTCAGGAAACAAAATGACATAATGCATTACAGCAATTTCTAGTTCCTCTTTGTGAAATCCTGTCTCAGAAAGAGAACCACAAAATTCTGGGACAAAGATTTTGACTAGGAAGAAGACTTTTTTTAGCAATTTCTCAGTATGGAGATTAGCTTTCAGCCTGACTTTTCCTGACTTTGAAGTGTCCCTGAACTTTGCACAAGTTTTCTCCAAACATAAATTGTAGAAAACAAATTTATCTTAGAGTTATTGCCCAAGATTTCATATAAATATTCAGACTTATATCTAACAAACATTTTTAAAAGTATTCAGGCTTTTATTTATTAACTATACTTCCCACTATTCACTGATAACTGCAAAAACTCTCAATGAGAGATCAAAACCCAGTATTTCCCCCAGCTGCACTTCTCTCCATATTCCTTGTTTCCATTTAAAATATTTAGTCTGGTCTGTACTGAGGTCTCACAATACACAAATATCTCTAAAAGAAGGGAAACAATTCCATACATCTCTCTCTCAAGGGGCTTATGCTGTCATTTCAGTTTTTCTATGCAAAGCAAGGATGCAATTGCTTAAAAAATCACAAGGAACAAAATACTTTAAAGTACTATTCACAAAAAAACGTTGCTGAGCTTTGTAAATAGGTGTTTGATGGACTTTTAAAACTCTAAAGAACACCTTTTTACAGACATTCTTACTTAACAGCAATTTACAAGATTTACTTTTTAGTTTTATCAGAACAGAAAATGCTTTTGCAAGATATTGGGGTTTTTTCCTTATAAATCATATATTGATCACTATGTATGCTCACACAAAAGAAGAAACCTCTGAAAGTAATACAGTAGAAATTCATCTTAAATATCAAGGTCATGTTGACTTGAATTCAGCATTTGCTACATGTATTAACTTCTAAAAGTTTGTTGAAAGAACGATGGACTTTTGCTCTTGATAGAAATCCTACATACTTTGAAAATGAGATTAAATGACTTAATGAAGTACCTTTATAGAGTTCTGACTCTTAGAAATACCTGTATCTCTAATGTACCAGTCAGTGCTTCATGCAAAGTTGGCAAACAGCACTTCAGAATTTAATAAAGCAGAACATAATTATTGATATAAACATGGAGTTATTTTTCGCCACCAGAAAAATAAAGTTGGCTTAGCTTTTTATTGCCTTTCTTCCTAACAGAATTTAAGGAAATTTTTAATCTTTGTCTCTATGTGTTTCAAATACCTTACTGATATGCAGTTACAATGGGAGTGGAATAACTCACTGCGTAACATAAGTGCAACATAGCAAAATACTTGCAGAAAAATAAGGAACTCCTCAAACAAGAAATTATGAAACAGATAAGCAAGTAAGCATTGATTAGGTTAGAACCTGGTCAGGTTTAAATCCAGTTAAGCAAAAGGGTGATGTGTCATTTTTACCACAGAAAGTTGGACCTCTAGAATTATTTCATCAAGCCCAGGATTCCTTTCCAAAAAGCAGATCCTAGAAAAACACATCACGGTATTCACCAACAATCTGAATACTTGCAATTCTTAACAGTTTTCAGCTTAAAAATTGGTTTTGTTTGAATTTTCAGTATCTTTCAGGTATTTTTAAGTCAAAAATTTTACAAGCACAAAATACAGAAGAAATCAAATTACTCAATCAGCCAATCACACTATACAAAATCAATTTTCGGTCAGAACTGATCCACTTATTTTACACAAGTTGCTGTCTTGAAGGCACAGAGCAAGTAACAGGTTCAGAGGAAGCAGTGGGTCCTTGACACTGTATGCTGGAAACTCTTCTCTTTCTTTATCTTTTCCTGAAGGCTTCCTAAATACCACACTAACCTCAGTGACAGAAAGAAATTCAATCTTCATGAGACTAACCACAGTAGAGTATATGATAGATGTCTCTTTACTTGTGAACTAAATGGGATTGGGACAGTTCCCTGGCACTGTGTCCAATTGGAATGGAAGAAATGGCATCTGTACCATCGAAGTGTTTTCCATGAAGGCAGACTCATCCAGACTGCCTACTGAGACCAGGGACTAGCCCACACTAATTCCTGAACTATTATCAGGAATTGTTTGGAGAGAATACTAGCTGGGACAGGGCAAAAGTGGCCCAGTGGCTTTTCTATCAATCCAACTTTAGACAAGCAGGTTTCAGTGCCTTGGGGCAATCCATAGAACTATTTTACTTAGTAGTATAGATGTCACTGCCAAGGCACCTCAAAACCTTCTACAAATGACAAGGATTCAGGAAAAAGATTCTTCTCTGTGTATCAACAGCAGAGGTTCCTTGCTCCAGTAGACTTCTATTACCTTTAATTATATTGCAGTAAGACATTACATTTGGGGTAAATAATTTTGTTAATTTCTATGATTCATAGAACCCAAATGCAGGCATCTAAAGGTTAGCCCGATAGTATTTTTTTTAAGGACAGTAGGATAAAGTACGAATTACGACAATTCATCTTATAGCAACACAGAAATATAGAAGGAATGGGCAAATCACTTCTGATTTAGAAATACTATCATTTCACCAAAATCAAAGGCTGAATCAAAGGCATATTTTTGTCTAGATAAATTTAAGACGAACCTCACCCAGAACATTCCTCTGTGTTTACAATATCTAGCATCTATTTAACATGATGACTTGACTGTTGTGCACACACAAGTCAGTTCTGCATTTCCAAATGCAAGTTGACTCATGCACTTATGTTTCAATATACATGCATTTCTTATGGTGATGAGTAAATATTTTGGACAATACAGACCTTAATCTCAGTTTTTGCCACACTGTACAACTTCATGACTTTACAGGAGATATTTGTTCTAGTAAACAAGCAGTGAAATCTAATCAGCTCTCACATAAACATGTGCACACATCTCAATTGCTTGTTTTTTTCAACAGAGATTCTTTTGGAATGTCTCTTGATACTGTGATTAAACTAAGAATGCTTGATATACCAAAGTCATGAGAGAACGTACTTAAAGGTACTTCCACTTTCAATGGTTGTGTAGCTTCCACAAATGCAAAATGAATTTACATCTATATCTCATGTTGGAGGCATTGCAAAAGCATTCCTTCTTACAATTACGTTTGCACATTGCAATGAATAATTTTTTCGTCAGTGTGAATTATTCCCATATCTCTGCAAGTACTCAAGACGTTCACAAATCCTGACTTCTGGTCAGACATCACTTTCTGAAGTGAACCAAAGTAGGACGACAATTTGGAGCAGCAAAAATCTAAGCTACTTCAAAAATTATTATTAATTTTAATTGGTTATATCTTCACTGACGGGAATGCACAGCTAACATTCTACCTCCTTACAAATCAGTTTACTATAACAAAAGCAAGTATATTTAATGTATGTTAGTCATCCTTCAGCAGAAACTAAAGAAACTTCACTTTGAATCTCTGACTGTCAGGATTTACCGCTTAAGAGCACACAGTTTCTCTGTCCAGCATTGACAACAATATATTTGTTTTCAAGGCTCCACAAGCACATGCCATCCATCAGAGGCATTGATGTGCTGTGAGTCTATCTGCAGCTCACTATCTAATC
Organism: Chamaea fasciata; assembly: GCF_029207755.1. Classification (NCBI taxonomy): domain Eukaryota; kingdom Metazoa; phylum Chordata; class Aves; order Passeriformes; family Sylviidae; genus Chamaea; species Chamaea fasciata. Next base: position 78,049,838 of record NW_027094087.1, on the reverse strand, counting down.
AAATGAAAGAGACAGACCAGAAAAAAGATTTAGAGGAAGTCTAGCATAAATGAGTGTCAGTCCAGCCTTTGATTAGGTAATAGCAATTATGATAATTACAGCAATACTACTGGAAAACATTCTAAAATTGCCAGCCTGTAGCAAAGTGTAGCACTTGCAAGAATCCACTTATGCCTGAACATTTTGAATACTAACCATGTTCTTTCAGTTGTAAACAGCATGATTTGGCTGCCTAATTTAAACCAGTGATCTATTAAAAATATTAATATATAGATGAATATATATTAATATATAGGTGAATTCTCCTAAAAGTGTAGATAGTCATCATCTACAGTTATAAATCTCACAAATAGAATAAGCATTGAAAATTTAACCCTAATTCACACACAGTATGAGGCAACAATATTATTTTGCTGATACCGTTTTTCTGGAAAACAATTTCAATATTGAGACTTTTAGATAATATAAACAATAGGTAAATATAGGGGAGTTTTGCCCCTTTGCTTTGCACTTTGTATGATTTTCCTTGTTCTGCTAAAGAAATCAAGTTCAAACAATTTGAAAAAAAAAGCGACGCCTGAAAAAAGGGCTAACTATGTCAAAAGATACACTAACAATCACTGAATACTGAGTTTTAGAGCAGCAAATGAGAGTAACACTAATTGAAATGGGGAGATAAAGGTAAAGAAAATTAATCAAGACTGGGAAATGGAAGACACTATGTACAGAAGATAGCTAGTTTTCAGAAAAAGGCAGTTCTGGCCTTCAAGGTCTTTCACAGATCTCTTTCACAGATGAAAGAGGTCTTTGCTGAAGAAAGAATTACGATCAAGAGAACAGGAATGAGGAAGACAACATCACACACAAAAAGAGGTTGTCCAGAGGTTGTAGCACTTCAGAGGCACTGCCTGAGAGAATAAGAGGTATTTTTCACGTGGTCAGTGTTTACAGCCATCAGAAAAACACATTCCTCTCTGAGCAGTAAGTCTACTATTTTATAGATTTTGGCCTTTTGTACCCTAAACATTATCACCCTTCAGATTAACCTTACCTAAACCACTGCTCCCAAATACACTCCAAAAGTCATCTGGATCATTAGAAACAGAACCATGTCAGCTGGCTGTGATTAGCAAAGCCTCCAACCTTGAGGCTTCCTTCAGCTCTAAGACTGCAAAGCTTCTTTTACATCTTTTCTTGATCAGGTGGACTGTAGCAGACACCTACCACACTCATAATAAGTAATTATATATTAATATGAATAATCAGATATATCATATGTAAATAATTTATCTGGCCTCTTCCATTTTCATTTAAACATCAGAATCTGTTTTGCCCTTTACTGCCTTTCATATTGGTGAGAACAAAATGAAATTTATTTTAATGAAAACGTGCCATATTGAATAAGAGCATGTCAAATTATTCTCTTTGGTGAAGTGGTATCCATGGTTGTTACTCTACCAGCCACTGATGCCATGGTTTAAATATTCCTTTCTTATACTGGGTTTTTATCCCACAGCCTTTATTCCTAAGTATCATTCTAAACCAGATATATTATTTTTCCTCAATTCTTTACTGCTTCTCAAAATTATCACCATGAAAACATGTTAGAAAATTCAGAACAGTAAAAAATTCTATTACAGAATTACCTCACTCTTAGAATACCACCTACATCTCAGAAACAGGCATCTTCCAACACACCCTGCTTCTACCAGAACAGTTTAAGAAAGCACTTATGCAGAAACAAAGTACTTTATGAACCTTTTTTTTTTTACTACTGAGTTATAAGCACTGCAAGTAAGGGTTCACTGAAGAAAAGAAATATTCTTCCCTTGATTCCTCTGTCCCTACTTGATGTCTCCCAAAACTACAACAGTATAAAGTAAAAGCAACAGCAAGAAGTGCTGTAGGTGGGTCACAAATAAGTACCTTTCTCTATAGACAAAAACTGAAGTGCTGAGCTCCTGAATGTCAAAAAAAAAAAAAAAAAAAAAAAACCAGAAAAATTAAAATTTTAAATTTGGAAGCTTTCCTAAAAATATGGCTTCCAGAGGATCCTGCTTCAATTAAGAGAGAAAGGCTCAAACAGAGTCTGAATCAGAGAAGCTGTTTAAAATCAGTGATCTTAACTATTGATAAACAAATCTAAAAGGAGGGGGATGCAAATATTTATTTCTATTCTTTTTCTTAGACTTCAACAGAAAACAAGTGGAGTGCGGAGTGCCAGTCCAGCCTGTAAGAGTATTCCAAATTGTATAACAAATACTGTTATGCCAGCTCATTCAGCCTTAAAGTAATAGCATAGCAAGAATGCCTCTCTGCTTGAAGCACACAGATGTAGAAAGGAGCTCGATCTCAAAGTTGATGAGATGAAAGCTAGAGATGTGACACATGACTTGAATTTGTGTTCTGTTCTTGTTACACCAGCTAATAATGCTACTCACTGCCAGCCTGTCGACTATAGTGCTTTAATTAAGACCTCCTTCAGAATGCAGGGGTCATGCAAAATGAATGAAAACAGCATGCCAAATTCAGAGATGATGTACATTAGAGTAATTCACACTTCAATTAAACAGCACAATTTGCATAATAAGGGGCTGCAGTAAAGAGCTAGTAGCAGGGGTAGTAACCTAGATTTTACCTTAGGATTGTTTACACTTTTCTGCTCTGACCCCATCCTGTCATGTAGAAAGTACAGTGAATTATTCAAATAGGAACGTCTATATCCCCTTACTAAGTCAACAAGCCACAGGCTTTAGAAGCAATGCTTTTCTATAAGCATCTACTAGATATAGGAAATCTTTTCATCAGTTTTGGCAATATCATACTAGAGGGAGACCCTGAAGTCGTTAACTAATAACTGCACTCAGAACAAAACAACCAGAACTGTAAGGTTGTGAAAGTATACTCAATGAGGTTCCAGTGGTAATAGAACAGAACTAGCTCTCATGATGTGGCACATGCCACCAGCCGCCCTTCTACCCTTTTGAGGCATCATACCCAACTGTAGGGACTTACCTGTTGTAGAGATGAAAAGATCAGGATTGCCACATTACAGTTGTTAAGGATTTTAAAATCTTGAACATATACTGAATGATGTCGTACAAAGGTTTATATGAAGCTATAGTACTTAATGATGCAACCCAAAATTATTTACAAGCTGAATATTTTATGTCATATATTCCATCAGTCATGTAAGACTTCACAAAGGTCAGAAGACACTTGCATAGTTACCCCTGGTTTTAGGCAGCTTATTAGCATATTTTCTTAATCTAGGTTCCATCCACTCTTGTCACTACACAGATAAGATTATTTCATGTGTGCTTCTCTTTCCTTATGTGCAAGTTCTCCATGTTGTATCAACAGGAATCTACAGCAGTTGATACAACAGCTTTTATGCAACGAGATGTTTCAGAGCAGCATAAACTGTATTCCAAACAATAGGACACATAGGAAGCACCAGAAAAGGATTGAGTCTTTGCAGAAAGCACTGACCAATGGCTCTGCTCTTTGGAGTCATCACTGACCTTTGCTTTCAGACTTCAGGAGATGGTATCTTGCCAGGCTGACAATAGCATTACAGAACACAAGGCATTGATTCACTGTCTTAGTTCACCACAAAGAATCTTTAAGAATGCATTGAACACTGTTGCTCTTCCATTAAGTCAATCAAAATCTAATAATTTTAAATAGAGAAGAAACAGCAAAGTTACTGCTGTCAGTAAACTTTCAAAATGCCAGGCAATCTTTGAACAAATGATTTAGAATTTTGAAAATGGCATTTAAGGGCCTTTTCAAAAACAGCAGAAATCTTTTTAAGTACAGAATCAAAAAATCCCTTCATTTAGCCAGCGCTAGAGCATGAGTGTAAGGAGAAATTTCACCAATAAAGAAAGAGTTTCATTTTCTCCATGTGGCAAATAAACCAAAGCAATTATAGAAAATACATTTAAATACTAAAAAATAGTATCAATAAGAAGATTTTTCATTTATCTGACTTTGAAAATCTGCCATGGAATGGCTGTATTCACCAAGGTTAAGGGAGGAAAACAAGATTATTTTTAAAAACATCTCTCATCTATTATTCTCAAAACCTACTCTTTTTATTTTCAATTCTTTTCCTGAAAGCTTTTTTATTAAAACTATTTTTAAATCTTCTTTGTACCTGAAGGGGAAACTCAAGTGAGTGAAGTGCATTTTAAAGAGAAAAGTGGTTTGTCTTTTCCCTTAATCCTGACAACAATATAGTATCTCTTTATTTCAAACCATAATAATTTTTGGGATGTTTTTTCTCTGACACTGATCTTGCTGTACAATGTGTTCTTAAAAGTAACAGATTTTCACTGTGAAAAAATGAAAGCATTACATCTACAGTTAAAAGTCATGCAGCAAGTTTTTTTAAAAAAAGCAACACTCTTGGGAATAAAACTGTAGAAGGAATTCTACACTTTATATGAATGAAGATGCCTAGAATCACTCCTCATCCTCAAAAGACTTTTGTAGGGAGAGTAATTTTTGGAAAGTACTTAATGTGTTTTTATTCCCAAAATTTTCTTGTGATCTTCTCTCACCTTATATATAGCAGGAACTACTGACAGCATAGACAGCCTGGCTGATGTAACTGAGAGAGTTTATTATTGCTCTGTCTTTATAACACCATTTCAGCATGTAGACATTTTCCTTTACTACTCAGCATGTCAATATAAAGCCTTCTCTCTCCTTCACCTACTGAAGCAGCTAAGAAACATAAGATCATGGTGTAATATTTTTTTGGCAGCCTCTCTACTCTCCCCACATGTTGAGCAGCACCCATGAAACAGCTTGTTATTCCTGTGAGTGGGGAACATCAAGAAGGGAATTACAGTCTGAAAACAAAGTTCACTGTTTCATCTACCCTCAAAAGAGCAAAATATAGACTGAAAAATTAAAATTTATAGCATTTTATAGATAGTAATTATCTAGTTGTGTTCTTCATAAACTCTTTTTAATTATCTAAGATTTTTAATACAACTTTTATGTACCCCTGATGCATTTAAGGTTACAAAAAACACTTTCACCTTTTTTTTTCCCTATACCTTTTTTCTCTTGCTGAGATTACATGACTAATAGTTAAGGGAATCCAGCATTCTCAAAATCTGGGCGGGATGTCCCAATTCCCTTAGTTTCCATTGCTATAAACAACAACAACAACAACAAAGTATCTAAATATAAAAACAAAAGGGACAGATGAACACAAAACATTCTTTAAGGAAACACAATACATGGATAAATCATAAAACCATGCACCTGCACATCTGAGCATTCTGTTGTGTATCCTACTCTGTACATGAACTGCCTCACCAAAGATCCCACTAAATAAGGACATTGAGCACTCAACTTCTTTGGCAGTACAGTGGATTACTGACCTGGGCAAGGATAACTGTCCTTGTACCACCATTTTCCAATGGAAAAGAATATTTCCTTTTCAGACTTTCCTTTCCTCATTACACAATCTTCTCTAAGGACATCAGAAAAATTTGGGATGTTTTAAAGTCTATGGCCTTTCCCATTCCTGAAGACTTGAAAGAGATTGTGTTTTGCTGGAAAACCTTATCTTGATTTATTTGCTTGTGTCACACTTCTGCCCATGACAAGTAGTGGGATTTCCAAATGACACCAAATTTTACCATGCAAGTCCAATAATGATTTTTCATAGGAAGTAACCCCTACTTAATCAGTTCAGAAACTTTCTCACACCTTTTTCTTTTTTTTTTTTTTTTTTTTTTTTTTCTTAAATCCAAAATGTCACGGAAGAAAGGGAAATCCATGGAGTCCAGGGTAAAAAAAAAATACACTGTCCAGGATAACACAGATAAGTAGACTAAAATATCTTCCCAATGTCTTAAGGAAAGTTGTTCACAGAACTAAAACAAGATACTGCTTTGCATTTTTAAATGGAAGTTTACACAGGGAATTTTTTTTTCAAGCCTGGAATGTAGAATCTCTTGTTCCTTCATTACAGCAGCTGTCTATCACACTATGCCCTAAATCGACATGTGTGCCTTTCGCACTCCTTGAACACCTTAGTGATCTCTTCCTGTTTGGAAGTAAAAGTTCACTGAAAGCCTCTACCAATTAAGCCTTTTGTTCCCATAGATACTGATTTTGAAAATTTTGACCAACAGACCACTCAGCCAAATTATTTCACCTGAAAATTACCTATTTCACTGCCAGGATCTCAGCAGGAGAACACTGCCAGCATCATTAGGTGTTTTTTCAGAAAGCCAAAAGGGTAGAATTATTGTCATTAATATTAAAATCTTAACATTTACTCTTCTTATTATACTTAATTTTAAAATTTAAATACTATATATTTATTCAAATTAAACTAGTTTTTTATTATTTTCATTCTTCCTCTGCCATTTGTCTCTCATAGAGGATAATGAAAATAAATTATAGAATTGACTCCAAGCTCTCAAGATATACAACTTTTACTGAAGCAGATGAAAGAAGAGACATTCAGCGTCCATAAGGACAGGGGAAAATGATCCAGTATTAAAAAATTAAAAAGTGGATCAAAAAATCAATGCTCCTTTCTTTTAGTTATCATTCTTGTAAACATAAAAAATAAAATGCAGTTACTTCTCTACAGATGCCCATTTTTCAACTAACATAGCAAAAAATTCTGTTGCAAAATTTTAGCAGGAAAAGAGAGAGATAATTAACTGGAAAACTGCAGCTTAACTAAGAAAAGAGCAAGCAACTGTCTGTTATTACATAGTTCTTTTAAGATACTCCTAATGCAACATTTAGGAAGTAAATAAGCTGCTACACAATTACAGGGAGAAAATAGTACAATTATCACAGAGATAATTTGGGTGGACAGCCTACAATTTTTGACTATGTTAAATAGTATTAGTGAAAGAATAAATCACAAATTAACTGACATTAAGGGTCAAATGCAGTAATTCAAGAGAAGCTTTAGGCCTTTCCCAGAAAATATTTAAATGGACAGAATTCATAACAACTTCAATTTCCAGTTCTAGCAATATTCTGTCTCATGTTTACTGTTCTCTCTTCTCTCTGCAGAAAACCACATTTCATGCAGTGACAGAGGAAAATTAGCAGGTCCTTTTCCGAGAAAAATTGCTTGCAATGTGTATGTTAAGCGTATGTATGACTTAGTATATATTTTTAGTCAAAGCTTTTGAAAAGGCTACAGTGTCATAAATAAATGCTTTGAAATTAAAAGCCAGTGGCCATCTAGCAAACTGGGCTAGATGCACAGTTGCATTTTATAGAAGTCAGTCCTGCACTTAATGGGAAGTTTCTTAGTCAGAGTAAACACAAACAGTCCTTATCATAATGGTACCACAACATTTTACACAGGCTGAAAATCTCATGCTGCTTTTGTCAAAAAATGCACAGAACAAATTCATATTTTTAATGTATCTTTAGTAAAGACTTAAGTATGGGAATTTTCAAAACACTCTTGAAAACATCCAAAACAAATATTAAGACATGTCAAATAAAACACAAAACTGGAAAAACAGGTGACCTTTGTATTCTTCTTCCCCCTTCTCCTAACTCACAAGTTATACAGGTTTTATTCATGCACAGTAAGCCAAGAAGGTACACATTTTTCAATACTAATAATGCTAGACAACTGTATAAAATATTTTAATGGAAGTACATTTAAAAGGCATGAAAATTCTTCCAGAAATGTGCTTACCTCTTCCAGAGCAAGGTAAATTAGAATTTCCTTGGCACTTCTTAGTGCTTTCTTCAACTGACATTGGACATGAAAGTGGATGTTCACACTTTTTCCCAGTCCATCCTTCTTTACAGTCACATCTTCCACAATTACACTGTCCATGACCTTTAAGATGAATACAATTCAAGATTAACCTCTATTTTGATGAGATATAAAAACTCTTAATTGGATGAACTTTATCAAAGTTGGGGCTTCATTCAGTAATGAGACTGGCAGAAAAATACAACCAATCTACTAGATCTACTTTTGTTTCTGAAAATAGCACTGGTCTACCATTTCATTTGAGCCATATTCCCTTTTCTGATTTTTCTTTAAGGGATGTTTTGCCATTTAGCACATGATCTAATGCAAAAGGGTGGAAAAGAGATTAAAAGTATACATTTCACCACTGTTTGGAAAAATGGAATGTCAGAAGGCAATATTTCATTTATTTTTATCTTCTTTTTCTACCTTGGTTGCAGCATTTTCTCTAAGAAATATATCAATACCATTCCTTATCTACTTACAATCAAAAAGATCCACTAGAGACAAATAATATCACATCAATTCCAAGGCTCAAACCAGTGCCTTCTACTAAACAGGGATATACAAACAATAAAATATTGAAATATTGAAATAATCAATTCTCATTCCAATAGGACAGTTGGATGTGGTTTTTGCTATCTCACTGCATGTCTGGGACTATTCCCTGCATGTGCATTGCCTCTATATAAATGCAAACATATGCAATTTTTCTTGAGTTTTTCTCAAGAAAAACTAAGAAAATAAAAGATAATTGTTCTTCCTCCTCTTTATGTTCTTTGAAAAAAAAAATTGAGATTCTGGCAATACAAACTGTTCCTGAGAAAAGCCTAAGAATCAGCAAAACAACACTCCTTGCCACAAAATCAAATATCTATTTTCATGAGCTCAGACAGCAGGTTAGATCTGTCACAATTTTCACACAGTCATCATTCACTGGACACAGGACCAAAGTATTTCTCCAATGTCCATTTCTCTATCCATGTTCTTCTTGAAAACCATAGTAACAGAGATTTTTCTATCTCTAACCATACTTGCATTTTAGGACTTTTCAATTTGCAAAACATTTTATTAGTTCACAAGGAGAAAATGGGAGGAAGCAAGCATCCTAGGAGTCATCAGATTACTCCCCAGAATACAAGCCTTACTAATTTCACAAAATAACTTTTCCTTACATTAGTTATTTTTTTTTCCTTGTAAAACATTACAGGCTTTCTCTTGTTTAGGGGATGAGTTTAGATTAGATTATTAGGAAGAAATTTTTTACTGTGGGGATGATGAGGCTCTGGAACATGTTGCCTAGAGAAGCTGTGGATGCCCCACCCCTGGAAGTATTCAAGGGAAGCCTGGATGAGGATTTGAGCAACCCAGTCTAGTGGAACATGTCCCTGCCTATGCCAGATGATTTTAAGGTTCCTTCCAGCGCAAACCATTCTGTGATCCCATGATTCTTTCCTTTGCTTTCATGTGTACCTGCTGTCAGGTTGTGAATTGGATTTATAATTCCTGACCCAGATAGATACTTATGAGAGGATTATGTACTTTCATACAATAGTTTCTTCGCTAAAGCCACAGCAAAGTAACTAATGAAATGTGTGAACATACGATTTTTTTTTGCGGAAGCATGTTTTCTCTCTGTGTCAAGTCATAAAAGCTTTTATCTCTTTAAATGAAGATAATCACTTTAATGCCGAGTAGAATTCTGAAAGACAATAATTCAGTAACATTCTGAATAGCACTTCAGGTGATAAAAGTAGTCCAGTTGTCAATATGACATACTGTGAAATAACAGTCACCTCAAGCCATATGAAGCTTCTGGAGGGAGCTGCCCTTGTGCGATGTTAAATCCTCACATCAGGGCTGTCAATTCCTGTCATTTGTATTTTATTAAATAAACATAGAATTTCATTCAGTCACAGTAAAATGCTTTACATGAAAACAGGATTTCCGATAATTTCTCCATGCTATTCAGGACAAAGTGGTTTTCTGTCTCTACCTATTAGGTAGACAGAACAAGACAAGAAAATTTTATATCCTCTCTGTTTGATGAAGGTTTTAAGAGAGATGGATTATTTTCCCTAATCTAACTAATCGCTCTTGGATTCATCCCAAATCAATTTCCAAATAATTGTGAGAAACAATGAGGATATTTTACAGACACACTTAATGCCTGCACACTTGTGCAATAAGTAAATTAATTTCATATAAGCACTTAAAAAACCTGTCCCAATACAATTCCTCTATTAAATCTTTGATTTAATTTCAGATTCTGCCTGACTACCACAATAAACCAAAATTAAAACATATGCATCTTTTTATTTCTGAAAAAAGCCTAAACAGCAGGACTAGAAGACATTGTTCATACTGCTTCATGTGCAAATAGATTTTTTTTTTTTGTACAATCTATTTTAGGAATGTATACTTGGATGGCCAGTTAAGACTAAATTAGGCTTTTCTAAAACGGAACAGAAAGAGAATGGATAAAAACAATTAGTACTAAAATTTTTGATGAGTGGATGGAAAAAATAAAACTACACTTCAACTTGAGATTTAGTCACATCAAGCAGATGAGTTCCTCCTTTTATATCTAAGTTTCCTCATTTACAGTTATGTTTGAGTAATGAAGAACTATGTACCAGTCCTTAATCCAATGTCAAATGGCAACATCTTCCCCCCATCGCCTTTGTAACTGCCTGTACTTTCTTATCTTCTGCTTTCTCACAACCATTGCTATCCTGGGCAGCAGCAGCTGCAAAGGCAATAATGTCCAGGAAAGGGGCAGTTCAAGCATGACCTTTTCAGTTTTACTGCACCAGTTGTAGATGCCACAGATTTGCTTTAATCTAATTTAGGTTTAAAACTCTTGTGTTCACCCTTAACTACAGAATGCATTTACCTTGTTGATTTGTAGCTTTGTATTCTTTAGTTGATGCTGATACTTTGATCAGTCCCTGAGTGCTAAAAACTCTGACAGCAATACAGTGATACATTCAAAAATTGACAACAAAGTCAATCTTCCTGCTGCTCTCATGACTGCACACAGTTCTACATCATTCCAGTTCATTCATTAAATGAACCTATATAATATCTGGAAGTGGTTGAACAGTAACTAGTAAATTAAGTCACTGAATATTTACAGAAAAGCTTCTTCATTTCCCCCACCCCCCCCGCCGATTTTATTAGTTAGCGATTCCTCTAAATTTATTTTACAAAAAAACCCACAACAGTTGAGAAACTTTTCCCTTTTTAAACAGGCAAAGAAAAGGCTGAGAATCCTATATACCATGCTGGTTTCAGCTTTCTTTCTCTATTACAGACAACTCCTATGATCTTTCTATGGGGCATCCCTCACTTTAGGAATAGGAGGAAAATATATCCCATCATTATTGTCCTTGATGTGACTGCATTCTTCCTGTTATTAATTAGGCCAGACCAGATTTCTACAGGATGCATTCAAGCTGACAACCTCCAATCTGTAAAGTCCCTTTGAAATCATGTTCATTTGCTTTTACAGAGTTCCTGTGTGTACAAATTGCATGGTATGTATTGAACAAAATCCTTCTCTCCTGCCTAGTAGCATCTTTATTAGAATTCGTACAAAAGTGCATACAAAGTCTCTCTCAGAATCCCAGCTTTCGTTAGCTGATACACGAAACATCTAAACTGCAAACCACAGATGGATGGATGGATGGATGGATGGATGGATGGATGGATGGATGGATGGATGTCAACTGTTTTGAATATAATGCTCTGAAGTACAAGTAGAAGAAAAAGGAAGATGGATGTGTCTAAGATGTACAGTCTGAGCTACAGCTACAGCCGGGCCACACATTCATATTTTTCAAGTATTGATGCTCTACTTGTTCTCATGCCAATTTGTATTCTCAGGGGACTATTTTTCATTGACTCATTTATTTACTCTTCCTTGAATTTCTTCTTCTTGATTATCATCTCCCTGTCATACAAAATGAAATAACAAACACAATCTGATCTAATGAACTTTCAAATTCCAATTTCCCCAAGAAAATATCTGTATTTTAAATTTTCAACCATTATCCAATTTGTGTTAGGTTACAAAAAACACTCCCTAAGAAGGGAGACAGGCACCTAAAATAATCTAATATTCACAGAATTTTGTAAATGGCATGGAAAAAAATACAGAATTATGTCTTTTAATTTAAAAAGCCCTCTCCAAGACCCCTCCTGCCCCCCAAGCTTGGTATATTTTTAAGATAGGAAAATGAGAATTGGAGCACTAGAGAAGAGGAAGATCAGACCAGTTTAAAGGTTTTTTATGAAACTACATATAAATCCCCTTTAAACAGAAATCTTACCTGAACAGAAGTCATCAGAATATCTATCATATACTGCTTTGCAGTTTCTTTCATCACACTCACAAGTATCCCCATGAATATCTCCCCAGTCACCAGTTGGGTCCACATCATGGCATGTACATTCCCCACATACACATGTGCCTAAAAATTGAAAAACAAACAAACAAACAAAAAACAAACAACCCCACAGAGATAGAAGATTAACTGTGGAATTTAGAGTAAGAGCACTTTGATTACAGGAATTTACACTTGTAAATTTTTGACTCTCACAGAAATACAGTTTCAAAGCTTCAAGTGACAATCATGAGTGTGTGCTCACCTTCTGTGATTTGAAACCTTCTATGATTATTTAGTAGCAATACTTTATACAGACAAATTGGCTTCCTGTTCATGTTTCTTTTTGCTGTTGAGCCTTGCTAGGAGTCAACAAAAAAATGTAGCTCTCAGAACAATTGTACATCTTTGACATCAACAGTAATTTGCCCTGTCAGTAATGACAATAAAAATCAATTCTGTTTAAATGACTTGGGCTTGGGCACAGGGGATAATTAATGGTTGTTAAAGCATAAACATTTAAACTACAAGAGAATCCAAACTAACACAGCTGAAAATGTCTAGGAGGTCATTCTTCACCTAAGAAGAACAGCAACACAGATCTACGGGAAAGGATACTTCTCCACTTTTCCCAAGCCAATATTCAGGAAACATCCTGTTGCTTACAATATGAAGGAATGTGAGTATGACAGAAATCAGATTTGTGTATTTTACTAATATGCAGAGAGTCTGCACCCTACTTATTTAGAAAAATCTGAACAAAAACCCCCAACCAAACAAAAAAAAGGTATTTTGCTTATTCAGAAATCCAAATATGCTTCAAGGCAACACACTCACTACTTTTTTGAGATGCTAACAGGCTTGTAGAGGCAGCCTGACCTTACTGACGTATGCAGTTCATTTCTTGCAGAGTGGCCTCACCTTCTGCTACTCTGCCAACATCTTTGTCATCTTATTTAGGTTACTCTAAACAATATAATGCATTTGAGGACAACAGGACAGGATGACTAAATAGTACACATAGATATGGGCACATTTTCTAATAAAAGGAGGAGGTCTACACAATCGAGCATGCATGACATGAACAGGAAGAGCTACAGCCCTGTATAATGCTAAAAACCCTGAGACAGCCCTCAAGAAATTTGTGCCTAATTTTTTATATTTCACAATTGAGTGACATTACTGAAGAAGAAAAAAACCATCCAACCAACCAACCAAAAGAGGAAATGCCTCTGGAGACTGATTAATCCTCCCAGAAACAACTTCAAAATTAATTTAGATCAGCTGTCCTCGATGTCAGAATGCAGAACATAATCACACCAAAGTTAAAAAAATCTAAATTTTCACATGTGGTCTAAACTGGTTGACTAGACAGGGCAGGGGAAAAGATAAGAACTATTTATCCATCTTAGTACTGAAGGAGGGTAGGCAGCAAGGTTAGCCTTGATATTTGATTTTTAGAAGGCTCAAGACTGACAAGATGAACTGTACTTATATCACAAGATGCATAAATACAGAAAATTGGGTAAGTAGGACAAAATGGAGCAGAAATATTTTGTTGGAAAGCAACTTCATGTCGTCAGAAGCCTACAAAATTCTAATGAAGATAAAATCACAAACACATGAAAGGCTAAAGGCATGGAAATATCACACAAATGTACCTTTGTATTGGAGGCTGCAGCTACTCAGAATATCAGCTATGCTAGTCACAAAATTTCTCCTGTCGCAATGCCAGTTTAAAGAAATAATCACACATTAAAATTTCAAATTTGATTAAAAGCTTGCTTTGACGAGAAATTCTTTGCCAAGAAATTAGTTTCTCAGTGCAAAGAAAGCATCTGATATGAAGACACTTTGATATCTATTATTTCCAGAACTACAAGAAAATTTTATGCTGAAGTCCCAAGACTAAACGAGCCTACATGATCTCTGTATTTGAGCCAAACTTTCAATTTCCTCCTAATTATGAGAAGAGAGTTTTCTAAATGCTCTCAGGATGATTAGATGTTCACAATACAGCAGGTTTTGTCAGTAAAGATGTTTTTAAGAGAGGTATCTATGTGACTCTTGCTGATGTACTACTATAATTAATCTGTACTATTGCCAAAAAAACACCCTATTTTTTTTTAACTCCTTGTTCAATGCAGCCAAAGACAGCAGCTAGTGAAAAGCAACCTTATTTTGTGGGGGTTTTTTCTTTTATTTTTCCCCAAATAGCAAAATTAGAAGGAAGTATAAGGTAAAATTCAAATTCCAAAACTGTATGCAGAAAAAACCTCATGTAGTTAGAAAAACTGTGTGAAGTCTACCTTTCCATCTCTATACATTCCACAGCATTGTTACTGAACACTTCACAGATTTTTTTTTCAGTTGTAGTGGAAATAAAAAGCTTCATATTTTCATTTTTTCCATTCCATCGTGAGTCCTTAGTCTTTTTTATGAGTGAATTGATATACAGTTCTGTGACCATACAGCACCAATCCATTCAAAGTCAAAAATCTGGTGACATTTTATTTTGCAAGATAAGTCTCTACCAAAACAGATATTTAATAATTAAAAAAATATCCTGCTCAGTCTTACTACAAAAATAGAGAATGGGAACAACTTGAGTTTGCTTAATCAAGAAGTGGATGTGGATTTGTGTAAGTTTATACCTAAACACAGGTATCTATCCACTTGGAAGTGCATATCCAGAGCTGAAATAAGTGATAACAAGTAGAAACTCTAAGCAAACACAATCAAAATGCATAGAGTAAAACAAAAGCCAACTATGCAAATATGTGTAGAAGGTCCATGCAAATGACACACCTCTGTTGCTGCAGATTTTGCCATCTGGAGATGTGCATCTTTTCTTGATCTCCCAGGGGGTGATGTCACACTGGAATTCACATTTATCTCCATGCCAACCAGCCTCACAGTAACAGTTTCCACAGTAACACTTTCCATGGCCTTAAGCCAAAACAAATTTTGTACAATGAGAAAGAGGGAAGTTTTTAAAAGGCATTACAATTTAACTGTTTTGATCTTTTCTTTTAAAAACTTTTACTGCTAGATTCAGAATAGAAACAATTTATAGACCATGTATGAATACATAAGATCAGACAAAGGATATCTGAACTATACTTTTCCCCTCTATTTTAGAACTGGTTTTCCTTTAATTAAACCTAATCAATAAACACTAACTGGCATCATAATTTTTATATTTGTACACTTTTTTTAACTTTATAGGTAAATTTTGAAGACTGTAATAGTTAAAATTTAAGCACAGCTTTACACAGGTAGGACACATACTTGGCATGCCTGAAAACACACTGTGTGTTCTTGTCTCCTCGGATAGTTGCAGTAAAGACATCTTGATTTATTACACACCAACTATGTTGTATATGGCCTCCCCTCTTCTTCCCCTCTGTCAAGCAGATTTTAGAACATGGCTAACCCAGTTCATTAAAGAGAAATCTTTTCAAAATTACTCTTTCAGATGTTCATTTAAAATAACAGACATATCCCCAAAAAGATGGTCACATCATCCAAGTCTGGGTGAAACCAGCTTCAGAACATTTTCATCTGTAAGGCTTGTGAGCCATGTGCTTCATGGCACAAAGCTTTTAAATTAAGTAGTTGCAACTCTTACTAATCTTAGAGCCAAAAGTTAATTCTTTAATAGAAGGATCAAGTCACAATCTTGTTCTTTCTTCCTTTGAGCTTAGTAGACATGGCCACCTCTATCACAATCTGGTCAATTTATACTCATGATTATGAAGACTGCAAATTGTTGAATACAATTTTTTCCTGCTTTTTAAACTACACATGGAGTTTTCATTACATTTGGTTAAATGTCAAAAACCAATTAATTTAATTAGATAATTAAACAACAAAGACAATAAAAATATTATGAAAAAGTTGATCATGAACAAGTAGCAATAAATAAAAGAAAAAACTTTAAAGGAGTATAATAATTTGATCTAGAGGCAATTTTCACAGATTAAAATATCAATACTTCATTCTTCACTCACACTTCTATATCCCTCAAATAAATATGAATTAAATGATAAAATTTGCATCTTGCTCTTGGCAGGAGAAAAAAAATCACTCCCTTAGAGTAAAGAGCTTTAGTTTAAAAAAAAAAAAAAAAAAAAAAAAAAAAAGAAAAGAAAAAAGATCAGGACCAGAATTTAATTTGTTAGAAGATAGGATACTTTTTGAAAAATAAGCTGTAACTTGACTCTAAAGTCTATGTAACCTCAAATAAAAAGTGATAGTCAACTGACTGATAAAACTCCAACTGAAGCTGGAAAAGCTTAACACATCTTCGCAACTACGCCCTTCCTATGAACTGCTTTGCTTAAAAAATGCAGTGCCCTTGTGCAAATATTAAAATGTATGTCATCTGTATCTCAACATGGCATTGATTGTTTTTCCAGGATAAAATCCCAGCTCAAAGTTTGAGGAAAGGACGTGCCTTCACCCTTCAGTTCATGTGCTGTCATATACATTTTTTCTGGACAAGGCTTGCTTCAATGTATGATTTTGTACTGAAA
The DNA here is from genome assembly GCF_029207755.1 of Chamaea fasciata. Lineage (NCBI taxonomy): Eukaryota > Metazoa > Chordata > Aves > Passeriformes > Sylviidae > Chamaea > Chamaea fasciata. The sequence goes on along the minus strand of NW_027094087.1, from coordinate 78,033,141 downwards.
AATTTTGTTAAGGAAAAAAGCAACATATAACACTCGTAAGTTCTGTGCATAAACTTTTCAGCTTACAATAACCCAACCAAGTCAAGCAAACCATGAGGTTATAACTTATACTTTACTTTAGAAGACTCCAAAACTGTCATGAGGTATCATGACTTTTATACTGATCAATCATTGACTTTAAAGACTTGAATCTACCAACACTTTCTGTCCCTTTATATCAGCATATATATATTTGAACTTCCACACATACAAGACTATTTTTATACACAGATGCACTTGGTCTTTTGGGGAATATGGGATGAGTGGATGAGACAACGGAAAATAAAAGCTAAGCAAAAGTTAACAATATAAATCAGCAGTAAAACACTTGTGAGAGAAAAAACAAACAAACAAAACCAGACAAAAACAGCAGTAGGAGAATTTACTGGAACTAAATGAATGGCAATTTCTTACCGTATTTGGTACCATGTGGAATGGTTAGAGGCAAATATAAATGGAATAACTGGCACATAAAAATTGATGCCCTCTACTCATTTTATTTTAGGCTATTACTGGAAATGTTATACTCTGCCCCTGAATCTGGACTTCAGAGGACGATTCTGCACACCCTCATGTAAAATTCTGACTTAATCCTAGGATTTAAAAAAAAAAAAAGTTCTTTTTGCCTTCAAAGGCACTTAAATAAATAGAATTTGCTTTGCTGTCTGTGTAAGGAAAAGACAGGGAAAGCTATTTTACACAAATACCCTGTTTCTTCATACACACACAGAGGAAGCACTACCACCAAATATGAATAGTCTAGGAGCAGATTGGAACTCTCTTGTTGGCATATGGACACAATCTGCATATGTGTAACTTGAACAATGTTTGTAGCACCTTCCAGCTCAAGGACAAGCCTCCTTCACAACATAGACAACAGCATTTATAATGTCATAAATGGTGTGTGTTGCACAGTATTTAACTGCCAGGTTCCTGCCTTATAATGAAATGAAAGAACAGTTTGAGTTTTGATTGCTTTTCTATCCATCAGCAGAATTCATTCCATCTTATTTTCTTGCCTTTCCTATCGCAGATGAAATTTTTTCTTATTCATTCCTTTCTCTTCTTATCTTCCCGCTTCTGAGTTGTCATCCTACATTTTTCCTGATATTTTTAATTTTTGCTTCCCTGAAAAAATTCCTAATCATCTATTTCCTGGTTTTGTTTCTTTTTTCATATGTTGTCCATTCTACTCCCTCTCATCTGTGCCATGAAGCCTTCACATATTTCACTGAAGACAGATACACTAAGCTATGAATTACCTTAGTGAATTACCTTGTACAATCCTGTTTGCAGTTCTTCCAAAAAGAGGAGAATGTCACAGGATTTATTCATTCTTTAACCTTATGCTTAGCTCATTTTTGCATCTGAAATTTGCACTTACAATATGTAATACGAAGTCTTGAAATTAGAGTTACTTTTATTTTAAGTCATGTATTCAGTATTTTGTAGAACCATGCAATTAAATATCAGCCTGCATTAATCTTCATCACTTTTCTTGTGCTCACTAAAATACATACCTGTACAAATCTCTCCTGTTTCATCATCAATGCACTCTCTGTCATCACATTCACAAAATTTGCCATATACCAGTTCATTTCCTTCTGAGTTTGCACATTTGCACCTGCCACACTGACATGTGCCTGTAAACATTTAAGAGGTATTACTCAATGACTGCAGTTTATAGAAACAGTTTCATTAGTCTGTCAGAGATGGTACATATTCTGAGAAGGTTGAAATGTAAAGATCATCCGCAGAAATAAAGACAGGCACAGAAATTACCCATGTCAACAAAAAGCCTAGTCTTAGCTGTACAGAGATAGAGCATTCAAGTGCCTTGGAAGTGTAAAGCTGGTTTTTTTCACAGCATAAACCACAAATAAACAAACAAAAAAAACTGCCAGAAAACCACCCCAACCCCCCCCCCCTCAACTTTCTGACATAATAAAAAACCAGAGCACTCAAGCAATGAAAAGGATGCAGATGGATCTGTAAACAGATCTCTATTTCACACATTTTCTCTTTGGTGTTTTGAGGAGGGTTGCCCCTCAGCTCAGTAGCTGCTTCCCTCCATGACCTGCCTTCTTCAATAGCAAAAAATTGTTTTATTGCTCCATGGGAAAGAATCGCCTCTTTTCCCTCAGAGGGTCTATTTGACCTGAGGTCATAAATAAATGTATGGATGACTTCCACAGTCAAAAAAAATCACAAATACATTAAAATGACATTAGAAACAGAAGTATTACTATGCTGCTCATATAAGAAACCCCTTTTCCCTTACCTCTGTCCCTACCTTTATCAAAATTGAAAGGGTGTGAACTTCATGCAATATCACATTACTGGGGCCTTGTGGTCAGTGGTCTCAAACAAGTTGTTTCAATAATCAATGGCATCACTATGCCAGCAAGCACAGATTTTTAAAAAAAATCACTTCACAACATTCATACTCTCTACATGACATCCATATGTATTTTTGAAAACATGGTTATTGGCATCAGAGAAGTTCTCCAAAACAGAAGTTTCATGCTGATATTACACAAGATTGCAGAAACCAGTCGATGTTTTTACCCTTACAAATTTTACCCTTACAAGAAGAACATGATCTTTAATAAACATCATGTTAAACAAAAGAACAGAAATATTGGGCTATGCAACAGACATGGCCATTCTAAAAGAGCAAATTTTAAAACTGTTTGCAAGAGCTAATACAGTAAGGTAATAATAATAATACAACTGATAATACAACATAAGTAACCGACAGAACTAGAATTATTTGCTACAATTACTTAGTAAACAAATACAAACACAATTTTGGAGAAAACTGACATGATTATAGATAATTCCTTAACAGGAAAGAAGATAAAAAAGAAAATTGATTCCTATACTGGGTATCTAAAAAGGTCAGAGAGACAGTTTATCATAAAGATGTTCATTCCTTCCACTGCCAAAAGAGAAAATTGCTCACATAGAGAACCTCAGTTTAGGTAGGATGCCCTAGTTGTTCTGACAAATGATTAGGAACAAATTCAGAAAAGTGAAATTTTAGGTGGATCTTGATTGGTTATTGAAAAAAAATACAATAAATTATTATCTGCGTGACAGCAGGGCACTGTTTTTGTAACAGTTCATGTCATCCCTTCCTATCTTTGACTGGCAATTAAAAAAAAGAGCCCAAACCCCAGCAACAGTGTTAGCAGATCAAAAGGCAATCCCACCAAGACAAAATACAGCCCACCAAAGTTACCCCGAACCCCCTAGTCAGTCTCATTGGAATTCCTACCCTGTTTAATATCAGCAGAAGCAAAACCATTTATTCTTCTGATGATGCCACAAACTCTTTCCCCTAAGCTACTTGGAGTGGTTGTTATGTCCATTTTCCTGTGAAGGCTGGGGCCACTTCTAACCAAGGAAAGAGAGAGGTTCTTTTTCCTGTGAAGGCTGGGGCCACTTCTAACCAAGGAAAGAGAGAGGTTCTTTTTTTAAAATTTTGACTAGGTGCAATGAACTATACTTATTTTTGAAAGTCAGTTTCTCATTTAGCTATCTCTCATGCCCCTCTCGATAGCAAGTTTCATACATCTATTGTTTTAAATTAAGTTTTACTCAGTACGCTCCATAATAATAGTTTTACACTAAACTGGTTTCTTATCCTGTACCAGCTTCTTTCTAACAAGTCCCACAAATACTTGAGATTCTTTGCTGCTGAGAGCAACTAACTTGTGAGAAATTTGCTTGTATGAAAATATGTGGATTACAACAGAAGTTAAAGACCAGCAAGAATGAGCAGAAGTGGGGTTCTTGAAGCATTCTTTCACTTGGAGGTCAATGTAACAGAAAAACCAGAAGGCAATTTCTGGTCTCAAAACTCGATTGGTAGAAAACGCCCTTTAAAATTATACCATTCTTCAATGCAGTCTTCTAAAAGCCATTTGGTTTTCCTCTGATTTCTTTTTTCAAGGAAAAGACTTTCTATTTAAGTCTGTTATAAAACTAAAAAATTAAGAGAAGAGAGTGTTATCATATCAGAACAGTGAAGATGGAAATGCTCCTTTAAATGGTTCAGCACATCTTCTACAACTGATTTTAATAATCACAGGTACAATTCGAAAGTGTCTCAAAAAGTTGCACAGCTTATAAAGGCTTGGAAAAAATATTTTCAAATGCCATTTCTGCATTCTGTAAACGCAAATACTTGATAGAAATTACATCACTTCCTGTGTTAATGCCATTACAACATTCTGATGATGAAAATAAACCACAGTTGCAGTTTCATCAACTCAAAACATCTATGGATAATAGAATGTACCAGAGTACTAAAGTAGGTGTTTCTAATCAGTGTACATCATGTGCACAGAAATAAGCCTATAGGAAAATTAGACATTTTAGTATACCTAAAGTTACATTTCAATCTCTCAAAACATACTCCACAAAATTATTAGTTAGAAATGACAATGATTCTCAAGATAACACTGGGAGAGCCCTAAGGTATCAAAAGCAACAAAAGACATCTTACCTGCACCAGAACAGATGATATCTTGAGAATTCTTGCACATTTCATTGCTTTTCTTCCGTGTAAGATTGCAAGTAGTTGGATACTGACAAGCTTCACCATACCAGCCTTCATCACATTTGCACTTCCCACAGTCACACCTTCCATGGCCTAGCAAAGGAAGGAAAGAGTGTGTCAAGTCCCTTTTTCTTTTTTTCATTCAGAAATTGGTATTTTCTTCTCCAGGTTTTAAAATAGATTCCATCAATTACATTTTTAAATGAATATGACTAACAGATCAATTTAACAGAGTTCATATGTAATTAAAAATAGAAGGGAGACAGCCAGCACATGGCTCCACCAAGGGCAAGGCCTGCTTGACCCTTCTGTGATGGAGTGACTACATCAGTGGGCAAGGGAAGAGCTACAGACATCATTCATCTGAACTTCTGTAGAGCACTTGACACTCTCCCCAACATCCTTCTCCAAGCTGGAGAGAGACAGATTTCATGGGTGAACTGTTAAGAGCATATAGACTTGGTTGGGTACCCAGTCACATTGAGGGGCCAGTGGTCAACTACGCAGAGTCCTGGAGGACACCACTGATAGGTGGAGTCCCTCAGGGGTCTCCACTGGGAGCAGTGCTATTTAATATATTCTTGATGACATAGACAAAGGGATTGAGTGCACCTTCAGCAAATCTGGAGATGTCACCAAGCTGAGTCATGCAGTTGTCACACCTGAAGGATGTGATGCTATCCAGAGAAACACAGCCCTGAGAAGAAGGTCTCTTGGAATCTCATGAGGTTTAACAAGACCAAGTGCAAGGTGCTGCAACTGGGTTGGGGCAATCCCCAGTATTAACACAGGTTGGGAGATGAACAGATCCAGAGCAGCCCTGCCCTGAAGGACTTGGGTGGGCTGGTGGATGAGAGGCTGGGCAATTTTCACTATTTATGCTGCATACTAAGTATCATTTTTCACACTAACTTCCAGGTGCAAATTTTTATCACTTCATTCTTTAGCATTCCTATACAAGTATAAGTCACAAATGTGAAAACAATTGCACCTCTTTTAAATCAGAGCATTAGGTTTTAGAATAAATATATTTTGAATATATATCTAATTTACAGAATATTCCCTTCCTATCACTGCATCTTAAAAACAGAATCTAATTGCAGTCTATTTTAAATGCATCTGTTCCTGTGGTTAGAGTCAACTGCATGAAAAATACAAGCCCAGTCTGCTACCAGTAAAAAGGAATTTAAGTAACTACTGTAAATGACAATTTTAATTAGAAAAGGTTGTTTCTTTTGTTGTTCAAGAAAACTTTGCTCACCTTCCAATACAGTCCTAAGACAAGATAGAGCTCAACAGGTGCAAAAAACATAAAACAAAAACATAAGAGAACATGATAGTCCTTATTTTAAAACATGAGTTGCCACCTTGAAAATTGCTGAATAGCTCATTGGTAAATGACAAGAAAAAAACCCGGATATAAAATACAGAATAAAAACCTACTCTAGTGACTACTGTGCTTCACTGACAGACAACAGCATAAGCCATTCCAGAAAGTGGTGGCAAATCATAGGCTAGCTTACAAAAATGTAAAGAAAGAACATAACTGTTTTCCTTCCTTTGAAGGATTATTTGTCACAATGACTTTGCATTCTCTATGCTAGGAACTCTTGTGATTTAACAGTTTGATGTCTGCTGGTGAAGAAAAGATATTCTAATAAAAGTAGGAGCCATTTTCCTATTCCCATGTCTAAATGACAGAGTAAAGCAGAAGCCACTCCATTATTATGGTACAGCAGCACTAACCTCTCTCAGTTAGACATGCGCTAATCTAACACATGATGCATGAAGGAAATAAATAATTTCACTTAAAATGGAACACAATCTATTTGAAGAAAATTTAAAAAAACTTCTATGAAAATGGTTATACAGAGCAGTTTCCTGGCCTTATTTAACAAGAAAACACACACACACAAAAAAAAAATATTTAAACTTTGATAAGTAATGAAAGATCATTTGCATGTAACTGAAAGAAACTGTCCAGAACCTAACTCATATAAATTTGTAAGATTGCACATGTGATTTTCACTTTAACCATCCCTTAAAATATATTAATTTTGGCATTTGGATTTTTTTTTTTAATTGTAAAGGAATGGCAATATTCTGCTCAAAAATTTGGGTGAGAGGACAATGTTGATGTGTAGAAGGCCATAACTGCCTGCAATAGCTTTTATACCTTGCTGCATCTTCCCTGTCACATGGATGATGCAATTGACCTGCAAGTCAGTTTGACATTGGAATCCCTTTCCTGTTAATCTCCAACACCCACATGTACCAATATTATTGGCTCCCTCATGACAAAAATAATGATGTGATGAAGTATAAACCAAGTATGTGATAAATTGTAAGAAAATTAGAGAAAGCAAAAAGTTTTCTGACTGGATTTAGATTCCTTTTAGACAGGTTTTTGCAGGATCCCATTTGTTGTGCATAAATTTCTGCATTATTTAGAAAGCAAATAATGTTATTAAATAGTAAATAAGGAGTAACTAGCACAATGAAAGCTATGAGGTGAGATTACAACTTCCCAGAAAATAAATTTTAGCAATTAAGGGTAGACTCAGGTATTTGAGGATGTAGCACAGAACATGAGAAAAGTGAGGACCTCACAAAATAGTTGGTCGAGAAAGCTGTATCTGATATGATGACACATTCATTCCATTTTAAAATAAGTAACAGTAACACAAATAAATGCTAAACACAAATAAATCAGAACTTCACTAAAAAAAACCCACAACAAAACTAAAACAACACCAATAAAAAACCCAAACAAACAAAAAACCAAAACCAAAACAAAACAAACAAAAACCCCAAAAACAAAAACCCCAAAAACCAAACCAAAACAAAAAAACCACCAAAACCAAAACAAAACAAAGCAAAAAAAACCACCCCAAAAAAACAGAAAACAAGGAAAATAGGGAACATGTAAGAAAATGCAGTAATTCCTTTAAGAAAAAGACTGGCTGAGGACTGAAAAATGCAGCTTCAAACATAGAGAGAAACCTTTTATAACAAAGGACTCAATTTCTAACTAGATGAGCAGTCACCTCAGAGAGTATATCTGGATTATGCAGAAAGCTTGTAGGATGGAACATAAAATTAATATGCTGGGAAAACTGTCAGATGTCAGAAAATATATGAAGAAAGTGAGAACAGAAAATGTTAGGGAGGGTCAGGTCTTGCAAAATAGCAAGTACTAAAATGCACTTTCATCAACCAAATAAAAAGAAAACAGGAAAAAGAGTGGCTTCACCAAGCAGCAAAAACCACTTAAGATTAAAGACAATTTACAGGCAGTCCAAAACAAAATTAATATGGGGATGCTGACTACTAGAAGCAAATGCAGTGTGGCTAATGACACACTCTCTGGAAATGAAAATTACTCATCTAAGATGAGAGGAAAACAAAGATATAGAACTATTTTTAAGGAAGTGTCTAGACCAAGAGGGCAAGACCCCATAACCTCCATTTGAGAGTACTTAAAATACTTGTACATGAAAGGGCAGTTCAGCCTCAAAGACTTTTAATGAATCTACCAGGCTGGCAATCAAATGTCTGAAAAAAACCCCTAGCTTTCATTTCTTTTAATCAAAAGGAGTGCAGACAACATAAAATCAAGTGCTTGTGACCTCATGAGCTGTTCCAGGATTTGAAATAAACCATGAAGCATTGCATAGCTAGAAACATTGAAGTAATGAAAGTAGAATATAATGAATAACAAATTTACCCCAAAATAGACTACCATTATGCCAAAATAACTTGGCATATATTTTTATGAGATAATGAATTTTGTAAGAAAAGGAACATAGGAAATCCATGCGATAGGATCATACATGCTGGATACAATGGCACTCATGAAAAGAAAAATATTCTGGACAAAATGCTCTAGAAATGCAAAAGAACCACAACATAGTTAATAGGAAGGAAACAACATTAGGACAAAAAGGCGTATTACTGGAATAGAAGAAGATGTCTGGCTATGTTTCAAATGATGTTTTTGGAACTGTGTGTGTTCTACTGATACTGATAAAGAAATACAGATAACACAAACAACATTTGGCAATAACAAACCTGTAAATCCTCATTAGAGAGGTGAAGACAAAAGATCATACAAAAATAACTGGACTGATAACCTGAAGGATTGAGGTAGTAAAAGTGGATTGAGACTGGAAATACAAGCACAGGATTACACACTAGGGGCAAGGAAATGATGTCAAAGGCTAATACCTCTCCAGCTGGAAACAAGAAGAATATGACTGCATATTGACATCAGCTCTGGAAATATGGTGTGACCAAGCCTTTAGCTGGCAGGGTCTGAGACGTACCCATTGAAGATTTATCATTAGGGACAGGAGTAACAAATCTCCATTTGAAATTATACACACAATTTATGGGATATGGTCCTGAGCCAAGTTTATTCTTGAAAACTGCCATTAGGTCTCTAAACCTTGGAAGACTGAGTCAAGCTAGGCAGGGAAAACATTTGTAGAATTTTAGTCACTTGCAAAGTTACAATTGGTTGGAAATTAAAACATCTGAACAGGAAGATGGTAATTTAAACCACAAGCATTTGGCTCTGATCACATACTTTTGTGTTTGGACACTTGACCTCAACCTAAGTGTCTTCTAAAAATAATTTTCTACTACACATTTGCATGCCTAGAGGTCCAAGAGCAAAGATACAAAGGTAAAATCTCTGACGAAAACTTCTGATTCCGTATCTCTATTGCACGTATTCAGGACATCAATTTGGAAGCCTTCTTTTGCTGAGCTCTGTGTATAATCCATCATGAGAGACAGGCACTTCTGCAGAGTGATTCAGGTCCTGTGTGGGCTGAACAGTCCTCAGAGGTTGTCTGTCTTTTTTCACTAAACTGCTGGAAAGCTAGGACTTTGGAGTTTGATGCATCACTAGATATGTTTGCATGCGAACACAGATCACTCATTTATGTTCTTCTGCTTCACTTATTTGTACAATATTGAATGTCAGGGTTTAAATATTCTGACATTTTAAATAAAAAAGGAGCATGATTTCAGCTTAGTTATAGGTTGAACTGCATTTATTTATAAAAAAACCATTACAATAAATAATTATTGGATGGACCAGAAACTAAGATTGAACATTGCTTTCATTTTTATGTGTCCATAGAAATTGCAGCATTCAGCAGTGCTACTGGGTTTTTTGTGCATCTTACTGGAAAATATTCTCTCCACCTTTGTACCATTTTTCTTTAACTTTTTTATTACATACTAATGTTCCTGTGACTGAAATCTGCTACATCCTTGTGCTTAAACTTTCCATAGGCAGTGAAATCAGTCAAAACAAACTACTTGGTTTGTCACCTCCCATGCTCTTGCTAAGAGCATGTGTAAATGTATGCATGTTTATTTGCCATGACTATCTTTTCTACAGAGCAGTGGTGGGGCACAAAAATGTAGACTCCTTAACAGAAAACAAAAATAAGAAAAGACTGATCTTGACGTTAAGACCTTGAATTGAAAGAAAGGTGACTAGGTTCAACTCCTGTATCTTTTATTTTCTGGATAACCTCCAGCAGACAAAAACATCACCAAGAATCCAAGTGATGAGCTTAAAACCTCTTTATAAATAAAATATTGATAATTTACTTTTTCATAGAAATTTTAGTATGGATAAACTTCTTGGTACTTAAGAGCTTTCAGATGTTACATATGAATAGAGGTAGCTAGTTTATAAACAAACAGCCCAATGAGGCAACATGCTACCTTTTAAATTACAGTCACCATTTTTCTCAGCTAGATGAATAATCCTGAATTCCTGACAGGAATAGTCTCCCTTTCTAGAAGGAACTGTGAAGCTATGGTCATGTGATTATTAAACTGCCAAAGCTTTAAAATAAATTCTTGGCTCATTAAGTAAACACAACTGGAAATACTGCCTTTGGAATAATATCTATTTATGTCCTTCTGCCACATTAGCTATAGCAAAGTAACCCTCACGTCAAAAGATATGTCTTACTTGCGTGTGAAGATCCAGGCTATTCAGTCAGAGACTAAAATACACTCAGTTGCCCTTGCTGTCACATGTTTGTGATAACTAAAGCCCAACCATTCTATGTAACAACAAAACTGAGGGCAGTTCTCAATTCAAAATTGTAATGGAATCAACTTTCTACAGGCAGGTGAGATGCTTATGCTAAGATAAGGATTTGTCTCTCAAGCATGAAGTCAGTCATCAGAAGAAAATCAGCAGCTGGCATGATAAATGAATTAGGCACATTACTATGCATTTTTAGTAACCCCTGCGTGATTCCTGAAGTGCTTTAAAATCTAAAAAAGCCAATTCATCGAACAGGTAAAGAAATATGAAGAATTTGTTGTTATGGATTCCAAATTCTGACTGGGATATTAGATATGAAGGTTAATTCATAAGATTCTGAGTTGTAAGAGTTGAAAATCTTGAAAAAAAAAATAAAAACATTGTTCTGCACTTTCAACCTAGACCAGTACAGTGAAGATGTTTTTAATATTTCTTTCCAACTGGATGACTTTCTTACCAACAGTTAGTGAAATTGATTTTGCTAGTTTACACCAATGTAAAGCTAGTGAAAACATCTCAGATTACACTAAAATAGGATTTGCAACATGGACTATTCTATTTAGTTGCATTTGAGATTCTTGATAACAGTGCCTTGAACTCAGAAGAAGCATTTCTCTAAATCGCCTTTTTCAGAATTGTTAGAACTGCAGTTTTAGGGGAGGAAAAATAAGTTTGCATTATTACTTTTTTTTCTATCTCTGAATGCCTAATTAATCCCTTTTTAGGGTTGGGGTCGTGGTTGTCTATGTTGCACTACCTCCAATGAAAACCAGGGGTTCTCAACCTCTGCAGTGTACCCTAGGGCTTTTGCCCCTGCTGAAAGGAGGTTCAGCAACGCTGGGGTTTGCACAAGAATACTGCCTCCTCCTTCACATCACAACTTGTTACTCTCCCTGTGCTGACAGGATGAGGTTAAACTATGGATTGACCAAGGATACTGGTTGGAATTTAGAAACAATGCTCAAAAAAGCCAGGGGGAAATTTCAAGGGAAAAGCTGCCCAATGATAATAGAACATTTCAAGCCAGTTTTGTCACTGAAGCTCCTTTATCAACAAGCCACAGTCCTGATAAGAATTTAAACAGAGATTTTAAAAGCAATACAGTAGGCCCAGAGACCTTTAAGGATGAAAATAAATTTAACCTTATTTATTTCCCAAAAGGCTATTAAAAATGAAAAGAAAACCCACTGCATTGGAACATAGATGCTCTCACATTAAACCAATTTATCCACATTTATTTAGGGTGTCCAGACCTTGAAGTATCCCAGAGTAAGAGACAAAACCACTGAGCAGTGAGCTGTGGGGTGCCTGAGAGACTGAGTCACACTGACAAGAGCACACAAGCACTGTTTGCCTCTCAGCGCTCTGTAGTGATTGGATTCCCCAAGTGCATTAAAGTTTCTCTGAAATGGATTTTCAGAGTTAAAATGGAAACTGACGACAAATCGCCTCAATCTAGTTATTACTGGAAGCACTATAACAATGAAAACATCATAAATGTTGTTAAATCATAATTCCAGCAGAGGTATGGGTAAAACCTAAACAAATGACTGTAGATACCTCCTAAGGAGAAGCAAATAAAATTCCTCTTCCACTTGTGTTGTGTGTTTCAGGGATGGCTTAGAACAATGTTTTAGTAAACAAATATCAAATAGTGTTCTAAAATGAAAAAAATCCATCAGAACCTACATTAAAATATAGAAAAATTATCAGACATAGGTGTGAGGGCATGACTGCTGATGGTATTTAATTTTCAGGTTATAAATCAACTAGACACAGTGGCTAGTTCTGTTACATATACTCTAAAGTATTATTTACAGTAATAACATCTTTGTTTCATGTTGACAAGTGTCAATGCGAATTCAGAAGTTTATAAATCTCCTAATCATTTCCCAATACAAGTTATGTAAATAAGATGAATTAAAAGTACTATTGCTAAATTTGGAGAGAAAAAGTACTAGCATTTGCAGAAGAGTATTTTAAAGAAACACTTAAAATTTGCATCAACATCATACATAACATGTATTAGATAAATACACTAATAAGAATCTATGGATCAAATCAAACAATACCTTAAAGTCGGAATCTTTAGAAATGAAAATAGACTAGAAAATTAAATTAAAAAAAAAAAAAATTGAAAAATTGCTGCCCCCTGGAAGGTATGAATACTCTCCACTACTGAGACTATAGTTATCTTTCTCTGCCCAAAGAGGTCATCATGAATGATTACACTTAGTCTTGGAATTTAAAGCTATACTTACTGACAATTGTAATTTCACTGACAAGATTAGAAAGCAAATAAAAGCAATGCTTATAAAAGATTTTTATTGCATACACTGGTCATAATACTGGGATTATTTTAATATATGCTACTCTAATCCTGTATTTCAGAATTTTAGAACAACAGTTTTTGAAAGAGGCCTGGAAGGATTTTCACTCTTTTACATAGTCTATTACTCCATATAATTTTTTGAATTTTTCCTTCTCAAATATCTGTCTCAGCAAGAAGCAGATACAGGTGAGCTTGTCTCCTGTGCTCTTGATATTTCTCTGCACACAACCCTTTGTTTCAGGTCATATAATTGTGTAGCCCTTTCTACGTCTGCATCCTGCTTCTTCTTAAATGCTTAACAAGGTATTAGAAACTAATGTTTTCAGAAAATAAATACAGAAACAGTATAATGTGTAATAATTCTTTTTAATATATAAGACGTCCAGATGACATAAAACAAATGGTTTTGGAAGGTAATTTCTTGGAAAATTCTAAATCTTTTTTTATCGTTAAAAAAAAAAAAGAGCAAGAGATGGAAGTTTTCGAAACATTTCTACTCCAATTTCATTGTTTCCAGTTGCAACACATGGCAGGGGTAATACACAGTTTTAGAACTCTTAGGTTCGGGACAGTGCTCTGAGACCAAATGGTCTTTCACATAGCTTGAGTCTTTTACCTGAAATTTATATAAAACTCACAGTTGTACTTGTAAAAAAAAACCTTTGTGTTTCATTACTACACGTGTACTTAGCATTAAAAACTTTGTGCCTATATGTACATACGTATACCTCAAGAATCAAAGACAACACACATTTTTCCTCTACCTGTAGAAAGAGGGTCCAAAATAAAAGGAAGAATAAATTATACTGCTGATTAGTGACATCGCTTTTTCTCCTCTTGACTATGGATTCAAATTCCCTGTAAAGTGAACTGACTCAATTTTAGTAAAAAATCAATTGGATATTTGGAATGCTTAAAATGAAGGAAGGCAACACTCAGCTGAATCAGCTCTAGTTTGTTACCCTGGAGGTGGCACAAGCTGATATCATTTTAAATGTGACTCACGCTGTTTAGACAGATGATATAAATATCTCAGGGAGACAGAGATAAATTAGTTTTATCCATCAAAACAGTCTAGAGTCAAGGTTTCCATTAATAATTCAATTTTTCTGTGAAAGATTTCCTACTTATTTTTAACCAAATGGTTTCTTTTTTTTTTTTTTGAAGTTCAGAAATAATCAACTTTTAACTAAGAAGATCTTTAAATAGGCAGAGTGAGTATTCTTTAGCTTTTCAAGAAGACTGCTATTCCATATGTTACTTTCCCAGTGTAGACTTCTGCACAAAATTATACGTGAGAGATGAACAATTCCTTTCTCTGAGATAACTTTTGGAGAAGTTACCCCTCATGTGATGGGGGAGAGAATCAGAATGGTAAAACTGGAGAAAACTTGTGGGTTGAGATAAAGACTGTTTAATAGGTAAAGTAAAAGCTGCGCACACAAACAAGGTAAAATAAGAAATTCAATCATCACTTCCCATTGTTAGGCAGGCGTTCAGCCATCCTCAGGAAAGCTGGTCTGCATCACACATGACAGTGCTTTGGGAAGAGAAATGTCATCACTCTGAACATTCCTCCTTCTTCTCCAAACTTTATATGCTGAGCGTGACGCCATATGGGATATGCCCATGGTCAGCTGGAATCAGCTGTCCTGGCTGTGTCCCCTCCTCCCAGCTCCTTGTGCACCCCCAGCCTGCTCCCTGGTGGGGTGAGAGGCAGAAAAGGCCTTGACTCTGTGCAAGCACTTCTCAGCAACAGCTGAAACATCCCTGTGTTGTCAATGCTGTTACCAGCACAGATACAAAACGCAGCCACATACCAAGTACTGTAAGGAAAATCATCCACAAAAAAGCCAATAAAACCCCATTTCCTGAGTCTAGTCAGTTTGGTGTGTGCTTCAGGTTGATTAACAAATGTCCCAAATACCCTTTGCTGGCTTCTTCCATGGTCTGTGGCTACACATAACCTTTTGGGCTCTCTAAGTCTAAAAGTGATGAACCAAACCTGACTGAAGGAGAATTTCTGGCTCCCTGTGAAATTGAAAATATCACCATCCCCGTATGAAAAACACACAAATGCTGCAGGGTTTTGGTTGGGGGGTTTTTTGTTGGGTTTTTTTTGGTTGTTTTTTTTTTTTTTTTTTCTTTTTTTTTTTTGTTTTTTGTTTTTTTAAAGGAGAGGGCACACCGGATGAGCTCAGATTGGCTGTATAACATTTAATTTGTTACATATGGAATAAGTGGCCACCTGTGTGGCTTTGCCTTGTTCTTAAAAGTTCCCATGTGAACATCCTTTTGTTTGACAGTCAAAATGGCCCATACTGGTTACCTCTGAGAAAATTCTGTGAAAGGACTGAAGGTCACCACACTGGTGAACCTCAGTGCAGACAGAGTTCAGGCAGCCTGACACGCCTTGATTAGAAGTCCTTCTGATGCTGCACAACTTAGGGAGATGTAACATTTTTATCTGTACTATTCCTTTTTTTCTTGTGTATCTCCAATAAAAGATAACAATAAAAGATATTTTAAACAATACCTTATGGAGTCTGAGAGCCTTTTTTACTAGGATTAACAACAAATACTAGCACAGGTATGTTACAATTCTCTTTAGCATTCTCTAATGAAATCCCAGACCCTCTTCCATTTCTGGTTATCTGCTGGTCAACAAAGCCCCCGTTAAACATGCCAGTTACAGAAACATGCAGAAATACATGGAACAAGCCAGCTGGGTAAGGCAGCTCGAAAGAGTACAAAAATGAGTCAAATACTATTTACAGCATGGTAAATCTAGTGGCCAAAGGGTCAAAATTACAAGACTGGCACAATCTTGAGCTGCACACAGGAGAAGCTATACCTAAGTAAAGCCAACACACTGAACAAGGCCTGTTTGACGACCATGTAGCCACCACTGAGTCAAAAGCTAAAAGCTTTGCTCTGTATCTCCTTTGCATTGTGAGCTGAAGGGCAGAAAAGGGGACATACCCTCACAAAACAACTACAAGCCTCCTACAATGACTACACTTAAAAGAAATTTATCAGCATCATAAAAGTTATTGTTATTCAGTAATTGTGCTTAAGAAATGACTGACTGGTGATCCAAAGACTTATATTTTCAAACCCAGGATCTCCTAGATCGTGTGCTTTCTTATCTGAAATAATAATATAAAGTGCTATCTCTTAAAGATAGATTGTTAATATTTGTTTTCCAAGTTCTATGTGCTTTACAAAACAATTTATCCATAATTTCATGATAAATACAGTTAATTGAAATGGATAATTTTATTTAACTGTGTTAACATGGTGTTTTTACATATGTAGGAAATTAAGCGATTGCACATTCTTCCTATAGCTCAAGATCATAAGTATATTTAACTATGTCCTTTAGAATTGTGTCTGGTAGGAAATCTGGCCCCTTTCTCTTCAAAACAATGCAGATACACACAACACAGAAAACAGAAATGGGAAACAGCAGCTTGTCACAGATTTAAATTGTTAAATACTACTTAGTAATCCCTGAAATTGAGTCACTAATGTCTCCAAAACTTTTGCTAGCATATGGGGAAAACTCATTACAAAAATGAGAGGTGTATAAAACTGGGGTATTCAAGCTTGCACTAACATTTAAAAACAAACTGAGCATTGCACATGGCTTGAATAGACCATTTGTGGAGAAAAAAAACATGGGTGTCTCAAAGTCTCATTTTAGAAAGCTTTGAAAATACCTGACACATATAAGGGCTACATCTCAACATTCCAATGAAGATCAAGGATGAAAAATTAAATACAATTCTGAGTATATAAAGTTGTGCCCACATGAATCTACTGCCAAATGTTAAACAAATGCTTCTCATTATTTGTTTTGGCTATACTCATCTCCCATTGTACTGCCAAGTATTAGGTTTCTCTTCCCTTGCTTTTTGAATACTAATCGTCTCTCAACATTGTCTAATTTTTTTCCCTATGCTTTTAGAAAAGATAAATATTTGTGAAGTTTTAGCTTGCTCAGAGATTGCAGTGTTTTCTTTATCAGCTTTAAGAAGAATATGAAGTTCAGCAAAATAAAGATGGATCTTGTTTCCTAGAACGTGCCTCAGGTTGACAGTTGACCTACTGCAGCACCTGTTATCATCACATTCTTCCAAGTACAGACTTACCAATTTACCAAGTTTTGTACTGGCTCCTCAGTGAAATTAAAATAGACTTCACTTTCCAAAACATGGTATATGGTATCTGGGAAACTTAATTCCTCAGCTAACAGAGGCTAAAATATGTTGCAATTGCACTGTCTTCAAGAAAAGGTCAGGTCTGTATCGGCAACATCCTCACTTCTGAAAATATTCCTCATCCAGTGACTTGATTCCATCAGAAGGAAGGCTTAGCAAACGGAATAATAGGAGGATTGGTGAAGAAATCAGGCATTCAAAATAGGATTCTTTAAGAATTCATTGCACTTTCTTTACAAATAGGAGGACTGCCAGAGAGAAGGAGGTGGTGGGGAGGAAAAAAAGATTACTTTTTTCCAGATGGGTCACAGAATCATAGAATCATGGAATATTCTGAGTTGGAAGGGACCAACAAGAATCATTGAGGTCCAGCTCCTGTCCCTGCACAGGACCACCACAAGAATCACACCATGTGGCTGAGCATTGCCCAAATGCTTCTTGAACTCTGTCAGAACTCACATTTTACCACCCCCTCAGGTCCTGTCACTTGTCTCTACAGGGATCAGCATCTGCCCTTGCTCTCCCCATCATGAGGAAGTTCTAACTGCAGTGAGGTCTCCCCTCAGTCTCCTTCAGGCTGAAGAAACGAAATGACTTCAGCTGCTCCTCGTATTGATTTCCCTCCAGACCCCTTTTTGGACACTTTCTAATAGCTTTATATCAGTAGTTTATTTAAAGTAATGTAATTATATAATAGATAGATAGATAGATAGATAGATAGATAGATAGATAGATAGATAATTTATTTTGAGACAATTATGAAAGCACTAAAGCCAGTGGCTCCAGCAAGCGGCTTGATTTGATTTAAAATGTACGCCTGGAAAAAATAAGTCTTTAGCAGTACTTAAAATATTCTTGTTTTTAGACCCCTAGACATTGCCCAGATAATGCGATCATTTTCAGAAAACTCATACATTTTGTGAAATATATAATAGAACTGATTTCTTCAGTTGCCTTTACATACAGCTCATGGCACCTCACAGTTCTCCACAGCACAGTCTGAAAAACAATGTAGGCATATTAGTAAGATACAGAGGTTACTAACTTAAGTGCCTTGGGTACGTCACCATAATTGGGTGGGTAAACACGCTCAGACCTTTCTGTAAAAGGTCAGACAACTTAGGAAGAAGCCTTTGCAGAGTAGGAGCTATTATATTACTTATTCTTTGCATCAAATTACTTAAAGAGCCACACAAAAAATCCTCCTTGCCCAGAGAAACAGTGAGAAAATAGCTGGCAGGTGGGAATAGAGCTCCAACTGTGATAGTATGCACAGATTACCACCCTTTTTAAAAAAGAGTAATCAGCACAGTATTATACATTTTTAAAATACCAGAGACTGCAATTCATGGCAAACTGAAATTAACTCTATTTTTATTTCTTGGTTCAAAATAAATCAGGGAAATCTTCTCAATTAAAAGAACATAATGGATAGGAGGTGAACAGATTGTTTTATTTGCTTTTAAAACATTGTTCCAGATTCTTAGTGTAAAAAGATTATTTCTAGGTGTGGGTGGCATAATTGAGCTTCTCAGTCTCTTTATGTTGTTATTCCCCTCAATGCACATTGAAATGGAGTGCAAATACATAATGAATTTAGAAAAAAGCCATCCAAACAACTGAATTACATTTTCTGTTCCTTACAAAGTTTGAAGTACAGGCTAAAATATATCCCAAAGTTCTGAAGTAATTTCAGGTGAAGTCCTGAGTTCTTTAAATTTCAGATATTTATATAGTTCTATTACCATATCATCTTAGCATATCACAATCTATTATCAGGTGTTTGTGTGGCCATTTACATTCAAAATTCCCAGAAACCATGGTGAAAAATATTACCCAGGTTTTACAGATACAGAATAAAACATCCTGGAAGACCTATAAAACAAGTGAGTTTAGCCAATGTTCCCAAGGTGTTCAAGATGAGCCAGACCCTGTCTTTACACTCAGATCACAGAACTCAGTGGGCTTGTCCCTGCACTTAGCACTGTGTATTTCTTTCTTAGAGAGTAGGTAGCCAGGAAGGAATGGAAGAGAACATACAGAATGAGTACTGTAAGCAGGGAGGGATGCAGAAGAAACTGGCCTGATGAAGTCAATGGCAAAATTCACATTGATTTTCTCATGTCTGGTTTCAATCTCTAGTTTAATCACTCTTGCTCATGACAGAGGTGTCCTCTCATCTAATGAAACCATCAGAGGATCTTCAAAAGCTCAATCACAGCAGCAAGAAAGGAAGGCTGTTCTAACAAAAGATGCTAGGTACCTTTTGATAACAAATCTCTCACATGCACAGACAAAAGGGCACATTCTGTCAGCTTTCAAAAGATAAAATTCCTAAGAACTTTGGTTGCAATAAAAGAAAAAGTGAAGAGAAAAAAACCTCTTTAAAATTACAAATACAGTAAACAAGACTCTCATTGTTCTTCTGAGTTTGAGGTTAAGATAATGAACATTTTAAAAGACACAATAGAAAGAAAAGGAGCCAAACAGTTAAAGAAGTTTCAGCAAGTCATCTTGATAATAGAAGAGTACTTTTCTTTTCGTTCCCTAGGATTTTTACACTTTTAAAACATTTTGAGGAAGAAGATGGGAGTGAAAGGTCTAGAAACTCTAAAAGGAACAAGTATGGACAGTTCAGAAACCAAGGATAAAAACAAGCTATTTTTGCTTTCAACTGAGACACACTAATAGGAACTAATAGGAACACAACGTGTACTGCACTCATAATTTTTCTTTTCATGCTGGTTATTCATGCCTCTTCAAGCTTGACATAATCACAAACCCATTCCAGTTACAGACCTTGACTAGTCAGCAAATTAAATGGTTATTAATAGAATTTTTAAAAAGAGACAAAAAACTAACTTGGAGAAAACCTTATTAAAGTCACAGAAACCAAGAATAATGCACCTAATAACGGTTAAAATAGGATTTTGAAAAACATTAACAACTCTAAGTTTCCCGTTCTCCTTTTAGGGAGCATAGCTTTGTTACCCAGAGCTTCCCCAATGTGCAACCCTGGCTAGCTTTCATACTCTGGAAAATCAATTATCACAGAAATTAATAATGTCTGTTTATTATGGATATGTTAGTTGTTTTAAGAAGCAGATCAATTTGAAAGATAGATTAGACAAGGACAACAAACTCACGCCAATACTGAAACTTATGAATGTGGATTAAGTTAAGACTGACTGTGATGGCTTAGACAAAAAGTGTACACGAATGCAAGCTCAACATAACTACTTTGTAAATAGTATTTAAAATGTTAAAAGCTAAGATGAATGTTTTTATTTTTAATAAATTCTTTTAGTCGAGGCTTGCCATAGGAAAAAAGAAAAAAGATAGACGTACAGGCTGAAAGGGGAACTTTTAGTATTGGAGAGGGAAGGAAGGGATAGGAACCAGGAGAAAATGTCAATTGCTTTAAATGGCTGTGGCAGTAGGGGTAGGCAGAGGATAGTATTAAATAGAACATGTGTAAGGAACCTAGAAGCAAATGAAGAAAAAATGAAAAAGTTCAAGGAAATGAAAAAGGAAACCAAGGAGAGAAAAAGAGGCAGGGCCAGGTGAGTAGAAAGGACTGGGATATAATATGGACCACAGACAATAAAACCACTACTGAAAAGAGGATTCAGAAGAAACAAAAGAAGGGAAGGTGAGAAAATACAGACAATTGTTTAAACATTTACTCAAAATAAAGAGTGAAAGAAGAAGGAAGAAAGCAATGACATGGAAAATGCAAAGGAAAAAAACAAAAGAAACATAAAAAAACCTTGGCAGAAAGAATCAACAGTGTCAGTCAAAAGGATGAGATGTGATCACATCAAGAATCAATTCAGGTCTTGCAGAAGATAGTCCCAAACAGAATGCAATTTCCCTAAAGGAAATGCCTTTATAACAAGAAGAATTAACAAATCAATAGAAGAACTGTTTAATTTTCTTGCCATTAGTTCAAATTCATGTTCTCTGCAAAAAACGTGTGAATGACAATCACTGAGCAAAGCAGAATCTCATTCATATTACAGTTGCCAATCAAAGCTACAAAGCTACAATACGTATTCAACTGGGGTCTTTGGTAGATACCTACAATATAGAAGTCCAGAAGTCCAAGTCAGATCATAGTAAAATAAACTTTTGATTTTTATTTGAATATAAATTAGTAAATCTTTCTCTGTTACAAGTGTTTTAAAATAAAGGTATACATAATCATGTGATTTTCTTGGAAAATATTCATCTTCATGAATTCATTTTGAATACTGCTTGGTTTAATCCCAATTCGACAGTGGATATTTTTTAAAATCTTGGAAAGGCTTTAAGATCAGACAAACAGATGTAAATTATCACGTGTTTCTAATTTCTTCTACATGGCTGACCTAACTGCATATGTAATATTCAAACACTATTTTCTCTCATCTAAAAAGACTGATTATTGCTACTTTGTATTGTGTCAGGAATACCTTGAAGGATGTCTTGCAGTGACCTCTCCAGTCCACCACCACAAGCACACAATCATTTCTCTTTCACTTCAGTGTCCATGGGATGGAACAGAGATGAAGCAAATGCTGAACCTACTGAAGAGACTGGCTAAATTCCTTTCCTACATCCACAACTCTCACAGGGTTGTGCTGATTTTCAAGCACCCTAATTTTGTGCATTATAAAGCCATTGTGTATTTGGTTAATTCCAACTGAAATCAATGGTCTTGAGAGGTGCTCAGTACATCCCAGAAAAAAGCTCCCCCAGAATGCTGGGATTTTTTTTCCCACATGGGGCTGACTGCCCACACAAGCAGCGGGGTTTACATTTTGTGGGCATAAATTATTGGTTAGGAAAAGAAGTTTATATTCATTTTAGAAATACATCACAGGCAAACTGCATTGGAAGCAATTTAGCATTCCTACTAGTTAAACTGCCGGATTACTTCTAAGTGCTGTTTGGTAGGCACATTTTGCCTAGCAACAAGTGCCAGATGTCATTCCATTTCCTGCATTCACAATAGAGGTCCATAAATTGCTTCAGGTTTAAGCATTCTGGAATTATAGCTGCTGCTCAGAATTTATTTAGTCACACAATATCTTGCATACAAATACTGTATATAATCTCTTTACACAGATGAACACGTCTAAAGATAAACATGTGGGGGGTTGTTGCTTTGTTTTTCTCTCCAAATGCTTGTGGTTTTCCATAGGAAAAGTTACATTACTTAGAGACGTTTGACAAGGGCATGTAGCAATAGGACAAGGGAACACAGCTATAAAGTATTTGAAAGTAGATTTAGATTAGAAATTCAGAAAAAAATCTTTACAGTGATGGCACTGGAACAGGCTGACCAGAGAAGATGTGGATGCTCCATCCTGGGACCTGTCCAAGGCCAAACTGGATGGGGCTCTGAGCAATCTGTTCTAATGGAAGAAGTCCTTGCCCATGGCAGGGGGGGGCTGGAACTAGATGATCTTTAATGTCCCTTCCAATCCAGGCCATTCTATGGTTTTGTGATATTAGCAAAAATACTTTGAATAACACATATTTAGAATGAGATACCAATATACTGACATAACTAGATTCCAAGGAGACTGCAACAAACGGAAAACTATTTAAAAACTTAGAAGGTAAGGCAGAAATTTGGTAATACATAAATATGGCAGGGAACAAACCAAATACTAATTTTTATTGGTGCACTGAGAGTTTGAAGGTAACTCTAGGTGGAAAATACTGCCTGCTAGCAGAAACCAAAAAAAAACCTTAGTATGAAAAGCACTGGCAGGAAGAGTATTCCTTAAAAAAAACAGGGAGTATTGATCATAAACACAGAATTCGAAAATATTATAGGATATATATTCTGCATGAAAGTAAGATATCTTGAAAGAATAGAGGTCTGGAAACACCTGTAATCAAGAAGAAACTAAAAAATATTTAGAAAATATCACCCAGGTAGGCCATGTGGTCTGGATATTAATCTTTGTATCAGGTAGGTGGGTATTTAGTTGTTTAGTGACTGGAATGAAAGATCATAGAGGAAAGGATACCACAATATTTGTGTGAAGTGAAAAGAAAGTTGCCACAGATGGTGGAGAAAAATGTAGGGATCAGACTCAGGAAAGAAATAAGTTAAAAAACAGACCAGTACTGCAGAACTGTGCAGAACTTATTACTAAGTTATCAAACTAAAAATTTTTTTTGTTTCCATACTCAACTTTTTAACAGGGATATCATGTGGACCCAAAGGCAGTAAAACTACCTAAAAGAATTTAAGTTTATCTTACTATCCCAGATAATGCTGAGGCATTTCTTTTCAATTTAAGAGATGATACCTCCCTTGGCACCTACGATAGAGCAAGATGACAATTTTGAACAGAGTATTTCCAGGTCTATCAGGTTGGAAATTCTCATCACCGGACAAATAATGTTATTATTCTGAAGTTAAAAAAATTCCAAAGGAGCAAATAAACCACATTTCTCTCCCCTGCCAACACTAATACTCAGAGTTTTCTGATCTTCAGGTAATATATGTTTCATGATATTTTTTATAACAGAAATAGAAATAATAGTTTGCGATATTACTAAAGTTGGTAATCTAAATAAAAATAAGTACTAGCAGGGACAGTACACAATATCCCACCCAGCATTTTTACATGTGTATCTGGTGCTTATTTTCTCCATGGATGTTTAAAAGATAGAGCAGTTTATAAAGTCTTTGAAGACAAAGCTAAATATTATACATTATTCTTCTGGCATTAAGCAAGTCAGAAAGGTCATCTGGAAGTTTTTCCAATGCTTTTTCAAACAAATAATTTCCACATACAGATATGTACATCCCCCCACATATATAAAATATAGGTACCTATTTACCTATAAAAATAATTATACTTTAGTTAGCACAAAAAAGGTATACATTTGGCAAAGGCATTGCAAAAAGAATAGGACATAGCTAAAATGGAAGACTAATACGTATTTACCATGCTGCCATAAAATGTCAAAATAATTTTTTAAACATTTCTAAAAATATATTAGGAAAATAAGCCTCCACCACACATCAATAATGGGTAAAGCAGAAAAATGTAGTGGGTCTGTTTAAAATTCTCTTGAAATAGAAAGTGGGATTTTTTCTGTAATCAGAAGATTTCAAGAAAAGCAATTAGAGCAAGTTGAGTTTTATTCTTTTTCTTAGTATATTCTCTTTTTCAACCTCTCACTTTTGCAATGACTTTTCTTAAACTACTTTTCTTTGGAAGGAAATTGAGAGATCAAATGTGAATGGCAACAGGATCTTATAATGCATACTTTTTTATTAATTAATTCAATATAGGGACTATCTTCTTTTTTCACACAATGGCTGCCTTAAAAGAGCAATGCAATTCAGTTAACTTGCATTTTATACTGATTTTTTGCCTCTGCAAAAAATCAAAAGAGAGCTGCACTGAAAAGTCAAGAGTTTCTGATCTAGCAGTTGTAGCTGGAATGTTGTCAGAAACAACATCAAAGACTTTCCTGAAGTCCAGACATTCAATACCCACAGTATTTTCCCCTCATCTACACAATGGGTTACCCTGCTATAGAAAGAGATAAAATTGGTCAAGCAGGACTTGCCTTCTCTAAACCCATGCTGATTTGGCCTGGTCCCCTGGTTGTCCTGCTCGTGCTCATGATGGCACTCAGGATGATCTGCTCCATGACCTTCCCCAGCCCTGAAGTCAGACTGACAGGCTCCCCAGACCCTCCTTCCAGCCTTTCTGGTAGATGGGCATCACATCTGCTGACTTCGAGACAACTAGTACGCCCCTGGTTGGTCAGGGCTGCTGGTAAACAATGGAAAGTGGCTTGGAAAGAAATTCTCACATTCTTTGGCCCTTTGGAAATGCTTTTCATCTATGTTAGTATGGGCAGTCTTGCAAAATACCTCCAGACCTTCCAGGAACAATATATAACAGGTCAAGATGCTTTAAGTTGGACTACACATGGGAATGTGTGTAGGAGTAAGCAATATCAAAATTTTCTCTCTTTATAAGAACAGCAATACTATTAAGACTTTGCAGATTGTAAATGGCAGAATGCTGAAAGCACAGATCTGGCTACTCAGCTTGTTTAAAATAGGGATAAAGGTATGATTGAGATACAATAATCAAATCCTGCCATAAATTTGTGGCAGCTAATGGCGACTCAATTCTTAATCAAGTTATAATACCTTTTTCTTCATGCTTTAAGCTGTTTCAGCATGCATTTACCCACCCCCCCTGCCCCCCACACTGCACAGCCAGGATCGCTCCCTTTTACTATTTCTGGCAGAAATAGACCAGTGAGAGAACCCTTCCAAACATATTAACCCACTTAGAAGGAAGGGAACACCAGGACTTGAATAAAGATGTCTGCATGATCTTGTGCTGACCTGAACACAGGAGACTTCCCACAGGCTATTAAGCTACAAAGCCAAGGTGAAGTCATACTTCCTATGCCATGGCTTTCATTTGCAGTGAAAGCTTTCAAAATAAAAAATAGTCTTGTTGAAATCAGATTTCAACCTTAGGATCTTGTGTCACCCACATCCCAGCACATTCTGTCCTGGTACTCTAGCTCAGTCTCTCTGAAGCAGACAGAAAGGAAAAAGCACCAGGGAACAAAAATCATGCTATTTTCAGGAGCAGTTTCCACCCTAATTTCACCAGTGCAGGATAGAAACCTCTCACAATTCTAGCTTCCCACTTCTGTTCCAAGAATTTACTTATCCAATGGTCTGAAACTTCCATGAGTGTCAATTGATGCATAGCAACTTTACAGGCTCCTGAAAGAAAGAGAGGACAGGCCATTCTGCAGAGCCTCTTCCTTTGCAGAAGTCAAGAAATTTTTGTTTCAAATGAAAACATGAGGGGTCATTGTGAGCTTACAGCAGTAAGAAAAGCTAGAGAGGCTGTACATACTGATTTGACCTGCCATCTGCATTTGTGACTTTCTGCAAATGATTTGGTTTTTAAGATAGGTATTTATTGTATGGATCAATCATGGATTTTTGCACAGGAGTCTGCAGATACCCACAATTTTCTGGCCTTGCAAACTCCTGCAGCCACACATATGAATCTAAGGTTTGCTTTGATGCTTCAGTGGCTTTTCTCACCTTTTTAGTATAAGTTTGCAATTTTAGATGTTTAATTTTCCAAGTATTGAACCAGTGAAATTAGCCCATTGTAACATGCCATGGAAATCAGGTAAATCCAACATTTGACATGTGCTTTACAGAGGACGATTGCTCCAGTAAAGTGAGTTTCAATTAATGCATTGTTGGGTTTTATTTGAATGTTTTAAACTTCCAGCTGTTTGTGTTTGTCCCTATTGTTTTGGACTTAGTTTTTTTCTACTAAGCTTCTCCTCTGATGACTAGAATGAATAGCAATACAGAGATTAAAGTGGAAACCCAGTCCTTTGCATGTCCCATCAGTGAGAATGTCTGCTTACATATAATTACTAGCCTTGGGTGTCAAAGATATCCAGATGTCATCATTTTAACATGATCCCTGTAAGTTTAAAAACAGGACAAGACTACAAGGGAAAAATTTCTAATGCTAGACATGCAAAAATGGACAAATCTAAATGTCCTGCTTAAAAAACACCAGAACTCTGACATTCGAAAAACCTTTGCTTTGCTTTACATTTAAATTTTTGTCTCAGGTAAGTCTTTCTATATAACTCTGCCTTGCTATTTTTTCTCCAGAGGTTAAAATAAATCTCCCGGATTTCTATAGAATTACATCATATGACTTCCTGCTGACACTGAATTGAAACATATAGTATTCTCTCCTGTAGAGTCTTCAAGCTATAATAATCTTCCATGGCACTCCCCCATCTCAGCGGATATTTATCTAATAGTCTAAAAATTAGCATTTAAAATGTAAATTGCTTCCTGACTAATGATGAAAATTACGAGTTAAATGTGCAAGAATTATTTATAAATTGCAACAGCACATTAATTTTCTCTTCATCCTATAAAAATACGGCAGCCAATGAGGAATTTCAGAGCAATTAGTAAGGTAGACTACACAAATCTGTGCAAGTCAAGCTTTTGTAGTTTGTACTCCATGTTTTTTTGATCTCTAATGGTAAAGAGTGTCAAATTTCTTCACCTAAGAAAACCTGATAGATGAATTCACCGTCAGTGGTTTTCTTAAGCTTTCAAAGTGGATAATTAGCTTCTGCAAAGATTCAGCAAGGAAAAACATAACAGTTATAGTGGTATCAAGCTTAATATACAAACATTACCACAAATAGTGGCACAATTTAGCAATATGTATTTTTTCCCATTGGTTCTAACACTTAGAGTTTTCTTAGGTTCACACATTGGAAGATGAATGAAGCACCTCATTTTCAGTATGATTCAGACTAGTTAACACAGTTCTTACAAGTTAAAGTACAACAAACCTATATAATATTACTGCATTGCACAGAAAAAAAAAAAAAAAAAAAAAAGGTATGCATACAGTTTCTTCTCAACAGAGAAATTGGATTCCCAAAATATTTCTCCAGCTGTGGTTCTGGCTCCCCATTCATTGCCTTGAAAGCCACAAAACTTGATACTTTTCTCCAGCTTTTAGTCTGAGACTCGGTCCAAGAAACACCTGCAGAACTGCCCTACTAGGAATGAATCCTGAGTGCTCATACTTCAAGATCTTTCAAAATCCAGAGATCAACTCTTTCCCTTGCTTCAGTTCTAGTAGGATGTAAGAGAAAATTAGAGCTGATCCAATGTAGCAGATCACAATTTATTTCAAAAGAATAAGATTAAATTAAAGTCAATACCTTTAAAGAGCAATAGAAAGGTTAGTGAATAAGATAAATATGGAAAGCATGTAAACAATATAGTCAGACAATTAGGAGATAAAAATGCTACAGTGACATTTTACAGCCAGTTTTAAAAAGGCAGATTAATTTTTAGTGTCATACTCCACATTAATACCTCTGCTGGCCCCAAGTAATCACTTTCGCAACAAACTGGAGCTTTGTACAAACTTTTATTCCATGGACATCTACTTTAGATTGAATTAATTAATCATCAGTATTCATTTATACTGAAGTGCCTATGTCTAGAAGTGAAAGAGGGAGGATGTTTTCAAAAAGAAAGAAAAAAGTCTGAAAAAAGCAAGATAACGTAAATGTTTTTGTATACTGTTTTAAAAGTAAATTAAAGCTGCATTTGCTTGTTTTTCCATCACTTTTTGCAGCAGTTATGCTAAGGGCACAGCTATTTTCATAGCACCACAAGGAACATACTTTCACATTGGTAACGTATTTTTGAATAATTGCTCCAGTGTATTCGGAATAAAAGCATTCAAAAGCGGCTACACAGGGTTACTTTCACCTTTCCTAAATCTGAATATATGAGACCTTGCTCCAACACCGTTTTTCTATCCACTGACAGTTCACTAAGTACAGCAGCACAGCACATGTTTACATACAGATGAGATGGGAGTGCTGCCAAGTCACAGAATCATAGCATCTTAGCATTGTTATGGTTGAAAAATGTCTGTAGGACCACTGAGTCCAAATAGCTACCATTTAAACAACTTAAAATATTAATCTCAATTTTTTTAAAGGCAGATCAACTGAAGACCACTGAACTGAGTTTCATTACAAAAAGCTGAAACAAGCCTGTGAGTCCTCACAAAATCTTTTCCAGCCTTCCTGCTTTTTCACCATGTAGCATTTACATAAATCTTTAGCTACCACAGTTTAGAAATTGTCTGCTACTCAACAGTTTTATGGACAGGAAAGTCATGGTTTGTGGGTCTTGGATGAAGCATCCGGTCAGCCTGTGTACTGCACAGCCCTAAAACATAAAGGAACTCTGCATGGACTGTGCTGCAAAATGGGAGAGAAATAGCAGGTGTAATCATGAAGATGGATGTTCAGTGGACGCAACCAGATGAATCGTCTGGCTGTAATAAACGAGGCTAAGGAATTACATGCTGAAGAAATTGCCTAAACCCCTTACAATCCCATTCATATCAAGCCTTGCCACCTGGTCTTGGCATTTGAAACAGAATCTGCATCAGAAGGGATTAACATTGCCTCTGGGGCTAGTCAAATTTATTCTAGCAAACTAATGTGAAGCAAATAACCCACCCTGAGGGCATTTATAAGAATGAGACAAAAGAGATCAAAATTTGAATATCCAGCAGGATTATGCTACTCATCATTTTAATGGGAAAGAAGAACTCACTATAGAAATCATATTAAAAAGTAAGAAAGTTAGCACAACCTAACAGGCCATAATCATCTCTCACTATAAACAGACCTAATTTGTAAAAGCAAATGGCATAAGGCACTCAGCTCCCCTTGCTTTTCCAAGAACACCACCCTGTGTTTTTCCAGGAACAGCCATATAAAAGAACAGTGTAGGTGTACAGAACAAAATTATTTGGAGCATTCTGTCAATAGGAAATGATCAATTGATGGGGTACTTGGTTGGAAAATATTAGCAAATTTTATCCATCTGTGATGTTGAAAATGCCTGAACATATCTATTATTTCTTGTCAGTGTACTCAGAGTAGATAATGTTCTTCACAGAGACAGATAGAGTTCACAGGCACTGTATATTACCATGATACTTGTTATTGGTCAGTTTTATTGGAAGAATTACTATCAGAAGTTCCCCACATTCAGACATCTATTTTTTCTGAAAAGCTATTTTACTTTTTCAGCATAAAGTATAGACTGAGAAATTTTGTCACATGTCCTGGGGCTTTCTCATGGGCCTTGGTGACTACATTTACAAGAAATTTACATATAGCAGTACACTGAGATATATTTTGTGCAAATACTGTCAGAACATAACGCCTTCCAGGACAGTGAGTATCACAGTTGTTAGAGTTTGGACAGCACACGTCATCATACTAATTAAAATTTTCAGCTATTTTGTATGCTACATGAAAACAGAAAGAAGTTATTTTTATTTTTAATTTTATTGAATAAGTTATACTACATCCAGACTTTTCATTCCAGTCATCTGTGCTCTTTCAGTGATATTCCAAGATGAACTTCCAGTGAATAAACATTGACTTAGTACATTTGAATTAATGCCTTTATCATTAAAAGAAAATCAGAAAAAAAAAATGGCATTAAGGAATTTGAGTCAATCTGCCAAGAAAAGCCAAGTCATAAGGCAAATGAGGAGACAGTTCTGAAGCTGGCAACATATTTGTCTGAAGATTCTGCCAAATAACCAGATGTTTCTGCTACACAAGTGCACTCAAAACTCAGCACAGGAATCCTACCAGAACTTAGTATAGTACAAAATAATTGACCAATGTTTAATCTGGGGAAAAGTGTTCATTTCAGACCATGCTTTCACCAAGTGTTGACAAGAAAGCTTAGAATAATCACAGGAGAAAGGAAGTAACCAAACAACTAATTGATAAATGCATTTTTTATTCACTGTAACCACTGTCACTCTGTAAGAAGAAATTGAAAAAGAAATCCATTACTGCAATACTTAAAAAAAGATTTCTGAGATTAAACAGAAAAATAACTAAGCCAAGTACACCAGTATTTCTGTAGAGTAACAGAAATATTGAAAGAACTCTAGAACACATTAGCCTACAAAAACTAGAAAATCAGTTCAGAGGTGTATGACTTTACAGTCTTTGCAAAATCACAGCATTTAGTGATAACAATAGGATTGTTTCTTTGACAAAATTGCAAGACACTTTCCTACAGCCATTCCAATGGAGAAAAATTAGAAGTACTGCCCTTGATTTTCATTCTTCCTTTTCTCTGCAGTGAAATAGTAAAGGTATTAAAAAAATTAAAACTTCAAGTGGCCGTTGGTGTGACTCTTTCACTGTTCTCTGCAGCAGTACAAGCTGAATATCTTTTGTTGGCAAAATATAACTAATAATGCTAAGACAGCTTACAGCTTAGCTTGAGTTCCTATGCCTCTAATTACCAAACACCAATTAGGAGGTGTTTTCTTTCTTTAATGTTTGAAGTAGTTATACTTTTCCATGGGAAAAGGGACAAATCTTATAATGGCAACAAGTACAACAGAAGTGATTTCAAGCAAATATAAACACTAATTTGAGTCCCCAATGACCACAAAAAAATTAAGACCTAACCTTTGGCATAAACTCTGAAGGCCTTTGTGAATAAAATATGTCCAGCACTGAAAGGAAAAGAGGTATGGGTTTTCAAAGTTCATAGGACTCTGTTTCTAGGAGTGCAGTACTTTTGCACATGATATGTACACATTGAAGTTAGGTTTAAAAGACCTTTAACACTTACTGAAGTTTATCCAAGTTACAAGGATTCTACCAGCTACTTCATTTCTAAAGCAGTCATGAAAACTAGAGGAATAACTGGATCTGTCTTTAAAATTAATTTAGATCTTTGTTTAGAAGTAAGAGCCATTCCTCCTTCATCAGTAAGATCTGGAGCCCCAGGTCTTGCCCCTTACACACAGAGCAACACAGTTACACTTCATAAGCTCCAGGTCTCCCCTATATCACATGGAAGAGAAGTGGGGTCAGTAGTCTGAGGGCTGGACCAACTCAGCGCTCTCCTCATGTCTCAGATCTGTAACTTTGGCCAGCATCAAACAAGCCTTGAAAGCAGGTTAGGCCACCAAACTGTGACCTCCATTCTCTGCCACAGCAATCTCCTGCTTCTCTCTCCTGGGGCTGCTGTGTGGCTCAGCAACAGCCAGCTCTGGCTCAGTTTATCATTGAAGATAACTCCCAGCTTCTCATCTGCTACCAGGGCACTGATCATCTTCTCTGAGTGCCAGAAGTCAAAAGTTTCTAGGCTTTGTCATCATTTTCCAGTTGGAAAAACGCAAACTCTACCTGCCTCTCTTTCAGTACAGCTGTATACCCTGGTTCTTGTAGCTACACGGTGTTGGATAAGATCTGGTCTTTTTTATCACCTCTGATGCTGTACAGCTGCTGACTTCCTGCAGTGCCTTTACTTGGTAACATCCTCCACCTGCAGCCAAGGGCACCATCTCCCCAGCCCCTGCCTTAGCAAGAGGCTCAGGGCACCTGGAGAACTGCACTCTCTTTTGGGACCATTGTCTGACCTAAGGCTTCTGATGTTCCAGAAACAGTTTCTCCAGTCAGTGCTGATAACAATGGAGCCCTGTGGTGCGTCACCACCAGCACCCAGCACGTGGTTTTACTGCAGTTTCCTGAAAGCTCATTAACATCAAAAAGGCGTGCTTACCATTCTAAGCCTGATGCAGAAGCAGTCCTGTTACCATCATTCACCTCTGGGTTGATTAGTGAATCAATGAATTCATGATTTGCATTGAAAACACTTAGTGTGCCCTGTATATTCCTTAGCAGACTGCCTGTGAGCATCTTAAAGAAAGTCACGATTCCTGGCTTGTTCTTTCAAATGGCGTCCCTAGTTCATTTCAGTCTCACTGCTATCATCCCGCTGTGACAGCACCTACAACTTCAGTGTTTTCCCAGCTTATGTGAGGGGTTTATTTGCATATCCATAAATTCTAGCTAAAATTGACACAAAGATGACTGAGAGGCTGGTGGTGCAAAGTGTATCCCTGGTAAATATAAAAATATACACAGCATCCAAAACCAGAAGTTCTTTCGTGAAAATGTTCTTTCCTGCTCGACTTGTGACTTCCCCAAGTTTGTATCTACTGATGTCATCAACTTATTCAACTAAGAGAGAGTCTAAATTGTGAATTTAGAGACATCAAAAAAACACACATTCTTTCATACACTAACTTAAAAGCTTTTCCATGGTCCAGCACTCACACAAAGATGCTCTCAGGTAACAGTATTCCAACAATGCCCACTGTGAAAAATTTTGGGCAAATCCAAAAGGTCTAAAGAACTGTTTATGGTGCAATCCTCTACAGAGGACTTAGGGGTCCTTCCTCTCCACCATCTTCCAGGACACATCCTTTGTTTAGCCTGCATCAGGCAAATGACTACATCCAAGCTCAGGCTTAAAAAGAAAAGGAAAAAAAAAAACATTAACATCTCAGAACTCTGGGCAGGCCACTAAGCAAAATTCATCCTTCATCCAAATGTACTGGAATTACTACTTCTCTCAACTGAAAAAAAAAAAAAAAAAAAAAAAAAAAAGCCAGTTAAATAGGAGCAGAATTTATCTTCTTGTCTGCATGTACTTGAGTATATAATCATTCCTTCAGTCCTATGCACTAGACTTTGTTCAGGTCTAAAGTCCAACAGCCATTAACCATCTGGCTAAATCATCATTCACATGTATTGCCTGAACAGCTACTCCTTTGCAGACGCAGCTTTTACCTCTCCTTCTGTGGCTTCTCTCCTTGCATCAGCATCAAAGGTCTTCTGTTTGAGCTCCCTGAAAAGCTTTTTTCTATCTAGAATTATATACAGACAATGCTACAAAAAGCCTCCTACAGCCAACACCTTGTTGCCTCTTGCCTTTTCATGTCTCTCAGAAGTTCAGAAGGGTCAGTTTCCTCTGGGTGCTTGGAAGCAAAAGCATTTGCCCTGTACTGCCCAGTGCTGCACCTTTCTATCCTCATTTGAAAAATGCTGACAAAAGGCCTGATCATTGCCATGGAAACACTTTACCCAGTATCCTTGTAAATCTATTTGCCAAGGGAGGCATGGGTCTGCAAAGCATTAACACACTCTCACCTCCTAAACAGCCAACACATACTTTCCTCAAACAAAATGCTCTTGCCACTGTTTTAAAATCAATGCCACAAGCTTCTTTTTTTTTTCTTTTTTTTTTTTTTTTTTTTTTTTTTCCCACCCTAGGAACTGCAAGTGCTGCTCGGACCCAGTAATTCCAATTTGCACAAGCAAGATTTAATTTCCTTCTCACCTCAATCAGAAAGTATAAACTGGCCCTGCAGCAAGGCTGGAACACCACCTATTGGTGAAAAGGCCACTGGTTGGAACCTTTACTATACACCCACTTTTGTTACTTCCGAGGACAAACCTCTAGGACCCTCTGAGCTGAAACATGTGAGAAATTGAGATGATAATGAGGATGATGCAGCCTGAAACTGCCAGATGCCCTCCCAGAAGCTGGCCCACCACCCATTCTTCCCTTGACTGGGAAGTGATGGCTTTCTACCACAGAATATCTCCCCAGGTAGTGTTTTCTACTGCCCCTCTTTCCACCACTCCCACTAACTATATTTACAAGTTAATGATTTGCTTCTATATTACATCACTTGTATTTTCTCTCCTGTGCTCTGAAACAAGCTTCCTACAAACAGATACCACTGTGTTTCTTTCTGTACTCCTACAGGGGTTTTGGACATTTAAAAGGATTCAATAACCATCCCCATCTAATAACTCATCAATTTAATTTATCAGAATCTTTCCATAATCTGTCAGACTGTTTTCTTCCTCACTGTTTCTATGGAATCTAATTGAACAGTATGTCAAAAATTTGAAAGTTTATCCATTAGCCCTGTTAAACTAATTAAAGTGCATAACAAAATCAAAAGGGATAAATCATACCCTTTTCCATAAAAAATTAATTATTTTACCTCAGCATTATTTTTTTCTTGATTCAGACACGAAATTAAAGGCTAATTTTTAAAAATTTTATTCAGTGCCATATTAATTTCCAATTTTCATATTCAGTAGTTCATTATATTCATAAATGATTTTTAATGTGCAACTTTTCTGGATATACACAGAAAGTCCACTGTGAATGGTCAGTGCTAATTTCAACCAGTGTTTTCTTCTCTGCTTATACTACCAAGTAATTTTCTCAAAGAATCCATACACGGCATATCAGTAGGATGCAATCATCTTTCTTGTAATAATTGTTGTTAAAAGGATTATTTTATGAGTTAACCAAGTAATGTCCACACAATGGCCACTTTCCATGAAAGCCATGCAAGATACAGTCTTTATTTAATATCTGCCTCTAAAGAAAAGTCTGGGTGTTAAAAGCTGGACATTTCCTACTCCCTACCCTAAGTCAATATTACAAATTTAGTGATGAAAAGAAAATTTTGGTCCTTTTGCTACTTCTCTTATCACTCTTGAGTTTTCCTGGCCCTTTGGAGCTATTTCCCCTAATCATCAAGCACCAGATCCATGAGCAGAACATGGATCCTTGGTGAGAGTCAGACAAATCACTATTCTAGTGTTATATGCCCTGATCATCCTGATTCACAAAACTAAGACGTCCCCTAAGGGTAAATAAAGCATAAAGAACCCCGGCTGTCTACAGAGCAATGCTGTAAAGCTGATTTCTCCTTAAAAGAGGAGTATATTCAGTAAACTCATAGATTTACAGTGGAGATCTTTAAGCCTGAACTGCAGAAGCCAGATGTACTTGACCATGTACTCAAGGACCTATCCTTGACTGAAGAGTCACTTCACCTGAGCCAGAACAACCTCTAAAGCTAGAATGTGTAAGGCACGCCCATGGTGATGGCTTGAACTCATGGCTCTTTACTGACAAAATTCTGTCCACTATGCCCCCAATAAACTTCTGCCAAAGATAAAGAGAAGCAAAAACATGCATAATTTCACAGGTGGCTCACTTCAGTTGCTGCGCTGTGCAACACAGTCCTTTGAGCTGACTGCAGGTATAAGGATGCCTCCTATAACACAGACATAAGGAAATAGGAACTTTTATGTCACATATTTTAGGCACAATACTGAAAAAGCAAGGATAACAACTGCAAATAACAAATCTATCTAAGGGTGAACAAAGCAGTGCAGGCACAATGTGAATTGTGAACTCTTGTCCCAGGTAGCTTCATACTCATTCCCAGGGACTGACTTAAAACACCACCTCAGTCCCTGGGTCAATGACTCAAGCCAATTCGAGCCAGAAAAGTGGCATTCTGAAGAAGAAAACCCTCTCAGTTCTTCAAAGGGCAGACAAATTTTGAGCTGCATGAGGGCATCACATGTACTACTTTTTTAGTATGCATCTGTGGTCATCTCTTCTCTATATAGCAAAGGATTTTTTGAAAAAGTATTAATACACTTTAAAAACAACGGGTCGTATCTTGTTGATTCAATCGAATTTGAGTTTATCTAGGGAATCATTCTTTATCCCACACCATGTGCATCATTCTTGGTCCTATCACTCAGACTCTCTTTACTGCACATTTTTTTTTGAACTGTGAATTCCTATAGTTCTATTTAATGCTTCTCTGATTATGTACTAATAGTAATGCTGGAAAATATCTTTATCAACCATTCTGCCAGTCTCACTGTCTTGTAAATTTTAAGCAATATCCAATGCCATGTTAAATCAGCAAGTCCCTTTGAGAAAACAAATTGATTAGTGATGGTTAGTAGAAGTTCACTCGAAATACACCAATAAAATGTGAATAAATTCCAAAAATAAGAGCCTGCTTCTGAGACTGCTTAATGTAAACAATAATGATGGTAAAATTCCCATCTAAATTGGAAGATTTTCAATAACAAAACAAATACAACACAAAATTAAGATGTCCCAGCTAAACAAGCACTTCAAACAATCAAGCTTGTAATTTTTTTCAAAGAATGAAGTCAAGTTAATTTGAAGAAAATTAATTTTTAAAAATCCATAAAACCAGGTTAACAATTATAAACTATATTATTATTCGTTAGTTCTTTATCAACCCGACCGTAAGACAGTCTTTCTCTTATTTCATCCCAAACTTAGAACACCTTATGGGTCACCGGGATCACTTGACTTAGACTTTTTAACATTACATTTTATATATCATCTTTAGTTCTAATAAAATAATGGGTAAGCTGAGAATTACCTTACAATTCTGGTGTGCATGTTTTCACACTTAAATTTTAAATGATTTCATTTTAATCTTAAAATGCTTTTTCCTAAAAAAAAGTTTAATTTGGCCCTTGATAATAAAGTGTTGAGATGGTCTTTTTTAATCATCACATGATAGTTTGCAACTCTTTCCAAATACAGAATATTAATACCCATTGAACAAATTCACTTTTTCTGCCAAAGTACTCAACACTGCTAAGAACTGCCACCGTGTTCTTAATAAGACACTTTTTAACTACCATAGTCAAAAATAACACATCTTTAACAACTGAAAGATGGGTTATTTTCAAATTGTTTCCCAAGGCAGCGGTCACAGTGGTAGTACTCTATTTAATTATATAGTGTTCTGCAGAAGTGGGACAGATACATTATTTGTAAAAGATATAAAATAGTATAGGAGTAGGTGTTACTTGTCTTTCCTGTGAACAATTCTTGGTATCCAAAGTGTTGTGGGGGATTTTTTAAACAACTTATAAATGAAACTGCCTAAATTTTTAGTATACTATTTACCTGCTTTATTTTATACTTCAAGTATTTTGATTTAATGTTTGTAGACAATTTAATGCATCAAAGCTGTTTAAACTTACAGGTAATAAGTCTTTCAGTATTTATGTTTATCTTTGTCTCTCCTGACTAAATTCTGTAAGAAGTCATGTCTTCTAATTAGAGGGAAAGAAATGGATAAGGGAAAAAGGAAACAGCAGAGTGTTAAAATTTCTTTCACTCCCAAGGTACTATTTGACCTATGAATTTATTTTTCTCATACTTGCCAACAATTTTGTATTAATTTTTTTAAATAATAATGAGTCTGTATGCTACATATATTTTAATTAGACTGTTGACCAATTTTACTTTTTCTATTCAGTTCTATTGGTATCTCGTATTGGCTAGAAAGTATTTTAGTACCTTTTAGGGCAATATTTCTAAACACAACTACATTTAACTTCAGTTTACAGTAAAAGTCAAGGCAATAAATAGCAGAAAGGTTTAACCAACAAAACCAACCCGGGCTTAATCTGGATTAAGGCAGATCAAATCTTAAATCAATAAGGTAGAAAGAATTAAAAATGCAACTTCTGTAAAAAAAAAAGGAAACAACAAACAACCATTATAAACTTAGAGTATCTAAGTTAGGTACATTTTTTCTAGGCTTTATTTGCATAATCCAGCCAATAATGGCGTAATATACAATTCCTTCCATTACCCTAGATGTAACAATGCAAAGTATGGTCCCAACAAATAGAGCAACTTTCAAACAAGGTGAAAATTATATTTTTCCAAGAAAAGTGTGAGATATAACTGGCAAGAGTAAGAATTTTAATTTAAGCATGCTTCATGTGAATAGACTGACAGGAGTGAAGACAATAAAATGCTCTGTAGGTGTCAGTGCTTAATAAAACAAAGTAGCATCAAAGGAAAACACGTTACTTAAAAGATAGTAAAGCCTAGCTTTCTCCTAAGTTTTAAATGCTTTTAAAAGTTGTTAATGTTTATTGACAGTTTTCAGTCTGACACATTTTCAAAAGTGCTATATACATTTTACATCCACATATAAATTCATTACCCTTCATTCAAGAGGCTGAAGTGATCATTTTGTAAAGTCTGTGGCTTTTCTCAAAGTACTGTTCCTTCTAGTTAATATCAGTAGTTTTTCTTTCTTTTTTTTTTTTTTTATTTTTTTCCATTAAAAGCAGTGTGGATTTCTGAATATTTGAGCACTACAGAGTTTCTGCTTTCCTCTTCAAAGCTGGGAAAAACGTACCTTTGTTTTATTCAACTGATTCACATAAAAAGTAGACTTTTCTTAAACCTTTTTTTTTTTAATGACACTAGGGTAAGGATAAGAGATGCTCCTAAACGTAACTGCTTAGCTTGGCAAGGGTTTTGCTACACACTTTTATCTTGTAACTTTTCAGTATTCTATTTTACATCAAAAACCTGTACACAGAAATCCCTGGGAGCATCCTGTCAGTTTCCAATAGTAAATTACAGCATACATCCAATAATGCTGAAGCAAGGTTAGCACTATATCTCAGAAATACTAGACAAATAATTAAAAGGTAAATGCAAGTAGACAAAAAAAGAAAAAAGCTCCATGCCCCAAGGTGGCTGCCTTTGTGTGCTCACCACCTTCACTTCAGCATGTGTGATGCAGCCCAACAATAACCCATCCTTTTGGGTCACCTCCATTAACTTCCTTGCAGCTGGAGGTCTTAATTTTTTCATGGCCTTAACATCTGTTCCACTTAGGGAAGCCACCTAGAGCATCCCCCTGAAGGGGAACTGCCTTGACTTAGTTTCTTAGTACTGGGGAGGGGAAAGTTTGTGCCACCTACTGTTCCTGCCTCCAGCTCATGGCATTCAGTTCAGGCAGGAAATCGGTTTTTAGTTGCTGCCAAACTGGAACCTCACACAGCAATAAGTTCATAGTGCCATCCAGAACTTTGTAATAAAACTAATCTTGAGCACCTCTTCATATTTACTGAGCAATGAAATATCATGCCAGAATTAAAGGGTGTTTCTGAAAATAGTTTGAATGTGAATCAGAGGATATTTCAGCAGATCCAATGGAGTAATTACAGGGTAGGAAGAGCAAACAGACTGTAATAGATAAGTGAGACAGGCAATCATAGACAAACTGTTTACTTCCCTGCTGATGGATGAATAGAGGAAAGGGTCACTTAGGTGTTTTTTTTTATTTAACTTTTTTTTCTGGCAGGTTTATTCTTAAAATCAGGATTAACAGACAAGACCAGATTGAGCAATTTTCTTAACATGAAACAGTTCTGTGGAAGTCTTCAACCACCATACAAAATAGTTCTTATTATGGGAGGATAGCAATTATGTCCCACTTATAACAGGAAGGATAAGACACAGGGTTAACTAAACCTATCCCACAGTCAAATTGAGCCGGGGCAACAAGACCTTCCAATTCTTAGTCATGTTTTATGCAGTGGCAAAGCAGCTGGCTTTGCTAGGCTGTAATCAAGTGCTAAGAAAAAACTTTTGACTAAAGCTCCCAAAAACTATGAGTTTTGGAGTGAGTCTTGGAGTCATTAAGCCTTTTGTGACCAGTGGTAAACCAGCTTGATAAAGGCATGATCTTACTAGGCATGAAGTTTGAAACACAGATAGTAGTTTTCTGACTTCATTTTACGTCAACAGGGACATATTTGGACACAAGCAATACACCCAAATTTTCTTTTTTGGTTTTTTTTCATTTGAATGACGAAATTTTCATGTTCATTCCTTCAGTGTATTTCAACTTATGAACTCTTAAGTTCTTCAAACTTCAAAATGGCTTCACACTCATAAGGAAGTTTAACCCTCTGCTTTCTGTCACATGCCATGTGCCATCTACCACTCATCTTCCAACAGGAATGCCCAACAGTTCATCACACACTCCACAGAGAAACCTGGGAACAATCACTGCAACCAGGTAGCATATATGTAATAGCAAAAGCCAAGTCTCCTAGTGGCTTGAGAGGTTAAAGAAATATGAGAAATGCAAAGTAACCTGGTGCAGATGGACCGATTTTCTGTTAATGAGGTAGGCAGAACTACCTTAATTAACAGATTTTCCTTAAAAGACAATCCACAATACTTTTTACTCTTCTGTGCATGTTTTTATCCTGATGTAAACTAGAGATCTTTATTAAAACAAACAAAACCCTCCCAGGATAAAATTATTTTTTTCATTTAAAAAATGGAAAAATAAATCAGTTTAGTTTCATAAGCCACCTCTCCTCATGTCAGAAATTATTTTTAACTGTTCCTAATTTTTTCAAATGAGTCAGATAATTAAGCATTATTTCAACAAAAGCTAATATGTTCTGATTTTTTTTTCTCTTGTCACACAGGCATACTTTGAATTCATGCGTATGACAACCCTGAGCAGCAACTCTGAAGACAGCCCTCCTTCAGCAGGAGGCTGGACTGGCCAGTCTCCACAAGTCTCTTCCTAAATAATTCTCTGATCCTATTCTGGTAAACTGGCTACAAACTAGACCATTCTTTCTGTTTTCACCATTTATCTAATGCTGCCAAAAAAAGACGGTAAAAAAAATTTCTAGACAAGTCATACTTTGGGCCAAAAAAAATATTATTGTATATTTATAATAAAAGGCACATAGGAAAAGAGATTTGCTTCAGAGGGGTTTCTGACAAATGTACACGTTTTTTCATTTTTCTCCTGCCAATATTTCGGCTTGACCATCTGAACCAGCATTTTACACAAAGCAAAAAAACCCTAAACCAACCAACCAACCAACCAAAAACTAACAAAAACAAAACCAAGAAAACTCCAACTGATTAAGTCTGACATGTGATAAGTTCCTGGTGGGGAGTAGAACTGGATATTTTTGATCTGAATATCAGAAACCAGCACTAAAATTCTTCTTTTGCTCGTGAAGTTTAGTTTGCCTGTAATGCTGAGTGTGTGACACAATCAAAATCATGACACAAAGACAGCTACTCTTAACAGCAGTGAGAAGAAGAGCCTGGAAATTCCATCGCAGCACAGCTCACAGTAATATTGTGGAAGTTTAATTTCCCTAACCCCGTCATTTCTGGTGTCTGAAAAACAAATACCAATGTACCCTTGGTTACCTGCACCTAATTCCCTTTTGCATGTGCTAATTTTACTGTGACCACTATAAACACTACAGGCAAAGTAACTGAAGTTTTTCAGGCAGGCAGAGCAATGAAGCAAAATGACTGTTGTTTTTATTAGGTATTAAAAGCTGTATTGATTCCCATCTACTTCCTCTTCATTTCATCCTCTACGATGAAATCCTCTCTTTCATCCTCTGATGAAATCCTCCTGATCATTCTGTAGGATGAACAGTTGCCTCTAGGCATCCTCCATACAATTTGTTCCAATATCAGTGTTTCTGTCAATTCCCTGCTCATCTACCAACTGCACAATTGTTTATGACATTCTGAGAACCATTTTCATTACTCAGGAACCAAAAAATACGTCTTGAAATTTCATGGCAATATTACTAGCTTAAAATGTTTACAGGCCCACAAATCTACTCAGCAGACTGTACAGCTCTGCATCACTTTTCAGTCCCTAGGATTTGTAAACCAGAGAGCATTCTTACAGTATTTGCAAAGCAGCAAAGATGATCAAATTTCTCAGTCATTCTAAAACACAGGTGGAAATACATTTGGGAGAAAACACATAATTCAAGAGCTGAACTGATATAAATGGTATGCAATACACTCTCTTCTATAGCACATCCATGTGTTTGGAAATTACCCGAAAAGATTAACTGAAATCTCTATACATCACTAGAACAATGTCTTGAAAAGAAAAAAACAAGTGGTTTCAAGATGCATTTGCAGATCAAGTAGCTCCTGACAGAACTAATCTTGCTTATTGCCTCTGAAACTGTTTGAAAGCCAGGTATGTCGAAGTGCCCGCTTGGTCAACATACACTAGAACAGAAAAAGAACACTGCAGCAACAGAAAAACTCCATGAAAGAACAGCAGAACAGATGGCCCTTACAGGCATCAAAGATGCTTATATTCAATTTACAAACCAAGGAATCTTTGCTTTTGAGGTTTCCATCTCAAAACAACAAAAAATCAGTGAAGTCTGACTTCACTGATTTGTCTCTAGAGAAACCAGAAGAAATACTCTTAGTTTTCAGATGGTGATGCTCTGCTCACCAAGTCCCTCCACCCCATTCAGACTGCATCTTGTTTAGTTTTCAAACTTGTAAGTTTCAAAAGCTACGGTGCAAGTATTACTTTTAAATGCTTATTTGACACATTCCAGTCTTTTGGGTGGGGAATGAAAAGAAGAAAATTAATTTGAATTGCATTTCTATTATATAAGGTGTATAAAAGTGCTGTTATTATTAAAGCACTACCTTGGAAGAAACCAGTACTGGGGGGAATGAATGATTATATTGAACTATGCTTATTTCCTCGCTCGTTTTATTTTAATGTCAAAACATATAATGCCAATACAATATGTTTCAACACAGCAGTCAAACAAATCATCTTTTTTGGCTCTCTCTTACATTTCTTCTAGAAATGAATCTTGCTTATCCAAGTGTCTAAAATAGGATTTCCCTGCCTAGCAGTTTGCCTCGAAAGGCATTAGTATTTCCTTATTGATTTTTGGCATCTGTCAGTTTAGTCTCTCTTTTCTATACCACATGCACAATGTCTTCAGGCATTTGTCTCCTCCATTTGCAGGGAGAATGAAATCACTGAGTTAGGAATTTTATGAATGTTACCATCACAAAATTAAGTTACTGTTAAAAACTGTTGCTGCTATAACAGACCTATATTTTCCTCTTCTGAGGAACACTTTGTACTCCGTGAGGTTTCATACATTCCAGCTGCCACTTGTATATGAAGTTTTTACATTTGTTTCCAGGCTTTGATCCTTTTCTTCTCACTTTCACTACATTAAATGTTCTACGTGCATTTTGATTCTTTTTCAGCCAAGAAGTAAGACACAGCAGAGTGGAACTCTTGGCTTCTGATGCTTGCCAGAAGGTGTTAGGAGGTATGTAGCCAATGTAATGCTCAGTCTGATCTGTTTTTGAGAAAGGATTTAAAAATTCAAACTGACAGTTCAGAATAGAAACAAGTGCTGGAGGTTTTGACACTGCTATGACCACAAAAAAAGAAAAGAAAAAAAAAATGAAAAAAATAAAGAAGAAAAAAAGTTTGATTAAGGAAAGCAAGTATTTATTATAAAGGTGTCAAGTAGATGACCAAATGAAACTTTAGCTTTTAGGTAAGAAAGTCACTCTGTATATAGAGACATTAAAGTAGGGACGAAATTAGAAAAACTATATGACTCACTGAAAGACATTTAAAACCACTTATGTGACTCACATGGGGAGAAAAGACAGATCAAGAGGGTACAGTGGGAATGTGTATTATGTGAAGACAATTGCACTACTCAACATCAGCTTCTGTCACTACACTGGTGAGGTGGCAATTTTGTCACATAGCACAGATGGAATAGCATCACCCATTAAAAGTACTGCTTTTCTTCTGAGGTTAACCCAATAAAAAATTTTAAGCACCACAAAGTTATTTGATTTTATAGAATATACAGCCAGAAATGCAGATGCTTCCCTTACAGCACTTTCTGATTGCATTGCTTCTCAGCAGCAAAAGTTGAATGACACAGTATCCACCCAGACCAAAACACAGCCCCAGGAAGGGCCTGTCCAAAGGGATGTGGGAAACACTGGGCAAAAGGAGAAGTCAGTCAGTAACGTTTTCATGTTCATTGGATACAGGAGAAAAGGAGAAGACTGGGGAAGCTTTCTGTGGGTGGAATTCCCCATTTCCTTCCTACAAATGTGCACAAGTGTGATGAATACCATATGCCTAGGGAATGCATGAAGATCAAGATAATGAAAGAAGAAGAAATATTCATCCAGACCTGTGCTGTATGCTGTGTACATAGAATTATCCTGTGTATACTTGGGTGATTTAGCTGAAGAAGGGAATGGAGGGGCAATTTCCCAAAGTGATATGAAAGGAATCAGGTTGATGGAATGGAAGTGTTGTCCCCCAACAATGGCAACATCTTTTG
Source organism: Chamaea fasciata (assembly GCF_029207755.1). NCBI lineage: Eukaryota > Metazoa > Chordata > Aves > Passeriformes > Sylviidae > Chamaea > Chamaea fasciata. The sequence goes on along the minus strand of NW_027094087.1, from coordinate 77,988,574 downwards.
ACTTGTCATAAATCTAAGTAATGTTTTCAGCTATCAATACAGTGTTCAGTTCATTGCTGTCCAAGAATAATTAACTTTCTAGAAGGCATAATTTTGCACTGAGACAGTATAGGGAACAGACATTGTCATGACAGCAGTTAAAAGAATAGCAATATACTACTACTTGCTTCCCGTTTCATTATCCAACAAAACATTTTTACCTATTTGCTTCCAGGGAAAAATGCAGAACATACATGATTCCTGTTTAAGTAGGAATTATGTTATTTTCTGTTTAATGGACCCAACAAGAATTAAGAGCTTCTAGAATATAATTTTTAACATGGTCTATATTGGGCAACATCAAACTGCAGGGTAACCATTCTGTTTCACTTGGTGTTTTGTTCATTTTGCTGTAACTCCATAAGGTCAGTAGTTGACTAATAATCCATTTGTTAAAGCAATTTAAAAAATATAAATATTTCTGTTCAATGCTTTGACTGTTATTTTTCCATCAAATTTCAAGGACTGGATAAAATATGTTTTCCATGACTCTGACCTTGTTACAGAAGTCCATCCACCATTTGTATCTAGAAACAGAAATTTATGCCTTTCTATTGAAAAGATGCCTGAACTCCAAATAAGCAAGCTTGTTCTCAGAATCATTTCTACTTAGGCACTCCACAGTGTACACTTAAAAATGTGGTCGTTTAAAAACTTCAAACACACTCATATTTTATGAAGTATTATAAACACCATAGAAAATGAAAATATTTAGTATTAATAGATTAAAATCAATGGTTGTTCATCAATTTCAATAAATTATTACATTTAGAAACATAATAGCATGACAAAAACTATGCTTATACTACCACAGATCCTCCTCACTAAGGCAGAGCATCAAACCGAGAATTGGTTTCACAGCAGCATCAAATAAAAACAGCCTCAAAGAGACCTCTGGAAGAGATCATCTGGTCCACTTCTTTGTCTGGACTCACAAACAAGGGTGTGTTGATCCTTCCTGACTTGTCCAACCTGTCCTTAAACCCCCAGCCACAGAGATTCCACAGTCTCCCTAAGACAAGCTCTTTACTATGGTCAAAAGCATTCCATCCCTTAGGAATAAGAAGTACAATGAACAGATTGTTTGGAGAAATTAAAACAAACTGTAAAATTTCAGTGTGCTCTGTCACCTCTTTTAGGCAGGGGAAAAGGGTGAAGCAAGTAGAAATGACGATACAGGAGTGTACACTTGATTTATGCCTATTTTAAAGTTGCTGTGGTTTAGATTCATATCCCAACAAGCTCCCCTACAACTGAAATATACCTGCAAGAAGAAAGCATGAGCTAAGAAACAGTGTTTGATTACACACAATTGTGGTTAATTTCTACAAAGTCTGTGAATACCTAAGGCAGTCCAGCTTCTCTTGACATGCCTCCTTTAAGATTCCTGGGACACAAGAGCAGAGGTTATTAGTTGGAGAAGGAGCCACCAGGGAGTGTAAAGAGAGCCAAGGTGGATCTGACTTCCTGCCAGGTCCTCATGAAAACAACTGTTCTTTGATGAGCCAAAGGAATGGATTAGGACAACTGTGAGGACCAGCGCCAAGGAACTGAGCCAGATAGAGACCACCCAAAAAGCAGAAAAAGCTCTGTGAAGAGGAAATGGAGTAAGTGAAACAAATTGGCAATTGGATATAACCAAAATTTTGAGAGCAGGGATGGAAACCACAGCTCATGCAGAAAGAGATGGAGGAAAAGCCAAGACAACACCTGAAACGCAAAAATACAAAAAACTGGAAGCCCATGAAAGGCCAGAGGAATTATGATCTTATTTCAAAAAGCTTGATGCATGATGTTCCAGAGAGCGTAAGATTATTTTTAAAACCTTTCAGCTCCTTTGGTAGGCACCCATAAAATAAAAGGGAGTCTGCGGTCACTGTACTATTTAAATATTATCCTTCAAGATATTATCCAGCAAGAACTTCATTCAGAAATTCTCATGTGAGTTGACCTTTTGAAACCACCTACAGAGAAATCATGTTGTATTTTCTGGACAATATCTGTGAATAAAAGCTATTCTAACCTGTATGTAAGTGTACCAGACATACATTAAAAGCAGTTGACACATTTAGAATTGAATTTCCTCATTTACAAAAAGTCATATACAAAAGTTTTAGGATGGTGAGAGGAGAGGGTGTTGAGGCTTAGCCTGCTCATCCAATTACAAAATCTTAATTTTATTATGACTTTCCAAACCAAGTGACCATTTAATAAAACTTGGGCTAGATCTCTCAGTGTAAACAGTTCTTTCATTTATACTACTGAGTCTAAACCTTTGAAAGATGGGTTTTCATTTATCAGAATATTTTCTCACAGAACTCTTATTCCTGCTAAGTCCAACTCTGACACCCTGGAGAAAAAATATTTTGGTCAATGTCCTGTGAAGCTACTACTAAGTAACGTATAACTCTTTGAAGTAGCACAATACACAGAAGAAAAACAAAACAGAAAATCATGTAAAATGCTGTCAAGATTAAAGCATTCACAGCTTTGGAGATGTCGTTGTTATTATTGTTTTACCATTACCACTTGCTGGTAAATGACAGGGTCTGTATTTTGCTGTTGTAATTTTGTCTGCTATAACCTAGAGATTTTGGTGAAACAAGGGCCAGAACTGCTGTGAGACCAATTCTCTGTTGGCATAACTTTATTGATATCATTAGACTACTGAAAACACTGGCTTCTGTTTAGCTTGGGGGGGGAAAAAAAAAAAAAAAAAAAAAAAAAAAAAAGGCAGCTACACCATCTGCTTTTATTAAAACATATTTTTAACCTGAAGAGTAGAGACAAGTGACAGGATCCACTCCTAAATCTAACAAAGTACATGACTGGGGTTTGGTAGTTTTGCCAATCCCATCTCAAATCAATTTTTTGTTGCATTTTTGTATCATGTACACAAAGTTTGTAGGAAGTTAAACATTATAAACCTCGAAGAGACAATTATTTTTTATTGTGATACACAAATCTACGCCACATTTAAGTCTCTCTGTTTATTACCGATGTCAATGATATGCTCTAACATTTCTCTGCTACGCTTCAATTAATTAAGAGGCCTTGGGGGAAAAAAAGGCAGTAAGAAATGTTCCAGTACTTCTCACTGCAGGATGATGCCCTAAGGCCCTGTGAATGAGAAACAAATATGTTCTAGAAAGAGAAAAAAGTTCACTGTATCTGGGTTTGCTGGACAAAAGTATTTCCACAAATGCCAACTGCAAGCACACTCACATAAATGGAAAGTAGTTGTACCCACTGCAATAACTCCTACGTTCTCCATTCTCACCCAGAAAAACTGGATGTAGCTGACAGGCAATTTTCCTTCACTTATAGATAGCTGGCACCTTGATCTCTTCCTAAGCACAGCCTGTTAGTTGTGCTTCATTATACTTCCTGTGTCTTTGATGAGAATTAGCTCTGGCTTGAAACAGAAGCAAGAATGAAACAAAATTATTTCAAGACCGTCATTAGAAGCACCAGTGCCACAACAGTACTTCAATCAAGTGCTTCAAGACCATTTTCTGATTTTAAATATATTTCTTACTGATTATCTGCTTCCCACAGAATTTACCTGACTACAAAGGCACCAGAAAAAAAAACCTAAATAAATCTGTAATACTTCTATGATTCTGTAACAGGTCTCAGACTTACCTCTGCATGTTAGACTACAAATGTACAATTTATTCACTGCCTCTATTCTTTCCAGTTTAAATACTGTTTGAGAAAGGACTGAATCCATCAAGGCAATCAGGCTAAAAGTGTGGTATGTTCTGCAGGACAGCATAAGTGTTGTTTTCATGTAAAGTATATAGTGATTAAAAGGCACAATTCTGCAAAAGCATTCAGGAGAACCACCGTGCACTATGTTCTTATATGACTTTCTGTCATGGCATCACCACCATCCAGCATGATTTAGTCCTTACACAAGTACGCTCATGAGATGGAATTGGTTGTTCTCCATTTCAGTTCTTTCCTGTTCCTAAAGTGAGAGGTCTGAACTCCAATAATCCTTCAAAGCATGACTTTACAAACCGCTCTTTTGAGAACTGTGCTCTGGAACACAACCCACCAGGCATGTCACTGCACCTACAGTTCTCTGTGGGATTGACCTGCTACAAACTCACTTTCCTATTTATATGTGGAACACTTTTAAGCTGGAAACACACTGAGTATTTCCATAAAACCAAGTTGCTCTCACTTGGATAATACACATAGAAATCAACAATTATTGCACACATAATGCATAGGTAGTTCTTAGGAAAAAGAATACATGACTATTTTTTGTAGGAAATAGTATTTTGTAGGACCGAAACATGAAACATAAAATGTGGGTTTGCCACAACCTTAACTGATAGTTTCAATACCAACATATTTTATTCTTACACCTCACAGGAACTTGGTGGTTTGAGAGTCCCTACGAAGGACTCAGATACTTGGGTTCTCTTCTGAGTCTCACTATCAGCCTCAGATGATCAGGAGGTACATCCTCAACTTCCCTTCTCTTCAATATCAGAAGAAAAACACATGCCTGCTAGTAATTTGTTTCAAGAACTGCAAAGAAAGGTGGATATGAGAGCTGGATGCTGTGACCATCACAGTTCAGTTCCATATACCAGGCATGGTCCCCTCATCTGAAGTGGGGCTTGCATTTTTGGGAAGAACCACATTACACACAGGAAATACAGACATAGAAACGGTTTGGATTTTGTAAATTTAGCTCTTGTTCACAGAATACCCATTCATTATTCACCTCTTAAAAAATGCCTGTATCTTCATCTGCTGAAAAGACATTCAGATTACATACCAACTCTACTTGTTGGTAACTTCCAAACTGGTAAGGACGGACAAGAAATGAGTCTGGATGTTTCAGGAAGTGGAAAGGAACAGCGTTTTCTGAAGAAGAGGGACTTTTGGTTTCTGAGACTCAATGAGCTTGGACCATTGAGTTTCACAAGTATCCAGTTACTTTCTGCAAAATATTGTTTAAAACACTTGGAGTAAGGAAATGGGGTGCCAAGAAACCTCTGTTACCTGACACTGCTGTGACACCAAACTGTTTGCCATGCGTGTTCCCAGCATTTCAGGCAAATGAATGGACTAAGGTAAATGATTAACATTTTTTCTTGCTTTAAACATGGTACCAAGTTTGTAAACTAAACCATTTCAAATATCAGGAAGTAACCATTTTCCTCCTGCTGTTGCTGTATAAGTTCATTGGAGAAAACCATAATGAATATAAAATTAAAAGATGAATAGGACTCCTCAGTAAAGGTCGTCAGATTTAGCATTTCTTACCTGTCAACCACACAGCTTCAAGATTTAAATAACTTTAACACAGCCTTTTAATTAACTAGGAAATTATATGCAAAACAGGAAAAATACTTAAATGAGCTATTTTTACATTCAGTAGCCTCTATCTGTGGATCATAAAAGCTAACATCCCTAATACTTAAAATGACAGACACTACTTGGTTGAAAAGACTTAACAGGACCTGCTAGAGGCAGACAACTGGAAAAAGCATGCCTGAGAAAGGTAGACGTAGACTTCGGCAGTCTCTTTGGGGCACAGGAGGATTCTCCCCCAGCCCGCTCACAATTTCCCCAGCCCAGAATTGCCCCCAGGAACAAAACATTGTGACCAGGTGCTCTAGCTAGAACAGCTGCTGCTGCATGGAGCTGCCAAGGCAACAGCTTTCGGCTGTGATGTTTTCCAAATCACAAAGTACTCAGCTCACTGTTGACAGTGTCAGAGCAGGAACTCCCAGTGACCTTTCCCACAAAAATGACCCAAATATGACTCCAAAAGCTCTGAATCCCACTCTTTAGGTCACTGGGTGTCCCAGCTTATATTATTGATGCTACCCAAGTGGACAGGCAGAAGGTCAAAGCAGCTCATTCAAGAAAGGGGACAGCTGCAACTCCAGTTAAAGTCTCTTGAATCTTTATTCTTCTACATATAAGAATATGGTCATGCAACTGCTCAAGTTGGTGTTCCAGCCCACTCTTAATGTACAAAATGTATATAAACCCCTATCTGCAAAAATTATTCCCTCTGTCACTAAGAAATGAAGCTTTTAAATAATTTTTAAAAACAGTGTTTGAAAGAAGAACAAGGTTTTTTTCCCTTCATAGTCCTTCCATCTCCAAAGGAAATTTGAATCCAGCAATACAACCGTGGTTCACCATAACACACCATAGCATGGCCTCGACCACCACACCCTCCAGTTAAAATACGTAAGTTCTGGTACCACGTATATACTATGGGGTCCTTCTTTGCATGGCCAAAGTCAAAGTCCAGTATTTTTTAGGCACAAATTGCCCCTTTTCTGGGACAGCCTTAGCAACGTGTCCTCTCCTCTCAGAAAAGCTTGTGGAAACTTTTTTTTATCAGTGATTTGTTCTTTTTCAAGACAAACTACTTGGGAACGATAACACTGACAGGTGTACAGCGCAGTGCCATAAGTGATGATTGTTTCAATTCCTTGACAGGACCAGCTACCAACAATAAATTTTTTAATAAGCAGAGAAAATAATACCAAGACAGTCAGTTTGTCCAAAAAAGGCTGTCATAAGAACACACACTGAAACACTGATAAAGCAGGTAAAATAATTAATAAACACTTCTGTAACATTAAATACACCATCTATTTTCTATTCACCATATCTTTTTCATAATAACAATGCTGAAATGCAGATTTTAATAGAAGGACACAGTCTGTGTAAGCCATTTTTTCATAAAGAGCACTCTTTTAAATAAATAAAAATATACTTCAGCTCATTATCAGCCTGTGAGGAGAATAAAAGTTCAAACACACTTCAGAACACTTATTTGCATTGGCAAAAGTCACACATAGGTGTTTTTTTTTTCTCTGCAGTGGATAAGTAAGTCACCCCGGGACACGAAGGACAAAAGGTGAAGGAGATGCTGCTCTCCACCTTGTTTTGCTGTTGGTGCCAGCCTGACGGGCTACATTTCAGCTCAGCTAGGTGTCATAAAAGCCTTTCACTTCCATGTGCCCAACACACTCACTTTTACCTTTTATACTAACACCTACTTTCCATCAGTAGCATCTACAGATAAAGGTGCTCAAAATGAGGGCTAAGCAACTAGGTATGTATCATTTAATAAGTTACTTTTAAAATGCTTCCCTTCCATTAATCTCCCCTGCAGTTTTTGTGTCTAAGCTTCCTCCTGCCTCACTCACCACTGCTATGAACCATTTGGAACCACAGCAACTGTCGATGTATCAAAGGCTGATTTCATCTAGATCAGGTACCAACAGCACAACAGCACAAACCTGAGAATAATACAGGCTTAGCTTGTGCTTTCTGTGTCTGCTGGGACCTCAAGCACTTAGCAAGGCAATGAACCTGCAATGAGGTCTATGCTATCACGATTTCACTTCTACGAGAACCTGAGGAACCTGTTTTGAGATGAATATGGATGCTATTATCACACCTACACATCCCTGCTCTGGGAGGAAATGTTGCAAAATGCCAAGTTCTGAAGTCTGGACTAAAGCAAAATAGGTCAGAGCAGAACTGCAATCTCCATTTTCACCAGTAGCCTCCTGCCCTGTTTTTAACTTGGTCTTTTAAGGAGGCTCTGTCTCCAGTGGCCACATGACCCACAGATGAATCTTTGCAAACATGGCCTCTGACAGAGAAGAGGCTTATGCCTGTTCTCAAAATCCAGGGCTTTGAATTTCCCTCTGGATCAAGTGGCAATCAACGCAGGTCACAGGCTGACATTTCTTCACACTTTTAGAAAGAAATGCTGCTCAATGAACAATCAGCGTGTCAGACCTCCCTTCAGCATGAATACAAAAGCACAGTTGTTAGAGCCTTTCCAGTTCAACTTCCATAGCACAGCCTAAAGACACTATTCAGCTTCTGTGCAAAGAGCAGTCCTCAGCCCAAAACTGTCTTCTTAATTCCATCTTCAAATTTCTAATTCTCTCAAACTTGTATATAGTACTATACATCCAATAAACTCCCATGGATGCATACATATTACATTAATATTTTAATCTGGATTTATCTTTTATTTCTACATCTAATCCTGGTCAATTTAATTTTTCACTTGTGTTCTCCACATACTTTAAAACCTCACAGATCAGAAAATAAATGGCACTTTTATTCTTTTGTCCTTCATGTTACGTATGATAACACCTCTGGCTGTGAAAACCTACAACTAACACTGGCATTATATTGCTGAACCAGTCTTAAAATAGGTACAGCACCCACAGCAACCACAGCTTTGGCGAAAGAAACAGAAAAATCTTTCATTGGCCTGAAAAGCAGCAAGTTCCACAGCAACTGCTCATGGAAAATCACACTGTGCCACCATTTTTCAGTAGGTATAAAAGGTACTTCAGTTGAGAAGAAAAATGGTTTATAAAATCTTAATAACTATGAAAAAGACAAAGACAACAAATAGAGATCTGAGCAAAGACAAACCTTCTTCATATGTTGCTGTTTATGTCGTCACCAAATTGCATGTGTCTTTTGATCTCACCAACTACAAGTAGTGCAATCATACTGTCACATGTCCCAGCTGGAAGTTCTTGTGGTCCATTCTCTAAGAACATCTAAAGTGTTCCCACTTCGGCTGGCCAAGGAAGTCTACGCTTAGTTTTGTTTTTCTATCCTAATTAACCACAGATACAGTAAAAAAGATAAGTAAAAAAACCAAACCAACCAAACAAAAAACTCAAAACCAAACAGAAACACAAACAAACAAACAAAAAAACCACACCAAAAAATCAGTAAAATTGTTTTTCCACTATACTGCAGAATCCCCACAGAGAAATAGGTATCAAGCAGTGATATGAAAGGAATTAATCCTGTATTCCACTTTCCCTCACACACAATATGGGCTCCACTTATGCTAAGAAAGCCTGAGGCAATATGCAACTGTCTGAGGTCAGAACTACCATCTGCAAATAAACAGCAACAAGTATATTGTCTGCTCTGAATGAGACATAAATCCTTTGGGGATCTGACTTTTTTTGATTCAGTCTTCCTGCTCTTAGCTCATCTCCTTGAAGATCAGCAATAAAAGATAAAATAAAGATGTCCCTGACATTGCAAAGAGAATGACAGGGCAGTATCTATTTGATTTCCTCTACACCCCACGATACATTAAGCAAAAAAAGGCTACAGAGGAGGACACGAGACTCAGTGACTCATACCACAGTACTTGGTTTCTCTCTTCTTGTTTCTGACTCCATGAGGGACCACCTGTTACTTTATCAATCCCAGTGGGATAATAGGCAAGAAAATTATTGGAACTCCCTCTAAAGCACCTGGAAACATAATGGGAGAGAAATATAGCAAAGAAGTCCCAAGGGAAAATAAAAGGAGAGAAACATTTAAATCTGCTCTTATTTATTACTCACGGCATAATCTCTTTCCCATTTTTATAAAAGGTTTATGAGAAAAAGCAAATCAATCAGATGGACATCTGACATTTTCTTTACCTTCAGGCCCTCTCTCTCCAGAATAAGATCGTTCAACAACTGGTCCAGAAAGTGGATCTGACACAGAAGGTGTCTTTAAGATATTGAGCTGCATATTGAGTTGCGCAACTAAATCTTTTGTTTAGCTTTGGACAGGCAAGGGAAGCGGAGGCATGTCTGACTTGACTGGCAGGGAAACACAGCTATCTTTGGCATTCGTGACTCAAACAACTCTGCCTGTCCATTTCTGAATGTGAACATCACTGGTGATAAGACATCAGTCACCTGAAAAAGGAATCACTCTGGCAGTTTGAAAAGTAGATTGTTTTAAACAGCATTAGCCTCAAATACCATGGCTTTCTAGAGAGATATTGAAAGAGTGTCTAGAAGTTCTCCATGTGGTACCCGTCAGCAGTTACTGTGTTGCCTATGTCAGGAGAGATCCACAATTAAATGGGACAGCAAATGTCAAAATAAAAACATGAAAAAGAAAATTAAAGCAGGAAACAGAAACAGAACTGCAGTAAGACATTATGACTATGCACTTAAAAGGAAACACAACTCCATCATTAAGTAAAAAAATGGCACAAAAAATGCAAAGAAAGGGAAATATGTCATACACTGGAAATGGGCCTGGTGATGTAACGTTAAGAAACATCACTGAATGCAGTTCACTGAATAATTGGGTAGGGGAAAATATCATTCATACAACATAAGGTCCAGTCTCCTGCCAGTTATCCTAGATCTGACCTTCTTTTCTATGCTCCCTTTCTTCTATACAGAAACAATTTTAGTCACTAAAAACGTGGGGGAAAAATGAAGAGGGCAACAAAAGCCTGAAAGGAGGTGTTTCACCAACATGATCTCAGCTCTGAAAGGATTACCTGGGGCTGCTCCCCGGAAGTGCTGGGCAGCCCTGGACTGCAACAAAGTCAGGTGAATTTTTAGCATAATTGTCAAAAAGCTCAAACGAAGCAAGCCAATCTCCTACCCGCTTCACAGTTACTTCCCTCCCTAGGACTTTGTACTGAATTTTTTTACTACTTATGTTTTTTCCAGAAAAGAGAATTCAAATTATTTCACATCTCAGTGGTAGCGTGGTAACGCAGCTTCAATACTCCAGCTAGGAGTGACAAAGTGACAAGTACAGAAAATTGTTTTTAAAAAAACATTTAATCACTTAGCATTCACATTTTTGAACTGCTGCAAGAAGTGCTACCCAAAAGCTAAATATTGTTAAGAGATCTCTTGACTCTGTTTGTTCTGACAGCACACTTTACCACCAAAGTCCTGACAAAATTTGCAGCCACTGTTCATGATATTAACAGGAACATGATGGAGGAATTTATAGCTGAATATTAAAACTGGAAGAGCTTTCAGTTTCCCTTTATGCAATTAACCCAGCAACAACAGCAAGCACTTTGAAATCACACAACCAACCCAAAAATTCATGTTTAGGACAGAAATGCACTGAAATGCTAAGATATTTCTTATGTAGGGGAATTTAACGCTGCTAACTGCAGAGTCTATAAATCAGTTTCTCTACAGACCTCTAAAGTGATAGGTGCCAAATATAAATCTTTTTCTCATAATCCCATTCTTGGTCCTTTCATGTTATTACTGGACTTCCTGGATAAATTGTTGCTAAAATAAGTTTGGTCCTTTTTTCCTACAAAATTTGCCAAACTAACTTCTGGAATGCATTTGTATTGTCCTCTTACTAGAAGAATTTCTGTAACATTCCCATTGACCTAATTGCAGGTTTTGGCCTGAAAAGATGACACGTTTCTGTGAATATGGTAAAGCTGTTGAAACAGGGATACTAGAAATGAAGTACCCTTCTGGCCCCTTTCATCAAGCTCCAGGCTGAATCCCCTTAGGAATGTGATGGCATTTCTTCTCCCTGCTTTTTTCTAAAATCCTATTCTAAGCTGCTTAAAAAAAAAAAGAAAAAGAAAAACGAAGGGAAAAAAGAAATCTGACCGAAATAACCCAGAAACTTAAGTAAAGACAGCTGGGAAGATGAAAGAGTGATAATGTTTAGATGCAAACCAAGCAACATGTTCCAACAACTGGCAGGGACTAAATTTTGTCCCAGAAATGTATGTTATTAAAGAATACAGTGTCAGTGGGGAAATCCCTGAAACCACAATACAATTACATTGTTTTAAGTCTTTATTTGGAAAGTATTATCATTACTTAGAGAAAAACAGAGTTATCATGTTTATATAGTAAATATAAGTGTGGTATATCTTACAGCAAGACCTTTTTCTTACAGCAGGAGAAGGAAAAAATAATAATCAGGACAAAATTGATTGTTTGGAGATAGTTTAAAGCCAGGGTAGATAGCATAAGCCATCATTAGGCAAGCAATTCAAATGAACACATATATAATAATGTGAGCAATACTGCATACCGTATTAGATTTAAAACACAGTTTGCAGCGTGTCCAACCCTAGAGCAGATGAATCTTGCTCTAGGCTAAGTCCCATTTTATGGCAGATTCAGTGCCTGTAGCTTGTATCCTTTAATCCGCAAAATCCTTGGATGCACCGACAATTCCGTTTAGAGTCATGTTTCAGGGATCCATATGTAATCATGTCTCTACTGTATCAGTGTGCTGTGTTCCTGGTTTTAATATATACTCCTAATTTTCTAAGCTTCTGTCAGTATCAGGGCTTCCTTACCTGCACAGATTTTCCCGTCGTAGGTCTCGCACACCCAGTCATGGCACTCGCAGAGCGGACCATAGTATTTGCCAGACTCAGTCACCTGGCAGATGCAGACTCCACACTCACATCTGCCTCTGCCACTGCACAGCTTCCCCCCTGGAGCACGGCACCTGAGCTCCGACTCAGTCCGGGACAGCCGGCAGGAAGCAGGAATACCCAAACCGCTCCTGTGGGGAACAGCAAACAGAATAAGCTGGGGTCCAGGGGCCGCAGCTCAGAGCCAATGAGAGCCTGGCTCATTTGAAACCACCCTCCTGCCACTGGATTCAGCCAATACCCAGAATATTGGTCTTACCACCTCTTCAGCTATGGTTCCAAATTATTACTTGCCTCAAATCACTGAATTTTCTTTGTTTTCATCAGAAATCTCATTGCTAGCCACAAGATTGCTCGTACTTTATTTTACCTACCCTTTTAACTACATTGGTCTCATCTACTTTCCCATCAGGCATATCTGGTATATATGCATAGACATGTATGGTTTGATTATCCATCATGAAACATTTTGATCTTAATTATTGCAAAAAGTTTAGAGACATCATATACATCCAAACATCTGGGTAACATAACAGGAATGTTTATCACACAGCATACTTAAGGTTATTTCTAATAAAATATGTTTGCCAAAGTAATCCTTCTGGTTGTCAGATACATATGATCCATGCTTTCAATGGAAAAGGAAACCAAAGTAATGATGGCTTTCCATTCAACACTGCAGGTTGCGGCTGTGGTTTCAGTAAAGGCAGCAGAATCCAACTCCAGATCTGCAGATTTGCAGATCTGCCATGTAATTATACCATGAACCGGAGCATATGGAGATCAGGACTTTCAGGACATAGAGAAAATCACGTTTAGTCTCATCAGGAGTTGAACCACAGGAAAAAAAGACAGGACTGCTCAGGCAAAAAATCGGTCTTCACAATGCTAAGGAAGGAATACTGAAGATGTAGATGAATAGAACCTGCCCTTCTCACATAGTAAATTTTGCAAGGCTCTGGAGCAGAGGAGCTGCTGGCCCTAGGAGCCAGTGTGCGCTGGCTGTGGTAGAGATGGAGTGTGAAGGGCAGCGCACCTTGCTGTGCCAGGACACCAAAGTGCAGCCATAAGCAGGGTTCTTCGGGGAGGCGCCTGCTCCACTCAGGCAGCAGAATTCAGAGGTTTGGGTGCAAAGAATCATCATTAGCCAGCTCTTCCCCCTTCACTGCTTTCACAGTGCGCATCTTAGGTATCAAATGCGTTGTTGCACATAACTGCAGTCTGCACGGGCACCTACCTACTGAGGTTCCCAGTGACCCAGAGCGCTGCCCTGTGTCACATTTAAGCAGGCAGAGGAAAAGCTAACAAACTGCTCCAAAGCTCCTTCTGCAACCCCAGCTTCCACACTCCTGGCACCTCAAAGTCAGTCGCACCCCCCCGTGAGAGCCGAGCGGCGCACTTACCGCGGGGCCGACGGCCCGGCCGGCAGCGCGGGGCCCGGCAGCAGCAGCAGCAGCACCAGCCCCAGCAGCCCCGGCGCCGACATGGTGCACCTGGAGCGCTCCTGCAGACGGGCGGACAGACAGCCGGACAGAGCCGGCAGGCACGCGGAGAGCTGCGGGCTGGACAAGCCCGGCTCCAGCGCTGCTCCCCCCGTGCTGCAGTGGCTCTGATTAGCTGCCTGGGAGCGGGATTTGGGCAGCACTCTGGGAAGGAGGCCGGTGCCAAACCCCGAAGTTTACAGTCTAGGCAGGGAAGTAATTAGAAACAGTTGCGCAGCCAGATGGTTTATTTTGATGTTTTAAAAGTGGCCCGTTCACAGATGTGAACGAACTGTCTCATTCTCAAAGTACAGGCAACGTAAATATTTGAGGTATGTGTATCTCCCTCTGTCCTTTGACAGACGGCTGCTTGGGATAATCTGTGAAACTTGTACCGAGGAGGAGACAGGACCAGCGCTCCCCAGCCACAGCATCCCCGCCTGCCTGCTGGAGCACCTCCCTGGCGCCTGCCTCCCCAGGTCCGTCCCTTCCCTCCTTCCCCTAAGGTCACCTGCTCACGTCACAGCACCGTGCGACACTGCAGGCTGCCAGCCTACACCAGCATGAGTGACTGCACATTAAAAGTATTATTAGTTAGCTGTTTCCTAATACCTTATTAAAACACAGTCCAATACTTCATCTCAGCAGTGAGAGATTTTTGAATTGATTTAAAATTAAGCTAAAAGGAAGGATAGTCTCAAAATGAATCAACTTTGGCAGATATGGCCACATGCGCTTCTTTATGCAGCAGAGAAGTTTTTGATCCCTCTGGCTGTCCTGGGAAATTGCTGATTGCCTGATACCTCCTAGGATGGAAAGCTCTTTAAGAAGGAAACTTTGACCACACAGGATGGTAAGTTAGAGGTGTCCTAGTCTACAGACACCCGTATGTATTTTTAAAGCAGGCAGGTGACAGAAGGCGCTTTCACTGGTTCCAAAGCCTGCATTGGAGATTAAAGCCCTCAGCAACTTTCTCAGAATGAAAAGCTCTTGCTTTAATTTCACATTAAATATCTAATATATCACTGATTATACTGCCCCAGAAAGCACTTTAAGATTTACTTAAAATTCTCTGACTTAGAGCCTTCCTTTCCTATGAGTTTAAGTGGACGTCTTACATTTTACATAGTGAACTCAAGGCTACAATTTACAGCATTCCTGATAACTAGTTCTGCTAGTTATCATCCTGCAAAAAAAAAAAAAAATGCATCAAGCATTTGACTTTGTTCTCTTGTCCTTATAGATGACAAAAGAACCTTTAAAGTCTACTTTGGGGCCTGATTTCAGTCAAGTAATCACTCCATTGGAGGATAAAACTATATGGAAACACAAAAGAAGAGACTGGACAAAATCTGCTCTAGCATATTTGTATACATACATTCTTATTCCCTGAAGATATACAGGTTAAACCCAAACACTGTTCCAATGGACTATTAAAACACAGGACTAATATTGTGCTTTAGTAAGTTATCTTGAAGTTGTGAAGTGCAAAACTTCATTATCTACTCACAGTGTACTAACTTCTTTATGACACATAATTTTACCCTAAAATACAAGCAAGTAGAATTAGAATGTAAAAAAAAATGTAAAAGCCTCATATACAGCTGTTGCATATCAAATCTATTTTTACCAGTTTTGCTGCCCTTTCTAGTATATTTCATATTGCAAATGTGTTAAAATGTTTTCTTAATCAACACAGATCATAAAAATCCTGTATTGAGTGATCTGTTGGCTTCAGTCCTGTGATTGTTTATGGTCCTGCTAACCGCATGCATTTGACTTACTTTGATGGATCTAGTGAAAAGGGAAGTAATATTGGCAGGCATTTATTTCTGACAGTCCTTGAAATTTGAAATCCATGTTTAATGCAGTACAATGGATTCTATTAGTGTGATAGTTTTTGAAATGTATTTATAATGCTGCAGTAAAGAATATTTATAAATTAAAGCCCTTTAGATTACAGAAAGGAGCACTTTAAAGAACAATGTGATTGTCAGAAATTGTACCGCCTAAAGTCTCAATTTAGAGAGGAATAAATAGAAAGCTTTGCATTTTAAACCACAATAATTCCCTTTTAGCACCATATTTATGTTTAATCCACAAATTTAAAGGCTGCCATCTGTTCATCTTCTTCCTTTTTCCCTGAGCAGACTGTTGCTGAGAAGTATTCAGAAGACTTTCAAGCAGACTACAAACTATAACTTCAAATGTATGAGGAGAAGACATTCACCGTGATATGATGAACTTATCACTGTCTTATTTATTTACATTTGTGATGTTTTGAAGAAATACACACCTTTTGGCTGTGGACCTTTTGGATTTGGAGAAGGCATACTTACACAGCTGAAGGATGCAGTATTTGAAATGTGCACTCAGAGCTTAAATTTAATAAATGCTTTCATGTGTACCTGTCTCTAATACAATATCTCAGTTCTCCCTTAATGGATTTTAATCTTTTCTCAGGTTATTATTTAATCATTTAAGCCTAGAAGGTTTTTATGCATGCATGTATATACATGTATTAAAAAAATATATATATACATATACCTATGATATGTATGAATTCAGGAGCTAACTGGCTTCCAAACAGACCCTAAATTCAATTTAAAAGGAGTCAATCTCTTTGTAAATGGGAACCTGACATGCTGCCTTGAGACCTGCTCACTTCCTTTCAGCCACTCCTGTACACAATCCTAAGGAACTTCATTCTCTACTGGGTAACAGACACCTACACAAAGCACAGCACTCATAAAATGCTGCTTTTCCTGTGTATTGGAGTTTCAGATTAAGGCTCTAGACCTGTAGGTGCTTGGTAAATGTATGGTTTACAAGTGTAATGCCACTGCTTGCAGAGTAAAGGTAGAAAAGAGAAAGTCAACATATTGCTGACGAGTAGGAGAAGCTGGAACACACCTGCTAATACTAAACAGCCTTTTCAAAATAGGCAATAAATAATATTTGTCAGACTCAAAATTACTTCAAATAAAGATATGGAATAAAAAAAACAGGTTCTGTTAAGCACACTTACACGTAAACCTCATTTTTTGAGTGTATACCTGTTACTGTTCTTGATAAAAGTTCGCAGGATTAGGTAGAGAGATTGGGATAAACATTTTCCCTGCAATTTATGTATCAGTAGACGAACCACGCAATTTCCTATCCAAACTGGTGAAGTTTATTTTTGAGATTTCATAGTCTTCTGAACGGTGTAAAAACTAAGCTGCAAGCCTGGGGGTAGACAAGATAATTCATGGGCAGTGATTTTTTTGATTTTTTTTTAAGGCAAGCAATATCGCTACTTCAACTTTGCCAGAATTATTTTTATAATAAATCAAATAAGAATAATATTAAAAAATAATGAAAAAAAACCATAAGAAAAAAGCTTCTTTACTGTAAGAGTGGTCTCATGCTGGAGCAGAATGCCCAGCAATGTGGTAGAATCTTCACCATTGGACATAATCAAAAGCCATCTGGACAGCGTTTGGGCAACATACTTTAGGCTTTCCCTGCTCTGGGCAGGTGGTTTAGACTAGACCATCTCCAGAGATCCTTTCCAACCTCAAACATTCCATAATTCTATGACTCTGATGGCATAATGTGCTATTGAACAAGGTTTGATTCTGTTTGGAGAGGCAGATGGACTCTGCCTACTCCTTTATTAAAGCCTCCTAGTGAACATTCTAATTTTGTTGTCACTTTAATAAAGCCATCAGCTTTGCAAAACACATTCCATGCCATTCTTAAGGATTTTCTTCTTAATAAAACGTATCAAAATGCACATAAAGTGAACAGTCTAAGCTTAAAAAATGAAAACCATCAAAACCCATCAAATATTCCTCCTGGGTTTCCATCAAAGCCATTTTAGTAACAGCATCAGTTTGTACGAGTGAAGACTGAGGCATTCAAATGCAGAGGCATTCAGTTACATCAAAACTTTATAAAATTAAGCAGAAGTTGAAAATCCCACATATCAAACAAGTTACTGTTCCTCCATAAAATGTGGAACAAGGAGAACTGTAAGTTTCCAGTAATTCTTCTGTCAAGGATATACAATCACTAAACAAGACTGCTGTAAAGATCTAAGAAAAACCACTTTAACAGCCATGAAGCAAAGTACTAGGTGGAGTTAACTAAAATCTGTCTAAACAGAACAGTTCACTGTGCTGGTGAATGTCCTCCATGGAAGGGAGCAGGAGACAGAGTACACCAGTGCTGTACAGACCGGAAAACCTTGCGTTAATTTTGCTGACATGACATGGAATCTGGGACAGCTGATGGTATCACACAGGGAATACAAACAGCTTTTGGAGTTACAGGACCAAGGCTAGAACAAGATAAAAGCTGAGCTGGTTTGAATGTAGCTGGCCTGAATAGTACAGAATATAAGCTACCCAAACAGTTCATAGGCCAACATTAATCAAGATGTTATTTTGTTATACTCTAGGGTAAAACCTTAGCTTACTCCTTCATGCCTCAGTTGAAACTTTAAATAGCTGGTAGGTCTTTTTTTTGTTCAGTGTTTGCTAGTGAATTCCCCTACACAGCAATAATACCCTGCTTTCACAGAGGCTTTAAAGAAGCAGAAGATATTTAAGCATGATCTTGCAAGAAAGCTCAAAATTCCAGCAACAATAATGCATTTTAAAATCCAGTCTACTACATTCTTAACTGTTCAGCATTTCATTCAGAAAGCAAGTAAAGCTCTGTTATAAGCTGAGCTAACAGTATTGTTGAAGAGTCCAAGAAGGGAAATAAGAAATGTAATTTTTCACCATAAATTATTACCTTATGGTCAATTTGTGCCTTATTTCTCAAAGGGACAAGGTTTCTTGATGCTGGGAATCTTGAAAAATCAAAAATAGTGGGAAATACTATTTTATTTGTGATCTTTTTAACTATTTACCTGAATAAGGAGCAATGAA
Organism: Chamaea fasciata; assembly: GCF_029207755.1. NCBI lineage: Eukaryota > Metazoa > Chordata > Aves > Passeriformes > Sylviidae > Chamaea > Chamaea fasciata. The sequence goes on along the minus strand of NW_027094087.1, from coordinate 77,969,909 downwards.
GGATCATTCTCATCATTTTGACCAAAGAGCTGTTCCTAAGGATAGCAAACTAAAAAAATAGATGCTGCTGACTTCTTCAGGGCAGAACTGCAGTAACTCAGGTTGAGTGCCTAAATTGAACACATGCACGCCAGATTCTCCAGGGCAACTGCAATCATCTTATATGGTTTCAATGCTCTGTCTTGCACTGCTTGCTGTTAAACCGAAAATGAGAGAAGAAATTAAGAAAAAGGAAGTGTGGGGAAACACCACTATAACCCTTCTTCTGAGAGCTCCATACCTACTGAAAGCAAACTATGTCTAACTTGAGACTTGAGACTCTCCTTAAAGTGTGAAATTAAGAAAAACACACTCCATCTCCTTCATTCTGGTTCATCAATGTTGACAGAAGTCACAGACACTCAAGAATGTGAGTTTTTAACCCATCCCAGTCAAAGTTACTCATGAACATTAGCTCGGCGTCTCTTGCTGTCATTTGTCTGATGTTGCTCTGTGACCATTTCTGTTATGGTTACACGCTTCTGAGTAAAGCCACTACTAGCCAGAGCCATAAAGGGCAGATAGGTGGAAGCCAACTGGGCTGCTCACCTCATCTGATTCACGTGGGGCCCCAATAATACCAGGGTGCTGCTCAGCATGCGCAGAGCAGAACTTCAGACTATGGGAGAACTTTGTGGTAACCACCGTTAAGATGACTGAGCACTTGGACACCCTGAGGCTAAAGAGCAACAGGCAGAAATTTAGCAGCTTCTGACTTGTATTCTATGCCAAAATGATTAAGTCTTACTTTGGGTCTGAAGTTTAATTCTGAATTGCTAAATGATATTTTGTGACCTTTTTTTACAAGCTCAAGCATAATTTCAAAATGAATATTTCATGAATTCTTTTAGTCATTATAGGCAGTCTGAAATCTGATCAAGCCCTGTGTTCTTTCATAGGTGGTAAATCAAATTTCAACAATGGCAATCCCAATAAGATCAGCTCCTTGGGATGTTTTTAAAATTTGTTTACATTACTCTTCAACTACTTAAGAGACACTTAGGGAAAGTAAGGATAATAAAGCAAATAAAGTTCAAATAAATTCAGAAGTAAAACCAAGGCTTGAAGGCTATTGAAATTCAGTAAGGAAACATGTAGAATAAATAGATGCTTTGAATTCCCCATTTTTTTAGGAGTGAGCAGGTCTAGGAAACTTTGCTTTGTTAATTACCTTTAATCAAGGAAGATCTTACTGTGTTTGCAGATTATGTAGCAGAAATGAAAGTTATAGCTAAGGTTGAGAATTCTCTGTGCAAATCTTATGAAATTTTCCAAAATTTTCTTTTAAATGGACATTTTTGCCATGGTCAATTTCAAACGTGTTGAAGCTTGAAAGAAGAATAGGGAAATTCCTTTGTCTGGCCTTGATTTGTAGAGATAAGAGGTAAATCTTTACTAAGAAATATCTTTTCTTTTGACTTATTTAACATTACCGTAAAGTAACATTGTAAGATTAACTCCAAAATTCTGTCTTTATCTATATGTTTATGACTTGCTTTGTAGGTCAGTGTGAATTTTCTAAATTAGAATTAAAACAGACTTCAGCCCTAAAATTAAACATTTTACAGACTTTAAAGGACTAACAAGTTCTTTGCAAAATTATATCAGCAATTTTATAGATACCTGTTTTCCAGTTCATCCTCACATGCCTGCTATATGCCACTCAAGTTCTAAAATGTTCATAATTGCTTTTCATGTGCCAGGTGTGAAAGTCAATTTCTGGTTAAATAAATAGCAAAGCAAGAAAGGGCTTTTTCTTGCAAACAGGAGATCTTCACCATCTGCACAATTCTACGAATGAAAGACTACTGTTTCACCTTAGCACACAGGCAGCTCCATCAAGGTATCACGGGCTAAACCCTTCTTCCAGCATTAGCATCACCTCATGCAAGTTGTGCTCACAGACAGGTTGTCAAAGAGAGTTCACTCTTCTGCTGCAAGTATGGGTCCCCATTAGCAGCTTGTGCTTCACAGAGTGAGGGCAGGTAGTAACAATATGTTACCAAGTACAACACCAGGTAAAAGGACATGTGCCAAATACATAAGGAAACGTTCTATATAATACAACCACATGTAAGGAAATGAAACCCTTCTTTTTGGGAACTCATTAAACAGTATCTAAATTACTGCAGCGTATTTTGAACCCCCCTCCAACACATGACAGATGCTAACATGTGAATTTAGTGGCAGGCCACCAAGGTGGTTGGAACTGGAGCACTTGCTCCATGAGGAGAGGCTGAAGGAGCTTGGCTATTTTAGCCTGCAAGAAGGATGGGTTTGGGGACACCTAGGAGCAGTCTGCCAGATTCTCTGAGGAAGCTGTCAAGAGGACAAAGTTGGGCTATTCCCAAGGGTGCATTGCAGGAGGAGAGACAGATGAAAAGAAAGGGTCCAAGTGCATGTCAGGAAAAAATCTTTCAGCACGAGGACAGTCCAGTACAGAAACAGGCTTACCAGGGAGGCTGTGCAGTCTCTATCTTGGGAGGTTTTCAAGACCCAAACGGATAAAGCCTTGAGCAAGCTGGTGTGATCTCATCTCTGAGCCTGGTTTCAGCAGATCAGTCAGACCAGATGGCCTCCTGAGGTCCCTTCCAACTGGAAAATTGTTCTATCGAGAATTATTTTTCAGAGACCAGTATATTCATAGAAAAAAAATGTTACACAAAAGTCACATCTGCTGGCAAATGTTGATTTCCTTTGTTTAGATATAGCTGCAATGTTTCACTCTTTGCAACTGTCAGTTTTCATTTATGAGATGCTATCAACAGCATAATGCTGCCTAGCAACTTATTCCAAGTAATGAAACGTTAAGTGGGGAGGAAGAGACAAAATGGGAAGAGTATTATTTGTCAGCACAATTATTCTTAAATTGTTTTGCTCTCCAAATTTTTTCTCATGAAACATCAGCTGACTGCTATCAAAACCAGAAAACACTAAAATTAGGTGCTTAAATTTACTGGAATTGCTAATCCTGGTAATACATGTAAGTAGTGCTGGTAGGACTGCATCTGTAATCCTGAGGCCAGCTCCCTAACTGGCTTATTAGTTTTGGTTGCCAGCATCAAATAGATATAATTTAAATGAACCTAATACAATTTATGCCATACACTTTCCTTCAGCTTTCTGGGTTATTTTGCTAAGGGCTTTGTCTTTTGAACCATTTTCCACATCTTCACCATCTCTGGAAAGTTATAGGCTCACATTATTCCCTATAATCCAGTTTCATCTAAACATAAATTTGACACAAATTTACTTTTTTAAAAAATTTGTTCAAGAAGATAAAATACAGATTGGAACATATCAATATGATTTACAGAAACAATTTTCCAAGTATTTCTTTATCTGTTTATTTATAGTATCTCTTTCATAGAATCATTCAGGATGGAAAAGATCCCTAAGACCATTTACCCCAACAAGTGAAGATATTTTTATGAATTTATTTCACTGTGGAGCTCGAGTCTGGGCTTTTACATGGCTCTTCAGTAATTTTGAAATTAACCAGACCACCCAGTGAAGTAGGGGCAAAGAAGTGCACTAGTACTAAAAAAAGCCCTAAGATGTACAAATAGGGTTTCTTACCAAAATAAGCAACCTATCCTAGCACTTGAAGGGCATAATGAAAAACAAAAACAAACCCCAAACCAACCAAGAAACAAGAAAGCTGAAGCCCGAAGTAAAGCCCTACAAAACTGCCGCAGCAAGAGGCGCCTCGGCCCGCGCTGCTGTCGGCAGAGGAGCAGTGCGGGCTCAGCCCGAGCGACCGCCCGGCGGGCTCCGTCCTGTGCCGGGCACCACTCGTGTGCTTCGGGGCGCAGCGAGCGCAGTTCCGAGCCGCTTTGGGGTGTTTTGCGAGACGGGACCGCCGTGGGGATCACCTCCGGCGGCGGGGCCGCTAAGCCACCTCTCTTCCCAGGCGGATTCTTGATTAAGGCGGGCGTCTGTTCGTTCCGAGGCGCCCGTGCGCGGTCGGCATCGTCTCCTCCGCACCTGCTCCCTCCCCGCCCGCCCCCGCCGCCGTTGCCGAGAGACTGAGCGCGGCCGCCGCCGGGCGGGCCCCGCCGCCCCGATCCATCGCGGGGAGGGCGGCGTGCGAGGCTGGCACAGCACCGCAACACCCGCACACCCGCGGGGGCCGCTCCCGACCGCGCCATGAAGGGAGATGCTGGCGGTAGGTCGGCGGCGGCGGGCGCGGCTCGCTGTCGGAGCGCGGTGGGGCCCCGCGCCTCCCCGGCCCCCTCTCCGGCCCTTCGGTGCCGGCGGCCGCCGCGGCTGTGCCGGGAACGCTGGCGGCTCCCAGGGAAGGGACGGGCGCGGACAGAGGCCCGCCTGGCTCCGCCGCAGGGGGAAGGGGCGGCGGCGCCCTCCGCATCGCCCGCCCCGGCCCTCCTTCCCCCGCGGTGGGAGGGGGCGCTCCGGGCCCTCCGCCGCCGGCCTTACCCCGCGCCCCGGGGCCCTCCGCAGCCTCGTCACTAAGGCGCTGCGGGGCCGTGCGGCCAACAGGCCTCTTCGGGGGGCACTCATTTCATGGGATGGTTGTGGACGGGGACTGGGGTGGCCGCGGAGAGCTCTCTCCCCGAGGGGAGCGTTCGGCTGGTTCGCAGGGGTTGCGGGCTTGGCGTGGTTGGAGGGAGCAATGTACCCGGGCCTGGGCTAAATCTATTTAACATGCAGTGTCAGGGGTTCGTACATCGAATAGAGTGAGATGCTTAATATTTGTTTGTTATTGACATCTTTTTAGTTTAGTACTCACAGTAAAATCAGAGACCTATTTCTAGAAAGGATCAGGTTTTCTGATGGCCTTAACATGCAAACGTGGCTTTTAAGTCATCTATGATTTGGTAGGTTAACCATTGTTGCATCCAGGCATATATTTATACCGAGAAAACACTAACTAAATGCTGTTTGAGTCTTTTGTGTTTGTCTTAAGCATCGTCAGTATCCTGAATCATTTTGTTGTTCCTTTTCGTTTTCCTTTCCTTCCCAGCAGCCCCACTCCACCTGCTCTCTGAGTGACCGGCAGAGAAATGATACATATTAACAATGAATTACAAAAGCTGAAGTTTCTTAACTTCGGGGAGGGGGCGGGAAATCACATTTCTTTGAGGTGGTCTCACTGAATGCTAGAAGTTTCCAGCTCTCAAGTATATACATATGCCTTTGGAGAATTTTAGGAGCAGTTGGGTTTGTTTTCATTTGGTGGAGTTGTTTTTTTTTTTTGTTTTACCACGTGAGCTTGGTAACTTTCAAAACTATAACGATTGGCATGTCATTTGTGCTTTAGTCTTCTTGTTTGGTGCATCTGTTGTATTTTAATCTGAAATGTGGTCCATCACAGTTCATTGTCATTTAAGCTATACCGCCTGGAAACATAACTTACTCTGATTTAACTTATTTCCAGCTACAGGATACTGCTGGTACCATGAACACTATGTAGATCTGTATGGCATTCATCCAAACCTAAGTATTGTGTCAAAGACATTTTGTGTCTTAAGCCTTCACAGTTAAAGATGAATACTATCACACTGTGCTGTAGGGACTAATGGGCTGCTGGACCTGGCCCTAGGAGACTTCTACAGATAAGAATCTCTTCTTGAGGCATGAGTATCTCATGATGAGATAAAACTGGTACTGGCTTCTGGGGAGTTGGGTTTCCTCTCCACCTGCCTAGGTATTTAGGAGTTGAGTCTGTTACAAATAAGATTTCTGATGTGCTTATGAGTGAACTAGAGATGTTGCATTCAAAAATAATTTTTACTGTGCTGCTAATAGAATGCTTCCATGGTTGGATCTCCTATGGGTTTTGACCACAAAATCTTTTGGGAATAAAGAGCAAAGTCAGCCTAATGTGGGTGTTACAAGTTGAATCATATTTTCTTTCTCTTTCAACCTTTTTCAACCTTTCTCTGTTCTCCCTTTCATTACCTTCATAGCATCTTTTATTTCAACTGAAGCTTCCTGGATTGGTTAAATACTGATAAATATCTTGCTTTGCAAAATACCAGTCCTAAACTACAATTGCAAATTTTCTTGGTTCTACTAGGTAATTTCTTTTTCCTTTCTTTATTTTCTGGGATATTTTCATCCATTATCTCTTGTCTTTTTTTTCTTTTTTTTTTTTTTTTTTTTTTTTTTGGTCTCCCTTCATGGTGAGGACAATCAAGTAGGGAAACAAGTTGCTCAAACAGCCTCCTTTGTTGAAGGTTTTCAAGACCAGACTGGAGTAATCTGGGTAAATGCAATAGCCTGTGCTGTCACCAGAGTTAATACTGCTTGAGGAGGAGGTACAACTGGAAACCTTCTGAGGTCACAGAACCAAATGTTGGTTTTGGTTGTAAGAGACCTTAAATATCATCTAGTTCCAGCCCCACTGCTGTGGGCAGGGACACCTTCCATTAAACAAGATTGCTCAAAGCCCTATCCAGCCTGACCTTGAATACTGACAGGGATGGGACATCCGCAACTTCTCTGGGAAACCTGTTCCTGTGCCTCAGCACCCTCACAGTAAAGAATTTCTTCCTAATATCTAATCTAAACTTCCTTTATCTTAAGGTCATTTGCCCTTGTCCTTTCACTACATATCTCTGTGAAGGTCCCTCCCCAGGGACTGTAACCCCCTTTAGGTACTGGAACACTGCTCTGTGGTCTCCCTGGCTGAACAGCTCCAACTTGCTCAGCCTGTCTTCATAGGAGAGGTGCTCCAGCCCATCTTTGTGGCCTCCTCTGGATTCATTCCAGCAGATCAATGTCTTGTGTTGCAGGCTCTGGAGCTGGGTCCCTGGAGAGCCTTGGTGGTGTCTCACAAGAGCAGAGTTGAGGTCCTTCCAACTTGAACTGACTTATGATTCTATGAACTCAGTTTTCCTTCTTTTTTCCTTCTCTCCAAAATAATGCCTTTGCTTACAGTACCTTAAGTACCAGAGGTTATGGTGCAACTTCTAGAAACTGCCCTGCAGCAAGGGCATGTCAATTAGTTTGTTTCAAAGGGGAGATAAGAAGATACAAATAGAAAAAGTCCTAATTCTGTTTTCTGGATTTCAAGTTTAAAATATATAGGCATTAACTTTCTTGATGGCAGTTTCTTAAAAGAATAGAAAAGGAAGAATTTGGGAAGGAAAGATGATCAAGAATATATATTTTAGAAAAAATTGTAACAAATCAAAAAGAATATAAGCACCATTTGTTTTAATTTTTATGTATTTAAATAGTGAAAAGATGCATATACAAGGTTCTAGGCACACTAGCATGTAATTAATGATACAACATGTAGGAGAAGGGAATACAGGTGACCTCGCCCCTGATAAGTAACAGCTGTGTTAATTAACCAGTTCAGCCTAGCCCCTGATAAGTCCCAGCTCTATTCAATAAAGGTAAGTGTGATGAAAGGGAGTGGGTTAGCTGGTGAGGGGACATCTTGAAGGAGGAGGAACCTTGAGGAAGAAGGAATGAGAGGATCGTGGGAAATCCTGAGGAGAGAAAATCAGTGCTGTGAGGTCAGTCTGGGTCTGCTGTTAGAGCCTCTTGTTGTCAGCCTGCAGCCATAGTCTAGCTAGGTAAAAGCCTGCAGTCATAGTCTGCAAACTAATACATACAGTTACCGTTTAGCAGGCAATAACCAGCAGTCAAAGGCTGCAAGGGAAACCTACAGCAGGAGCCTGCTGTAGCCAGAGTCAGGGGACAGTTTGAGTCAGGATGGCTGATCTGTAAAGAGGAATAAACCAGGACCCTTTTCATGCTGTGTGTCACAAGAAGTCTGTGTCGGCCGATTTTTACCCTCTAGCAAGAGGGCTACTGCAACACAGCAAAATCCTAGAAACATTAAAATAACTACTTAAGCAGGCATGCTGCTAGCTGTCTACCTACAGAGAGGCTCCTTTCCACCCCTATATCTTTCTGAGAAGGAAGCCTTCATTCCTTTCTTTAAAACCCTGAAAAATTGATCCACAGTACTCAGAGCAGGTTACTGAATTTGGAGTATTATAGAGAGAGGATGGGTTGCTCCCTGAATCCTCTCAAACAGTCACCTGGTAGTGCCTGTCCCCTTACTTTCACAGAAGGCTAAACACAATTTCCACCTGGATGTGGGTAATGCTGCAAAAGCAAATTCCAGAACACTGCTCTCTCTTTTTTTTCCAGCATGATTCTTACTAAGGATGTTGCTACATGACTTTTTGTCAGCAATGAGCTCTGACATATATTTATATCAACTACATTGCAGTTGACCAATCCTAGGTCAGTAAGTGGTGGATAGGTGGCCCACAGTCAAAGTGAGCTTTTGAAGTAAACCAGCTGTTAAACTGTGCAAATGTATTTGTGAAGGAAGCACACTGCCATTGGTATTTTCTCTGCATATAATTACTGTGCATTCAGTGGCCATCGTTACATTTTAACATTTTATCACCCATTCTGACAGTGTAATTGTAGGACTTGGAAAGGTATCATTGCTGACTGGTCTTGCCAACAACCAGCCTGTTAGGGGGAAGTGGAGGGTGCTCACCAGACTTGTGCCTTGGTTTCCACTGAAAAAAAAGCACTGTTTGCTTTTGCTTTTTGCTGACGACTTGTACAGGGAAGTAGCTGCTTCGTGCTTGGATGTGTTCCATGTTGGGCATACATGGGAAGCTGGGGCTTTGGAATGTGAGAGTGTACCTCCTCTTTATTTCAAAGGTCACTTTGGAGTACCAGGATCTCTATTTTGTATGTAAAAGAAGTGTAGTGGAATGTGACATAAGCATCATTGGAAAAATCATCTTCAGTGGTTCTAGCTTTTTTTTTTTCCACTCAACCAAATCTCTTAATTAAAAAAAAAAAACCAAACCAAAAAAAAAACCCCAAAACCCAAACAAACAAAAAAAACCACAAAACAAAACAAAAAAACCACCTGGGAAAGCTAAGCAATTCTGTTTTCTGTTTAAAATTAAAAAGTTTAATTTGTGGCTGCCTTTGTATGCAATGAGATATTTGATTCTGCTTGCTGAGTATTATTTTGGTGACATCTGAGAGGAAGAATTTATATGTAAGAAATAAACATTGTAAGAACATGGCCCTTAGTTGATAATAAGGCAAAACACAGGAAATGGGATGTGAGCAAAGAGCTGAAGTGTAAACACCTGTTTTCAGACTAGGTGTTCTTATATTGGCAGCCTCAAGCAATTTTTAAACCTTTCTCAGTTGTAAAACTCAGTCCTGGTATTTTTAGTCTGGGATCCTGTTAGTAAGTACATCATCAGTTATTCTTTCCTGCCTATATCAAAATGATTTGAAAATGTGAATGTAACTGATTTTGGGGATATTTCCTTCAGTGTACCTTCTTTGTGGTGAAACAGCATTGTTTTTAATAAATACTAAGGTTTGGTCAGTTATTAGCAGTGTATCATACTTAAATAACAAAGAGATCTTTCAGAACATTTCATCAGATGTAATAGTGATACCACACAGAGAAAAAGGTACTGAAATAAGCTCATACTTGAAATTAGTTATGAGTTAATAGCATCTGTGGTGGCATGTGCCATGTGATTGTATCCATGGGAATTCTGTCTTTACCCTTCTAAAATAAATATACTGTTATAAATATATATACTGTTGTGTATACAACTTGCTCACTTCAGATTTTTGCTACATGAAAACAAATACTAAAATGCCATTTAACTGTACCTGTACCCAAAATCAGGAACCTGTGGTTGCAGGGATCTGGCAATAGAGAAACAGTGTCAATTTGCAAACAAGGGAAGGAGAAGGCTAATGATGAAACAATGGGAACCTGGATTTTTCCTATAGCCATGTAATGCATGCTGAAGTTAAGAGCAATCCATTTCTTTAAGGTGACCTGTACTTTGGAGCTTTTTTAACGTATAATATGGAAATGGGGTTTTGTCATCATGCTGTGTGTATGGGTGTTCACATCATTTTCCTGTCACCCATTTTAGCTCTCACATTTGTTATTATTGTCTTGGAGTGTGTGTGCCACTTTCTGTGTCCCTGCTCTGGGAGAAGTTGGAAGCGGAGTTGACGTTTTCAAAGAAGAGAGAGTTGAAGAGAGTGCTTGTAGGTGGCCTGCCTTGGGAGGATCTTCAGGCAGTGCTCACATGATCTCAGGTGACAAAGTCTATAGGCAGTGAGAAAAAAAGTATGTTGGAAGCCAGGCATTGCTGATTCCAAGGATTTGTCTGATTTTTGAACTTTCTCTCCATAAGTGGTAGGTAGGAATATCTGCTTCGTTTTCCTGTTTATATTTCTGTGAAGTCATTTTTCAGCTGCCTTCTTTGTCAGACAGAGCCTTTATAAGCATGTTTTCCTGACTTCGTGATACAGATCTTTTGAGCAGATTATGCTACATACACTGAGCTTGCTTTATAAATGAGACTCAGATTTCTCAGCTTTTGATGTTGTGGAGGATCAGCTACTTTTTAAAATTTGTCTTTTGATTTTTTTGGGAACTGCATATTTCCATCAGAAGGAGTGTCTTGCACTTAGTGGGAATATTGCGAACTGGGTTATACCTTCTTTTGACTCTTTTTTGCAAATTGGATTATACCTTTTCCCCCCCCCCCACTCCCCCGAAGTGCACAGTGAGTCTTATGTCCACCTCAGCCATTGTCCTGGCATACTTTCATTTCAGAAGAAGCTGCAAATTTAGTGCGTGCGGGTGGTTTAGAAAGTGTAGAGGTTGCAGAACATGCCTGCAATTTCAGAGATAGAAAGGAAGAGAACAAGGCTGCCGTAGTGGATCTGAAGAGGCTCAGAGTGTGAGTAATGTCTGTTTAGTTTTATTCCTTTTAATTTGCCGTTGTTTCTAAAAATAGAGGAGAAATTTAAAAGACACTATGTTGCTCCCTGAAAAGGTTGACACCTGCAAGGTGAGTTTTCATTGCTACTTTAAGAAAGTACTCCAAAGAAATGTGAAGTGGTTGTAGCCCCAAAACTCCATATTTTCCTGTCTTAAAGCCTGTCTTTGCCCTGCACCCAGTATGTCTTAAACACACTGCAGCTAGAAATACATCCTAGGGAATGTATTAAGCCTTTCACATTAATAACAGGTTGTGATCAAAGAAAGACCTAATGACGTGTGTTGGAATCAATGCTGGAACTGCAGGAGTGGATTTGTATCAGGGTTAGGGAGGACTCCATCCTCCCCATTAGCCCAGCTTGGTGTGCTGCTCACTGCGTGTCACATGCTGGAAGGAGCTCGTGCGCAGCTCCCCTTCTCTTCATCCTTTAGCTGGTTTTTCCCTGAAGAAACATGTGCAAAAAGGATTAGTAGTCCAAGGGTTAAAATTCTTTACACAAATGACAGAGTCCTGAAACTGTAGCACATGGAAAAGCCTGCATCCCCTGGTAAATTAAAAGTAGTGAGAACAGCAAAAAAAGTTGCATAAAAGCTTGAAAGCAGCTATGCTATATTTTGGAAAATCTTGCTAAAGACCATTTACAAAATATTACTGGTTTGTCATCTTCAGTCTGGATTTTTGTGTGCATTTCTGGTCATTTCAATAGAGAAGAAAGCAAGCTGATTCTTATATTCCATAACATTTCTTCACTTCCAGTTGGTTTTAAATACATGGAGATTTTTTTTTTTTATTCAAGGCTGCCTCTTAAAAATAAGAATTCTAATCTCTTTAGTCACAACACTGATTAGCTCAGTTGGTCAGAGCATGATGCTAGTAATACCAAGGCTGTGGGTTTGATATCCATATGTGCCATTTACTTAAGAGCTAGACATGATGATCCTTCTGGGTCCCTTCCAACTCAGAATATTCTGTGATTTCTGTGTTTTAAGTACGTGGACTGAATCCATTGTGGGAATTTATTATGAATATCTGAAATTCATGTTATTTTCTGTGCCTGGACCAATTAAAACTTACTCGAACAAAGAGGCACTGGGTAAAATGAAAAGTGGGAATTTTATTAGAAGGGTATAGCTAATCTTCCTACACATCAAATATATAAATAAGAAATAGTGAAAAAAAGCATAAAAACATCTTAATCTTTCTAATGGACTGTTGATAATTATTTGCTTTCTTACACAAATGGACATAGCTTGTTATTTAGATCATCATTTATTTAAAAAAAAAAAAAAACTCAATAAGTGGCAAACAAAAATAGGTTTTTTCATATCCTGAACCTTTTCTCATAATGACTGATTGCACTTATCTTATTAATTCTTTGTGTATTGCTACATCTTTTCTTAAAAGCTTACTAGAGCACAATAGTAGCCATTACCAGAAATAGTAAACATAAAATTAGTATTTTGTTATTTCACTGATTAGCTTTTGAGTAACAATTTCCAAAAGAACATACGTGTAAGAAACATTTTAGGCAGTGTTTTTTTTCCCTAAGATTTTGGGAAATGCAGCTCCCAAGGCATTGCAGTAACTCCTCATCACTATGCTAAATGTAGCCATTTTAAGGTTTCACCACCACAAAAAGCACACCATCGGCTCTGAGACTTGAAGCATTTCTGGTTGTGCTTTGGTCTAAGTAGAGAAAAAAGGTCAATCTATTACAACTGGGAAATAAATAGGAGAAAATGGAAAAAAAAATCCAAATAGGAGGCAGTAGTGAATTCAGTTATAAAATGAAAGTGGGAGCATGAACCTTGAGCATGAACATGGAGAGAGCATGCAATTTCTGTGAATTATATTTCATTCTTCATTTGTTAGAGAAGGGTTATTAATGTATTTGTTTTATTGTATTTGCATGTTTTTAGTGACAGCTTACCAGTTTTACTTGTGCTAAGGTTGCTGTGAATGACCGTTTAAAATTAATATAGGTGTCAGAAGTTATCCCTTTTTTGGTTCCTTTATATTATTTCTGTTTGTTTTTTTAAAAAAAAATTAGTTATTGCATAATGTCAGCTCCTCCAGTTGGGAACATTAGTACTAGACCTCAGGCCTGTTACTGTGTGGTTTGTACAAAAAGCAATGGTTCAGACTTGGTTTTGCAGAAACAGGAACTGACCTCTTGAATCTGAAAGAGAAAACAGAGCAGGGATAGACTTTGAGGGACTTGGAATATGATTAAGGGTTTACATTTGCCATAACAGCTAAAAAGAAGAGACAGGTAAGGAAGCAAGCACAGTGTTTGGACATGAAGCAGCAGCCCATGGGATTGAAAAGGCCAGCTGAGACCAAGCACATGGGCACTGCTGCAGTCCTGAGCCCACTGTTGCCTCCAGGTAATAGAGGACAGTGTTTCCTGCGTTCATGTTTCAGGTGTCATTGTGATACTTGGGACTGTAATTAGAAGGGCCTGTAGTGACACGACAAGGGAGCAAATGGAAAAGGGAAGATTTAGGTTGGACATAAGGAAGAAATTAGTTACGATGAAAGTGGTGAGACATACAAACTGGCTGTTCAGAGAAGTTGTAGTAGCTGTATCGTTGAAAAGTGGACAAGGCTTTCAGCAACCTGATCTAGTGAAAGATATCCCTGCCCATGGCAGGGGAGTTGGGTAAGGTTATCTTTAAAGGTTTCTTTGAAATCAAACCATTCTATGATTCTATCTTATACTAGTTTTGATGAACTTTTGGTTGTCACAGAGCAGTGTCACTTGCAAACAGTTGGTCCAGGACAAGGTTCCAAGATCTTGCTTTCTTCCTCCTCTTCACTTTGCTAGAAAAAAAAAAAAAAAAATCTCTAAGGGGTTGTATTTCATGAAGAATAGAATTGTATTTCATGGGCAGACAGTTACTTCTCAGGAGAGTGTATCTTCCTCATCTGTTTGGATTTGTTTAGACTCTGAGATCCATGAACTGTATCTGTGAGAGTCAATACTAACATCTAACTCACCTTACTGCTCTCATGGCGTGTCCCCTAGTTGTGCCTCAGATGGCTGAGCATACAGAAGGCTCAGTCAGTGTCACCCATGCAGGGATGTCCAGACTTGGCCTGACCTTGCAGACACAACGTATTTTCCTTAGTCTTTCCATGTGCCAACGCATGCCCCACAGACAGCCAGCTGTCTGGCTGTTGGATAGATAATTGTTAACATCAAAAAATTATTAGAAAAACACATGTTAGTAGGAGTATATAGCAAAAAGGCTCTTCTGATTTCAGTAAATAACATTAACATCTATTGGCTGCTTAACATTGCCTGTTTCCCTTTGGCATGTTGGGATTTCTCTTAGCCTAGTATAATAAATGGAAATGTCACCATTTAATTAAATGGCTCCAGGTCAAATTCATCCAATGATTACTCTGTGTTGAAGTTCACAGCAATAGCATTCTTTGCATATTAGAACAAATTTTCTGTCAACATTGCTAAGTTTCTGGTAATTGTGTTGCATACCTTTGTGTAGTTTTTTTTGTAAACGAATGAGAGTCATGTCAGTGATTTATATTAAATAAAATCAAAATCCTATTAATCAGTAAGTACAAAAGAAGTGCGCATGAAAACAAAATGCTTTAGGTTATTTATAAAACAGTTCAAAATGCATTATAAAATTGCTGAAGTGAAATAATGTTTTCTGTTTTTTTTTTTTTTTCTCACCAAGGAGGTTTCATGATTATAGATAAGAGAAGTTAACTTCAGGATGCTAAAAAGGAAACAGAGTTCAAGGGTGGAAGCCCAGCCAGTTACGGATTTTGGTCCCGATGAATCTTTGTCAGATAATGCAGATATTCTATGGATTAACAAACCAGTAGGTATCTTTTCATGTAATTACTAGTTTTAAGTTAAATGTAACTTGAATTGTTGAAATATGACTTCCACAAAAAATTCTGAATTAGATATTAGTCAGAAAAAATTTTCAACTATAGTTGTTAGTGTACCAGTTTATTGTTTTAAAAACATCAAAGACTAAATAAAATTGTTTCTTTTGGCTGTTGCAAAATTATGGGATGATTTAACAGTATTTTCCAACCAGTTCATCTGATTGATTCTTTTAAAACAGCCATCCTTTCAAGGTTTGTGGTTCCTAACATGTTCTTTAAGATTACAAGTTAATAAAATAAACCTGTGAAAAGGATGTTAAAAAGCGAATTTTGTTCCTCAGGTGGTAGCCAGCAATAAGCACTTTTGACTTTCAAACCTCTCCTTTTGAAACATTTATGAATATAAAAGTGTTGTTACTTCGGTTGTTTATTCAAAGTACAGCTCTCATTTTTCTGGGACCATTTAACCAAAAACCTGTCTTGAGAAAAAGAGAGGTGTAAAAGTGTCTAGCAGCTTTAAACTGGCAGAAATTTCATTAGGAGTGGAGTTATTATTAGACTGTACAGTATTAAGAAAATGTCTTTACCATGTAAATATAGTTATTACGACTGAGTTATTTATTCAGCAGTGAGCATGGATCTGGGATTCCAATATTGAGAATGATTTCTGATTTTGCAGAGAAGGCATTTTAACATTTCTCTTAGTGTATAATTTTTTACTTTATAAAAGCAGGAAGTAAAATATTCTGACATAATACCTGTTGTTAGAATTGCATTCATTTAAGGAAACCATTATTTTATTTGTAGTAAGGATGTCAGATTCCCTCAGCTTTGCTGCTGAGCTTAACACCTAGAACTATTTAGCATGAATTATTATATGAGTGTTGTCTGTTGTTTAAGTAGAATCTTTAGATTGGCTGCTGTAATAAATTCAAAATTTCATTGCAGAAATATATGATGGGTATTTACTTACATTTCTTATCACACAATGCACGAGGTTTTCATGGAATAATTTTTTCTTGTCATGCTGATGGACTAGCTGTATATTGCTTAGTGTTTGTAGTACTGACACTTTACCGTGGCAGAGAACAAGTTTTGTATCAGCCACACTTTAATACTTGTTTTAATTGTTTCAATTGAAACAAGGTTCAAAACAAAGTGCATGTTAAAGGGATGTTGGAGATCATTCATCAGGTGCTTTCTGCTTCCAAATTATTAATCTGGGCTCAGAGTATGCAAATGATAGAGCTATTCAATTTGGGTCAGGTATCATTACATGTAAGTGAGTGAACAATCAGCATTAAATTAGGTGGCTGTTCTTAAAATCTTCTTGTCTGAGGCATGCTGTAAATGAGTGTACAGTTTTTCCCCAGATGAAAATTTTTGAAAAATGTACTGAAGTGTTTTTTGTTTAAAGATTCTTTTCTTGCTGAAGTATCTTTTCCTTTTTGTTACGATAGGTGTGACCTTATAAACTGTGATTCAATAACTTGCTGACTTCAAGATGTTTCAATCATGTTTTGATTTAAAAGAAAAAAGTCAAACCCCAAACCTCTGTATTGGTACATTCTGTTTTTTATTACACCTTCCTCTGACTGGCAATGAGGAGTGGGACTGAGTCCTAATTAGTTATAGAAATAAACTGCTCTAAAGCAACAAAACTTGATTGAAACAAAAGGGAATCCTGAGAGAAGTAGATGTCTGTGTTATATTCTCTTATATTTATTCTTCTTACGTTTATTCTTATCATACCTGGAAGGATGCTTTTAATCCTATGACTCTCATTTAATTTTTTGAGTTGTGAACTGATTTAAAAATCATTTCTTCTTAAGTGTTGAACTAAAATTTTCCACAAATATTTTATTTAATCTATCCACCCAAATTATAATTTCAACTAATTTTTTCTTATTGCCTGCCCGTAAATGTGATGAGTTGTCATTTGAAAAGAAATTGAATTACAAGTGGCACAAAGTAGAAATGATGCACTCCTAGTTCTCTGTTTCATGGTTGTTAATTCATGTTTTCTGGATTATAGAACCTCACAAATTAACTAATAAAATCATATACATGTCTATTTGTATAATAGCAATTTAGAAGTGCTTTTTTTTTCGTTGAAGACCTTTCATTTGTGGATTGTAGTGTAAAAGGACACAGATGTGCATTTATGAAAGAGTGCCAGGACATGTTATGGAAGCTAAATATTCGAGGGTTTTTTGAACATCAAGGCAATCTTGCAGTATCTCATGTTTGGATTTTGGGGTTTTTTTTCTTTTCAGTGGGTGCACTCTTTACTACGAATTTGTGCCATCATCAGTGTTATTTCTGTGTGTATGAACACTCCAAAAACCTTCGAGCATTATCCGCCTCTCCAGTATGTGACATTTGCTCTTGATACTCTGTTGATGTTTCTTTACACTGCAGAGATGATAGCAAAAATGCATATCCGTGGGATAGTTAAGGTAAGCATTTAAACAGTATTCTCTGTGTGCTTCCAGTGATCTGAATGTATGCTAATGACATTTGGTATTTGTTTTTTAACTTGCCAGCTCTTCTTGCTATGATTGTTTTTAACTGCAGGCAACACCATGGTGTATAAACTGAAAAGATAGATGGATAAAAATGTAGCTTTACTGCTTATTTTATCCACGCATAACAGAATGCAAGCATTCATAATAAAGGTTTCCTATTAAGAAAACAGATTGTTTCATTTTATTAGTATAAAGACTGAAAGGAAAAATAAGCTATGTACATATTAGCAAGAATATTTTGTAAGTGTCTGTTGGTCCATATATGGACTTAGAATTTTGATTTTTCATTTCATATGTCTGGATGTGTTGTTGTATGGTTACTTTACTTAGATAAGAACATGAGTTCACTCTTACTGTGAGCTAGGAGAGAAAGTGATCTTTCTTTGAATACTTTTTACCTTGATGTAGTCCATGTTGGTAAACAAAATGCATCTCTTATCGTATGTCTGCTATTGTTGGTGGATTGTGTAAGTGGACTGGAGGCTGCAAAACTGCAGAATATTTTAGTAATCATTATTTGGTACTGTTATTTTATGGATTGTTTCTAGTCTTCTGCAAAAAGATACAAATTCGGCTTTCATGTATAAAATCCATTTGCAGACCTTACTGACAATGCAATTATGGCACTACTGCACATAATAGATAATGTGTGTTATGTTATCCTTGCTTTTAACTCCTTAAAGGTCAGGTAACTCCAGAGGCAATTGATGTTGTACTTAAAATCTTATTTTTTTCTGAGTTTGCAGATAGCAAACTCGAAAAAACTGAGCTATTGTGTCCTCATGAATATTAAATTATTAATGATTAAATTATTAAACTAATAATGAATATTAATAGTAAAAGTTTAATTGTTATAAATATTAATATTTAGAAAGTTACTGAAATAAGATGATTCTGAGAAAATCTTCATGGGTTGTGTAAAACCAGAGTAATCCTTTGTCAAGCGGTGTTTCTGGCTCCTTCCCAAGCTCTCTTATTCAGAGATGTCCATGAAAAAAGTGAAGATGTGGACACAAGGTTATGTGTGGGGAATTAGTGACCATCGTGAACATTTGAACAATGTTGGAATAAAAAGTTCCTATTACAACCATTACAGCCTTTTCAAAGAAGAGGAAATGTAGATATTAATGCAGAGAGAGAGAGGGAGGGGTGGCCAGCAGTGTGACTTTTGTATGAGGCTTGATTTCTGAGCTTTTGAATATGCCAACTTCACTCATAGTTAACACCTAGGGGCTATGAAAGATATGCTGCTCCATAGCCTATTGTGTTTACTGGGTTGTTTAAATTTGTGGGTTTGGGAGAAAAAAAAGTTAAGGATTGCCATTGTCCTTATTGGGGACTTCACCTTGCGAGAAATTATGTGGGAGCATCATATAACTGGTACATCCTGGGCAAAAAGATTCTTAAAAACACTGGATCACAACTTTATGGAACAGATCCTAAGGGAGGTGACTCAGAAAGATGCCCTCCTTGATCTACTGCTTGTCAACAGAGTCCATCTCATGAGTGAAGTGGAGATCGGCAGCCATCTTGGCAAGAGTTTAAAATCTCTGTTGACAGGAGGAAAAATGACAGCAAAAGCTCAGCTCTGGACATGAGAAGAGCAGACTTCAGGGTGTTCAGGGAATTAGTAAGTGAGGTCCCCTGGGAAAATGTTTTTTGGATATGCTGGGGTCTGTCAGTTCTGGTCATTTTTTAAACATCATCTCCTAATGACACAGGACCAGGCAATTCTCAAATGTCAGAAGTCGAGGAGACAAGGCAGAAGGCCAGCTTGGCTGTAAAGTCTTCTCTTGGAAATAAGGCAATAAAGGAAAGATGTATGACCAGTGGAAGCAAGGTCAGGGGAAATGGGAAGATGCTGCTTGTCACTGTAGGGAGAAAATTCATGGGCCAAAGATCAGCTGGAGTTAAACCTGCCAGAACTGTGGGGGACAATAAAAAGAGTTTTTTCAAGTATATTAATGGCAATAGGAAGTGTAAGCATAACATCAACCCTTAACAGGATGAGAATGGTCACCTCCCAAACAGGGTTATGTGCAAGGCAGAGGTGTTTAACACATTCTTTGCCTCCGTGTTCAACACGGATGATGGACCGAGGGGATCTCAGCCTCTAAACTGGAGAACCATGACTGCGAGAATGGTCACCTCCCAGGTGTCTTTGAAAATGTTCAGCTCCAGCTGGATCCCTACAAATCTATGGAGCCTGATGGGTTATATCAAGGAATCCGCAAAGAGCTGCTGATGTGACCACAAAACCTCTCACAATGATTTTTGAGTGGTCTTGGGAATCTGGAGATGTGCCAGCTGACTGGAAGCTGGCAAACATTGTCCTGATTTTCAGCAAGGGCAAGAAGGAGCATCCCAGAAACTACAGGCCTTTCAGGCTCCCTTGAGTGTCTGGTGGTTATGGAGAAGATTATTCTGGGAGATACTGAAAAAACACCTGAAAGACATTGCCAGCATGGCTTTGTGGGGGGAAAGTCCTGTTTATCAAATCTGATTTCCTTTTATGAGAAGGTAGCCCACCTAGTTGATCAAGGGAAGTGAGTGGATGTAATCTTTTTGGATTTCAGTAAAGCTTTCAGTGCTGTCTCTCCCAGGATCCTTCTGAACAAAATACCCAGCACACAGCGGGACAAACAGATCATGTGATGGGTGAGCATCTGGCTCATGAGTCAGGCACAGAGGGTTACATTGAATGGGGTGACATCCGATAGGTGACCTGTGATTAGTGGGGTTCCACAGGGCTCCATCCTCAGCCCTGTGCTCTTCAACATCTTTATTAAGTACTTGAACACAGGACTGAAAGGAATACTGAGCAAGTCTGCAGACAGGACTAAACGGAGGGGAGCCATTGTCTCCCTTGAGGGCAGGGGAGGCCCTGCAGAGAGGCCTCGACAAAACAGGGGCTGGGCAGTCACAACCCATACAAATTTCAACAAGGGAAAGTGCTGGATTCTGCACCTGGGATGGGGCAACCCTGGATATACGGTACAGAGAGGGGAATGAGATGCTGGAAAGCAGTGCCATGGAAAGGGACCTGGGCATCAAGGTCTACAGAAAGCTGAACATGACTCAGCAGTTTTGAGTGCCACAATATAAGAGATTAAACTATCAGAGATTGTCCAAAGGAGGGCAACAGAAATGGTGAAGGGCCTTGAGGGGAAGCTGTGTGGGGAGCAGCTGAGGTCACTTGGTCTGTCCAGCCTGGAAAAGAGGAGACTGGTGGGATGGGAGACCTCATTGCAGTCTACAACTCCTTCATGAGGGGAAGAGAAGGGGCAGACACTGATCTCTTCTCTCTGGTGACCAGTGACAGGACCTGAGGGAATGGCCTGAAGTTGTGTCAGGGATGGCTTAGGTTGGATATTGTCACCCAGAGGGTGTTTGGTCACTGGAACAGACTCCCCAGGGAAGTGGTCACAAGCACCAGCCTGACAGAGTTCAGGAAGAGTGTGGACAGTGTGCTCAGGCACATGGTGTGACTCTCAGGGCTGTCCTTTTCAGGGCTGGGAATTGGACTCAGTGATCCTTATGGTGCCCTTCCGACTCAGCTTACTCTTTAATAATAGAGTAGAATAGTTTGAAGGGACCATTGGAAGGGAATTACAATCATAAATCATGATCTAGTCCAACTGCCTGACCAATTCAGGGCTGACCAAAACTTAAGGTATTTTACTAAGTGCATTGTCCAAATGCCTCTTAAACACAGGGTTTGGGCATCAATCATCTCTGTAGGAAGTCTGTGCCGGTGTTTAACCACCCTTTTTATGAAATGCTTCCTAATTACCAGTTTGAACCTTCTGTGACACAGTTTTGAACCATTCCCACACATCTTGTCACCAGGCATGAGGGAAGTCAGCACCTCATTCTCCACTTCCTCCCTTCAGGAAGCTGTAGGAAGCAACAAGGTTATGCCTCAGCCTCCTGTTCTCTGAACTAGACAGACCTAGAGTCCTTAGCCACTCTCCACAAGACGAAGTTGTCTCTGATTGTTGTATGATGAGCTTGTCTTTGAAGCATGTCTGATGAGTCTGGTCACACAGAATTAATAGCTGCCTGGAGTTGGTCCCATTGCCTCATTTCATGTTATAAATGTGTAGATAAAACAGATTATTTCTTTTGTGCACTGATATTTTGCTCTTCATTTATTAGATAAAAATACAGTAAAATATTAGGTAAAACCACTCTTATGCAAGGAGAGTTCAAGTAGAAAATGGTTGCATTTATTATTTTAACAATTAAGGATTTGATTAAAACCTCATGTCCTCATTCATCAGTAAATATAATTACACTGAAATTAAGTGCCTTCTTTGGAGCCATTTGGGGAACCACAGAATAGCTTAGATGTAAGGGACCTCCAGACATCATCAGGGCTGACCTGCTGCCCAAAGCAGGTCCAATTAGATAGCATTGCCCATGGCGTGGGTTGTCCAGATGAATCTCAGACTCCTCCAAGTATGAATACTCCACAAGCTCTTTAAACAGCCTATTCCAGTGCTTGACCAACATTATGCAAAAAAAATTCTGGTAATGATTAATCAAAATTTTCCATTTTTCTTTCAATGCAGTTCAGTGAATAATCCTTTTTAGTGAAGTATTTGACATATCCTTTTGATTATTGTTTCCAGGGAAAATATTTGTTTAATATTATAATTTTGCCAAGAGCATATTGATCCATGGACTGCCAAAGATAGTGGCAAACGAAGTAAATGAGGCACTGGGTAGAAACCTATTTGCATTTATTAAAGATGTTTGTATATGGAAGATCTTTATATAAGGCAATTTGTTACTGCAATGTCCTAATTTAAA
The DNA here is from genome assembly GCF_029207755.1 of Chamaea fasciata. Taxonomy (NCBI): domain Eukaryota; kingdom Metazoa; phylum Chordata; class Aves; order Passeriformes; family Sylviidae; genus Chamaea; species Chamaea fasciata. The sequence goes on along the minus strand of NW_027094087.1, from coordinate 77,947,879 downwards.
TTCATTTAAGTCTTTTAGTGAGCGTAGTATCGATAAATGCATTGCTGTATGGTTCTACTGAACTTTATCATGAATCAGTATTTCTGTAAATGCTTTAGGAATTGAATTGCTGAAAAAACCTTTGAACCATGATTAATACAAAATTACAGTCCAGCAAGAAACCTAATTTATGGAGAAGTTAGGCACCATCCACTTAAGTCCCAATTAATAACAATGTAAGTATAGCTGAGCTAGGAAGATTTTTGAAAATGTCTAAATAACACCTCTGAGGACAAATGAAAAATACTCTTTGGTTTCTAGGGTGTTTTAGAACAGAAAAGTAGTTTCTGAAACAGTTTGCCTTTTGTCTGTAAAAAGTTTCCCTTTTCCCTGTGTAAACTAAGCAACAAAAGAAACCAGTGCCTCCATCCAAGAGTTTTGTTATCCCAGAAGAAAAGTTAAAATGAAATGTTGCAGTGGTATTGTGTTTTTTATTACTCATGTTTCCTTCTGGGTTATTGTTGCTGTGCCAGTAAAATCTATCCAAGCATTGGGCTGCCCATGCAGCTATTGCCACATGTCATGAACAACTGAGCTAACAGTTTTAATACACTGTCTGTCTTTACTTTGAAACTTGTATCTGAAAAATTAAATACAGGCTGTAATTTCTTACTGATTGAAATATCATTAAAAACATTCCAGTACAGTCTGCCAGTAATGTTGTCTGTAATGTTGCATTGTATAAAATATATTTTACAAGCAGTAAGAATTTGCAGTGGTTTGTGAAGTATTATATGAGACGGAGACAGAATTAGAGCAAGTCACTTTGTTTCTTCGGACATATTCTTGCATTCCAAACAATAATCTTCTATATTGAATTTAAAAAAAAAAAAAAAAAATTCTATATTGAAGAATGATGGCTTGGGATAGTAAATGTAATTTTAAAAATGTAATAGTGCCTAGTTTAAGCTTACTGAATTCAATTTGATATTGATATTTTCATGATCTTTTCAGTTCAGAATTCCACTTCCTTCAACTGATCCTAGATGCTCTTTAGTTCCCAGAATATAAACAGGGTTCAGTGACTCTCAGTTTCTGATTCCTGTCGTGTTTCATGCTCCTTGGTCAGAAAGAGCTTTGCAAGAATCAGCTGCGTTAAGGAAGTACTGTCTGTCAAATGAAAGCAGATCAATCTCCTTCACTTTATCATCGATAAAATTTAAAGTGCTTTCCAAATTACATGCAGTTTATGTCTACTGCATAACTTACTGATTGATTGGCAGGCTTCTGAGAGCACCGTGAAGGAACTACTCTTTGGGTCTGTCAAAATAGTTCATGAGTCAACCTGGAACTTAACTGACAAGTCTTACGGTCCCTCAGAATCAAGGCTCACATTGATGTGCCCACTCATATGTCACATAAGAGCATGACTCTATGTGCTTGACACAAGTCTGTTCTCTGATTTAAGGAAAGTTTCCAGAATTATCCCCTCCTCGAAAAAGGAGCTGGGGTGGAATTGAAGAAATGAAGGATAACTTTCAAGTCTAAAACAGATGTGTTATTAGTGGAGCATTGGACTTCTCAGAGAAAGAGGACATCCTAACCTGTGACAGAAGGTCTTTATTTCTTTTAATCAGTGGAATGAAAAAAATTAACCTTATGCTTTCTAGTAATATGCCTTCTAAAGGTCATCTCACATAGGTATGACCAAGGTAAGGATACCTTACTTCTAATAAAGGTAAAAGATACCTTTAAAGCATTTGCTTTCAGCTTGCATATGGGGAGACAGAGAAATATTATTCCAGGTAAATTGTTTGTATTAGACACAGTTGCAGTATTATATATAATAAAATAACCAAAGAGGAAAATGTGCCAAAAATTATAACATAAAACCAAGTAACAGTTAGCTCAGATGATAGTTCAGCCTTTAGGGAATGAAAGATGAGTGGATATAGTTTCATTCCATAGACACTGTTAGGGTATATGAAATTTTCTTCGTTAGACTGTATCTTCCTTGCAGCTTCTAATCACTGTCATAATGATATGAGAGAACCTACACTGAAATCATGTTGTGAAAAAGAGGCCTAGTTTACCCTACTCCTCCATTAAGTGTGTTATATTGTAAAAAAAAAAAGCGGGAGTTCCTTTTCCTGTCTGTTAAAAAAGCCTCTTTGACACTTAATGCTGAAATTGAGAATGTTTTTGTATACAACACAAGCACTGCACTAAATTCAATAGAAATATCTTTCTTTTTTTTCTTTACTGTGCAGTTGTGACACATGTCAGCTAACAAAGGAGATTGCAAAGTCATAAGTAAGGGTCCTTAACATTTTCCCCATTGTTAAATCAATTACATTTACAGCAAAACTTTTGTACTAACTGAAATAGTTGTGAGTGGATTTGTCAGTCTCATTTCAGTAGCGCTGTGTGCTCTTCACTGACTTCAGAGCTCCTGCAAGGGGCAGAAGTGAATGGTTACACCATTAGCTTTCCGCATTCTTGGTGAATTCAGGCAGGAACTGAAACTAAGCTTCATCTGCTACCAAAAAAGTCACAAAGAGATGGGAGCAATTTCACTTGCTTCTGTCTAGTACTTAGGGCAACAGATTACTTAGTTAACTGAAATCAGTGGCTTCCAGCATGTCAGGTGTTTCCAGGCAGCATTTGTCGTGTTCAAAGAGAACATTTTCCTCATCATTTCCTCATCATTTTTCTGATAGATGCTTTGGTTGCTGTAGTTGCTGTCTGCTCAAGAGGAGGGAATTGAGGATGGAGCTTACAAAAAATATTTTTTTACTTAAAATAGGAAAAGAAAAATAATATTCATCAGCACTAATTTGAGGAATTGCAGTGGTCTGCAGTTAGTTGTTTGTGTCTAAAGTAGGCTCTTCCAAAGTATAATTTATCTGGTGCTTTTTTTCCATTGATAGAAAGGGGAGCTTGAAGTACATAGGCTAACACCTCACCTGTAGGTATCTCACAGTCAGCAGTTTCTCTAACTCATATATTTATTGTCAGTGGACAGGTGGAGACTACAGAAAGTATACACACAATGTGATATTAAATTCTTTTTTTAGCATTTATGGCATTAACTCATTCATGCTTAAATGAATTTTATCCATAATCATCCTAATTCATGAGTTTGTCCTGAGTTATCAGTTACAGAACTGATGTTTCCTGCACTTTATTACAAGTTTCTGTTTTGCATTCTTTTCAATAGTTTTAATATTAATTAACATGCCATTTTCATCAAACAAGAATGGAGAAACTACAAAATTTGTATGATCTTTCTGATAAGTGATGGAAATATTAATAGTATTATGGTGAAACACTGTCAACTGGCTTACCAGCTTTTGGTAACTTTGTCAAGGTTGTTTCTATCACATTACAGACTGAAAATAGAAGATTGAAATTTTGAAATTAATTTTATTTCATGACTTTAGAAGTGCTGTATACCCACAGTTTCTAAATGAGTTAAGGATCAGGAAGTTGTGTTCTTTTCAAAGGTTGGATAGTAAAACAGAATATATGGCTCCTGTTGTCCAGCAATAGCATGCTCTGATGTGCTTATGATATCTCTGCTGAAAGCTCAGTCTCAGGATGTGCAAGTCACAAACAAAAGTGAGAACTTTGATGGCAGGGACATAACCAGTGGAGTAAGGATAAGAAAATTTTGGGATGCTTTGACTAAACAGAGTGAAGGGGAAAAAATAGAAAACTATTTACCTGTGGTCACAAAAAGTTCAAAAAGCAAACACAAAAAAGACCATTTGTCATAAGATTTGAGTTTCTGTTTTACCTTATCCCTTCTGATTACAAGATGAAAACTACTTATCCTTGTGAGAAATTATTTTACAAGCATAGATATATATTAAAAGACATGTGTATATTAAAAATGGATTTTTGTCCTGTGTATAATGTTGTTGGAAACCTAGATGTGTAGTGCAGGTCCTATTCTATCCTGTGCTGGCAAGGAATATGTTATTTCAAATTGGTTTAAAACTTATTACTGGAATATTTTGATATTGGAGCTGTGATTGTTGGTTTTAAATATTATTTAATATAAAAAGTATTTCTATCCATTATTTGAATATGACAGTCTACAAAAGTTGATTCTTCTGTCTCACCTTCTTCCTGTGTTTGTTAGCTGCTTTGCTAAGTGTCCACGACCATCGACCGTCGTAAGGACATCTGTTACCAGGCTACTGGGATTGTGTTGCTCGTAAAATGTTCTGATGCTGTTTCCAGTCATAGGAAATTAAAGAAATTAAAACTGATTATCATGAGGAAAAGAAATTTGAAGTTGCCTGCAGCATGCTGCTAGTTGGGAGTTACTGCCTGTGGGCCAGGGAAGGTTAGAGACCATGGCACTGGAATATACGCACCTGTTTCTATGGTTACTTGTGTCTGGTTTTATTGGAGTGTTTATTACAGGAAAGTAATGACTCATATTACACAGTGGGGATTTTTGCACCATTTTTGCATTAACACATTGGAAAATCAAATGCCTTTAAATTACTTGGTGAAAGTACATAAGCAGTATTTCTAAAATAAAAATGGTATTTATTCCACCTGATCCAGGAGTCATGGAAGTTTTTAATGAGAAATTATTCTGGGGCATGGATTGAAGTCTGTGTCCATATAATAAAATACTTAGTGACTTACCATGGTGATCAAAATCTAACCTAAACATTACGAAGAAAAACTATACTGCACACTGACTTTCCTAATGTTGCTAGAAATTGCTTTTTCAATATACAGACCACTAAGATGAACAAAACTTTATTTTTTGGTAATGTTATCTTTTTCCCTCTCTAATAGCACTTTCAAGGATTACTTTCTTGCTATTCTTCATGAAAACAGCTATTATTGAGAGAGATTCTAATGTATTACTTCATATCAGAGTAAAATGATACAAATATTGGGAAAGCAGTGAAACCAGCATACCGGATAACGTGTTTTCAGGTAGCAAGAGAGGGAAATTCATTCCTAATGTGCCTTTTTGTGTTTAAATTTGCATTTTCAAGGAAGTCTGCTATAACCAAAAAATTCTATTTTATTCCCATGTTGTCTTCTCTCTTAATTTGAGAGGATCAAACAAGGCATGTAGATAAACAAATCTTAATGACATCCAAATCCCTGTTGAAGGGAATAAGAACATTTCTGTGCAACTGTATTTTCATGAAAATGATGAAATTCGTTTGGGATTTTTAAGGGAGTAAGCTGAATGTAAAATTGGATTTCATAGTATTGGACTCTCCACCATTAATATGAATATGGCTTTCTTACAGCTATACTAGGATTTTTGTCTCAATAGAGTTTTCCTGGTCTCTGTAGTAAAAAAATGTGTTCTTCAGCTTTCTATAATGCCAATTACCAAATAATACAATCCTCTTTTTAGAAAGTGCCTCCTTCATATGTATTCCAAATCTCTTCATTGTGGGTTTTTTTCTGTTGAATGAGAGCTTTGAGTGTCAATCATAAATCTGAGTTTTGTCATGTTAGATGAGACTGTTTGCATATTAAATCTCCCTGTTCGACCTCCAGGTAATATTTGATTCTTCAAAGTAAAAGCTTTTACCTTCAGACATTTGGATCCCAATCTGCCCCTATCATCTACCATATACACTGGAGCTAGGGGAGGGCAGAATACTGCTGCATGAAGCACAGCAGTGTTTATTTCACATCGCCTCTGTGAGACTGCTGAGTCCTTCCAAGCATGAGCAGATGTCCATGCATGTGGAACTAGATATAGAACTGGAGTTAACCCCAAAAAACTGTCATTTGCAGGAGATTGGCTTAGATGCCCATAACCAGGGAACAGTCTAGGCTGGAAGGAACCTGAAGAGGTAGTGTGGACCAACCTCTTGCTCAAAGCAAGGCTAGATTTGGGGGTCCTATGAAATTGAGTCTGAAATATTCCTAGAAAAAGACATGCTAGCATTCATCTGGGCATCGTGATTGGATGTTCAACTGTTCTCAAAGTGGAGATTTTTTTTCTGTGCACTTCCTGGAAACAATGAGTGCTGTTCCATGGAGGGGAGTCCTGATCAGTCACTTCTTGAGCTGCTGAACCCTTAAGACATCTGGGGAAGCTGAGTCAGCTAGTAAGGTAATACCTGGGGCACTGGATGCAGATGGCTAATGAGCAGATGGAGAAGGAAATGAAATTCAGGCTTTCAGTGCAGTAACCCATAAAATCTCTGCATGGCATGTTGGCACCCAGCTGCAATGGTAAGGTGGTGTATCAAGAGAGCAGCAATATAATACACCTGCAAAGCTCCCTTTCCCAAGGGTTTCAGAGCCACATTTCTGTTGGGCATTAGCATCTCTTCGCTACGGGCTAGATAAAAAGAGTGTGCCTGGAGGCTCTGAATAGTGGTCAATCCAAAATACTCGATACTCAGTTGAAATGAGATGCTCTACAATGTTGTAGGTGACACAGGTGGTGTGTTGTGGCATTCCTTTCCATTGTTATGTGGAAACAGTTATTCCCTTTGATGCTTTTATACTTGATGAAGTGAGTTATGTAACACTTTGATGCTTGTCCCTGGGGGCTTTTTTGGTGGCTTTTTTAATTTTGTTTGTTTGTTTGTTTGTTTTTTGTTTTGTTTTTTTTTGGGGGGGTGTGGTTTTCTTTTTGTTTGTTTTGTAGGGTTGGTTTGTTTGTTTAACTTAACAGTGTTGTTTAAAGCACTGGTTTTTAACTCTTGCTAATTTTCCTACCCCCTTTTTTTTTACAGTAAACTCTGTTATAGTATTATTAGCAAGTAAAATGGTCATTGTTTGTCTGTATGAAAGTCTTGTTATTCTTCAATGCCAGAATTATTTCTTCCTTTTTAGTCTTTTTGGTGTTCAGTTGTTTGGTTTTTTCCTGTTAAAAACAGTGTATGAAATGTGAAGACTATAGCTTAATATCCGCCCAGTATGATATGAAACATGAAATACTAAATTTGGTGTAATTAATTACATATATTGACAAAAATCTATTCTGCCTTAAAAACAGGTTTGAAACTGTTCTTTAGTGAATAGTTCTTTAGCTTTGTATCTTCATTGGTGATTCCTAAAACAATCTGAAAATCTCAACAAATTCAGTTCAAAATCAATTGTTGTAATGACTGCAAAGGATGAAGTAGTGTTTCTTCAGTGATCATAGGGGGTTTTTGTAATGATCAATTGAAACTATGCCGTTGTGTGTCTGTAGCATGTGTGGCATCACTCTCTTACCCAAAGGACCAGCAAGAGCTGTGTTTCATTTTATTCATTAAAAATAGAGTAATTTTGGGGTTTGTGCTGTAACATCTAATGATTTTTTCAATGTTTTTCAAGCATAGAATGCAAGACTACTCTCAATATTACATTATCTGTTAGGAAAAAGATAAATTACGTACTATGTGATGTGTTACTTAAAACATTTGATGGTGGAGCAGTTCAGTACAATGCATGAGGAGTTACAAATTGAACTTGTTTAATTCAGTGATGATAAAGTGATATTCTACTCATTGTAGCCATTCAGAGTTAAGTTTGACACAGAAACTGTAATTCCATTGGCTGTTTCAAAACAGTTGCTTTTATGTGAGTATATTTTAAATAAGTTCCCTCTATGAATGAAGATACTTTATCATAAAGAACATATGTAGAAAATGAGAAGCTGTGTCATTCCCACACACATACATTGTTTCTTTCTTCCCCATAATATAGACTTTTAAAGTAAATATATTTTGGGTTATTTTGAAGTGATCCAATCACTGTTGTAGAGGACTAACTTAGAGGTAAACCACCCATTTTAAAATATGTCAGTTTTTCTTTAGTTATTAGCATGGTCCTAACTAAGCAATTCACAATTTCCTTTGTTTCCTGCCCTGTGTTCCCAACCTTTGTTTGCCACACGAGAACATTAGAGAAATAATTTTATTTTGAGGGATGGAAAAGGTGAATTGAGAGTAGAAGTCAGGCACAGTTTTACTTCTTGATTAGGCCATATTTCTTCATTGTCTCTACTGTGTGAGTAAAATACTGAAAGTGTTTTTCAGGTTGGGGGCTTGACTGGATTGTCCATATCGTTCTGCTGCTAAGCAGACTATAAAGTGCAGGTTTTTGAGTAAATAGGGAAAGTTTGAAGCTGAGCCAAAAATATAAGGAATGTATGCATAGTCTGTGACCAGGTAGGAGATACGTACCATCTGTGTGTGTATATATGTATCTGCATATGCAAGGAAAGAGAGAGGTTAGGCAAGGTGCCCCCTTGAGCTCTGATTTAATTTTGTGTCCCACTTACAGCTCTGTGGCCAGCAGTGTTTGTGTGGAGTCAGAGTGTGAGGGAGGGAAGATTGGTTTCCCTAACTCAGCTGTGCTTTCTCTTCTAGCTTACTTTTTTTGTGTTATAATGAACACTGTGTCTGGAGGAAAAAAAATACACTCCCAAATTCTTATTCCCTCTATTCCTTCCATCTCATCCTGTGCTTTTTGCTGCTCCTAAAATCTCCATAAATGTCAGCCGTAATGCTTGTTTGTAGTGCTTTACAAAGTAGCCCTCAGGATGATCTGAAGGGTGTACCAGAGCTGATGATGTGCTTTGTTTACCACTACCAGCACATGCAGGATCCAGTAATCATGACTGAATAGCACAGTAGCTCATTGTTACTGAGCTTGCTGGTCTCTCTGCATTCTTTCAGCTATCCTCTTTGTCACAGGCTGTGAGGAAAAGTGGGAGACTAAGTCTCTAATGAGAAATCCAACACTGCAGGATTCCTTTCCAAATTATGGTAAATCTGATTATTCACGGCAAATATCATATTACTTCTTTTTTTTTGCTTTCAGACAGAGTCAGCTGGAAAGAGGCAGGAGGGAAGGCTTGAGAGAACAGGTTGTTGTCAGAGATGAAAGAGAAACAAAAATTCCTGAAGGCAAGCGGGGAGACAGAGGAGACTGTTGATTTGCAGAGATTTGCTGTTCATCCCAAGGTGTTCCGGCGGTGTTAAGAGACAAGCAGGACAGAAATTACCTCGGGGATGTCTGTGCTATCATCTAGCTAAGCTGTCTACCTTACCACTGAGATACTGAAATTTCTTGAGAAAATTAGCAGACATAATCAATCTTCAAGTGGATTGCTTTATGCAGTTTGGGTGTTAATTTCATAGAGTATTTTGTTTTTAGTGAGGTTGATAATGAAATAAGCATTTATTAAAGAATTGCAGTCTGTCTAGTCTTCCCTTCTCATATGAGATAAACTGTAATGGCTCTCATGGAGTGACTAAGTGTTATTAGTTCTGTCTGTGGTTCTCTGAATATTTTGCACTGACCCAAATTTTCAATGCGTTAGGTCTTAATTTTTTTTTTTTCCAAGTGAACTTGTATAATGATTGTTCAAGGCACCTAATATTGGCAATAGGCATTTTATTTTTCATGTGCTCAGCACAATTGAGAAAGTGGATTTTCCGGCACCTTGTGGTGATTTATTTTGGAGGAGTGACAAATTATTTTGTTGTCTAGATAGGCTGTAACTCATGTTGCTGGAGAAGCTTTCAGGACTTGCTGTGCACATCAAGAATCCACTATCCACTGTAGGCAGTGGGAAGTCAGCAACTTTAATGACATTAAGAGGTTTGGATTAGTCTCCGCACGTGGTTTCTTGTCTACAGTACTAATCTTTCATGTTCTAGAATAGTGCATTCAGAAAAAAATCACTAAATAAAACTTCATCAATAATTCTCAGATTTCAGCAGACCATGAAAAATGGTTGTGGGGTAAACACATTGCAATACTTCAGCTATTTTAGGTACAATGTCACCAGAGGTATTTAAATGTCATTTATCGGTATTCCTTTTCAAGTCTAAGAGCTGCCATTGACCATGTGTGTGGTATTTCAGCCCAAAGATTTTTTCAAATGTGAATGAAAGTCACTGTTCATTGCTATTAATACATGAAGTTCTAGCTTGTGTTTAGCCAGAATTAGTTTTTGCATGGAAATAGCACATATATACTGATTTTTGCATTAAGCAGAATGGCGTCTTGCCTTAAAAATGCTTCCAACAGCAACTAACATCCAACATGTCAATGCACATTATAAAAGTGTTAAAGATTCTCCACCACATCCACTGCCAGACGAATGGCAAGCATTAATAGGATTTAGCCAAAGCCTCTCTTCATGTAAAGTGGAGAGGTCCAGGAGCTCCCCTAAAAGGAGTAGTGTCTTCAGAAGTAATTCAGGTGCGCTGAGTTTCTGTGGGTGATCCACTGAAAGCCACCCTGGCTGGGAGGATGTTGGGGTAGAAGCAGGCCTGGTGTGACAGTGAGAGCAGTGAGGTGGTGCAGCAGCCTAACTGGTGAGAAGACTGAAAGGGTCATGACATCTTCCTTTGTAAGGAGAAAACAGCAAAGCTGCTTTAATCATACCATACCTATTGTGAAGAGAAAAAGCAGTTTCTAAAAAAAGATTTTGCTTTCAGTGAGAACTTTGTAGGTTATTCAGAGGAGGGTGAATATAGGGACTCCTGCCCAAGTTCATGCTCAGATCTGCACAGCACAACTCAGGGAAGACTTTCTGTTTAGACAAAGGGTGCTTAAGAGAGGAAAAGTAATTTTCAAGGAGTTCTTCAGCAAGAGAAAGACCAATCAGCGTTTTTGTTCAGAGCCACAATTGAAGGACTCAAGTTGCATGTTGATACAAATCTCATTGGAGATTTGTTCCAGATTAAGAGATTTAGAGTGTGAATAGCTGATCTCTGTGGAGAAATAACGTTTCTGCTTCACAGATACTGAGCGTAACCACTAAATAGCTGAGTTCTCTCAGTCCTGAGTCAAGAGTTAACTGACTAGCCCAGAATTTGCTTTCTTCAGAAAAGACAGACTAAAAATATGATGCAAAAGTTCCTGTTCTGTTGTTTCCCTGATTTGCAGTCTTCCTCTTCATAGTTCATGAATTGAGAACTTCAACATCCTGATTTGTTAGAAAATTCTTGTCTGAAAATATGCCAGAGTTCTCTGTCCTCTATTTCTGGTTAGAAAATCACTGTGTTTTCCTAATTCCCTTACAGTTCACTTCCACCCTGAGGAATTTTTGCAACTGAAATAAATTTTTAAAACATTTTTTTTCTATTTACACAATATATCATGCTGTCACCTACTCCACGGAATGATAAATCATTTTTAGAATAGTACATGTCACTGAAAATATTAGATTAAACAAAACCATCTTGTCTGTGCTTTTAGAATCAGTGATAATGCTGAGACTTAAAAATATTTAAATAACTATAACTGAGATATAGAAAAATGTTTATAAAGCCAGGAATCACATATGAGGCCAAAGTCCAGTAATGGCTTCAAGACTCTCAAGACATGACAATAATTTTTGCCCAATTATACCTGTGAAAAGTGGATGTCAAACTTTGTTATTTGCACCTGGAAGATCATTTAAGAGGACCCAAAGAGTCCTCCTAAGGCAGGGAAGGTTCTATTAAATCTGTTGTGAGAAACTTCATTTTAAAAAGTGTGATTTTGTGCCCTGAGATGCACTGTCATTATCTCTGCATATATTTCTACATGAATGGGATATCCACTTTCCTTAGGTGTATTTTTGTCTAGCCTCCCTTTCAACAAGCTTTGTCTCTCTACATGCATTTGTTCCCCAGCTTCTTCTGTGCTCCATGTGGTACTCAAAGCTAACACTCAGCCAAAATCTTATCTAATTAATGCAGATATTTTTCAGTTCAGTGTTTGAAGTGAAGTGTCAGGCATTAGCAGCCCAGCAAAGAAGTGTTTTTATAGTTTGCAGTAGAGGGCCTGTGTCGCACGTTGTCAGGAATGGTGTGAAACATGAGGATATTGAAACATGTAAACTGGGACAGAGGTTGAGAATAGTGCAGTATAAAAGAAACTGAGCTTGGATGCAGAATTCTCCATGCTGCCTTTTAGGAGTGATCTCTGGATTGCACTGTCACAGAAACCACGCTCTGATGTTGTTACAGTGGTTACTATCAAATGTTTTTGGAATAGCAAGGCTTCTCCAGAGCATGGAAAATGATTGAAAACTTACAAAGAAATGAATGTAAAATGATACTGATTTAATTGAAGCTGTTAGGTTGAAATAGTGAAATAATTGTCTAGCACAGTACTAGATTGCTAGCATTTTACACTGATCTTCCTGTGTAAGTATTTTGTAATGGGAAATACAATGGAAAAGTAAGTCCAGTGTTCATTTTTTGTGCGTTTTTTGATTTACAGCAAAGTCTTTGTAAGTTCTTTTTGACAGAAACTCAGAAATATCACACAAGAATGAAGTTAATATTTATTCATGCACATGATGTGTATATATGTTTCCAGCATATTCTAATCCAGATACTAGGCTTTTGGAGTCTTTCAAAAGTGGCCTTTTAAATGTGCACAGGAAAGACTTCTTCTTCTTTTCCTTCCAAGAACTCTTGCTTATGATATTTGTAAATTCTGACAATAAACAAAAATTAACCTCTTAGCTTTCCTTTCTTGTAGGGTGATAGCTCCTATGTAAAGGATCGTTGGTGTGTGTTTGATGGATTCATGGTCTTTTGTCTTTGGGTGTCACTGGTTTTACAGGTAATCATTTCACTTCCTTTTACAATTAATAGTTCCTTAATTGTGAAAAATACGTGGCCCAATCAAATAAATGTGAGTTGTGGAAGTAGAGTTGTATACAGATCAAATTGTTTTAAAAAAAAGTGCTGAATTCAATAGATTTATAATTGCACATTGTAGCATATCTACATTAGTAGTAGAATTTATCTTGATTATTTTTTCTTACTTGAACAGAAGTTTTTTTAACATAAACCCTGTGCAGTCAGGAGAGAGAAGATCTTCACAGAGGCATTTATCTCTTACTCCACATGACAGTTATGCTCATTTCCTTCCAGTGAATCTAGTAGAGTGTCATGGTGACTAGCTCAGGCACCTAAAGGGAGAATTATTCCAATGGTAGATGTTTGCCATTCTGTAATTGTAATGATTTAGTGAATGGAGTGGTTTCATGCAGTATCACTCAAACCTAACGAAACATTTTCCGAAATTCATGTTAAAGCACAATGAAAAAACCCAAAACATTTGGAAACTGTTTGATAAGTTTTTATAAAGGAGGGAACTTGGACATATTGCAAAAAATTGCAGTGTTAAGGTATAGGTGAAATTTTGTCCTGGAAATGAATGAGTCCTTAACTGTAGCAGGTTTTCTGGATAAGAACAGGTTTAAAACTCAGACACTGAGCTTACAGTATCATAAGGATTGTAAAAGTTCTGTAGGGATTGCTGTTAGGCACTTATAAATGTCTGACAAATTTAAGACATGCTGTAATTTTCTGCTTTTTACACAGGGGAGACTTTGGTACACTTGTCCACATGCAGAATGAAGGTTGATCATTACAGATAAGGACTCTAGATTATCCAGTTTATGCATTGCCAGGTTCCCCATTTTCTTAGTACTTTGAGCAAACATTAAACCAAGCAGTTGCTCTCCAAGAGTGAAGGACAAGGGTTTAAACAAGACATTTGCACCCAATCATTCAGCTAAATATTCTTTATTGAGTGCATAACCTGTCAGTGTTTGAGGAAATGGTTCCCTATTCTGTGCCTTGGTTGAAATTTATATTGTAACTGGAGTCTAGAAGAAGATGTTGCAGAGTCTTGTCATGCACTTGGAATTAAATGGAAAATTTATAATCATGTTGCAACTTGATAGGCAGTCTGTGTACATGTACTTTTATATCATAGTAAAAATGTTAGTGCTGTGCCAGATTAAGAGATACTTATTTTCATATTTTGAGACATATATTAATTACTAATAATATTGTGGGGAACATGTGGGTTAGGCTAGCACAGAAATAGGCAGCTGGCACAAGCTTGCAGTCTTCTTGAGTTGTTGGAGACTCAAACATTATGGACACGGGCAGAATATATTTTGTGAATTTCATTAGGGTAATTTAGAAGTGAATGAAGTATTTACAAAGACTTTTCTTTTTAAAAATTGTGGTAGAAATAAACTGTAAAATAAGTCAAGACTGTAAATGAATAAAAACCAACATGTATAGCATTAATACTTTCTAAAGCTCTGGAAGTGAACGCAGGTGCAGGACATGGTCATCAAGACAAACAACTGATTCTTTTCTTTGTAGGTGTTTGAAATAGCTGAAATAGTTGACCAAATGTCACCTTGGGGCATGTTACGGATTCCACGACCACTCATTATGATTCGAGCATTCCGAATATATTTTCGTTTTGAGCTGCCAAGAACTAGGATAACAAATATCTTGAAGTAAGTAAGGCTCTTGTCTGAAAAATAACAGAGCTTATTTCAGTTTTGACTTAGAAGACTGACTGCATAGTCAATCAGTGATCGTTCATGCTTAATGGGGATTTTCCTCCTGAGTTTTAGTTCTGGCCAAAAAATTCTTGCTATTTTCCATATTTAAAGAAATCATCAAGTTTTATAGGAAACAATCAGAATTTTCAAATGTTTAAATAAATTTTAAAGTATTTTGCTAATAACTGTAGCCAGCAATTTTCAACCAATGGCAGTAAATTCTGTTCCATTAATATGGCCATTTAATAATCAAGGTGAATACCCTAAGTAGGGTAGTATTTATAAATAACAGTACATGACCACATGCCCTGACCATTCCAGGTATGAGTGTGCATGTATTGCTGCATATACAGAGATGCAGACAAACACGTGTAAATGTGCTTGGTGTTTATTCGGTATCAAGTTTATTTCATCACTGTATCTTGTCCGTATGAGTCATTAAATACTATTTTACAAAAGCCAGATTTTATGCATTTTATTTGGGTATTGTTGTTCTACCCTTTGCAGTTTTCTGCTGGTTTAATTACCCTAACTTAGGGGTTTAGAAAAAAATCACAGCCCCCTTTTATATTTTTGTGAGAGAACAGTTTTAAGGACAAATTTTCTGCAGGATGAAATACTGCTCTCTTTGCATGAGCATATTTTCTCTTCTGGAGCTTTTCAGAGGAGGTGTCACATTGTCTATGCTTTCAGTGACCTGTTTATCTTTTTGCCAGGCGTTCTGGAGAGCAAATATGGAGCGTTTCAATTTTCCTTCTGTTCTTTCTTCTACTGTATGGGATCCTGGGAGTGCAGATGTTTGGAACTTTTACATACCATTGTGTGACTGATGACACGCAGCCAGGGTGAGTTTTCCTGTGCAGGCATGATGTGGGTCTGTTCTTTCATTGCATGTGTTTTATTTTAGTTGGCATCAGTAGATGTAAAATGGACTTAATAGATTAAAAGCAGTCCAGCAAAATACATTAAGGCAAATTGAGGAAACAAAAATAGTAAGAATTATGAAAAATACAAATTTTAACTGTGACAGAGAGATTACAATTTGTGGCATTAGGCTACGGTCGGACTTCGGGGGCTGAGTGACCGTGTATGTCGGGTGGGGTAGAGCGGTGACAGAGCAGGAAAGGAGAGGGGACTTTTAAGAGTGTTGCCACTTGTGGCTGACCTGGGTCACTGGCGATTCATCAGCTTTTGCACTCTCCTGTCTTTTCCAAGAATGTCTTTTTATGGGGCCAGACCTAAAGAAGCGCTGGAATCATAGAATCACTGAATAGTTTGGGCTGGAAGGGACATTTAATGGCCATCTAGTCCAACCTCCCTGCAATGAGCAGGGACTTCTTCACCTAGATCAAGTTGCTCTATCCAACCTGACCTTGCATGTTTCCAGGGATGGGGCATCCACCACCTCTCTTGGCAACCTCTTTCAGTATCTCAGGCCCTTTCTGAATTAAGAGATATCTGGGACCTAATGCTCAGATTCAAAGACCCTTTTCTCCCCAGCCTTTTGCTAAATACTGATGATAAATATTTTACGCTGGTAATTGAGTATACATCACATTCTAGATTCAACATGTACTTAACCACAAGATTATCTTGAAGTACAGTGGAGACTCTTAAGTCACTGAGATGGCTCATAAAATCACAGATAATATGCTTACCTGTCCTGTTGAATTGAGGGCTTGACTGTGTCCTTGAGTACAATTACACTGTGAGACTATTACATCTGTTTCTTTGTTTGGTCCCTATTCCTTTGGATCCTGTTCCTTTGGATAGGAAGATGCTGGCTCTGGAGTTGTGGCCTTTGTTTTAGTCAAAATTGGATCCTTTTATTCCTGTGTTGAATTTTTCAGAACATAAAATTATTAGGGTAAGCATTATAAGAAAGCAGAACACCACTTAATTTGCTAGTGAGCTGAATAAAATGTCTGATGATTGCAAAACTCTGTGTGAAAGCTTTTTTCTAAACTAGAACCTAAAAAATATCAAATACAAAATTAGAAGTGGCAGAAATAAAAAAGGTTAATTTAAAAAATTATTTGAGAATATGCTATACTAAATGCCAAAATATGATATTTTGTTAAATTTTAAAAAATTACTTTGGGTCATTTTCCTAATTATTTAATCAATAATATAGTAAAATATGGAGCTGATCTTTGTATACTTCATGCACATAAGTTCTTTCATTCTAACCACTCCTCTCTTTTTTAAGAGAAAATCTTTATAGCACAGATTTTTTGACAGTTTCCTGTAGACATGGGGAAAAAAATTCTTTGTAAAAAATTTGCATGTGGTAATGAGAAGGTCTGCAGTTCTGTGAGTTACAGAATGTTGTTTGAAAAAACAAGTGGAATACACAATGCAGGAAAGATTGGGCATCAGCTTGTGTCACTGAATATAACTTTTCCTTGAAATCAGCAGAAAAAGATGAAATGTGACACAATAATGTTTGCCATATGAAAATTCAAGTTTGTAACTTTAAGGCTGCCCATAAAAATTTTGGCTAATTTTTTCTGCATGTGTTGGGTTGCTCTCTGAATAAGGCATTATTTTTTTTTAAAAAATGGTATACAGGAACCTTTCAATTTTAGGTTTTTGAATTCTGGATTACAGGATGACCTTTAAAGGGGTGAATATCCAGTGTATAAAACAAAATTTAAAACCTGCCTAAATAGGGTTTAAGTTGGAAAAGTCGAGTATGCAGAACTAAGGGAATTTTAGACTTTAGGTTGAACAGCTAGCCTTAACTCCTTTTTCTTTCAATATCATCAAGTATATGTTTTTAGCTGTATAAATTTTAGAAATCTAATTTAAGTTACTTTTATAGTACCTGGGATAGGCACCTTCAGCAAGCAGTTAATCGCTTTTGCCATCTCCAGATCAGACTTATAATTTTAAATGGCTCCCATGATTGTGTATGATGACTATTACATTGGACACCACTTTTTTCTCTGAAAGTGTTCCCCCAATTATCCTGATGAATTGTGCTCCTCCAAAGAACAACATAATTTTTTCTTTATTGTTGACATGTGGATGTATACCTCAGTTTTGACACACTACTCATTCCTACTCTGAAAATACTAATTTCCTCTTCTTGTCTGTAAGACTCATCATTATATTTTGTGAAGAATTACACCTTTTTGTTCCTTTTTTGAGTTTTGAGGAATGCAGTGCAGAAGCTCAGGTAGGAGTTTGGGTGTGCCTTCTTCATGTAGGTCAGGGCTGACCTTCCTGAAGTTAGCTTCAGAATTTATCATTCCCACCATAGGCTAGGAAAATAAATATAGAGAAATAAATAACAGTTCTGGTGCAAAAAGAGGAAATATGGACAGATACTGATCCAAAATATAGTTAGAAAGAAGGGGACATGTCACTTCTGAATCCAGGAAAATTTATTAGCTGGTTGTAGTACAGTACAGAAGTATGAAAATTGCCTTGCCAAATTTTACTTTTGTCTTTGAGGTTCAGTTTCTCAATTTTATAATGACCGTTAAACATTCCTTTCAGAGGTTGAGTCTGTCTGTTTCAGGTGGCTCAGTTCCAGGCAGCGGGGAGTGGCCAAAGTTTACTGCACTTGTCCTTAAATAACCAGTCCTTAATGAGCCACAGCTGTAAATTTTCAGTATGTTTTCAAACCAGATCCCGGGCTCCCAAGTCAAGATTAGAAAAATGAAAAGCATCCAATTAGAGACCACCTGTGAGAACTTTAATTTTAGGTGATTTGCCTCTTATTATGCAGAACTCCATGGCAAGCAGGAAGGGTAAAATCTTATTTTTGTGGTCATGGCTTCATCTATTTCTGATATTTTAGAAATCACTCTTAAGTCTATTGCCCTATGAATTATTATTATGAGGGAGTCAATTTTCTTTTGAAAATGGTATCTTAAAATCTTCCTATTCTTTTTTATTTGAAAGGACATGGTATCCTCATCAGACACTTATTGCCTTTTTGACTGCTGCAAGTTGTTTTGTCTTTCCATCCTTCTCAATGCCCACACTACCTGACCTCCTGTCTCTCCACCTCCTCAGTCATTTTCTGATGTTAACTCTGACAAACAAAAGTACTGAAGTGAGCTAACCACAGTCTGAGTTTTCATTCTATCTGAGAAATCAGCAGAATCTGACTTGCTTACAAAGGCTTAAGAGTTTATTGTTGTTCTTTGATAAGTCCTTTTTTCCTTTATTCATCATCTTCCTTATGAGGAACGTTGTCTTCTTCTTGGACAATTTTATTACTCTCTTTCCTCCTGATTATGACATCTTTTTCCAACTATGTTGTAAAAACTTTTTTCCTGGTGATATCTCCAACCAATATATCTTTTTCTGTCAAGAATTGGTGTATCATGAGGATATCCATAGTATGGATCTTCTTTAGTTGCTTAAATAGTGAAATGTTTGAAATGTAATCTACATATAATCCAATTATCTTGATAAATCTATATATTATATACAGTTTGAAAGGGTTGGGGGTTTTTTTGTTATATCTGAGATTAATTTCAGAGATATACAATATAAGGTGAAAATCGTTGTGTTCCCAGACGTACTGTAATTTACTCTTGGTAACCTCCTGTATACAAAAGGTACTTTCACACAGTACAGGAGAGAGAATTTTTTTCAAAATCATTGCTGTAGCTACTTAGTGCTTTCTTTATTTTTACTCCCAAGATACGTTTGACTACACGAGAATGATTCTAAAGTGCATGATCGGTTTATATGTATTCCACAACAGTAAATTTTCCTTTTGTAAATCTCAGTCTGCACTGGAGCTAGAGGAAAGGAAGCCTCATCAAAAAAGAAAAACCTAATATGGCTAACTGCCAAAAATTGTAGTACTTACATATTTATTTTCCCAAAGTCATTCTTTAAAGGTGCCTTTTTTTTAACACTTTTGATAAGGTAAAGGCTGAATATTTCTGTAGACCAGTCTGCCCTGTCACCATGGCAGTCAATTTAAAATCCTTTTTTCCAAAGTTTCTTGTTTAAAGCAGGAGATGCCCTGGAAAACAGATAAGAAAAATAATTACTGGGTAATGGAAAGATCTAAGAGGCTCTGGTCATCCATCCATCTGTCTGTGGATAGGCCATGAAAATGTCAGAAAACAGCTTCAAAGATTCTGAAGCTGAAAGTTCACCACAATATCTAATAGAGGAAATAAATATGATTAAAAAGAACCAAAGAAATTTGAGATACTGTCTTACATCAGCAATGGGAAAGTGAGATTGAGTAATCAGGTTTCTGAAAAAGGGAAGAAATCAAAGCCCTAGCTTGAAAAATCAATGTAACAGGAATTCTTTAACAGAGCACAATCATTTATTGATTTTAGTGAACAACCAGATTTGCTTTAATATTGTCTTTGGGATTTATTCACAATCTCTCTTACTGATAGCATGTCTCTAGTATAAACTCCTCAGAGACAAGAGATATGGAAAAAAATTTACTTTTCCGGGCCTGACGTTGTTTAAACTCCAAACAAAAGCAATTAAAATACAGCATCAGTCAAAAAGGGAAGTAATTCAGTTTAAATGAAATCACGTCAGAATGGATGAGAGTGCTAATGAGGTGACCAGTATTGGTGCCCAGGGGAAAGAGCCTTCAGGAGTTGGGCTCTCATCACTTTCAGGGGGCATGTGATTTCTGAGCACAAATCCTGTTTTTCGTTAGAATTGTTATATAGATAGTTACCAAAATTAATTACGCTGTTGATTGATTTAACACAGATTTTACATAGGTTTTGGTTATCCAGCTCGGTTTTAAACAAAAAGGTGACCTTTTCATGATGGTCTAGGATAGAATGATGAGAACCCAATTACCTCAGTTCCTGCTGGCTCAGTAATGACATGTACTTGTCTGTATTAAGATTTGGAGCCACTTAAGTTTATACAATTCTCTGTCTCAGTGCAGACATCAGAGTTGATTGAATTTCTTCTCAGCCTGTCAATCTTTATGAGATTTTTTTTTTTGAGAAAAGGTCTTTTTGAGTAAAATGGAGTGAATTTTAAAGATTATTGGGAAATTGGCTCACTGTAAATACAAGAGCTTAAATAACATAAATACCTAATCTCCTCTTAGCTGTAGGGGAAGTTTTATATTGAGCCACAAGATTTTTACGTGATAATTGCTGTACAGAAATAAGGTCTGGTGAGTACTGAGCTTTCCATGGAAACCTGCAGGGGTCCAGGCTGCCAGAAGTCAGAGTATCCTCCCGTGTATCACAAAATTGAGGGAAAGGCCAGACATTCCCAAAAAAACGGAATCCCAAGACTGACCTCCACTGAACGTACCTGATGGGTGATGGGGTAGTGTTTGATTTCTTAAATATAAAGGAAGCTAGGAAAGTTTGGTTCTTTATATTGCAAACCAGGTGACTGCTTTCAGTTTTGTATTGTTTTCTGGAAGCTGAATGTGATGCCTAAATTTGATTCCTCTCCCAATTCTTTGGATTAATGCAGTTCAATAAGGCCTGGGGAAATGCTGGAATATTCATCCATCCTGAGATATTTTTGAGCAGACTGAAGCTATCATCTCAGCTATTTTATTAGTTCTGAGAACTTGTGGGGAGGATGGGTGGGAAGCAGGAAAACAGTAGAAGTTTGGAAAAGGAGGAAGGAGACAGGACAAGAAAAGCCAGGGAATTATGTTAGGAATACTGAAAACTTCTTTCCCTGAAAGAATCCTGTGGTGAATAAACAAACAAAAAATTTTGTAAGCAGTTGGAAGAAAACAAGGAAGTGAGTAGGAGCTAATATGGATTTCTAAAGCATAAACCGTGTCAAACAAATATAATTGCCTATGGCAGTATAACAGCCATGTGAATTGGATGTCATATTTCTTTAGTCTAGAAAGCCTTCTCACAGGACATTTTCATAAGCTGGCAGGAGAAACATGGTTAAGGTGAAAATAATCATAGAATAGGTCCAAAACTGCTTAAAAAACATGCTCAGTGAGATGCTATTAATGTCAGAACAGAAAGGACAGGGATTCATGTAAGTCTGCCATGTGCTTCCTGGAATTTCATTAACATCCTGCATGGTGGCGCATAGAACACACTTATTACACTGAGGATGATGTGAGGTTGGGAAGGACATGTTTCGGAAAGCAAGATTAGAATGAAAATGGTCTTAAAAAATTGAAGACATGCTCTGAAAAGTTGGATGAAAGGCAGGAGGGACAATATATTGCACTTAGGAAAAAACAGTGTACAAATACAGCATAGTGAGTGATGTGGAAAAGGTAGTTCTCCATAAAATGATTTAGAAGCATAATGGAGGAGCAGAGATCAGCAGTACTGTGCTCTTGGAAAAATATAAAATTATAATATCTTGCAATATATAGTCATTCTCTGGAGAGAATCTAAAGGGGACAAATATATGCAGAGAGAAAGCAGAGCTGATAAAGACTGTTCAGCAGTTTTTTAACTTCAAAAAAAGTGGTGGACATATCTCAGATTTTGCATGGATAAGCGCTTCTGCACAGAGTAAACTGGTCTCTCTTTCTGTAATACACTAGAATAATAAGTACCTGTATGAAATTTCAGGGTGAAAATTTCATGTTAGATAGGATATTAGGAAAAAAGCTTCAGTGGCAGGGATAAAGTTGCACCTGTCTATTTCTTAGAGGGGCTCCCAGTTTTGCTCCTGAGGATCTTTAAAACAGGCTGTGGAAAGTTCTCTTGGGAAAAGTAGAAATAGTCTGGGGCAGAGAATCATATTTAATGTCCTGTTGAGTGTTCATATCCAACCTTATTTTTCTGTTATTTTATGTGGTCCCTCTTGACATAACAAAAGGTAAGGTATTGTTATCCTGGGCATCTGAAGAGCTATTTGCCTCCTTTGCTACATCTCTTTTAAAGGGAGACACATTGGAAGTGAGGAGAATTGGATGCAGAGCTATTGTACATTAAGACAAAAATGAGAGAGTGGCTTCCTGAAGTTTTTGTTTTCACTTCCTTTGTGTACCAACTTAGGTGAGAGCCTGTTCATGAATGTTTCAACCTCATTTTTCATCCTATCCCACATGGTATGTCCAAACCTCCCACTAAAATGTGCCTTTTACTATCAGAGGTGCTATTATTAGTGTACCAGTTATGTAAAATATGTTTCTGCTTAGTCTTTACATACATCTCCTTTCCCTATCACTGCTCTTTCTGCTGCTTATGTAGTAGGGCCCTCACTCTCCTGCTCTTTCTTTCATGTAAGATAGAAGAGTTTTTAATAAATTTCAGGAAAAGACCCCAAGTCCAACATCACTCCTTAGTATAGAAGAACTGCCTTTATACTCAGTGAACTACACTGTTTGTACTTGACACAAATGCATACCACATTTGCTCTTTTCAGGTGCCTGAAATGCTTGCCACCCTTTTGTCCTTGTTGTAGCAGGCTGTGCTGGATTCACTGATGTGTAATTTGACCAGTTTTCTTCACAAATTTGTACATCACTGCCACCTTCTTCCTTTCAGCTCCTTGTCTTCATCTTCAGTTTCCCTCAAATAAAGGCTTAGCATCCTCATGCCTTCTCCTTATTAGGAATGCCAGCCAAGGCAGCAGGGACAAGAGTCATTACCTGTTACAGCTTAGCCTTTTGTGCTGTCTGCCTCTTCTCTTGATTGTCATGGCCACTGTCCAGCAGCAGCATTAAAACTACAATCCAAACCAACTTATTGTACATCTTCTACCTCGCAGTGTAATGAGAAGGGCTTTTCAGCTGCTATTTGGGGGCAAAGCTTTGGTTACAGACTGTCAATCCCTCATTCAGTTTTTCTTTAGAGCAGGAGGTGGGCTGTAGGCTTGAAGGCTAGAGCAATTTGGTATTTTACATTTGGGTCTCTTGGAAACCCAGCAATATTTTAGATCCCTGAAAAAGTTATTTGACCTTACTGTAGGTCTGCAGCTGCATATTTTGATGATACTTCTGTTTTTAATGCCCTGAGAGAGAAGCCCTTTCTCCAGATAAAATAGCGATCCAGTTGTGGCAATAAGTCTTCCTGCCTGCTTTGAGTACCAGCCATGCTATCAAATGGATATATCAAGCTGCTTTCTCCCAGGAAAAGTGAGAGCTTTGGCAGATGGGCCCGATCAGATGCCCAGTCACCAAATGCTAAATTGTTTCCTTTTCGAGCTAGCTGGATGTTGTTGAAAGTTTTTTCTTAGGTGCTCAGTGGTAGCAGCCCCTTCTGCTGGGCTTAGTCAAATCTCCTGCCACTACAGAAGTTTGTGACTGGCATGTGTAAAAGCATTTGATGGAGGCATCCTCTGTGTGGCCTTGACACTTTGCAACACAACCTTTAAAAAGGAATTGGTTTTGCATGTTGTTCAGATTTGGATTCAGGACAGTATTTTTTTTGTCATGCTGAAGATCACCCTGTCTGGTGCCTAACAAAAAGGTCTAGTAAGATAAAACTGCATGGTGCAGTGGTCCAAAGAAAGAGTCAGGAAAACCTCCCCCACTCACTGGTTGTAGCTAATTTTGCTTTGAGGGTGAGGCATCCAAAAGTGCTTGTAGGCTTTGATGGAAGTAATTCCCAGATTCAGTCTTGGGATTTTTAAAATCTATAATGCAGATTATTGGCCCTGTGTTTTCCCCATGGTGGTTAGACAGCACCTTAGAAAATATTTTTCTGTATTTCATCCAGAGAAGTCTGAAACATAACCTTAGGGTTTTTTGACCTGGTCCTGAACATACTTTAAAATGAACTTGGATACAGTCTTCAGCTTAGGTTGTCTCATACATTTCAGTTTATGATTTTGCAATTTAAACAAGAGAGGGTTTTTTTACTCTTTCTTTTTAATTCTATAAATAAATACTGTATTGGATTACAATAGTACTATATGGATGAGATCACTTCAACTTGTAAATAAGTAATTTAATATACCTCAGTGACATGCAGATTCATGCAAGCTAGCTAGATTTGATTCTAACTCTTCCTGTTTATTTCTTGTATATTAAGCACTTAGAATGACAGCCTGCTTCACTGTGTAAATGCCATTAATTCGTGTGGTTTTGATGTCTCTGAAACAAGCTTTGCATTAGCGTACATATCGTGCAATTGCCATTTGGATTCAGCTCCATCATGACTGATTGTTGCAGTCACAAAAATGGGGTGTCATAGAGTTATGTCGAGGAATTTGATGAAATCTCAAAATAGTACTGTTTGTGCATGCTACTTTATAAACAAATGCATACTGGAACTTCTGAAATTTTCTTTTTGAGCTTTTTTTCCTAGCGCCTGCATGTACATTTCAGCACTATCCATAGGATATATTTCTTCTTTTACTCATTTTTCTGTGGCGAACTTCAGTGACTTTGTTACTTTGAAACGTAATGGCTGAGTAAGTTGAATTTGATTTCCTCTAATGCCAGTAGCAAGTGTTCAAACCAATAGCTTGTCAAATTTGTTGAGTAGCTATAACCATCCTGTTTTCATTTGGGCAATGACAGTATTGCCTTTGTGTAACATAAGTGATCTGCCATGTGGACAGAATCATCTGACTTTGATGTTAGCACCTGTGCTAGGAACGTAAATGCCCTGAATTTCTTCTCTGGCTGTCAGAGAGAGAAAGGTTCCTCAGGAGTGTGGATGAACCCACTGACCTCGTACCTCTGGACATGTATTTCTCTCTCTGTGTCTTCATTGCCTAAAACGAGGTAGGGTAGTCGGGACATCAGAGCTGCAGTCTTTACTTTTGCAGTTCCTTCTAGGGGTTCAGCGAAGAGGTATTGCATTTTTGAACTTTTGCACCCTGAAGTGTGAGACAAGGTCAATAATTTAATCTGTTCAAAATTCCTGTGCAATGAGTAGCAGTAGAAGGAATATCAAAGGTACATTTTTAGATTCTAATTTAGGTTACATGTGAAATGAAAACTACAATCAAAATCAAACCAAATTTTACTCAGTGTTGCTGCCGCATGTCATAGGCAGTCTGATGTAATGATGCCTTATTAATGAATATGGGCAGGAGAAGAAAGTAAGACTATTACTTTTCTTAATTTGTTGAATAAAGTTGTAAATAATTTTCTTCTCGTAAAATTGGCCAAAAAAAAGTAGGAATATCCAAGTTCTATCCACGTACTCCAACTTAGACCCTAAAGATTGTGAAAAACTCCCCAATACTGAAGCCTGAACAGATAAATAGTGAATAAAAGATCTAAACTGAATTGCAAGATATTAAAAAAAAAGTTACCTCGGGAAAAATTGCTGAAAGAAAATATATTAGCAGCAGTAAAATATTACAGTATCTATATATTGAATTTAAAATTAAAAGTACCTATTGGATCATCTAGAAAGACTTCAATTTGTTTCTCTTCTGTGAAATCTTATACCTTGTGTCTAAATCCAGTCTCTCTCCTTAGTGTGTATCTATTCTTGACTAGTTTGCAGAACAGTCATAAGCAAGGGAAATTCTTGTTTCTTACAAAAAACATTTCACTGTTAAAAAATGTTCCTGTTTCATCATTTTAATTTGTCTGTCTTCAACTGGCTTTTCTATTCTTATTATACTTCTTTATGCCAGATTACAGAGAACCTTAATTCCTAGTATTTTTTCTGTATGAATCCACTTACAACAATTGAAGCACTGATATGCTTTTTCATAAACTAACACTATTTATCTCTTTAGGTCTTTTATGCAAACCATGTTCATCAGTGTTGTCATTTTCATTTTTTTCTATGATTTCCTCAGTTTTTCAAATACTAATCTGTGATCAAAAATATGTATGTAATATTTTCCATAATTTGTATGAGTGTCATACAGAGAGGAACATTAATTCTTTATTGCTTTTGTGTGTACAGTCTGGGGAAGCAGTTTTTTTCTTGTCATGATGTTATTGGGACCAATATGAGAGGATGCCTTGTTATATCCCCTCATCTCAAACTTTTATGTGGCACCTATATTCTGTAACACAGTATTTCCATCCTGTTACCCCTTTTAATCCATAGGCCATGAGCCATAAGATTTGCTTTCAGTGATCCTGCGTTTATAACTTTGCATTTGGCTCTATTAAATGACATTTGGTTTGTCTGTTTGATCAAGTTGACCAAATAATTCTGATAACTTGTCATAATGCCTTATTCTTATTGTTATTTATATTTTTATCCTTATTTTATATGTTTCTGCCTCATTGATTCTGGTAGATCATGGTGATTATTTCACTGGCAAGTATTTTTTTTTGACATGTCAGTTAATCAGTTTTCAGCCCATTTAGCTGGTGCTTTATTGATATTACATAGTGCCAGCTTTTTAATCAGTCATGTGTTACTGAATGAATTGCTTTACAAAGTCCAAGCTAGGCAATTTTATTTGACAAATCTATAATCTTATAAAAATCATGTTATTATGATGAGAATTATTTTCTCTAGATCCATTCTGGCTGCCATTTATTACATTAATGTTCTTTACTCTTTACCAATTAGACTTTTTATCAGCTTTCTCTTTCTTTTGTCTAGCTTGATGTCAGGCTAAGCAGTTGGGCTGCCTGTTTTTTAAAAATTAATGGCACATTAGCATTCTTCCGGAATTTCCCTGCTATTTAAAGATTTATTAAAAATTAATAGAAGAGATGCCCTCAGTTATTTGGGCTTGTTGATTTGAATATAATTATCCCTAGCAGATGCTGTCTGATATTCTTCTCAGTTACTAATTCTTGATTAGTAGAAGCTGTGTTTGCCAAGCTAAAATGTAAAATATGGAATGTTGCCAAAGCTTAAGCTTTGTGTTTATGTTGTTCATAAAGCCATGAGTCTTTAAGCATACCCTATCTTATCTTTTAATGTGATAAAAGTAATGAATAGATATAAGAGACAATCTGTTACCAGGAAAAGTTGAAAGCTTTATAGTTATAATTACAGATATAATTATGAGAAACATTAAATATGGATGAAGTTTTCACACTTAGAGTTTAAAAGATAACACAGATTTTGTTGTTGATTTAAAACCAGGAAACTGGCTCTGAAAGTATGGTACATGAGACTTTCGATTTAAATTTGACCAAAAGTAAAACATAACATTTAAAAATGACCCCTGAGAATGCTAAGATTATAAAATGTCAGAGGAAGGATTCTAAACTAATCTGTAGTCCTGAAAACAGAGAGGTACTACCTGAAATTTCTGCTTTCACCAGTGATTCTGGATAACAGTTACAGGATTCTCTGGAACCTGTAATGACTCCAGTGGCAGCATGGTTCTAAGCTGCCATCTCTTTCTGCAGAAATTAGAAGATGTATCAGTAGAACTCAATTGCGGTATGGTGCCATTTCACTGAAGTTAACAATTACATATGTCTGATGACAGTGACAGGAGAGTTCACTCACACCGAGTGCACATTGAAAAAAATTATGCCCAATCATAATGATGAGCTTCTACTACAAATTTTAGAAATATATAAATATCAGTGATTTATTCATTAATATTGCCCTTGCTAAGCTGAGGTCATAATGGAATAACAGTTATGAAAATGGTAAATAGAAAACTTCATTAGAAAGCTGTTGCAATTATTATAGCACAATATTATAATTATTCTAACAATTGTGCAGGAGCAGCTGTTATTATTGTTAAGCCTGTAAAAAGAGCACTAGTGTAAGGAAGTAGTCTAGGAGCCATCTGTTAACAGCAGTTGTATGTTCAGAGTTTCCCACTTAGAGAAGGAGAAGGAGAAAAGGACTTGATTGGATGAGCACCTTAAGAAATAAGATATGGCTTTGGGAATAAGAGACACATTTAAAAGGAAAAAGCAAAGGAAATTTTCCTAGGTGCCTAGATTGTTTTCATGGTCACTATGCAAAAAATAAACTTTAACCTTTCTCCATTTTACTTTTTGCAAGGAATCAGGTAAAAAAGCAAGCAATTTTCCATCTAGGCTTCCTATCTTTCAAGTTCCCAGAGCTTCTGAAAACAAATGTAATTTGGAATGCTAAATAAAAATTCTAATATTTTTTACTACCTAATGGTATCATCAGGTGTATAGTAATAGCCATGAACTATCTGAGATTTTGAGAGGATAAATTCTAATTAGAAAAGTAATTTAAAACTTCCCTTTTGCACAATGTTTCTGTATAATATTGTCATAAGAATCTTAATCGGAGATTCTCTCTTTTTTATTGGTACAAAATTGCAGCCATTAATTACAGTTATGCCATGAGTATTTTTTTCTTTTTATCTCTGTAAATCCTCCTCCTTAAGGAAAGTGTTTTGGTTGGAGAACAACGTTATATGCTCTATAACTGGCTGGAGGTACAGGGGGAAAACAAACTAAGGCTGATGACTTGGCTGATCATAAGAAGTGCAATTTTTTTTTTTAACTTGATGCACTTACCCATGGGCAGGCATTTGGTATTACTAATGTATCCAAGACACTCAAGTAGGATACAGGGCTCTCAGAGACCTACAACCTCCCAGATCAGCATCTAAATGTTGAGGACTACCATGAGGCATCCCCAAGGCACCAGTAATCAGTGGGAGGAAAATAAAACTGAGTTACAAGTTTTGGCTATTTGCATGGACTCAGTTGTGGGAGGGAGCTTTAAATCTAGAATGTGAAGTGTTGGTGACTAAACAATTTATTCAGCATTTGGTGTGAAAATCTGTTCTTTTGTATGATTCAATAAATTAGAAATATATTTGTAAAAACGAAGTTTTTATTTGCTACCCTAGCAATTAGAATTCACAATATCAGATTTGTGACCTGAGACGTTCCACTACCATTAATATACATCTGTACATATTTTGCTTTTATATTTTGTTGTTTCAAAAAAGACTCCAAAACATTATTAAAAAAAGACTGCTCATGACAAAGCTGACCTTACTTTCCCACTATGAATTCAGCTTGTAAATTACATCTCATTTCATAAAATATCTTTGATACTTTATCTTTGATACAAGATAAAATTTAATGCCTTAAAAAATAGGTTCATGGGCTATAATAATTGTGTTGAATGGTGCAGGGAAGCTGTTTCATGGTAGTAGATCACCCTGATTTTCAGAATAAAGACAAATTAATTAGATACCATTGACCTATATATGTAAGAGAGCAGTATATTAATATTCATCACATGATTTATTTAAAGTCAGTGTGGAAACACAGTATTACTTCATCAGAATGCATTTATTGAGAGATCCTACCCCAGCATCCATTTAATTTGAGCTTCAGGAACAACTTTGATGTACCACGGAGTTCTCTGGATTTATTTAAAGCTTATTGCTACAGTCTCACTAGCTTGGTGCTTTTTCCTTGTGTTCTGGCAATATGGCAAAGCAGAAGCATCCCTTCTGAAACAAGGAACGGATTATTTTTTTTTCGGAATTGCATGTTCAGAGTTAGATGTCTAGCAGAAGTAACAACTATAATTCTTGATATCTAAAAGACAAATCTTTTATCAGTTATTTGATCTAAGCTTATTTCTGTATTAGTACTTTCTATACAACAGTGTCCATTTTGTGTTTAGGTTCTATCACTTTCTGAATTCCTTCATTGACATTAAATCACAGTTATTGAGACTAACCTTTAAAGTTTACAGAACTGCATAATCTTTCTCTGTTCTCAAAGGTTTTTGTTGTCCTTCATCATATGCTTGGCGTGATTTTCATGAAGCTGGGTTCATAGGGTCCCCCAGGTCACTAATGGAAATGGATAGCACAGAACACGGTGCCAATTCCTCTGAGCCCCAGCTAATGTATTGCTCCCTCTTTGGAGGCTGCATGGTTGCTACTTACTTGCTTCATAATCTACCAGCC
This sequence comes from Chamaea fasciata, assembly GCF_029207755.1. Taxonomy (NCBI): domain Eukaryota; kingdom Metazoa; phylum Chordata; class Aves; order Passeriformes; family Sylviidae; genus Chamaea; species Chamaea fasciata. The sequence goes on along the minus strand of NW_027094087.1, from coordinate 77,917,857 downwards.
ATTTTGTATGTCTGCTAGAGTATTTTTAACATATAGTAGCTCTCCAGCAGCTGGGTAGTGCCTGGTTTTGTACAGGGACAGACATAGGGTTCCTTTTAACGAATACAGAAAATCCTTCAGCTCCAGTTAAGTCATTTTTACTTATTAACTTCTTTACCTAATCAACCGTTTGAAATGATTTTTTATTACTTTCTCAATAAGTATACTTCTTAGGTTTTGTTTTGGGTATTTTTTAGATTTTCTGGATCTGGAAACTACACAAGAAGCTTTTTAATTTTGAATGGCTTTCTGATGATATCTTAGAAAATTAATAGAACACCAGAATAAAAAAAAAAAAAATCCCCTTTTTTCCCCATCTCTATTTTCAGCAGAGAAAGCCAGGCTAGCAGAAAACAGGAAGCTAGAAGCTACCACAGTAATTTGTCTTTTAAGGTGTGAAAAACTGTCTTTGAAGAACTCCCCTAATAAGGAGAAGGTGCTAAAAGAAGGATTGTTCTCACATGAGCACATGGTGATTTAAAGACCAGTTTTGTAACAGATGCAATGGAAAATAGGCACAGTACTCCCAAGAGACAGGAATTCAGGTCCTTCCTGTGGTGTACATATGTATGCAATCATAACACTCTTCAGGCACTTAAAAATGTGTCAGAGTAACAGACCTATGTCTTTTGCAACAATCTTGTTATTGAAGGATGCCTATCAAGTGAGGTGGAGTCAATTATCTCCTTCTGCATCCTTGTCATTCCTGTGGAGAACTAATTTCTCAGCTCGCCTGTTGGGTTGATGCTGCGTTCTACAGACATTGAATACTCTGCATAGGAGTATTATTGGTCTGTTGGGATGAGTTATTTCTTCATTAATCTTTCCAGGAGCCCTGTTCAGGAAGACATTTAAGCACATTGCCTAATTGAACTTCTGAGATGCTTAAAACGAGTTATGTGCTGAATCAGCATCTCAGTACTTGATATTGAGTATGGCCTATAAAGGAATAACATTTAAATCATCTTATATTGAAAACATCTGGTGATAATCTAGCCACTTGTAGATATCTAATATTCTCTAGTCCATGTGTACTAGTGTATGCTTATTTACTGTCTTGAGGCAGAGCACCACTTGTCAAGTGACAGTGATCCAACAAGGCCTGTATCTGTACAGGTATCATAAGCAGAGACTCTCCATTTTTAGCCTAAGTCATACTCAGTGTGCAGAGACAACTTTTTTTCCGTTCAGAAGGGGGTTAAATTAAAATAATTATCTTAGTTTAAATGAAGGACTTTAAATGAATGCTTTGCATTGCAGTGATTGAGAGCCAGCAACGTTTTTTAATAATATGCCCTCATGCTGCTGGCCTCTTGGGGTTTGAGGAATTTTCTAATGCAAGCCATAGTGTGTAATTCATTAGCTACCAGTAGCTGGGGCTCTGAATTTGCCTGAGCCAAGGAATTAATTTTAATTTCTAAAAATACATATAAAATATTGTTTTATCTTAATCCTATATATGGTAATGGCTTTTGGATGGAAGTATTATAGATCTACCATAAAGCATGCAACTGGGTATGGATTAACATCTTCTAGTTTAAAGGAATTAGGGTGAACAGATTAATTTTTAAATACTTGAGTGACATGTGCTGAGCATGTTTACAGACATGGAACAAATACACATATGCTTGTGTATCTGTTTTTAGTTAAGCACACTGCTAAATTTCAGGGTGTTCTTTAAAACTCCATCTGGAACTCTACATGTCCGTGTGTGCATCCATGCAGACATATATGTCTCTCTGGTGTCATAAAGAAATGACTAAGGGATATATGCCACACTTGTTATTTTTCTGCATTTATAATTCCCTAGGAAAAATTTTGTAGGATGCTTTGGTTTCACACTGACAGATTTCAAATAATGTAATGCTATTCCATGCAGTGCATAAAAGCAATAAAAAAAAGTAATTAAAGCTTTTGTTCACCCAGTTCAGTTGTCAAAATGCATCTGTGAGTTAGATTAAAGGAAAAAGGACTTTCAGAAGAACAATAAGATAGTAATTATATTAAAGGGCAAGCTGAAAATTTCACCTTTTCTGTGGACAAGCAAGATAATTTAAAATTATGTCTTTTAAGACACTGGTTGATGCCTCAGGATAACAGAAGGAATACTATAACATTTTTTTCATAACTTTCAGCAATTCATTTTGTGTGTTTTTATATCAAAAGTCTGTGCTGTAACCAGGAAGTCAAAATCAACCTGAACATGAATGGAAAATGCCACTGACTGTTTGTTTTTTTTTTCTCAGACCAGAACTAACTGTGATTAGCTTTTCACATCTGATTTGAAATTGCCCTAGGACTGAACCAAAAATCAGGGTTTTCATATGCTGGATAAGAGAATACAAGCAGGGAGAAAAACAGTTGTTGCTTAGCTGTGTGCACTTTCAGCAGAGTTGGAGCCTTATTTGGACCTTTTTTCTCTTTGGTTTGCTCAGCAGCCCCATAGCACAAGTAACATGAATCCCCACTTTTGTGCTGTGTTGCTTTGCAGACCCTGGCAGGGACCTGCTCAGGGTGGAGGGGGTAGTTTGCTAAGGTTACCTCTTAGCAAAACTGCTTCTACACTACTTCTGGGAAAATGGGGTGATCAGTCACCCCAAAAAGGACTGTGTATTGTGATTATTAACTGGGCATTGTAAGTGATTAGGGGGAATCAACTACTTGAGCTTCCCTTTCCCAAAGTCTGGGAATACTTGGATAACCCATATTTATGTGTCCATGCCACAGGCATATATTTAATAGAAGAGACAGCAGCAAACTTGTCCTCCCTCTCTTTTTAGCTTCTATGGCCCTTAGCACTGGGCCTACATAAATCCCATTGTGGTTCAGTGTGACAAAGCCTCCAGCAGCTCATCCACAGCTGCCAGAAAAACTGGGAAACAAGTGATGCTCAGCCTTCGACAACAGTAAAAAATGGCCAATGCTGTGACATTGTGTTGGGGCACTGGCCCTTGTCTCATGACCTTTCTATTTAAAAATGTTACTGTCACTTACATAAATCAGGTTGAACCAGTTCAAACCAGTTCCAATTTTTTCACCTCTTCTACCAAATCATTACTGGACTGACCTAAAAGTAAGTCAGATCTGTTACAGTCACAGCAGCACCTAGATACTAATTGCATGCAGTGGTTTGACTTCTTTCCCGTGACCCTTCACCTGTGGTGGAAACGTGTCCTGACCAAATTACAAGAAGCTGAATACATACTCTGGTGACAAGTTATCCACAAGGATCCTTTTAAGGAGAGTCAAAGCAGGCACAGGTAATGCCTTTGTAAGTCAAAGTCAGAGGATTGACTGCAGTTGAACATACTCTCAGGATCTGCAAAGGAGCCTGAGACATTGTCTTCAAATTGCATTAAAGAGCAGTTGGAGCAGCTGAATGTTAACTCTTCCATTTCTTGTAGAGTCTCCATTTTTTGGGGTCTCTAGGCATTTGTATGAAATTTCTGCCAGTAGTATTTGTACTGTCATTGCATAAGGATGAAGTTTTAGGAGTGTGTTAGCTTGCCCTTTACAGTAAGTGCTTAATGAAAATAGTGTATACCAAAAAACATCAGATAGTAAAAATAACAGCTGATGAACTTCTCACTTTAGTCCTCTGACTTTCAAATGTTTAGTTTTGCTATGAACGGTGTTTATGTAACAACCTAATTTTTTTATTTTTCACAGAAATGTAACCTGGAATAATTTAGCTATCCCAGACACCCACTGTTCCAGAGAGCTAGAAGAAGGTTACCAGTGCCCACCTGGATTTAAATGCATGGACCTTGAAGATCTGGGACTAAGCAGGCAAGAGCTGGGCTACAGTGGCTTTAATGAGATAGGTCTGTCCTACTGGTAAAATCCATTTCAGTATCCATTTAAAAATGTTTTTGAAATTGATGGAAGAGATAGTTCATGTCCGTGCTAAAAAGGCATCAAGTGCAATCAGTATTCTACTCAAGTAGAGCACATGCCAGAAAGAGCTGTGCTATTTGCTTTGCAGTTATGATATATTTTTACATCCCAGGATTTAAATACCTTTAAAACAATGTCTTTATAAGGAGTCAGCTGTTGATTATCACCAGTATGCAAATGTGATGACTAATTTCTGTTTTGTTTTTGATTTATTTTACAGCATAAAATCCCTTCTGTTTGTCTAATTTTAGTAGTAATTCCCATGAAAAAAAAATCTTTTTTTTTCATCTAGGATTACTTTGATAATCATCTTGTTACTAAGGAGAAGATAGGAGAAAAAATGATATAATGTATCTGTGGCATTCTTGATCCAAACTGTGTAAGTCAGAGCAGCCAGAAAAGTGTTTGAGAGTCAGGCAGATTTTGCGATACAGGTGCAATTTGTGTTCTGTCCGAAACACTGCAGTTACCAGGAGAATACGTTCTCTGACAGCTGCAATGTATTGTGCCACGCCCATGAGGATATGAGTGTAGAACACAAAAGCAGGAAAGGTGGCAAGAACATGGGCAGCTGTGGTAAGATCCACGTCCTGATGGAAAATATGCAGTTACTCTGTCAGAGTATTGTGGTTATTTCACATTTATTGAGCAGACAAAGGTCCAACAGGAGCCTGCAGCTGTAAATTTTCATTTCAGGACAGGCAGGGAAGTACCTTCAAAAGATAGAGCATACCCACAGGCTGAATTCCTTCTGATGCATCGCTTTGACTCTGATAAGTTTTTTTGGGTTATTTTCTTTTCATTTTTCTGGGTTGAGCTGCAGACTGTTATCCTGGCTTCAGCTGAATTTGAAGGTAATGAAAAGGTTTAATGACTGAATGACTGAAATAAAAAAAATTTTTTTTTAGTCTTGAGAGCCTTTGTGGCTGAAATTGCTTCAGTTCCTGAATATTCAGGTTTCTGGATATACACAATAAGCCAGAGAGTTACAAGGAAGTCTCAGAGTACTGCTACAGGTATTCTGTGGTACCTCGTAATTAATGAACAAAAATTGCCATTTGTGTCCTTTTTTTTTTTTTTTTGTGAGAAAAGGAGAAAAACCTGATTTCAGCCAAGCACCATTCTGTACCTTCTGAGAGTCAGCAGCATACTGTTTGTTCAGTACTGTTCGATAGATAACACCGTAGATAGTACCAAATTTTCTATAATTTTTTTCTTCTGTAGATCTCAAAGGATAATCCTGTCTGATCTCTCAGTCAACCTTCAGATTTGCTGTCATGCCTGGATGAACATGGGCTGAGTTCACAGTAGAACTTAAAACCATCCACATTCAAGTTTTGTAGTTCCAGGTAGTTTGGGAGGAGAGCATGAGATAGGGGTATTTCCAGAATAATTAGGCCTCAGATTGAAATCACCGTTCTAATCTTTTGAGAAAAAAAAATTTGTGGCATTGAAGGGTGTTGTTCTATCTGCCTGCCTGGTCACCAGGGAAAAGTAGTTGCAATGTCTTAGACAAGCTTCAATGGGTAGAAGAGTTGAATGACAACCAGAATGCTTAATAAAAGAGGCCAACTTGTTTTTAATGATAAGGGCAGGTGGCAAAGACAGGTGGAATAGTTTGTCCATAGATGCCTTCAAAACAGGTTAAAAAACCAGAACTGAAGCTCTGGTCTCCTGAGTTACAGTGCTATCTATGCCTTATCAGTATGTATTTTTGAGTATTGCATTTCAAAGCTCAGAGATTACTAACAGACCTAGGAGACTTGTAATTGATAAATTGTTTTATCTAGAAATCGGTAACCAGGATATAATAGCTCTCAGAACAGCAGCCAGAAGTTAAATTGAATATCAGTTGAAGACTGATAATTAAACTTTAAAATACTGAGTAAAATACAGAAGCTTTCCCAAAAAAATAAGCTTCCTCAAATTAGGGTTGTTATAAACAGGATTATAACCAGCAAATTCATCAATATTTTATAAATATCCATTTTGTGATGCACCTTTGTTTTCTAGTTATCAGGTAAGTAATGAAATAAATATTTTCTGTGTAATTATACTATTTTTTGTACATTCATTGGTGTTTCATTTGCAGATATTATGATGCAGCCTCTCCTGTTGGATCCTCAGATCTATCATTACAAAAATCACAACAGCATGCAGTTTGGAAGCTACTGTATAATTAGTAACTCTTAATTTGTGGCATATAAGTACAAGCTGTGAATATTTGAATTTGATAATTTCTGTTATTTTTCTTCTCTTGAAAGGAAAAAGGTGGGATTTTTCCAGTTTTATTACTGGATGAAGACCAAACTGTCCTAATCAGATAAAAGTAAATACAGTTTTTAATATTGTGAATATGACAATTAGGTAGCTTTATATTTGGAAAATACATTGATTTTGGCTGTGCCCTGGTCCCATTTTTATAAGTGGCTTTGACTTTAAAGGATGAAGATTGGAAAGATGATAGTGCAAGTTTTGGTACTTATTTAAGTAAATAAAATAGATTTATTTCCCAAGTTTTCTATTTTTAGTTTTGAGGTGTTCTATTTATCTGGTTTATGTATGTTTCCATTTAAGTATATACATATTTTTTGAGGAAGAACATAGCTATAGACTACTGATAAGCATGGCTTGAAGACATCTTGTCAAGATAATTTAGGCATCTCCTTCTGGTGAGAAGCAGACTTCATAATCTTTCCAGGCAACTTATTGCGTTGCTTCATTGTCTGTCCTTTTAGGAAGATTTTCCTAAAGTAGAACGTGAATCTCTCTTCTTAATGGAATTTAAGGTCATAATTTCCCACGTTATTTGCTACTGGCATAGCCAAAACCTAAAAAAAAAGCTTGTCTTCATCTTTCATTATGCCTTCCATATAGTTTAAAATGTTTCAGTCTTTTGCTAGAAGACTTTTATTTTATACCTTAAGTTGTTCTTACTGTCCTTCTCCAGACCTTCTCTGGATGATCCACCAGTTATTTGAAATGCAGTATTGTCAGAGTACCCCAGCAGAGCCATTATTTTATGCAGTTTTAAGCTCTGTTACAATTTCTGCATCTCAGTGAGATGTTTTCCATTTTCAGAATAGCATGTTGCAGGTGATCCATGTTTTTCTAGTTTATTACAGCTGATGTCCTACTGAAAGAGCTGCCATCAATGTTTCCATCCTTTATTTGTTTATTTATATATTTATTTTAAAATGTAGACCCTTACATTTGTCTCTGTTGAATAGCATACTCTACTTTTTTTTTTCCAGACTATTTCTTCAATTTGCAAGATCTTCAGGAGTTTTCATTCCCTCCTCCTGGTTACTTGCACTGCCTTTTAGCTTACTTTTATCTGAAATTATATGAGTATAATCTATTTTCTATCAACCTGGTCAAGAGTGAAAAAATAAATAGAACCAGACCAAGATTTGATTTGAAGACTGTAACTTTGTTTAACAGTCTTCTTTTCTGACAGTGTTTCATTAATAGCTGCTCATAAGGACACCTAACAAATGGTTTTGCACCCATCATAGAGCAGTGTCATGTAACATATTCCTGTGTGTTGTCACGGTGAGAAAATGTTACAAGCCTTTAAATGCCTTTTAAAATATGTAGACCATCAAGTGTTTGCTTTGTCTTTACAAAACTTGCCCCCATTAAACATTTGTACAGCAATGATACAAGAAGATTTGTGCCATAGGTTCTCAAGTGCCTGACCCTTCAATGTATATTAATAACATGATACTTACACAGGATGCATGTGAAGATCATTTTTCCAACATGGGCCACATCAGCATATTTGTACAGCTAATGCCTCTGTCCTTTAATGTTCAAATTTCTAGATTGCATGTAGAATGAAATAAACACCAATTAGTACTGCCAACTTTGCAAGTGTAATCTCTAAGAGTGAAATTACTAAAATCCAGGGAAGCTCTGTCTGGCAGTACCTCTGGAAAAGTTATAAGCAGAAGTCACAGAGGCCTATCTCATAACTGTTCATAAAGCTGAAGAATTAATGAAATATGAACCAATTAGCTAAGCTCCCAGTAGCTCAAATCCTTTTGTTTGTGAAGTTCTGAAATGAGAGGAAGAAATAGTAAGGAAAGAATAAAATACTCCTCTAGGTGAGCTGACTTCAGCTGTTTCAGGTTCCACCTGATGGGAGGCTATAGGCTGCTTTCCCATAGTAAATTGCTCATGAACTCAGTAGAGACCCAAGTACTCTTGCCAGTTAGACACAGAACTTGACTTCTTAAGTAGGTTTTGTTCTTACACAGTGTGAGCCGTAATATAAAATTGAATCTTTTATTCTTCAGGATGCCTTAAAGATTTTTTGAATGCTACCTGTGGGGCTGAGTGGAAGTAAGAGAAAGGATTTGAATGAAAAACTTGGCTGGCTGTGTGGATGTAGGTAGCAAAATTCCCTACTATTGTCTATACCTGTATGGTACTGTCAAGCTCTTCACTTTCTCAGACTTCTTAGCTGGTTTTGATTTGGGCTTCTATAAAAGGTTGATGTTTTCTTCATCTTAGAACAGCCTTCAGCCTTGTCTCCCACTGAGAGCATCAGGTACATTTACAGCTACCCTGTTTCTTTTTCCTGATTTTATTCTCCTCTTCTCTATTTTTCCTACCTGTGTTTAATTGCGTAGGGTGTAGCTGAGAGTGTGACAGTATTATGAAGTGTGTAAAAAAAACTTAAGCTAAATATTGAGTAAAAAAAGAATTTTGTGAACAGACAGTAGTAATTGTAAAGATTGTTAGTCATATGGTTGCATTTGTTTTAAGTATTTGCATCTGATATACCTAAAAAGCATAAATATATTTGTAGAATTGAGTAAGAGCATACAGATTTTGGGAATTGGAGGGCTGTGACAAGTACTTCTACATTCCCTCTCACTGTTTATCTGAGTGTACATCTGGCTTTAGTCAATATTTAACACAGCAGTAACTGCTATCAGGGCCACATTAAGGATGCTGGCAGAGATGTCTGTGTGGGTGCTGATGAAAAGGGTGATTCCTAGATGCAAATGTGCCAGAATCCCCCCTATTGTTGGATCCTGTACAGATTTCCTCCTTACCTGCACTTTCCATACAGTACAGAGTCTTTTGCATTCAGGTTTTTGTAACATCAGCTAGTAATCATTCCACATGCCTCATGGGTGCAATCATCTGCAATCATCTGCAGATGTAGACTTGCAGCACATCACTGATTTTACTCTTCAGATCATTCTGGAGAAGGTCTTTCTGTGATTTACAGTGCTACATACTGCCTCAAATAGTCTCAAAAGGAAAAGGAAGTCCTAAATAAAGATACCTAAAGGTTTAAAAATATTCTACAAAGTAAGCAAGAGAAGTTTTAGGCCATGAGCAATGATTCTGAAAGAAGAAGGAGATCTAATTCCTATCATCAACCCATCTGCCAACTGCTAGGACCAGTACCCTATTAGATGAGACTAATTACTTCTTGTAACTGCAAAGAGTGTTTGACAAAGATTACCATATTAATGGCCATTTAACATAAAGGACATAAACACACATATTCTATCTTGAAGACAACAAAATTTCGATGGTAAGGAGTGCTTCAAAGTCCAAATACAAAGACTACATCTGTGTTAAACCTTACTGGCCCTACAGTAGAAGTGAACACTGTTCATTGGCACAGTGAGCCAAAAAAATCATCTGATTTATGAAAGCAACATAGCTTTGGATTTCAGATGTTTCCTGCTTTTATTAAAAGGGCTTCTTCTTTATATTGTGGGACCCAGAAATTACATATGAGAGCCTTTTTAAAACCGGTAACTATGTGAAAAAAGTTTCTATGTCACTGTGAGAAATGTCTGCCATGGCTAGATTAAAAGTGAACCTAATTTCATTTTTGTGAGAGGAGACGTCACAATGGGGCCAAATTTCCTCAGTTCGCCTGTAGATGTTGTTTTAATAAAATACTCATGCAGTGATCAAAGTAACCCCTTTGTTTACACATAACTTGAAATTTTATCTACCAAACATGGGAGTTCCTGTGGTTCTCTTAGAAGTTCTCTTATGATGGGGAAAATACTTGTGCATATGCAACGCTTTGGAATTGCAAAGGCATTGCTCTTAGATTGGAAGATTGGGTGGCATTAGGTCTATTGTTCAGAAGGAAGGAATTAAGATTAGTATGCTGTGAATCTGGATCTGCCACAATCCATTAAATATGTTTTCCATGAGAGATTCTACTCTTTCCAAGAAATTGGGTACCTATCTCTTGGATTAGAATTCTGAACGACTACAGAGTTTGTTGAGTGGTGTGATGTCATAAACACTTAACAAAAATCTGGAGAAGGAGGAAGGGTGCTCACACCAGTCTAAAATAAAAGCTGAAAAGTGAGTCTAAATCAGTTGCCAAATTAGGTACTCCTAGAAACTTCAAGCATTCAGAGCTACAAGTCCATTTTTTTATGTGGACATCTATAGCATTAATTTGGTACAAATTCTTAAAGGTAAAGTAGAAGTTCTAGCACTGTGCAACTGCATGTCCCTGAGCTGACCTATGCCTTCCGGTCCTGGTGTGCTCTGCTAAAAAAGGGCTAAATAAAGTCAAGGAGACCGGGTCCTGTGTGGAAATCGGAGCACTGTTTATTGTACAACCTTGAATGTAGACCAGGGATGAGAGCCAAAAATGGGCCAAGGAGCCAGAGTTATATACCAGATAAAAGGGGTGGTTCTGGGGGTCAGGGTCCAACAGGGATAGGGAAAAGTGGTGCAGAGGGGTGGCTATGAAGTGGGGGGATCACTAGTGCGGTCACAGGGGTGGAACACTGCAGCAAAAATAACCCAATGGGTTTCAAGGGAAGGAAGAACATTCTAGGAGGGGTGCAAATATGGTGAACGGGGGGTTAACAGGGCAACATAACAAACCAACGAAACAACGAAACCTAAGAAATATAAGGTGTGTCTGCAAAGGCCAGTGGGTGGAAAGTTTTTCTCACCCTTATCTAAAAGGGTGTATCTCCTGGTGGCAGGCCCCTGGGCCTCTGTAGAAGTGACCCATGTTTTTATATAGTAGTGCAGTGGTCAAAGCAAGAGACCTCCATTCTGGAAGGATGTCCTACTAGCACCTATGCATGGGCTGAGGAGATCATGGTTCCTTCCTTTTCCCTCTGAGTCTGCAGCAGTAGGAATTCCTGCTGCAGGCACCTTAGGAAAACAAGCAATTGGAGGCTGGTTCTAAACTGAGTTCTATAAAGACTTGCTCCTTGTTGTTCTTCTGTGCAATTATTTCCAATTTTTTCTCCATGGACCACCTCACCCTAAGATGGATAAAACCACCTTTAACATTTAGGAGGCTGAATGTTAACAAGACATACCAAGATGAAAGAGAATGCTTGAAAATCTGACTTGAAATTCCAGCTGCAACTGGAAAAGTGCCCTTCACTGGTGGCAGATGCTGACCTTTTAGTTACTCTGTCACTACCTACCCACCTGACCCAGGCAGCTTGGCTCTTGATGGCAGTATTAGCAGCCACTTGGTCTTTCCAGCTTCTTGGCATAGGCAAGAAGGGCCGGTGGATTATGATTGATTAGTTGTCCTGAGCAACTGAGTACTTTACCAGCTCTGAAACTTCAATATCTATGAAAAGCAGTTAATTATGGGTTGATGAATAGAATAAAAGTTATATTATCAGGTTATTTGCTCAGAGTAGGAGTACAGCTGATAGTGAAAAGGATTGCGAGGTTTTTATCAGCCTCCCAACCTGCGTCCTTCCTCCCTCCACTGCCTTTCACACAATCTTGTCTCTGAATGAAGCTGGTGTCATTTTGCACAAAGAAGGCAAGAGATGCAGATCAGCATCACCACCATGGCCCGAATCCCTAGGCTCTGAGTCATTTGGTATCTGGGATAATAGAAAGCAATGAAGGGATGTAATTGTTTAGTCAGAGCCTCCATTTAATTGTACTCATTAAAGGCTGAAAGGTTGAGTTCTTACAAAATAAGCATTGGTTCAGTAATGATTTCATCAGAACTTTCGGTCATACTCTTTTCATCTATGGATTATATGTGTGCTTGATACATGCATTGAGTCTTCTTGCTATTTAACCTAGCAAGTATATCATAGTATTAAATACTTTGATGAAAGGGTCTAATTTATTCCACTAATGCAGCTCTTTGATTCAGGCACTTTTGTGCATGTCTAGTAAGAAGCCCTTCATCCATATCTTCGACCTGTGGAGTTATCATGTGGTAGCATGACAAGTGATAGTGATGTTAATGTGTGAAGGTGTCAGAATGTAATTGGGGAAGTCATTCAGACTGTCTGGTAATAAAACACATATTTTCTAAATGTGAGCCAAAATGACTTAAAGCATGCCCCATTAGTCCACTGATTGAGAAACCACTAGAAATCATTATTTCAGAAATGGTGATAATTTTTTTTTCTTTTCACTGGAATTCCTTCCTAGGCCTTGCAGACAGAGAGCAATAGAGCCCTGACACTAGGTGAGGCACTGTTGTGGATAAGTCTCCACTCAGGGAATTTCTGTTTTACTGCCAATTAACATAGTTAATCACTCATTCGGGTATTAAGAACTAAGGAAGGCAAACAGTTAAGAGACACAAGGAAAATGCCCTTCCTCCTTCTCCTGTTTCATCTTCAGTCATCTCCTCCCAATGTCCTAGTCTCCACTCCTCTGCTCTTGCAGCATCTGAAGTGGGAAGTGATGCAGGAATTAGGAGTAGATCCATAATACCTAAATTTTTTTGCAGCCCCTTCTTTCTTTCTTTCTTTTCAGTTGCTGCTCCTTCCTTATTAAACATTTCCTCTTCTTCAGAATGGACTTAACCATGGGCTGCAGTTCCTTAACAGCTGTCCCTGCTGTGGAGTTTCCCCTACTACCAAAGCCTAGCAGTAATGCCCACTGAAAGCACCTAAATAAACTTAGACACAAAAACCACCTTTACACAGGTCCCCTCAGAAGGTTATACAGGATTTTGGTGCACACAGAGGAGCAAAGAAAACAATCTGTATACCCTGTGCAGGTGAGAACAGTTTGCAGTCCTCATTGTGTTGTTCATCTTGGGAAATAATTCTAGTTATGAGGGACTCCTCTGTGCTGTGAGGCGTGAAACATGGCTGTGTAAATAAGGTGAATAAGTTCACTTTGTTTCTTGGAGATAATGAAGAAATTGAAAGTGTCAACTAAAAAAAATCCCTCTTTGGGATACTAAAGTACTATATGGTTTTAACTGATTTCTGCTCCATAAGGACCTGGTTATAAGGCCATGTTTAGTTTCTCATCAGAAAAATTGTAATAACAGAAGGTTGTGTGAGTTGTTTTTTTCCTTTGGGAATTCGTTTAATTTGGCAGAAAAGGTACTAATGAAATTCAGTGGTTAGAAGTTGAATGTGGACAGATATATTTAGGAAAATATGAACATTCAAAGAAGGTACTGCTTGACCAACTTGTCATCTTGTATGACAAGATGACACAGCGGAAAAGGACCAGGGAGTGTTGACTTTACTTCTGGTTTGATATTTTCCTGTTCCCCGAACATTTCCCCTGTTCTTCCTCCCTGTAGTGAAAAAATGCAGATTTGCAATATATCCAGTTTTCACAGAATACAAAAAAAGCTGTATTTTTCAACATAATTTTCCTTTCTCTTGATGCTCACCTTTGACTCCACTCACTATTTAGCCATTCTTTCCTCTGAAGTTACAAATGCTAGTTTGTGTAGAAGCTTAGCTTCAGAAAGCAATAATGACTATCTTTCTCAAAGGACTTTACCCACAAATGTCCTTCTGCTATGCTCTTCTGTACACTGTCTAATTTTTGCCATCAGGTGAGTCAGAAAGCATTGGAAGCTGTCTTACATTATGCTTGATTATGTTTTTGTTAGCATTAAGTCTTGTACAGGTTACAGGTTAATATGTTTTAGATAAAATTTTCCTTTTACTGAAATCTTCTTGATACATCAAGTAGAAGCTTTTAGGGTACACTTGTCGCGAACCAAAGCAATAAAGGTATATTATCCTTGACAATCTTTTCCTTAGAAATTCAAGATTTTTATTCTGTTTGCCAAGTCATGACATTTTTGATGCCTTGTTAGTATGCTGTCTCTCATGATTTCATGTCACCTAGGCGACTGTGTCACCACTTTTTCCTTTTCTCTAGAAGGCTTCTCTTTTGAGTGCTTTATCCTCCATGTGCATTCAATGCCTTAACTTACTAACTGAATAATTTTAATAGTTTCAGGCATTCTGGTCCACCCTTTTCCCCGTGCTGACATGCCCAATAGTTTAGTTGATTACTTAACCTTGAAATAAAAAATAAAACTGATATAATCTTGGACTGGCAGAACAAAGAGATTTTGCAATGCAGTCTGTAGAAAATTCATTTTGCTACTACAGAATAATCAGACTTGTCTAAGAAGCAAAATAGTATGATTTCATTCTCAAATTGGTGCACCAAGAAAGGAATATTGCTTATGAGCAGAAACAGAAATGAAGACTAGGCAAACTAAATTTATCAGAGTGTGCTTAGATGACACAAATATTCCCAGCCTTGGGAGTGTCCATGGCATGTGCCTATCTTGTATTTCATGGTAAAGCAGAGTCTGGTAAACCAAGAGCTTGCGGACAACAGATAGCAATATTTTTTTCCCTTGGCCTATCCCCATATTCTGCAATGTAGTCATTATGTTTTGATCCTATTTCTGCACCTTTTGAATATGAAATATTAGCAGGAACTTTAAAATTAGCCACATAATTTTCCAAGTGGGTCGTCAGTTCTGCAGTTTCCACAACTGTGCTGTTGTGGGGTGGGATGGTGGTGGTCTACTGCTTCTATGACAAGGATGTACCACCTTATGCTTGTCCCTTGACCCCCTTAAATGAATTCTTATGGATCATTTCTTTATGAACTTCAGCTCAGCTCCAAATAGAGGTGTCTATGTATTATTCAGATATAATGCTGTGAGAACATTTGTGCTGCTACATTGGCAGGGCCCAAAGACACTCAAAATGGGCTGTTGACTCCGCAGAAGTTTTTCTGTACTTGATGTCAGCCCTGTCGTCATTTCTGATTTCATAAATGTATTCTCCATTTAGATTTAGGTTTATTTGATGTTTCATAAAACTTATAATCACACTAACAACTCTTAAGGCATTTCCCAGGATGAGTGGCCAGCAGCAGACTGGTTTTAGGAATGCTGATATCCTCAGTAAGGAAGTTTCTGCTGAGCAGACACTGACCCTTATTTACTGACTTCATTTGGTCATAAATATATATGTGTTGCTTATCTTTTGTATATCACTTGCTTGTAGCTTGACAGGGATCACAACCCTCTGTTAACTATATATATAAGTGACTATCCCCAAAGATACTTTAAAAATGTAGTTTTTCTTCATAGTTATGGAAAAGGTTCATAAAAAGCAGGAAAATGCATGTGATTCACTATTTCTTCCTGCTGAAGATGAGATATAGTAGTTACCAAACAATGTGGCACTGACAGAAATTTTAAGGCAAGTGGCAGTTAGCTCTGATTAGCAAAATTCTATGGCACATGGCAAAATTATTATTGCTATAGGACTGAACAGGCCTTTAAACCCTGAGTGTTCAGTGGAGGACCAATGGGCTTTAACTAAAGGTTGTATCTCAGCTGGTGAACTTGCATGTCTGAGGTTTTGGTTCTGTATACTGTGTTGCCACCTACTGTTGCGACCCTATACCATTATTCCTGCTTGATTTTTGTGGGAGAAAACTATGATATGTGGACAAGAAGGCAGCTGCTGTCCCACTTCCCCACAGCTGAGGCACCATTGTCCTGCCATTCTACAGCACATACTCACTGCTTAAACTGCTTGTACTGTGTGGGTGGGTCCACAGACATGGCTGATGTGTAAATATTGGCTGTTACTCATGGTCATAGTGAGCGCATTGTATTTCTGTGTTAAGGATACCTAAACCCACAGAGGATACTAAGACAATACTTCTGATTTCAGACAACTGAAGAAGTGGCCTGAATTAAAAAAGAAAAACACAAGCAAACAAACAAAATCAAACAACTCCCACCAAATTAACAACACCCCCCCCCCCCCCCGCTTCCTTAGCTATCTGATGTTCCTGTCGGCTTCACTTTTCTCAGTTAAGCCATTCTAGTTTCCTAGTTGATTAAGACTTTTTAAGCAGTGGATTAGGAAAAAAATGTACAAATAATGTGTATTGAGTTAGCTCTTACACTAACAAATGGTACATGAGAAGTTGTAGAGTTTTGGAAACTTAGAGGAATTTGAGCAGCCCTCCAGAATTGTAATTTATTGCTGTGTTAATCCCAAAGTAATTGAGTCTTGCATTAAACCAGGCAATCAGGTGAAACTAATGTGAATAGATTAGTATAGTTGTACTGGCAGCCACAGAAAACTTTGCTGCTGCTGAGTCTTCAATGGAACATACCTTCCCCTGCCATTTCAGGGTGTTCTGTGTTAGTGTTGGTAGATAAATAGGTGGCTCTAGAATGGAACAAAACAAATTTTCAGAAATTTTTACTTTTCCTTTGATTCTCTGTTTTACTTGTAATTGTGGACCTTTCCTGGTGGGCATATTTTGGTACTATATTTACTTTGATATATCACTTGTTATGGTATGCTGCACAGAATTTAATCACCTGTCCAGTGTCTGTGCTGTGCACTTCCTTCTATCTCTCTTTCATTCGCATCTGCTCCTGAAAAAGCAGAAACAGTTTTTTGCACACTGAACCAATATATTTAGGTTAGATTTCACTTTCAAAGTCATTATTTTTGAAGTTTTCTTTCTAATATGCCTTCTAATAAGTACTTGTTACAGTGATGACAAAGATGACAATGTTAAAAAAAAAAAATTCGTATTTGCTGATGTTAGGTGAAAGGCCTATAAACTATCACTGACCATAAGCTGAAAAGATGGAAGAGCAAAGTGTGGCAGAAAGGCAGACTTATTAGAAGGGTAAAAGAAAATGAAAGTTGGGGCAGGTCAAATGCAAGTTTTAATTGCATCTTATTATGTTTTTTTGAACTGTAAGCTGTATCACCTCAGATTACTTGATGCCTTGTTGACATAAAACTTCATGTACTGTTTCTTAATTTATCTGAAGTAGCATAGTCTTAAATTCTATATATGTTTTCTCCTGAGATTGGTAAGGGTTCAAAGTGTAATAAAAAAATAAAGAAACCCCTCCCCCCCCAAAAAAATCAACAACCCCCCCCAAAAAACCAACAATCAAACATAAAAAAACCTCAGTGCAGCAGAGCATTGAAGAGCTCACTAGCACCAGCACAGCTGTTGGGTTCTTAGTGAACCACTTAAGCATCCCCACCCCTTGCTCCTGCTCCTGCTCCTACTCCTGTGCTGCATCTCAAGAGGACAGACATATGTGCTACAGCGTAAGAGTTTGAGGAGCCTGGATTGTGACTTGCTGGGAAATGTGGTGCTGGAGATGTTGCAGCTGGCTCTGCAGGATCCAAGCTCCCAGAGGGCACCCCTAGCTGGGGATAACCTTTGCACTGCATCCCCTGGAAACCCTTCAGCCTGCCAATGCCCACTGCTTCTGTGTGTGAGTTACATGTAGTGTAAATACTATTTCTCATGCTTACTTTCTTCTGCCCCTTCTCTAGCACAGCAAGGCCTCCCAGCATGATTTTATGATACATGTTCTGAGAAGGCAGAGGAGGGAATTTGCTTTTGTACTGCTGCTAAAGTTTATTTATAAACTCCTGTGGAAAGCATGAGATAAACCACTCAAGTCTATTATCTACAATGACATTTCTTTTTCCCCTAGTCCAGAATGCTAACCAAATAGTCAGATAACTTTGTGAGGCTAAGTAAAGCAATGAAGGGACTCATGTGTGCTAGGAATACTGTGGTAAAAGGGAAATAAATGCACACTAAGATCATTTTCTTAATGAGGATTTACGAAGAAAACAAATAGAAAGAGCTGCTTCAAGCAAAACCAACCTCCCAGCCCACCAGTTTTCACTCTGCAAGAGAGTTGAAGAAAGGCTTATGTCAAAGACAATAACTGTTTGTGTGGATAGCTACTCAACAACTCACAGTCTGACAAGGAATGAAGAGCAGTGTGAAAAAATAGAGGAGTTAAAGGTGTGACAGGTGTGTGAACAGGCTAGAAACAAAAGGTGTGACTAATTTCAGCCATGCCAAGGGAGCAGAAAACTCTTAGCCAGTAGACAGAGAATGAAGTCAGGCAATTAGAAACCTGTCATTCCATACCAAGAAAATTAGATCCTATCGGTTTAATTATCAGTCAGTGCCATTAAGACAATATAGCCCTGCATAATGAAAGCTGCAGTTACCGGCTAATAGAGGTAATTGTTTTCACAGTGGAAGATTTTCACTTTCAGACAAGAGCTGCAGGATGTGACCGGTTTACAGGCTTTGACCTTCAGCCCTTGTATAATGCATAGGACACGTGGTTTTTACCTTCTCTCCTGAGATTTGATTATTTTATCCTAGACATAATTTTCATAAAGTTGGTGGAAATGAGCAAAACCACCCCCTAGAAATACAATGTGCAGTACTAATGCAACATGCCCGCTGTTACTGTAATTAGAGCAGCTTACCAAATAATTTTTGATTTAAGACCCTTATATGATAACACAGGGCCAGCTTCCAGCTTGGCTTTCCCACTTCTACTGAGGAATAAGGGGGAATAATGATATTTCAGAAAATCTAGTTCACAGATGGTCACTCTAGAGGGGGGAGCACACACAGAGCAGCAGCTTAGGTGTGACTTTCCAGCACATCAGCTCATCTGTGGTAACTGGCTTCATACATGCTGCTACCCTACAACAAATTTGTAATTCCATGCTCCTTCTTCATTAAATAATGCACAGTCCACTTTATTACTCTGTTACTCAAATATTTAAATATGAATATTTTTTTCTCAAGTGCCTTTTCTCTGTTTTTCTTAGAGACTTTTGGTAGCTGCTGTATTCTATCCCATTGTCAATGTCATGACATTGGCCCATGAAGTTCTTACACAATATCTAGTATGTGTTCAGTGGTATTGGAAAAGATCTAGGTTACAAGCTAAAAGAATAGTATAATATTTTATATCTGCTGTGACATATTGAAATACTTCTTAAAAAACCTGTAAGACCATTCACTTCCAATTACTGCCTTTCTCATAGCAACTGAGAAAGAATAGGAATGACTTGAAAGATCAAAATCTTACCTAAGAATGTTAAATACCTTGTGTATTCTTTACTCTTTCATCATAAGTTTTGGTTGTAAACAAACTGAGAGCTAGATCTTGCAGTGTCTAGCAGGTGATCTGACTAAATCTCCTGAATAAATCTTTAACACATCTGAAACTTTCTGGGGTCTGGCCCAGACTATCAGACCCGTTTGTGCTTCCTCGGGACTTAGCCCGACGGCAACATGAATGGAGAGAGACAGCTTCAATCCAGTTGTCCAAAAAGTAGTTTTAATAGTACAAAAATAACAAACAATAAGGCATCCACTGTATTGGACTGAATCGGATCAAGCAGTACAAGGGGCAAAAGGCACGAGGCCAAAGGCAGAGTTTTGGGTCAGAGGGAGGTACTTACGCACTTTGCTGTGGGAGGGGAGTTAAGGTGTCGTCTGAGGGAAGGGTCCAATGGGGGGCAGGGATTAAGAATATTAAAATTCTTGCACCAAAAATCAACCTATAATAACACTGAGAACTGAGAATTTTCTAGTACCAACTAGCATAGAGAGCATGTCAATCAGCCTTCTCCTTATAGCACTAAGAATGGGGTTTCCCAAGGCATTTTTCCAGGGTTCTCTTCTTCCCTGGGGAAACTGCTCTCTACACACATCTTGCAAATAGTTAGCACTTCTGTATTACTCTATACTTGGGACGCAGTGTTGGGAAATGCATCTTGATCTCTTTGCCACAGTGGCATTTTTGTTCTGTGAATTGTTTCAATATGCA
The DNA here is from genome assembly GCF_029207755.1 of Chamaea fasciata. NCBI lineage: Eukaryota > Metazoa > Chordata > Aves > Passeriformes > Sylviidae > Chamaea > Chamaea fasciata. The sequence continues at coordinate 77,897,984 of NW_027094087.1, read as the reverse complement.
AATAATTGCTGTTTTTCCTAAAATATCTGCAGATATTTTCAGAAAACAGACTGCTTAATTGGTCAAGCTACTTTGGAGGTACTCCTTAATATTGAGCAGATTTTAAGACTTCTTGAAGATATGCAATTCTGTCTCCAGGGTAGGAGTGACTGGCCATGCTGGGAAATGTCAATATACATCTCCCATACTACAGTCAGCCTTTTCCACTGTCATCCAAAAACTCTTTTAGAAGGTTATCCTCTACTTTTCCAACGAATCTGTGCTGCTGCCACCTTGCTGTGGAGAGTACCATTATGATAATTACTTTGTCTCATTTAATTTTTGTGTCAACCCTAAAGTTAAGTGTATCAGTTCACATCCGAAAATGAGTTAACCATACAGCAGTATGACCTTTTTCTTTGCAATATGAAGAATATTGCAGTAACCAAGCTCCAAATTTTGGCACTTAATTTAAACAGCTGCAATGAACTTGGATGACTTTGAGCTCATTTCCAGCTAAGCTGCACACATTTTAAATTAATGATACTGAAAGAATTAAAATTATTTCTTGCATTAAATTTTAAAAAAGTGAAAATAGTTAGCAAATCTACTGTCAGAAGACTTTGTCAGTCATCACTGAGACGGGCATCTAACTGTTCATGGAGCATAGATGCTCTATGATAATACGTACAAGATGAAAAATTCAGAAATCTGTTCTATATCTCGAGGAACTGACTCTGCACATAGCTGATTCATCTTGACAGAAGTTACCCAGGGGCTGACAAATTCAAATAAGATAGATTAGTCACAACAGGACTTCTGTATGTCTCTTCTGATAAACTGTGGTATTATTTTCTTCTAATTACCTGCCTGTGGCAGGTTTTGCATGGTTTTTATACTGGTATGCGTACTACTTACATATCCTTCTGTATTAGCCATTGCTGCATTGTACATGTTAATATTTTTTCTTACATTTGCTTTACATCTGATGGTTTTAGGCCTTTTAATTGGAATTCTGAGGTTCAGTGAAAATTAATTAAATGTCTACCACCATCTCTTTTTGAAGCAAAAAGCTTCAGTTGAATTACTGTTTACTCTTCTTCTCTAGAGCAAAGTCCATAAGTGTTTTCTTTCTCCTATTTTCATTTTTTTGTCATGTAGAATCATAATTCTTTCATTACCTAGATGTTTTCTTTTTGTCCTTGTTATCAAATACAAAACGATGGAGCAATAATGACGATTCGTGGAGGGGTAGTAGCAATGAATGGAAATTGCATACTTTGAGAAACATTTTAAAATTCAGCACTCTACTATTATTATACCATAGCCACGAATACGTATTTCACTGACATTCACAAGGCAAGATGGTAAATGCTCTGGAAATAGCTGAGGATATTCACTGCCGTCATTTGAGCATTAACAAGAATTCTGAAGAGATTTTGGAGTGTCACAGAAGAATATTGGTTTTGAATAGTTGCTCTGGAAAGGTTGTAGTATTAATTTCATAGATGTCTGTATGGTTATTTCAAAATCAGATTAGTCTTTTCAGGCTTTTACCTGGTCGTTTTGTCCACTGAGGAATGCTTCTTCTACTGTATGCTTACTCAAACTGTGGTTAACCTGTTTTCTATAGCAGTTTCACAGGTCTCTTAAACCTAAGTGAAATTAAGTCTTTTAGTTACTTCATACCTGTCTGTTTTGATTCTCTGCTCAAATACTTTACCAAATTTGTCAGATAATGATGTTTTTTGTTATACCACAAAAGCAAGTCTCCATCAGCATGGCTTGCTCCAGATGCTTTCCTTAGAAATGCTATGAAATCCATAACACATATGCTTTCATGGACCTGTGGAGTCTTAATATCTCCAAGAGCTGTTTTTCTTTTTTTTTCCCCCTCCCTTCCTTCTAAATGCGTGTTTGATTCCTTCAGTCCTTAAGTAGTCTTTCGTTTCCATTAAATATAGAAATATAAATAGATTTGACCCACTATGCTGACAGCAGCTTTTAGAGTGTTCAAATTGTTAGAGCTTCTGCAGTGAACATTTTTGACCAAAGTATAGAGATATTGTTTGTTTTATATGCAATTCATTTTCCACAGACAGATGCACAAGTGCACCTGTGTCCACAGTGTCCTCAGGCACAAGGAGGAAGGTGCAACTCAGGAACTGAGTTTTCACTGGAGAATTTCAGTGCAGTTCAGAGTAAACACATACGTTGTAACAAAACCAGACACTGTGCCAAAGAATTACTTTCCCCCGCTTGTTGTCCAGTACTTTATTAAATCACTCTCATTGCTGAGTTCTTCCTGCACAGACCACAGTGTTAATCCTTCCTGCATAACTTCATTGGAAGCATTCTTAGAAATCTTCTCTGTCAGGAAGCCAATGAAAATGAAATTTTATTTTTGTACTATTTTCTACTTGAGGATTCAGCCAAAGCAATTGATCTCTATTGAACCTAAGGGTTTGTTTTTTTCTTGGCCTAAATCATCACATTTTATAGATGAAACCTTGTTTTTCATCTGGAAAGAACCTTGGTCACGCTTTTGTCTATTTCTTGTCACCACAGGGAACTGTGTCATAGCCATTCTTCTTGAAATTGTGAAGTCCTGACTTAGAAAATGAGGCAAAAAAAGGTTAAAAACTCTTTCAGGACTTCTATTTCTCTGATGATTAGAAAATACCTAAATTCAGCCTTCCTCAATTTCATGTCTACTCATTTCAATGCTAGTATTATCCTTTGCCTTTCATTATGGCCAGAGACAAGTACTTAGTGCTGTTTTGCCCTCTGTGTGTTCTATTTTTTGGCAGGCTGAACTTGGGAACCTCATACCGCCATTGGTTGTATTCACACTTAGATATTTGGCCACGTATGTTTCGGAGGCACAGTGCTACTGAGCCATATGCTGTGGAAACATGAACTGTGGAACTGTGTCAGGGGCAGAATTTCCATTAATAAAATCATCTATTTGGCGCTGGTCTGCGGTCTGCAAACAATGTGATGTGGACTGACAGGTATTTACAATGCTCAAGCCTGGTCCATTCTAGAGCTGAATGGTTGATATCCATATGTACAGGAGGTGGTTTTGATCTCCACTGACCCCATGAGTCACCCCCGTGACCCTAAAATATGAATCAATATTATGAGACTTTTCAGTCCAAAGTTTCTGTGAACATTGTGTCACATACTGCTGTTGCAGCCCACCAGGGCTGTGATTTCATAACCCAGTATAGAAGGAATGTATGGCATGTGGGAATGTCAGCCAGTGGAAGATGCTGAGGATGTGAGCCTATTTGGAATAGTACTGAAGTTGTGTGCTGGGGTTGGAGGGAGCCAGACTTGGTGCAGGCACATGCATCCTACAGTAAGGTCAGGGAGCAGGAGCTGCAGTGTTTTACTCCAAAAGTCGCACAGGAAAGCTACTTTGCAGTAACCTCAGGCTGTGGTTGGACATGTTATGAGACCCAAGCAGTAATTGCTCAGGATGAGGGGGAGCACATGAATGTGTTACTGTCAGTGTCCACTGAGGGTGGCACAGAATGCTGAAATTATACCAGCTTAATGCCTTTGGGACAACTTTATGCTGGAAGTAGAAGAGCAGACTTGCTCTGGTGCAAGTTGGGGTGCAGACAGACAATCCAGCTGAAGTGTTCAACCTTTCTTTACAAAATGATGCTCTCAAAAAAAAGAGTGATTTTAAGGGGCAGAGTCAGCTTATAGCAAATCAATACTTCGTGTCAAATAGCTGTGGTGCTTTTAACACAGTAGTCAAAGCCTTACAGAGGTAATTTATCATCAAATCATGTCCTGTGGGATATTTTATTTATTCCCAGTGGGTTTTTACATCTCTTGCTTTACAGAAGTTAGAACCACAACACATTCATGACTTATGAATGCTTCCTTTATGGAAGAAAAATAAAAGTGTTTTATTTGCTGAAAAATACGATTTAACCAGTTCAGAAGCAACAGAACTTGGCTCTGCACCACCACTCCTACAACACTTTCCAGGCAAAACTCTAGTGCAAGGTGCTTTTTTGAACTTTGATCTTCATTTCTTTGTAGTATCTATGTGCAGCCCAAACAAATACAGATTACTTTATCCATGTTAATATATTTTTTTGTTTTAATAACTAGTAAAAATATGGTGCTGCACTGGCTTTAGAGAAATCTTTATTGCTGTAAAATTGGAGAAAATTAGTATGAACGTAAAAAAGATATCTATTTGAAGGTCAAGCTCATTGCCAGGCCACTCCAGGATTGAGTTGCCTGTTCCTATCTTATTTCTTATAAATGCCTAGCTGCTGATGTATTCTTAAAGAGCTCCAAGGAGACAAACTCTCAGTCATTCCAGTGCTTGCTATTGTCTGCTAGCAGTGGTTTCTCCTCTATTACAGTTACCTCTGACTCAAGCACATGAATCCTACTAACGGCATTTAGTTGGTACTTTCATGAGCTTCTTAGGAAAGCAACTGGAAAGGGTTTTAGTGCCAGGGTATCAGAGATCTGCCTGATAGTCAGTTTTGGAAGCAGATATTTCTTTGAGGTTTTCCTGTTGCATTTGTCTTCATTTAGGAAGCCCATTTCCTAGAGTTTGTAGGATTAATGCATCTGGAAACAGTTGTGCTTTTTTTTTTTTCTCATGACTGCATCTCATAGTATTAATCTCGTATTATTTTTTATGTTGCAATTTAATAATTGTTTTGAAAACACCATGTTGATAAAATATACCATTTTCCCAGCATCTTTTATGTTTTATGGGGACTTAAATGGTAGAATCTCAGAACCATAAATTTAACTCTGCTTCTACTAAAGGAATGATAAATTCCTCTTTTGCTTCAAACACTAGCATTTAGGCCAGGGTTGAAAATTTTTAATTTGTGTCGTTCCATGTCTCCAAGATTCTGACTACATCCAGCTATCTGAACATCAGCTCACAGGCCTGACTTTGGGCAGTGCAATTTAAAACTTGGGAACATAATTTTCTTCTCCAAAATATTAGAGAAATGTACTGGCAGAACTTACTAACTAGGATCAGGATTTGTTTCTTGTTATGAAAAATATGGGGCTAAAATGTAACAACACAAAATTTCTACCCAAGCCATGGTAGGATTTGCAGACACATTACTGAGGATAACAACGTATTTATAATGTCCAGCAGTAAATACCCTTATGTATGCTTTTAGAGGTGCCTTTGACTTCAGTGGGGGGAGTGGATAGACCTCCAAGGTTATTTTCTTTTTTAATTGAAGAGGAAGACATAGTCACTGTGAATTAAATGGCATGCAGAAAATCAACCCTGAATTTATGCATAGCACTTGCTTGCACCTTCAGATCTAAAAGCTCTGATTTTATTTCACCCACTTAAAATTATTTTCATATGGAAAATGAGGTCTCTTTAGCTCATCCTTTGATAAAAAAATTGTTTGGAGTAGTTCTGATGTGTATTTCTTGTGAAACTGCTTCACTGAACAATGCCAAAACTTGTTTTTTCATACACAGCCCTTTTTTTTTTCAAACCGCGTGTTCATGTGTCTCAGTAAAAAATGTCGCATTTTCCACTTAAACAAAAAGCTTTGAAGAAAAAATATGTTAAATATCATTGGTCTACAAGAAATTAATGCAGCTTTGAGTCAAAGCACAGAGTTGACACACACCTACTCAAAGAATAAACATCTTTGCAGGTAAACTTGATTCTGAGAAAAAAAGAAAAAGGCCTATCTGAGAACAAAAACCCACATTGATTTGTCAGTGAGAAATCCCAGAAATTTGTTATGTGCATGGGATTATTTTCAGTTGTGCATAAAGATCAGAAAGGAGTTCTGCAGAAGCAGATAATACTGAAAACAAGGTTTAAACAGAGTGTATTAAAACTTTGGAAATTCTCTCTCCCAAGAAATACCTGGCAGTTTATACAGCTTTTCTTGCCAATGGTTTTGATTTTCATCTCCTAATAAGCATGCCAGCTGCTTTAGTCTATTAGTGCTATTCTTCCAAGAATTCTTTTGATAATCAGTAGATGTCTGGTCACGCAAATACTTTCTTTAAGACAGTCCAGAATAAAAGAAGTCAGATGTTACAGGAATTGGTTTTATTTTTAATTTAGCATTTTGTTTTCTAAAGAAAAGGAAAAAAAGTTGATGGCTTTTTGCTGACATCCACATGTGGCTTTCTTTCTTGAAAAAAAATCAGGTTCTGTCTCTTTTGACACCTAGCTCTTTTAAAATCAGAAATCTTTAAGATCACTTCATCTTAGGCATTGTGTTGCTGCTTGAGGAGAGTCTCAGAGACCCTGACTTAATACAGTCATCTGTGAACCAGGACAATATGCTTATCTCATAAAGATGCTGTGGGATTCGATAGTGAGCTATTGGCTTACTAAACCACTTCTCTGTGTCTCCACACTCCCGTAAACTGCACATATTAGGACAGTGGGCAAACCACTCCCTCACATCAACAATGTAGGTGAATGGTTTTCCTTCTAGTGGCATGTAAGTCACCAGGGAGTACTTACTGGTAGATAAACAAGTCTTTGAATGAGTGCCGTTTGGGTTTTCTTGAAACAGTCAATCATAGAGCTCCTTCCTTCCATTTAGGAAGGGAAGTCATTGTCTCTTCAATTGCATTAGTCTCTTAAGATGCATTTGACACTGTATATTTGCTGTTATTCAGATGTGTGGAAGCTAATGAGATTTATAACGCATCAGTTTTTATAATGTCTACTTAACCAGCTTTACTGTCTGTTATATTTTCTTAGAGAAATGCATTGGTCTAAGGGCTGTTACTGTCTTATTTCTGTTCACTGAATACTCAGCAGATCTTGTTAGTTGAGATTTTCTACTGTTGCCCTTTGGTGAAACTTTTATACAAGAATAAAATCTTGTTCAGATGTGCAGTATAGCTGAAGCAAATGAAATTAGGATTCTTTGGGGGGATATATAAAAACATCTTATTTAGGATGACAGCCTTTTTACCAGTGATTGTGGTAAAATCTCATGCAACTGGTTTTGAAAATGTTATCCATTCAAGAGAAAGGGGCTGACCTCTTCATTTTAAGAGAGCAACTACATTCTCAGAGAATCGCCTACAATTCACAGGTGATGCCCAGAGTAACCAAATGAAACTGAAATTGAGCTTCAGGACCAAGCAACTTTGCTGTTTAATGATTGTACTTAAAATGAATTAGGTTGCTCTGTCTGTCACTATTGGGAAAGCTAATGCAACAAGTGAATAGTTCTGATTAACAGTGTATAAAAATTCAGTGCTGAATTTGCATTCTTTATGTCAAGGAAGATTTGCATACCTTGTTTTCTCTCTAACAAAGTAATCTATCACTACCTTGTTTTTATTAGTCATTTCCAGCATTTGACTGAATGACTATCCAAATACATAATATCTGTACTAAGAATTCTGCTCTAAACTTTTCCCTGTAATATGATAACCCTAAAGTGTTCATTAAATTTGAAATGTAACAATTTTGGGGAATTTCTAAATTTTGATTTCTGGGCTGCCACTTTTACTGCATAAATGAATGTAGATGTGTAATGCATTTTAAAAGAAGGAGTAACAGTCCTGTAAAAAGATGGTTCGTTTTCAAAGGATTAAGTTATTAAATCTAGAGATTCAGAGATTCCTCCACTGAACTTCTTTTAATGTTACACAGTTTTGTCATAACACTTACTGTAACAGGCATTGACTCCACTATGACTGTATTTTAAATCAGAGGCGTTTCATTGGAAAGACTGAGGTGGTGGCTGGCCCATTTCACAGCATTTGTAACTCTTCGAGCCAAAGCCTGGGGATTTCTGTATTCTTGGTGTCTAGATCTGGAGAGTATTTTTTACAGTTTGATAAAGAAAAGCATGGCTACAGCTGTGTCCTACTTCTCGGCTTCAGCCTGAACCTCTGCCTGTTCTGTTGAGGATGAGACCCAAAAGATCTGAGAAGAGTTGTGTCTTTAAAAATACCCTCTAGAGCAAAGGAGAGGTGGGAGGCTTGGCTGTGCTGCAGAGCTTCCAGCAAGTGCTGTGTGCTGAAGAGCAGCATTTACTTTATTCTCATCAACTGCCACTAAATTTGTAAAGTTGCCTCCCCACACTCACAAAAGTGATTATAAGACAGACAGTGTATTAGCCTTACAGCTGTGTAATTGCCAAAGGAAAAAGCAGACAGTATTTCTGCACATAAAGCCAGCTTATGAGCTCTGTTGACATTTTGGATACCTATTTGTTAAATTATTTGTGAATCTATAGCTATTGTAACAAAAAAATGGTTTAAGAAAAGCAGATATAAATGCTATTCTGGCTAAGTGTCCATAAACAAAGCACACATAAAGTCATTCTGAAGAATGTTCATCTTTCTTTTACACCATGGACTTGTTCAAAAATATAAAGTAGATTTCTCTTTTCAAAGCATAAAATATTATTACATCAGGGAGCTTAAATACTATTGAATGTAACACATTCATGGTACAACTAAGCATGGACTTCGTAACCCAGAGCACACTCCTATTTAACCCCGTGCAGTCAATACATGTGGCCAGTCTGCTACATTCATATTGGTAAGTTGACTCTTCTGAATATTAAACACATTTCTAAAATACTTGCAAACGGTGCAGACAAGTTCCATTTTTTTTTCCCAAAGCTGACTGCCTTTCTGTCTTTTCATTACTAACTCTGTAGATCAGATGGCATTGATCCTAGAACCTATGCAATGTTTCTTTATCTGCATATCAGTGCTTTCATCTGTACAGTCTCTGTTTATAGTCCTTTCTCATACATAAAAGCTTCATCTTCTCATAAGCAAATGAATTTTCAAAATGAAGAATCAGTGACACATCACTACTGTATGTTTTAAGTCACTACGCTTAGCAAGGATTAAAAGACTGTGTTCAGACTTGCAGTGTGGGGTTTTTCTGCTGTTGTGAATCAGTTTTTCAGTAGCTCAGTAACAGGAAAATGGCACTGGGGCTTGAGGTTTCAACAGAAGAGCAGAGCTTTGGCAAATTTTGTGGGTTTTTTTTTCTTTTCCTCCTAATTTCTGCTGGCTGGCAAACTGGCTGGTGAGAGTTGGTTTGGGAAAATAAAACAAGTTGCTCACTCTGGGACAAGCAAGAAACCCCATGAAACCATTCAGTATTTGATCTTCTGGTTGATTTCAGTCCTGTCTGCCAGCTGCTTCCCAGAGGTGTTAACAACTTTGTCTTTGCATTTCTGGGCAGTTCTTAGTCCTTTCTAGTTTCACTGAAGCAATAGTGTAAAACACTTGGAAAACCCTGACTGCGTGCAATGTTTTACAAATCCCTTAATACTCAAATATAAGATAAATTAAAAGCTGGCTTGTCAGTTGAAATACTCATGCCCTGCAGAAACATGCAGCTTTGTGATTTTATGAGTGAAGGTAAGCAGGGACAGGAACAGGCACGGTAACATTTCCAAAGCTCAGGCAGAGGTCTTTGCTTTATGGGCAGTCGCTCTTGGAGCCGTGTTAAGGAAGGCTGCCTGTCAGCGTGTAGCACAACAGAGTGACATTAGACAGCAGCACCTGCCAGAAGGCAGCTTAGTTTTGCCGGCAAACAGGAGAATCAATCCTTTTGCCGGCGCGCCGACAGGTTGACACAGTCTGTGCTCTCCGGGGTGGGCTCTCCGCCGCCGCCGCCTGATGTTCCAGATGTGCCCGAGGTGCACGACCCCCATCTAGCGGCTGCTGCAAAGTAAGGGAAAGGAGCGCCTCACTGCCTGGCATCTGGTGCTTTTCATGCCTTGCAATGGGTAGTGGGTTAAGCTTTTAATAACAACGCATGGATTTTTACTTGCCTGAATTGTTCCTGATTAAAAAGAAAAACAAGAAACTAAAAAAGCAAACTTTTGGGGGTTGTTTTACATAAAGGGGCCCTCCTGTAAATTTTCTTTTTCAGCATCTTTACAGCAGTCACAAGCAAACTGAGAAAATCTTAACATGGTAAGCCAAGGGAGTCAACAAACGTAAATTACACATGCAGAAATTGCTGGTGGTAATGCATAGCTAAACTTAGTTTTCAGGTTTTGCATCTCATTTGGAATAGCTCCATATAGCACGAAGATATTAATTAATGAAAGAGAACTCCTCAACACCATACCTTCTCCTCCCTAAATAATATGGGATTTTGAATCAAGAAGCACGAGTGCATCATCGAATTAGGAGGAGAGGGTTCTGTTTCCAGAATCAGTGAATTTTCCATGTGGCCTTTTAGCTCTGCTCCTTTAATTCTGCTATAATAAAACTACAGCGTTATTCAGTGCACTCCCTTTCTCATTATGTCCATTTGCAGAATGAACTGGTTATAGAAAAAGATGATGTCACAGAGCATGGTGGTGTCAGAGTCACAGAAACAAGCAGAAAATATGTGTAAAAATAAAATACAGTACATTAAAGTACAGTACATTAAAGTACAGTACATTAAAGACCATCTCTGTGTAGTATTACTATTTTTATGTTAACTTTGAGTCCCTTTTTTAAAAAAATACACACCTTCTATACTCCTTAGTTATTAAAAGATAGGGTTTTGGCAGGATAGATGATTTTACTCCCCTAAGAAAAGTCATCACCTTTTTCCCTGGCTTTTCTAATTCTTTTTTTTTTTCCCCTGGTAATCTATTCATCTGTAGAGCATGGAAGAGCCAGGTTACCTTGCTTCCCGATTAGGCATGGATACCATTAGAATTTTCTTTTATTACAATTTTTTAGGTCTTAAAACAATTTTTTTTCTCCAAGCCCCTTCAGACTAATGTTCCCATCGTCTAGATATGAAAGGCAGATGTATTGAAGAAGAAATAAGCCCTCTGCGGTTTGGTGCTGAATCCTCATATACTAAACATACAATAGCAGTAAGGATACAGTTTGTCTCTGATTGCTGTCTTTCCTATACAGTACTGAGCAAGTGAAAATGTCACATAAATTGAGCAAGATTCAATCTCTTTCCCAGTATTTCACTAAATAGTTATTTTTCTGAACTTTTTCTTTAGTTTTCTTTTTGATATTAACTATGTACAGCTATAAAACATTTCCAAAGGTAGTGGTGTTTCTTGCTTAGATAAAAGTAGTCATTCGAGATTGATACAGGTTATGATGTTGATTTATTGAGTTTTAATCTCTACTGAGAAGTGTTTTTCTTCTTTTTTTGTGTGTGTAACTATCATTGTGTTGAAAGGAATTGTTCTATCTTAACATCAAAGTATGGAATTTATTAGACAAGTTCAAACAAAACACAAAAACCTTCAAAGCGTGTTATTTTATTTTACCTCTTTTGTCATCAGGAAGTTTCTTCCAAATTAATATTGAATGCCATCAAGGTTTAACCATTTACTGAAATAAATAGGAAAATTATCATAAATATTTGCTAGATATTTTTGTATCTCAAATTCAGCAAGTTACCCATGCCAACATGCCTAAGCTGATGAGCAGTGTCATAAAAACCATGTGTTTAACTCTCTTCATGATTCAAAGCTTTTTCGTGGCTGAAAAGTCTCACTGATGCTTGCAGTTATATTGCATCCTAATGTTCAGGACTTCAGCAAGAGGTGACTGCATTCTGAAGTAGTGAGACCTGTTGTGTATTGAATAGCCAGACCCTAGAGGTTTTCAAGTCCTCATTCCCTGTGACACCTGTATTCCCACTGCAGAGGGATCTATGTTCTCATAAGCCCTAACCATGAGACTCGTAGCACTACACTGTCATTACTTAAGCCCTTTGAACCAGTAGGAAAAGACACTTTGTCACTGATAGAATACAGACATCTGTGGAAAACATTAAATTTGCCATTTGATCTGAGGGGCATATGCTAGGTTTCCTTTATGGCAGCATTCCCATGTCTGGTTGTTTGGGATGTATCCTACCATCACTTAAAATTTTGATGCTTTCTCACTCTCCATATGGCTTTGAACATGGTGAGAAAAACAGAGTATGTTGCTGTGAGAGGAGAGTCTTTTAATAACTTACTCATTGGCTTTAGGAAGACGTAGTCCAAAACTAAAGAAATAATCAGAAAAAATCAGGAGAGGAAAAACATGCAGTAAGGTGGATGTTAAGTAAGAGCTACTCTTCTTTTTGAAGGCAAAACATTTCATGGTGTTGCATCCCTTATTCTGCATCCCTTATTATGTATGAAAGAGGATTTCCAGAGCTAGTGAACAGCATGGTTCCTGGCATCAGTAATGAAAGTTTTATTACTTTGTAGTCGCATATGTCAAGCAAGAATGTATATTCTTAAGAGGGGCTGCTTTCTAATAGCCTTAAGAGTACCTCTACCAGTTAAAACTATAGAGACATTTTTACTTTAGTGTCACAGGCAAACTCATTTTAATTGGGTTAATTGTGCATTTTTGTCTATTCACAGTATTGCTTTACTGTGGCAGATGGCCCAGTGATGTGTTATAAATACTTTGCATGACATCCCCTCTATTTTACTTATCTTCACTGTGACTTTCCCATTGGTAATGACTAATGACAGTTTCCTAGCCAGCAACTTTTAATAGATTCCTTTTCTTTCCCTTAATCTCTGCCTGTCCTCAACAGCACTGTTTTGTTCAATAATTTAATCAGTTCAGCAACAGTATATTATTAGACAATTGAACCATTACTTTTTGAATTTTTGAAATGTAAAATACCCATGAAGTAATCACTGATGAATATATCAGTATTGACAGAGACTACTTTTTCTTCTAAAGAAATAAAAAAGGTTTTGCTTTCTATGCTTGAATTCTTTTCCTTTCCTTTTATTTTTGTTTCTTTCCCTTGGTCCTGAGAACCATATGCAGGAAAAAGAAAGGAATCCAATAACTAAAAAACTAACAGTTTTGCCTACCCACCATGCCCTTCTTAACCATTTGACACCTACCTGTCAAAAGTAGGTGTTATACAGAAAAAAATCAGTTTTCCCTCTTTCCTCTCATCAGGGAAGCTTTGTCTGCAGGAGGGACACCCTGAGACAAAACTGGTTTCAGGTTCATCCCATCCCTGTTAGAAGAAAAAAGAACATAGATGTTGCAAATTCAATGGGAAAATAACAGCTTAGAGCTTCTTATAGGCTGGTGTGGTTTTTTGGGAAAGTCCTAGTCTCTGGAATTTCTGCCCAGAACCCCTTATTTCTTTCTATGAAAAGGATATGAAAAGGATCAGATAGTCAGCTTTCTATCTTTATGTTGCTAGCAGCTGCTATGTTTTGCTAAGGGCAATGCTCCTCATGCTCCCTCTCTTTTATCGAAGACATTCCATGAAATGAAGCAGTAGTGGAGCAGAGCTAGCGGGTGGCTGTAGGACAATTCTGTGATTTCACAGCAGTTTGTGAGATTTCACAGTTTAATTTCACAGTTTAATTGTGTTTCTATTTGGAATAAAAAATTGTTTTAAACAAGAATGACTTACAAGCCATAACCAGTCTATGTTTTGAAACTTTCATTGCAGAGATAAGGAGGAAGGCCAAGCTGGCTAACGTACATTATCACTCAGATTTTAGGCTGGGTTTGGACTTTAGGTTAAAATTAGTAGCTTTATAGCTGTGTTTCAAAAGTGGTTTCTGCACAAAAAGGTCTCTCATAACTTTCCTTTCATCTCCTCTCCACCCCCATCAGAGTAATATAGCAAGTTCAACTTAAAAATGTTTTTTCAAGACAACATATGTATATTAATGCAGCTACTACCTGAATTTCAAAACAATTCAGTAGCTTCCTGGAGATGCTTACCTGTGCTTGCTAGTGTCAGGCACCTTCTTGGTCTATTGCTGCCCAGTATTGCTGATAGTAAGAGTGATTTCTTTAACCTACTGAGTGTTGATCCTTGTTAAATCTGCCTTTTCTCAAGGATTCTGCTGAATACAAATGATGGGACAAATTCTGCCTTTGGAGCCATTTGCATACTGCCAGTGAACCCGTCGAAGGGATTATATGTGTGTGATCACGGAGGGAAGGGAGTCAGTCTGGTCTGATACAAAACCAATTCATATTCAGTTGCAAAAGGAAGAAATGTGGAAATGCCCCTGAGAAATTTCTCTTTGAAGGAGGAGAGCTGACACCCTTTAGAAAAAACAAAATTAGGCTAGATAGAAGTTTGTTGTTTGCTGATACTGAAAACTTTCAGGAAGCTTTAATACCAAACATTTTCATTTTTTCCTCTTGACAGGCACAAGCATATTTACTGTTTATGAAGCTGCTTCTCAGGAAGGCTGGGTGTTCCTTATGTACCGAGCAATTGACAGTTTTCCCCGATGGCGTTCATATTTCTATTTCATCACCCTAATTTTCTTTCTGGCCTGGCTTGTTAAGGTACTGAAAAATATGTCTTTTTAAATTGATCTGAAACATAGATCATATTAGAATTAATTTCTTCTCTTTTCTGCTTGCTGAGATTTGTGTCAGCCCTTCTTTCTTGTTTTTTTTTTTTTCCAGAATGTTTTTATTGCAGTCATCATTGAAACATTTGCAGAAATTAGAGTGCAGTTCCAGCAGATGTGGGGGTCCAGGAGCAGTACTACTTCAACTGCCACCACCCAGGTGAGGCACTTGAGATGCTGAGATTCTTTGGCAATTTGATATCATTTACTTCATTAATTAATAATGAGCAAAAAAATTCTAGTCATATATATTTGGCTTTGCATGTTATTACCTATATTCTATACCTGATATACGAATTTTCATTAAAAATTAAATTCTTGGTTGCATTATGTAACAAGTCTTTCTCAAAAATGAATAGAGAAGACTGTAATATGGTTCTCTATATGGCTAGGTATGTTATTGCTGTGTTTGTATTATTTTTAACAAAGTATGATAATGCTTCTTTGTTATGTCATTGGTGGGTTTTAGGAGAGCTGAAATCCCAAAGTTGTAGCTGGAAGAACAGGGGTCAGAATGTAGCTGAAGTGTTTGGGGAGGCTGGTCCTGGAACCGAGAAGGGTGTGCTGAGACCAAGGAAGAATAGGTTGCAGGGGCAGGGAGAGAGCCATGCTCACAGCTGGGGCAGCCACAGAAAGTGAGACCCCAAATACAAATAACAGGTAAGAGGAAGCCATGATAGGAAGGGTGGGCTCGATAGTGGGAAAGAACCCAGTATGAAAGGAAGCTACTGCGTTGGGATTTAAATTCTCTCACTCTTAATTTTAACAATAAGGTTATGTGTCCCAAATGGTCAGAAGACTAGATTTTTCCAGGCTAGTGCAGTTTGCCATCTCTGAGAAGAGCCACTGCCAACTGCATGCAAAAAGCTCTTAGAAAGACAGATATGAGAAATATGCCCATGAGGGAATTTTTTTCTAACCATGTAGCTAGAGATTATTTATTTTCCTAAGCCAAAGGATTTAAGTTTTCAAAATTAATTACTGAATATTTTTATATTCTTTTTGATATTTCTGTAATCCATATGTAAATGTAGTCCTTTTCTGCCGGCTGCTACATTTTTTGCCTCAAATAGACTTTATGGCAATAATTTCTACTCTATATATGTCTTTGTCAAACCAGACTTTGTGATATCAATTTAAAATCTAAAAAAAAAAAGAACTTTTCTACATGACATATGCTTAGCCTGGGGAACTTAATGTTCGTAGGACAAATCCTGAACCATATAGGCTTATCCAGCATACTCTGAACTAGAAGATGGAACAGAGAGTTCAATGTAAGGAAACACAAGAAGCAGCCAACATTAAGAAATTTAAAATATGCAAAATAATGTCATGATGCCAAAGAACACAAACATGTTGAATATAATCTACATCATGCAAATTAAAAATAACTTGCTAGCTGCAGACAAGCAAATGGTTTGAATGGCTGCTTCATACCTCGAGTCAGTGACGTAATGGGATATCAAGAGAGTTCAGGTTACCAAACTGCTAAAGTAATTTATCTTTTTCTGTATTAAGAAGGACAGAAAATATCTTGAAGGATTTCTTGTCCAAAGCACCAGACTAAAGTTAAAACCTGTTCTTGTTTTTTGCCTGAAAATGAGATACTTGCCTTCATTTTCTCACTTCATCCATTACTGAACTGTTCTCTGAACTTTTTCGTATAGAAAAGTAAATGAGTGTCCAGGAGTCAAAGTCTAGGAAGGGGTCTCTACAAAAGGATAAAAAGAGGTTCTTCTAAAGCGCTTTAGCACTGCACTTTAAGGCATAGTAAGAAGAGGAGTAACTGTGGTGATCTTAGTTGGCAACTCTTCCCAGTGCGGAGATGCTAAAAAAAAACTTGGAAGAATTAAAACAGTATTTGGATGTCACTGTCCCCAGTCTAATGAGCACTTCTCTCAAGATGACTTTTAAGCTTCAGCCACACTCCTGTGGCTGTGTTCAGGGGGTTACTCGTTTGAGTGCTGGGTGTCAAAGAAAAGGTGGGAGCGAGGTGGGAACTTTGCCACACTTCATTACATTGTATAAGCAGGTGGCAACTCAAAATGCTTGAACCATTCATTTTCTTTCAAGGACATTTTCAAGGGGAGTGTTAATCACTTTCAGACGTGGTGTCTCACTGTTCCTTATGTCCAGCAGTCTGCATCATTCTGTGTCCTAATTTCTGAGGGGAAAACACAACAAAACACAATGCCTACATCTACTCTTCCAGAGACTGCTGATAAAATGCGAATACCACTGTGGTCGAGAGCCTTTTCCATTGCCATTTTTAGAGCCTGGAAATATCTAGCTATTTACAGGAATCATAAGCTCTGTGAAACAGTACATAAGGACTGTCCAGCTACTTTTGATATGCATCAGTGCAACAAAAATAAAGTTGTTATTGCAGTCCTTGTGGTAAAATAATTTTGCCAGTGAAAAAGATGAGGTTGTCTGCTATTGCCAAATGCACCATGAAACTTATTTATGTGGTCACAATGTATTTGTGTTTTCTTAGCATAAGCTTACCTAAGGAAACTATTCTGAGCAGCTACCACCATCCAATGGTGCTGGTCAAAGATTAACTGAATTGTTTTCTATATTAGGACTAATGGAGACACATTGTGTTCAATGTTACCTGAGTAAAATTCAGACAATTAATGTTGGAAAAAGCATGTTACTTTTTTTTCTGTAACAGAAAGAATCATTCCTCTGTTATTTTAAACTAGCTATCATGAAAATGTATGCTGGTCCTTAAGGGGAATGTATTACATCTCACTTGTATTTATTGCCACATAAAACATTTCTGACAACAATCTTCCCTTTCAAGATGTTTCATGAAGATGCTGCTGGAGGCTGGCAGCTTGTGGCTGTTGATGTGAATAAACCCCAAGGCAGAGCTCCTGCATGTCTACAGGTATGACATTTCTTTTTAAAAAATCAGTGTGTGTAACCAGCATCACTCAAATGTTGCCATAGGAAAATTATGCTGAGAAATAGCTACCATAGTTTTAGTCATATTTTTGTTAAATCCATTGCTTTCGGCAGTGTAGATTTTTTCTTGAAAATCACAGATCAACAAATAAAGATGTACCATGCCCAAAGGGAGAAGATTAGAAAAATACTTCCTGATAAGGTTCTGTTTTGTGTGCTTATGAGAGAAAGATTTAAGATTTTGAAATATAAAATAGTTAATCATGTTCTGTCTCTCAGAATTTATATACAAATATATTCCATTCCTAGGATATTTGCAACATAAATGCTTGTTTATTAAATGCAAAATACAATAACATATGCCAAGAAGCATGACTAATCATAATAAACACAGAAGTACCTAATTTCTCTTCTTCCCTTGTGAAAATAGGCTCACAAAAAAAAAAGGTAGAAACAGCATGTAGGGAGCAAGCCATACATTGTTTGAAACTTCCAGATTTGATATTCCTACTTGGATATAAGTTAATTTGTAAAACTTACTCTCATTGTTTTAATAAATCCAGACTAAGATAAGTAATTTTTTAATAAATCTATTTTTAGAACAGAGCACTGTACAGCAGCTCAAATTTTTATTTGTGAGTTAAATAATGTCATTTCTGGAGAAAAAAAAAAAACTAATTTCAGAATAGAAAGCCAAATCTACTATAGCATTTTCTGGCAATTTTGGTTATGTTTGGTTTAATGTGTAAGCTAAAATACATCTTCTTGTTGGCAGCATGTACATTGCTGAACCCTAAGCTGGCAAACACCTTCAATTCCCACCACAAGCTGTTCATTCTCAAATATCTCTGCTTTGCCAAACCACTGCCATATATTTGATTATAGCATATGTCTTAACAGATAATTTGTCTTCCCAAATTTAATTCTTGATTTTGACACCAACAGGAACATCATTTGTGGTGTTCTCAAGTAACAGTCTCAGGAATGTGGATAGATGGTATGTGGAACTCACGGTAAAAACAAGATGAAAATTAAGATACCATCTGAGTTACCTGGTCTGCCTTTGTGGTGGTTTATTTTTGCCCCTTTTAGGAATCATGTGAACACAGTAAATTGTGTTCCAGTGGACATAAACCTCACGCATTCAACTTTTTATATTTGCCAATCAACTAGCAGTTTTCTTCTTGTTCTTCATCCTTATATGAAATAGGGGAAGCTCTGAACCAGTGCTTTAGTGCCTATTTTAAGACACTAAACTGCATGAACTCCATTAGGTGTCCATTAGTCCAATAGTCCATTAACTATATGAAGTCCATGTCCTAATTTCTATTAGGAAGTTTATCCTTCATGGCATTACTGTCTCTATCAACAAATAAGCTGGATTGAGTTGGTGTTGTTGTCACGGAGGCAGTAAACAGGATTGCTGTTCTGTGTTTTATGTGTCTTATGCACACACTCTAACTTTCAGGTATCAGAAATAAGAGTTGAGCAGTAGGACTGGCTTTGTACAATTTGGAACTTCCATGCATTGGATACCTCTGCATTCATTAATATAAGTATTCTGTGTGATGTAATACTTTTTGTGTTTTTTTAACTGCTGGTCTAGATGTTAGGGTGGTCTAATTATTTTAGAATGTTCTGAGAAATGGATTTTATGTTCTGCATCGGATCATAATGTGAGACTTGCAGAAAGAAGATAGTCTTACCCTTCCTCATTGCTATACTTCCCCCTCACTATGTGCCTGAGCTGGCACAGTATTTATGCACTTGTTCAGGGAATGGAATCAAAGTTGGCAGGGGAAGAGGAGTGAATTTATTATTGATCAGACTCCCTGCAGCTGCATAAATGTTTTTTCTGACACAAGAAAGGGACCAGAACATTAGTGGGAGCAGTCTAGCAATGTGAGAACTGCTTCCTTCAGCAGCAGTGAGCTATAAAGCATGACTACAATAAATTTCCATCTAGTTTATTTTAAATAACATATGGAAATGACTATAAAAATCTGTTATATAATTTTTTTTTTGTTTCTTGTTTTGTATTGGGCCCATATCAGAGAGGTATCTGGTCTACTAGCCTGTGCAGCCAGCTCCTAAGGAACCCCTAAAATACTCAGAGCTGGTGGCTTCCAACCACCCAGGTTCCTCCCAACCACCCAGGTTCCTCTGTGCAACTCTCAGATTTATTCTTATATAATACACATGTGGGATGTGCAGACATGTACCATACGTGTATACACACACATTTAATGGTTCATTCTAACTACTTGTAGGACAATGATGAGATGCAGAGGTGTGGAATGTGAAGGTTGTAGGTGGTGTGGAGATGCGTTTCTCCATGGCCATGGATAGGTTCCAGCTACCTGTAGGAACCTAATGGGGTTCAGAGGTGGTGTGTGGTGGTTGTGGTAGAGTAGTAACTGCTGATTAAATTGTCAAGAGAAACTAAATAGATGTAGCAATGATTTCAACAACATCTCAGCAAAGTTTTAAATAGAAGCAGCAGTCCCTATCTACTGCCTGATTTTAAAGACTTGTGCTTCTGAGATTTGCGGGTTTGCAGGCTAAATTCTGGTAGAAAAATGCTTGTCAAGTTAACTGGAGGAAGTATTTCACACATTTGAGATTAAAGATCTGTCTGTGCCAAGCCCTGCAACCAGGAGTTGCTGATGGCACTGGGGACATCTCTGCAATTCCAGCAGTTCATACTCATATTTTCCCTGACATGAGCCATTTTGCAGGGGCTGTCCTGTGCTGACCATTTAGTTAGACATTGGAATGTAATATATAAACTGATTTCCATCACCTTGTTGCCCTGAAAAAGCATTAACATCCTCTTTCACAGACAGGACCAGAAGCAATGGGCACAACATTAAACAATGGGAGGTTTTCTTTGAACACCAAGAAACAGTTTTTTACTCTGAGGGTGACTAAGTGCTGGCAAGGTTACCCAGGGAAGTGATGGAGTTTCCATGTTTGGAAATATGTAGTAGCTGGAAAACTGTCTCTCAGTGTCCCTGCTTGAGTGATTTTGGTTGCATGAAGACCTGAGCCCAGTGTACATGGGTTGTATGATTCGTGGGGAAGATATAGGAGTGTTTGGGGCAGTATTGGAGGATTGGCTTTGGTGCATGGAGTAAAACCATTCCGCATTTCACCTCAGATGGGCAGAATAGATGTAGACTGTACCTAGCATGTTCTTTCTACCTGGCTTCCTCCATTCTTCTTCCCTCCAGAAAATGCTGAGAGTTAGGTTGGTGATATGGCACACTGAGGGATAAGGATTTGGGAGCTAAACAGGCCAAGACAAACTCACAGTGTAAATACATCCCCCCATGGGATGACAAAGGACATTATGTAGGGAGCCTTCTACCTCTTAAGTACAGTGCCCTATACCCATATGTACAGGGTGTGGCTGACTACCATCACCTTTCCTTCCTCCACTGCGTTAGCTAGGATGAGTAACCACTTGCCTTTAAGCTTTTCACATAAATATGTTGGTGAGATTGCTGAGTAGAAAACAAGCATTTCTTGCTGAACTAAAGAAAATAAGAAGAAACAATTTCTAAGAGAAATTGTAAATGAGAACTTGCAAATGACACAGCTGATCTTGTGTGTTTAAGGTGATCAGCTATGCCGTGAACCATGTTCCGTTTCTCTTTGTTAGGAGTTCCTACAAGAAGATATTTCAGTGTCTTTGGATCTTAGGGACTGACCGACCCTGATTTTATTTGGGAAAAAAACTCCAAACAATTGCTGATTAAAAAATGAAGGCTGGCTAACCAAGCTTGATGCACTTGATTTTTGGCTGTCAAATTCGCTGTATTATAAGCAAATTTGAGACTTCTTCTTACCTTCTTCCAGGCAACAAATGCAAAGAGTATCTGCAAGACAAAAGAGATAGCTATGAGGGTTGTAAGCTGACACTTATTTTGGCAGGATATTAGCTTTGAAACTTAACTCTGGAAGAAAGTACGTATTATTAATAAGTTTGGGAGTGAAAGAGCTCAGCTAAACCCTGTGTCCTTTAATTCTTCCAACTGTTACGGGGTATATATCCTGACAAGCTACAAAAAAAGTGCATACTGTCTCAGTAGGCAACTGTGCAGTACATGGAAAAATGAAGATAAGCATAACACAGAATTCAGCAGAGAATGTTTGGGGTTTTGTAGTTTTTGTTTTTGGTTTTTGTTTGTTTGTTTGGGTTTTTTGTTTTTGTTTAATAAAACCTTCAGCCTTTCTTAAACATGTTGATGTTGTAGAGTCTTAATGCTACATTGGGCTGCTAGAGGATATGGCCCCAGAGTTCTGCCCTACATCTAATTCTGACAGTAAATTTTTTAATTGTTTAAAGTCTGTGTTGCATACCCAGCAGACTCATCCTCTTGTCTCTTATAAGGCATTAAAACCCATCTAAAAATTAAGTCCACAGGACCACTAATACAAGTTATGTAGCATTCCTGACTGAGAACCAAAGTCAGAGACAAAACAGGTAAGTTGCAAAACATGTATTTTACATGCTGAGAGAGGTCATGGAGACTCCATCTCTGGAGACATTAAAAACCCAAGGGACACGTTCCTGTGTCACTGTTCTAGTTCACCTAGAACTTGACAAGGAGGTTGGACTGGATGATCTCCAGAGGTCCCTCCTAACCCTAACTATTCTGTGATTCATTGATTTTATGAGAACATACTACTACCTTTCTAGAGATGACACCTGTGAATATTAGGTAATAATTTTATGGGAAAAATAATGCATAATTTTTTTTTTCCTGGTGCTCATGTAAATGCAGGACCTGTGTTCAGACTCTTACCCATGCAGCAGCCTGTCTATCTCTATCCCAAATATGTCATGTTGACTTTTTTTTGTGACAGGGAATCTGAAGTACTGGAGGGCAGGTTCTGGTAGTCTCATTCTGTCTCCTCCCAGCTTGGAGTAATGCAAAACCCCACTCTCTGTAAGAACGAGCCTGCTTCAGTTGGGATAGTAAAACACTGCCTGACCTCTGGTTGCTCTTTCCTTCACATGTGTCAAATGACAAGCCTCAAATCTATTTAAAATTTAAGAATCTTTCACAAATTTACATCTTTAAATGGTAGGTTAATGTCTGTGAGGACACATGCATCATGTTTGTCCATACTGCAAGATTGGGAAGAAAACAGTTAAGAGCGAGCTGTTATTCAGGGGGAAGAAAGCAGGCCTGGGGAAAGGACCAGCAGGGACATTAGTTTAGATTCACTGAGGACAGGCTGCACTTCAGGAGAAACCAGCTGTGGCAACATAAGCTGAGTCTGGGCTCTTCTGAAAAGGCCCTGGGAGTCTCAGTAGACAGCATACTGAACAGGAGCCAGCGGCCTTCCCTGGCAACAGAGGAGGTCGACAGATTCCTGCGTCATTGTGTGGAAGGAATTATCTCCTGTTTCTCAGCACCGGTAAGCCTGAATCCAGATACTGTGTCTGGTTTTGGGCCCCCTGTACAATATGAATATTGACAAAAAGACTCAAGTTCAACAGAGGGGCTCCAAGGTGTTTGAGAAGCTTACTGTTTTTCTAGTCTCTTTCAATAAAAAATTGTGGATTACAGTATGCAAAAAAAAAAAAAAAAAAAAAAGTATATGGGCAAAATATGTTTGGGTTCTCTAGTGTTATGAGATTAACTTTTTAATTCATAACAGAAAAGGATAGTGGTTCTTACTACTTACATTTATATTTTATTTGTCCTGTTCCCTCCTTCCTCCAGTTGAATGAACTGCAATCATTTCAGCCATCTGAATTCATAACTTCTTTTATTAATTAAATTGAAGTGGACACCAGTTTATATTATCAGACAAGACAGGGAGCTGAGGTGTCCCAGGAGTAAACTTACTGCCCCTTCAGTTGCAGCTGCTACTATGGTTAAGGCCTCTGAAGAAGGCAAGCAAACAGCAGAAGATGGTAACAGCTTTACCTTCCTCATCTGAAGTAGCATAAAGCTTAACAACAGCTCATTTTTGAATCCCCAGCCAGTTTCTGAGAGTTAGCTAGATATTGGAGTATCCATCCCTTTACACTATTCACCACACTTTCACCATTTCTTCCCATACTCTGTGTACAAGTAGAAAATAATGGAAGTCTCTTTGGGTTTTCTTCATAATGCCCAGTATTTACTATCTCCCCATATACAACTGAGGATAGAAAGATGGGATGGGGCTGGACTATATTGTGTATGTTCTTCTGTTGCCAACATGTTTAGTTTCTCTGCAGAGCCTTCCGTTCCTCCTCATTTTTTAACTGTGTTTACTTCACCAAAACTAACAGTTTGCTTTTACATTACACTTGGCATACTCTGCTCCCAAGTCTCCTCAGTAGAACGAATATGGTTGGTTTTCAGTACTCTTTCAGTGCTAAGTACGTCAACTAAAGTGTCCAGGCTTCTGTTAACTGATAATTTCTAGGCTTTCTAAATGAGAATGGGGCATAAAATAATTATGGGGATTTTTTTAATTGCAGCCTCAGAAATGTAGGATTTAGAATCAGTTAATCTTCTTCTGAATAAACTCATATACTCAAATAATAAACTCATTCAAATCAAAACTCAGTTTTAGCTAACTGAAAGAGAAGATCTTTTCCTTCCACTATAAGAGAGTATCCCAGTTAATTGGAAGAAATACATGTATATAATTTAATGAATGCCACTGTAGGTAAGACAGGAATAGGACAGAGTAAGCACACCTTCTGCTGTTGATTCCTAGGTTACACTAAAGGTCAAATTAGTATATAAATAGACTACCGATTTTTCTTGTTCATCAACAATTACTTCCCAAGAAAGAGAAGAAAAGAAAATCCACTTGTGTTCCCTTCTGTTGTTCCTGCAGTGAGAATCCCTAAGTACTGCTTTATTTTATGTCTCTCTCTCATATTGAATATATCCAATCGTGAAACTGCTAAAACACTCAATTCCTTCTTCTTTGGCCATGCCTCCTCCACCCTGTTTTTTTATGCCTTTGGATATTGCTTTTCATCTTTTTGTTTCTCTAGAGTTCTGTAATTTTACAGAATTCTTTAACAAATTGACATAATACGTAGCATGAAGGACTGACCTTTTTTGATACAAAAAGGTATGCTTAAATTTCTGACACTAATCATATGTTCAAAAGTGCTGTAGTAATAATAAGAATGTCGCTTGCTCAGATCATAGCTTTGTGACCTTCTATTTCTTTCTTAGGTGAAGCACATATGATTAAAAGTTAATATAATATCTTTAATTTATTGAAGATTTTACTGTCAGAGTACGAGTGCACATAGAGTTTGTAAGTGACCACTTCCATTCATGCTGACACATCAGACGCAGTGTCCTCAAGCTTTTCCTAAATATCATTCCATCTTCAGCCGTGCATTTCATTTTTGCCCAAATTATTAACGTGAATAGGGAACTGCTGTCTGGCTCACTGTTTCCCACAGGAGCCACAGGGGCAAACTGTTCATAATTTTTCTGTTCATTACAAAACTGTGTATTGAGAAAGCCGAAGATGTCATTACTTGGTGTTAGTAATACCAGCTGCAGTTTCACGCAAGGTATGAGTTGAATCTTTCCAGTTCAGCTTTAAATGAGTTTGTGTACTTTACAAGTCTTTGCAGACAGGAAGACAAAAAGAAGAAAACAGTGACAAAATCATTAGCAACCTGTAAAATTAATAGGAAAAGAAAAGTAAGAGGCACAATGAGCCTTTAAAGGGTAAATACATGCTCAGAGAATTTTTAAAGGCATTTATTCTGAAAACTGGTCCTCAGTTTTTCTTTATTTGTGAACTGAGGGCTTCCTACTGAGCTTGTAGGAGTAACTCATGGTAGGCAAGAAGTTCTAACACACTACAATATGTTAAAGTAATATCAACAACAGCAAAATAATGTGGCAATGTGGGAGCCTCAGCGTGCATTCATGCCAAGTGGTTCATGTTGAAATGGAAAACACAAAGATTATTTTTCAGTAAGAAAAGAAAATCAATTTTTTAAATCAATACCAGTCATAGGGAACAGTGAGAACAAGTAACAAAAGACTGCAAAGCACCTTTGGAAACATTCAAAAGAAAAATGCAATAAATATAAAACCATTATACCAAAATAAAAGCTTCTTTGACCTGCATTAGGATGTGTCATAATCAGAAACCATACTGATTTTTCATGTTGCCACTTGCAGCCACTTCTGTAAAATTAAGGAAAACTTAGGTGACTGAGTTAAAGTTCTTCAAAAACACCATAATAGTGCCCATTTTTTTGCCCTCTTGTCACAGTTTAGTCTGATTTACTTTTAGCTACTATGCTTCTGGATGCAAGAGTCCCTTGTAGATCCCATATGTGTCCATGCATTAGTTCCGCTCTGCCTGTATGCCCTGAAGATAGGCAGGTGGGCTCCCAGGAGAGGCAAGAGGAGTATCTCGTAAAGCCCAGTGTCACCTACCCAGCAGGTTAGACATCCCAAAGCACACTACTCACCAGGTAGGACTCTGGAACTCCTTTGTAAAACCTCTTGGTAGATCAGCTGCCAGAGAAGTAAAGACATGGTTAACCTCCTCATTTGTTTTACCTAATTGAGCAGTTTGGTGTGGCCACCACATGTTTGTGTAAGACAAAGTGAGTTACAAAGGCTCTGCACAGAGCCTATAGGGTGTCTGTCTGAATTACTGTTTGCTCAGACATAGCAGCAGACCTGTGTTGCTCCACGCACTGTTGCAATGTTCTACCTCAGATAGCAAGGCCTCACAGGGTGAAATTCTGCCCTGGTCTGTGGGAATAAGCATCATTATACAAAGACCAAACTAGTAAAACCCAACAGATCTAGCGGGTCCATGGGAATTAGTTGTAGCTGGAAGTAGTTGGATTTGGTGATCCTTATGGATCCCTTCTAACTCAAGATATTCTGTGATTCTAAGTGTCTTCCAAAGCATGTAGTAGGGAGGCTTTTTTGTAAACACACCACACATAAATCATGTTATTCTTTCCTCTATCACTCTCTGCTTTAGAGAGCTGGATATACCTATTTCCCAACTCAACACAGACCTGTCTTACTGAAGTGCCTCTCAAGTAGTTAGTTAGTATGTGTAAATACCACAGTAGCCAAATCTCTCAGGGATATATTTTTCCACAATAAGGAATGTGAACTACAGCAAGAAACCTATTAAGCAGTTTCTCAAGGTCTACAGGAAAACTGTGCTTAGACAATAAATTGAACCCAGATCTCCAGAGTCTGTCTACATTCCCTTAGTCGTTAGGATATTTCCTCTCTCAATGCACAATATAGTGTGTTGAGGAACTAAATTCTGAATAACTCAATACACTAAATAAGTGGTTTCACCAAAGGACAGGCCCAGACTCATGCAACTGCTGAAACAGAACTTTTAATAATATTCCTTTTCATTTTTGGAGCAGTAATGTTTGCAAAGCCCAGAGGAGAATTAATAAAACCAAACTTACTGCACATTTTAATTAAAATTATACAGAGCAGTGGAGAGTCTTGACTGTCTTTTACCAAGAACTCGATCCTTCACAGGATATTTGGTGACAATATACTTAGCTAAGAAAGGTCAGAAGAATGCATATTAATTGAATGTGTCCTAAAGGCAGGATATATATTTTTCAATCTGATTAACTCTTTCATAGATTTAAATTTATGCACCACGTTCCTGAGCAGTAAACTCACCCAAACCCTTTGAAAATAGCTAACATATCTCTTACTAGAGTCTTAATAAATAAAGAATGCATTCAACATATTGCAAAATCTTTAAATGCATGATTTTTTTAGGAATTCTACATTCATTTTAGTTTGGTTAGATAGAACTGAAACAATGGTGAGATTAGTAAAGATGTTTGAGTTTATCCAGATTTTAAAATTTTGCTTTCTTTTCAGAGTATTTTGGTCAATGATTCATATTTAGTACGATTAAAGCCTATTTGGGGTGCAATCCCCAAAAAATAATACTTTATCACATTGCTTTCCTTTTGATTCCTTTTTTTGGATGGATATCCAGGAATGTCATAGATTACTGGAAACCCTGCAATGCTCATAAAACTAGCAGCTAAACAATGCATTTGCCATGTCTTAAAAATTGGCCAGTCCCAGAAATAGGCATATATAGATCATCCTTCTCTGATGAACTCCTCTGAACTCCTGGACACCAGTTTATGCCCTCATTCCCTGTCTTGCACTCCAGCAGTAGGTCATTTAGGGACTTTCTGAAGTGGATGTTAAATTAAGGCCGTTATTTTTAGTAGACATGGATGGATTTATCACCTATCTACTTGTCTAGCCTTTTTTTTTTAACCCATTTATTGTTTTGGCCTCCAGAACTTGTTCATAGGAAGAAGTTACATTAAGTAACAATGCAGTATTTTAATTGATTGCAGTTGCATACTAATTAAATTGTTTTCCTGAAACTATGCAGAAATAACACAAAAGAGTGCAAAGATTATTGGTTGCAATTTTGAGATAAGTGCTCAGTTTCAATAGAACAAAGAATTTAAACAACAGAACTTGACAGTAAGGAACACAAGCTATTGTAACATGCAATCACTAACAAGAGGAGGGCAGACAGGAGTGTCTGAAGACAATAAACACGAGCCATGGGACATGGTTGCTTTTTTTTTTTTGTGCCTGTGTATACAAATAGAACTCCTAAAGCTGAAGAAACATCAGAAAGGGAAGCAGACTTTGAATATCAGTAAAGAGTGTTATAAAAAGACATTTATGTATATGATTACAGGGCTCTGATTTTTAAGACAACTTTTAAATCTTCCCATAGGTAACATTATGATAATAACAACTGTCAATTAACTTATTAGTTACTAGATCCCTACTTTAATTTTGTCTATGCTTTTATTTCTCTGCTATTGCATACATGCATCAAAAAGAAAAATAATTTCTTAAAAAGGGGGATACAGAACTGCATGCATATTGCCAGTTTGCAAGGTCTACAGCCTCCCTCCTAATCTCCATCCTGATCTCCCTCCTTCCTCTTTCTTGCCTGCCTATCTTTGTAACTATTATACCAAACCACATACGTTAACAATGAGTTAGACACAGTTCTTTTACGTTCATAGTTTCATCTCCATAGCTTTCCAATGACTTGCTGAACTGTCTGTTCTTGTTCATTGCAACCAAAGTAAATTAACTAGCCACAGTTTGTAGCAATTTACCTCCCAAAACTAAACAAAAAAAAAGAAAACATGTTATTGTTCTCCCTGATTTGCATTTGAAAAAATAAAGAATAACTTACTCTGTTTGAACATGGAATTTTCCTGCAGACTTAAAAGATTGGAATCACATCAAAAAGACAAAATGGAGAGGTGTTTAACTATGATTAAGCTTATAAAAAGGTAGTGGTTTTCTTTGGCAATAGTTCTTAATAGAGGAGAGCCTGCTGCAGCAGAAAACTTGTTCACATCAGGCCCTTGGAATCTTCTGGGGAGATTTAGGATCAAGTATTTTGAATTTATCTCAGGCAGTAGGTTTTCAAAAATCTTTGTATGTCAGAGTCATATCATACAATCATTGAATTGTTAGGGTTGGAAAAGACCTCTGAGATCATTGAGTCCATCCTATAACCCAGCACTGCCACATTCACTTCTATACCATTTCCCTCAGTCCTTCAGGGGTTTTTGAACACTTTCAGGGATGATGATTCCGTCACTCCCTTGGGCAGCCTGTTCCAATTTCTGTGAAGAAATTCTTCCTCATATCCAATCTAAACTTCCCCTGATGAAACTTAAGGCCATTTCTTCTCATCTTGTCACTTGTCGCTTTGGAGAAGAGACTG
This sequence comes from Chamaea fasciata, assembly GCF_029207755.1. Classification (NCBI taxonomy): domain Eukaryota; kingdom Metazoa; phylum Chordata; class Aves; order Passeriformes; family Sylviidae; genus Chamaea; species Chamaea fasciata. The sequence goes on along the minus strand of NW_027094087.1, from coordinate 77,868,942 downwards.
GTCCCCACCTCACTACAACCTTGTTTCAGGCAGACTAAATAGTCCCAGCTCCCTCAGCCGTTCCTCGTAAGGCCCTTCCCCAGTTCTGTTGTCCCTCTCTGGACATGCTCCAGCCACCTCAATGTCTTTTCTCTAGTGAGGGGCCCAAAACTGAGCACAGTGTTTGAGGTGTAGCCTAACCAGTGCTGAGTACAGGGAGGCAATCACTGTCCTGGTCCTGCTGGCCAGAGAGAGCGAGTAACTACTGTTGCTGATACAGGCCATTGGCCTTCTTGGCCACCTGGGCTCACTGCCAGCTCTTGTTCAACAGCTCTGGACCAGCATCCCCATGTCCTTTTCTGCTGGGCAGTTTTCCAGCCACTTGCCCCCCCTGCAGCTCTACACAGGTTTGTTGTGACCCAAGTGCAGGACCCAGCACTTGGCCTTGTTGAACCTCATACAACTGGCCTTGGAGCATTGATCCATCCTGTTCAGATCCCTCTGCAGAGCCTTCCTGCCCTCCAGCAGATCAACACTTCTATACTTCCTCTGTTAACGGACTGTGGGTGCACCCAATCCCCTCATCTAGTTAATTGATAAAGGTATTACACAGGACTGGCCCCAACACTGAGCCCTGGGGAGCCCTGCTGGTGACCAGCTGCCAGCTGGATGTAACTCCGTTCACCACCACTTTCTGGGCACAGCCATCCAGCCACAAGGATTGGCTGACACAGTTAGTCAAAGTCTCTGAACTTCTTGTATTTGACAAGCTTAAAGGAGAACTTTTTGTCTAGTCCCTGATTTTCAAATGGGTCCACAGAAAGCCTGCTCTGGAAGAAATAAATCTTATATGAGGAATTTTTATAAATCTTGACCTTCTTTTGTACAGGTCTGTGCAGACATGTTGGGTCTGGCTGAGATGGAGGTAATTTTCCCCACAGAAGCTCTCATGGTGCTGTGCATTGTTAGAAGGGTATTTTGGCTTCTGGCGAGCAGTGCTTTCACAGCATAAAGGCTTTCTACAACATTCACCCTTCAGCAGTAGGCTGGGGTACACAGCCAGGACATCTGACACCAGATGACCAAAGGGATATTCTATACCACAGGGTGTCTGCTCAGCTATAAAAGCTAAGAGAAAGGAGAGGACACAGACATATTTGTTATTACAAAATGTGTCTTCTAGAGAAAATGCTGGGCATGCTGAAGCCCTGCTTCCCAGGAAGTGTCTGGACTTCATCTGCTGATAGGAAGTAGAGAATAAATCTCATGTTTTTATTTGCCTTCACGTGCACATACAGCCTTTACTTGTACTTTAAGTTGCCTTTATCTTGACCAATGAGCTTTTTCTCCCCCCACTCTTTCCAGCTGAGGAGGGGAGTGAGAGTGGCTCAGTTGGAACCTGGCATCCAGGCAGGGTCAATCCACCGCAAAAGTTCACCCATTAGGTAGTGACATTCAGGTCTTAAAACATCATGGTCAAATTAATAAACCAAAAATCTACTACAATAAAAATGTGCAAATTGTTTTAATATTTTTTAAAGACTGCTTCCCTTAAGTGTTTTCCTTGGGTTTTTTTTTTACTTCTGTTCACTTTGACCTAAACAGACTGAACATACCATTTTTCTAGCATTCATTTTAGCAATGGACTTCAGTACAGACTGTAGTCATAATTTGTACTTAGAAATTTTGGGGCACATGAGCGTCAGCGGATTATAGGAGCTATTCAGTAATGCCACTAAAATTGAAGTTCAACTGAGTTTCCTTTAGAAAATTTTACTTCTGGGGTTAAATATGTCCAGTGTTTCAAATCCTATCAGTTTGAAAGCAGGTATTTAAATTGTCATGTGGCCTTTCTTTGCTTAGCACAATTAGAGCAATCAAAGTGTTAGGAGCAGCAGCAGGAGCAGCATGACTTCTTTAGGAGCTGTAACTTGGACAACAAATCTGAGCAAAGTGGAAGACTGCAGAGTCTTAGAATAAAACTAGCAGGGTTTTGGTTTTGGTTTGTTTCCTTCATGCAGGTTGTTTTACCCTGCAGTATTTTCCATATTTCTAATATTTCACAAAGGAGGTCTCTTTTCACTAGGAGTGCAAATAATATCCTGTACTACAGCTCTGCAGATTATTAGTTTGTTCTTTTTAGAATAATTTTTAGATTTTTGAAACCTTTTAAAGCAAATCACTTTGTAATATCTTTGTTTCTCTCAGGGTCTTTTAGCTGACTCTTGAGAATCAGAGTAGTCCTGGTTTATCTCATGTGTCTTTGAGCCCCAAGCAGATGCCAGTTGGAGAACCATAGTGACAGAGCCAATGAGCAATGAGTGACACAGCAATGAGCACTGCCAGAGGGCAGTGGAGGATCTGAATCCAGCGGTGTCCATCACTCTACAGACTGCATTGGACTGTAGGTGTTTGCCTTCCTATTTTATGTATACCAGTGTTTTTAGTGTGAATCACTAAAGCCAGAGTCTGCACCTCCTTTGTCTTCAGTAGGCCTTAATAATATATTTCCGATGTGAAGATTTAAAGAAAAATTAGGTCCTGCTTCAGCAAACATGCAGACTGGATTTTCACAGGTATTTTGCATTTATTAAATCCTACTGAAATCAGCAGAAGACACCTAGAGTTTTCAGAATAGTATTTTCCTATGAGTGTTTTCATTCACATAAATGCAGCTGTTTTACAGAGTATCTGCACAATCATGTCAAAGTCTACCTCCTTTACCCTTTGTGAATTTTTAAATAGCTAAAGAGCTATTTACCTTCCCTATGCATTTTAACAAGTTGAAGGCTGCAGTGCAATTCAGATCTTCAAGCTGATTTCCTCACAGTTTTGTTTTCCCTTCGTGGGATTCCATTTCTTTCCTACTCTTACCTCAGACATTTGAAAAAAGGATCTTTGAGGCCCAACAGGAGCAAAGAGGAAAGCTAACAATGTGGCATATGGACAAAGGTGGCTGGCTTTCTTCATGTTTAATGGATGTGAAGAGATAGCACTGTTTGCAACCATTTGTTAGCATAGATGTACTTTGATTTCTAGCCCTGGATTTAGTTTTGTATTCAGGGTGAGTATTTTGAAGTCTGAGCTCTTTTTCTAAAATCTATTCTTTTAATATTTCTATGCAAAAAAAAAAAAAAAAATCTTTTAATGTTCTTGTCTTAGAACTTTCAGAAAATATATGAAACTGAGCTCTCGCAATGAGAGTGTGCATTCCTTTTTATAGGAAGGCAATATTTACCTTTATTTTTGTAGCTAAAGAAGGAGACTTGGCCTAGAGGCTATTGGACATGGACAGTGGCCTTCTAAACTTCCTTCTCCAGAAAGATCATTCATGCCCACTTTACATAGTGCTTGTCCCTTTTTCTCTTCTGGGGCCCTGTGGCATTCCTGTGTCTTTCAGGCACGGTTATTTCTCTTCTGGGTATCCAAAATAAATTAAGGGTAGTACTGGTGGCTCACCAGAATGGTAATGGTGTGATGCTGAGGTCATGCACTGCATTGCTGTCAGGTTTGATTCCAGAGTGAGTGAGGTTGTTCAAGGGTGCAAAGAATTTTGTTATATTAGCCAATTGGACAGAATGGAGGGAACCATGCTTGGCTCTTTTTTTTAAGGAGAACTCTCTGAAGATGTCCAAACCAGAGCCATGTAGGCAGCTGACAGTTAAGCAGACCGGGCATCGGTTTTCGTGGTTCTTGGCTTTCAGTTTTTTAACAGAATAAAAGTACCAGATGGTAGCAGAGAATGAGTTTTCCTCAAGTAAAAAGTTTTTAACAAATTCTTTCATAACACAGAGGCAAAAACTATACAGGACAATACTTAGACACAAAAAACAAACATTCCTGGTTGTTAGTAAGTATTTTAAAGGAGTGATTACAGAGGCCAGAAAATTTGGATAGGGTAGAGCAGGGTATAGCTTGTATGATACAAGCAACCATGATCATTACAAGGAGTAATGGATACAAAATGAAAGAAGGGAAATTAGGTTAGATGTTAGCAAGAAATTTTTCATAGTGGGGATGCTGAGATATTGAAAGAGGTTACCCAGGGAGACTATGGATGCCCCAGCTCTGGCAGTGTTCAGATCCAAGTTGTATAAGGCCTTGAGCAACCTCATCTAGTGAGAGTTGTCCCTGCCCATGGCAGAGGAGGTTGGGACTAAATAATATTTAAGGTCCATTACAGTCCATTAACATTATATGATTCCATGATTAAAATAAGAAAAAAAATTATGGCTATGAGTATATGTTGTAGATTCTGTGGAAGGGTTTGTGTGGCAGCAGGCAAATACCCTCCAATATTTGCAGCCATTTCCAGGTCAAGCTGGACAAAAATACTAGAAATTAATTCCACATTGGTAGGGATAAGGGTATAGTGCTGCAGGTTGTCATTTTACTCTCTTGTGAAATGAACCACCTTTCAGTGGTGTCCAGCAACGGACAAGGAGTGGCCATAGACTAAAATATAAAAAGTTCTGCCCCAACATGAGGAAGAACTTCCTGACATTGAGGGTGGCAGGAACAGACTGCCCAGGGAGGTTGTGGAGTCTCTGGAAATATTCAAAACCCACACGGGCAAATTCCTACATAAGCTGCTCTAGGTGATCCTGCCTTGACAGGGGAGTTGGACTAGATAATATCCAGACCCTAACAATTCTGTGCTCCAGTGATTCTTTGAGAAAGGCAAAAACTAATCACAGCTGTAAAACCAGCACTCAGCCGGTTGTGTGTTGTGTTCTTTCCCCAGCTGAGCCTTTTGTCCTTACCGGGAGCCTTGATAGTTCCACCTCAGTTTAGTATAGGGCTGTTACTTGGGCTTCCTTTTGTCAGGACAGTGGGCAAAACACTACCATATTCTTTCTTCATAAACAGTAACCAGTTGTTCCTATGCGCAGGAATGGGCATTTAACTTACTTCAGTTATATAAAAATTGTTTGTCCAACTGAGGCATAGAGGGCTATATTTAGTGGAGAGAAGCAAACGCCTTCTTTGCTAGTTGTTGTATGGACCTACAGATCACAGTTGCCTATCTTAAACATTGTTAGGGCCACAGAAGGATTTTGCCATTAGATAAGCACAGAATGGAGCAACAGGATGGTCTAACTCCAAGCCTGGAAGAAGTGAGGTCTGGCTAGCACATCTTGGGTGATACATCAAGACAAAAATTCCCACTGTGGCAAGCTGCATAAAGAAGCAACTGCCTGTACGCATACTACTGCTCCAATGAAGATTACCCCACATTATGGGAAAGATGGCATCTGAGATCACTGAAGCCCCATGGATGCCTGAAACTCAGATTGTAAATTAAGCCACTATGGCAAGAGTTTGAGATAAGAGAAAGGTGGTACTGCTGTTCAAGTGCTATCTCAGACCTTGGGAGATGTAAACAAATCTGGGGGAGAAGAATGCATCTCTGATAATGTACATAAAGAATGCAGCCACAAGGAAAGCCAACACAGCAACTGTGCTAAAATCAGCTTTGGATAAAGAGTAGTTCCAGAGGGGAGTGATCACGATGACCAACTTATGGCCCATCTTCCCCAGAAACTCACCAACCCAAAAGATGAGAAACACTGAGAATGCAGACCAATTACCTCTAGAGGCAAGGGAATAATTTAGCCAAAGAGCATTAATTACTTTAATAGTGACAAGCTTGAATGACCTCAGGACCCCCTAGCACCAAGAAGCCCAGGGTGAAAAAAGATCAATGAGATGCTGCTGGATCTATGAGTGGTGGTTGTCTTCTTGATCTCTCTCTCTCTTTCTCCTCTCCCCACCCTCCTTTCCCTTCTATTTCTTTCTATCTCTCTACCTCAAATTTTATTGTTAAATAAAATCAGTACTATTGACTTGGACATATGGTATTGTTTGCACCTTAATTCATGCAGAGGCATCTCTTAATAATCACACACTCTTTACAGTTGTGACAGATTCTTCTATTTTTATAGACCTAGGCCCACAACATATTTCAATTGCGGTGTTTTGGGAACTCTCATAATTAATTTCCATAATCAGTCATTTTCATTGAGTCTTCACTTCATCCTTTGGGTAGCAGCCTGAAACATCGTACTTTAAGTGCCATATATTATTTTGCCATTAATGCCACCTGGTGCATATATTATATGTGGTGACATTTTATTAATTGCCCATTACCAAGAGTGTATATAAATAATTTCCTTTTCTCTGTCATAAACGTTTCAGAAGGTTTGGCTGAGGAAAGAAGATATATGCACTAGTGGGCTTGATTTCAAAAGGTGTTTGACTACAGACACTGCTAATATAGCGGAGTTGGCAGTACATGTGCCGTGCGTCTGTATTTCTGGCCTTTGCTTCCCTGGTCCTAGATAACTGAGAGGAGGAACTGAAACACTAATTAGTGAAAGCAGACTGTACTTCCAATTCCCTCCCTCATCCTCTCTTTAGCTGCATAAACCTTTGCCATCCAGTCTGTTATTCTGTTGGCTCAGAACTATCATCCTGAATATCTCAATTTGCTTCAGTAACCTATAAGCCATTTCTCTTTTACTGAGAAACTCCCTCCCACTGACTATTCATGGTTGTTTGCAAGAGAAGTCTGACTATTTTTACACTCAGTAGGTCCATTTCATCCTCTGCCCAAAGTAAAATTTCCTAATGTTTCATAGCACAGAAGTCACTACCAATAGATCTATTCACAGACGCTTAAATTCTTATTTCTTTCTTCTTTAGCCGGGGTTCGGCAACCTTTGGTCTGCGTTGTCTGTCCTGAGCCAAGGCTGATAACTCCACTGCTTAGAACTACTCTCCCTCATCCCTTAGGTTGGTGCCACTTAATCAGAATTTACAAGTATGCTCCTCCACTCACATGCATACACATTGGTACAGCTTTATGCATATCAGTCGCTGAAACAGGACAGAAACAATGCAAACAACTGGAAGATCTCTGAGCAAGTTTGTTATGGGTGAACAATCTCATTTTTTGTCTCTGGGAGTCAATCTGAACAATTTCTTCTGGGGAGAGTCTTGCTTTTCTGCTGAATTCTTGCCTTTGTATGCTTTGTGGAACCACAATGGCTCCTGTGCTGCTGCCAGTCCAGAAGGGTTTCTGTGGGAAGAGGTAGAACTGTTTCTTTTTCAAGGATACTACTGAACATGCTTCACATGAAGATTGCAAAGGATGCGGATGCACGGAATGTGGATGAAGTCAGGCAAGGCATAGCTGTGTTACAGCTTTGGTGTCTTCCAATTTATGTCAGGAGACTTAGAGGTGGCAGTGAGTAGCATCCTTCAAGAAGTGATAGGAGTGACTTCCTAGGGGATAGAGCAAATTGAGTGGAGTTTATTTTAGCTGAGACTGTCGTGGAGCAGACTAAAACCAAAGCTGCAGTAAAGATCTGCCTGCAATGATACTTGGGCAGAGAGGTGTGTGAGACACAGAAACACCAATGTTGGCTTGTCAGTCCTACAGCTGAATATTCTGAGGCAGGCTGTTATTCACTGATTGAGCTGTGAAAGAGGATGATTCACTGCTCTTTTACTGGATTTCTGAGAGGAAATTGATGGGGGATTCTCAGCGTATTGCAGGGCTAAATAGAGTCAAACACTAATGCTTGATCTTCTTCTAACTGTTCCTCAGAGAAGAGGTGAGGAGGGAAGGGCATGTGATGAGACTAGCACAGGTTTTTTTTCCACTCTTCCGCCAGATTTTTTCCCTTTCTGTTTAGGGGAAGTGCAGAACAGAAGAAATACAACCTTTGCACCATCAAACTCAGTGGGAGTTTTGCCACTGACTGCTCTGCAGAAGGATTTAATTTCTAATGTTTTAAATATGGAACAATGTGTTTGTTTGATACGTAGCTTTGTTTCAATCTGCCATTTTTAATGACTACAGTCTTGAAACATAAAAATACCAAAAAACCCTGATGTGAAAGAGTCATCCGCTTGTTAAGCGTTCCTTCTTCAAAGCATGAAGATTTAGGGATATATGGGGGAAAATAGCTGTTTATTTATTCCAGCTATAAATATAATGAAAAAAGGGAGTTCCTTAAATTTGCTTTACTACCTATTTCTAACATCAAACACATTTCTAGGGTACAGCCTTGTTCTCAGAACTAATGATGTGCTATGATTCAGCAATTCCAAGAATTTCTTTTGAATATTTCGTATACTTAAGTGAAGCTTACATGTTTAAATCCACTTGACTGCTTTAAAACTTTTCAACATATGAATGTGATGTGTTTCCATAAACCAGTAAGGAGTTTATATTGAGACAGGTAAGTGTATGTATGACTCACGTTGTATGCCATGAACTTATTTGTTTTTGTGGATTGTGATTATGCAAGTGTATTCAACAAAAAACATTATGGACTTGCATCATCATTGAAATGACAGGATGGTAAACCAGTGTAGTTACTTTTGCAGATCACTTGGAAAAAACTGCCTGTAGTAATGCTGGCACTGAAGTTCCTGTTTGACATAATGCTCCCCCCACCCCCCAAATTGTAAAGTAATGTACAATATAACCTGTACACACTGTTTCAGTTCAGCATTAATCATATATACAACCAGTAAGGTTAATCCTGCTGGTTGTTTAAAAGAATAAGATACAGTGTGCAAAGGGTGAACAATGGAATAAAACTGCGGCTTAGAAGGGGATGTATGGCAGTGATAGATACCATTTTAATTTTAATGATTTTATTCTTTGCACTGGTGGGATAGCAATATTAGCTAGAAATTAATTTTAAAAAGACTTAAAAGCCTTAGGGGTGGGAATGAGAGCAAGAATAGATAGCTATGCATAGGTATGGTTGTACAGACATAGGCATAAAAGGAATGGAATTTATTTGGCAGTCTTATGAGCCTGGCAATTAAATGTACTGATAGGAGTTGATCACCTTAGGTACTCTATAATCAAAAGAAAAAGGCATCAACAAGAGGCAATTCATGTAATTTTAAGACAATCATTGATGATAACTCAAAACATTGTTCATTTAAGTGTTAAGATTCCAGCTGAATTCACAGTGAAGATACTGAATAACATATTGTAGCAATGCATTTTCAGTGAGCCTTACTCTTCATGTAGGTCTGAGCTGCCATCATGGTCATAATGAGAAGCATTCAGTTTTGGAGGTATTTCAGTTCCATAATTAAAGGGATGGTTTTCAAAAAGGAAATTTTTTTCTCATACTTGATATAGTCAAAATTATATAAATCTATCACTTAAAAAATCTGGAATTTCTGTATTTTCCCATTTTTCAGGAATGATTATAACTGAAAATGCTACTCAGTGATATATATTAATGTGACAATTTTTAAAAGTGCTATAGGTCATCTTTGGAAAAATAAAATAAACTGAGTGATTTTCAAATAAGAAAACATCTAAATTTGCAGAACTTGCACCAATATTGTCAGACATGTTATTAGTTTGTTTTATCATTTAATTACAGTATTCTACTTTTCTAAAGTCTTATGAGATACCTTGGAATTCCATTGAGAATTATCAAATAAGAATTATATATTACAAATATGGGACAACAGCATTTTTCTATCAAAGGATATTCCTTTGTTGTTCAAAAAAATGTTTGATGCTCCTATTTTTAAAGAAATCCTTTGAAGTTCACTTCAATAGAAACTCTTGCCATACAAACCAGACAAGATTTAGTTTACTAATTAGCTGCTTCATTTTGATTTAGCATATAACAAAATCAAATCACAATTATAGATTTTTATTAATTAAACTCTTAAAAACATCTGCATATGTGCTGATGGCAAACTTTTAACCTGCCTTCTTTTATTTAATTTTCTTTCTTATAAATTCCCAATCTGATTTAATGCTCTGTGTTTTCAGGCAGACAATGCACTCACCAGCTAAAGAGCAGGAGCTAGAATTGAGGCTCGTACAAATCCTTTTTGTAGAATGAGTTTCATGGCCCATGACCAGCAATTCCCCTACAAGATCCCCCCACAGTTCTGTCAAACACGTACAAAGTTCACCATGGCACAAAACCCATTTTTCCTCCTTTGCTCTTATTCTGCTTTTCTGTGCTTCCCTGGTGTGAACATTTCTTAAATCCCTCCCCATATGCTTTCACATCAAGAAAGTATTTCTGAAGGCAAAATTAATTAAAGGACATATGGGAATAATTTTTGAAAGGATGGGTTATAGGGAGAAAAACTTTTGGGTTTTTTCAAGAGTTCAGGAATTTGTAGGAAAGGAAAATTATGTATTTTCTTTACCCTCCCTTACTTAACTTCTTTCTATCCATGTCTCTTCTCAGTATTGAGGACATGGCCTAGGAGTTTATAATTTTCATCCAAAACCATAATTACCTTATGTGTCTCTACTGTCTTTACTGCTTGATCCATCCTATTTATTTTGCGTTATCCCATCCATCTCTAACGTGACTTGAGCAAGAGCTGCTTCACTGAATGCCACTAAAGCTGTCAGTGTTACAAGTCAGCTCTACATGCAACTGAACTGCTCTTTTAGTTTGCTGGGTATCAATGAGCAGAAGATAACACAGCTCTGTGAAGCTGAAATGGTGAAAGGAGTCCAAAAATTGCCTTGTGCACCTTTACACACAATCTCCCAGCCTTTGAAAGAAGACTTGATAATACCTGCATTTGGTGCATCTGTTGGTTTGTCTTTAGGACCTGCTTGTTTTATGCTCCAAGTTTGATCATAGTTATGAACACTACACATTATGCTTATTTCTTTTTATTTGGCATCTGAATTTTGATATCTTATTTGGAAAAACATCAAAAAAACTCCATTGGAAATTTTGTGGATGTTTCTAGAATGTAACCAGAATGTTGCAGTCTCCTCTGTCCTATGACTCCAGCATCTCCAGATTTACAAGACATGATTCTTATGTGGTCCAGTCCAAATCCAACCTTAAGATCACGACTTTTTTAGAAAGTGGGGAAAAAATTTCTTCTGCTATTCTCTGAGATGGAAGCAATTAAAACCAATCAATGTATTTTCATTCTGGGATGCTACTGTGTTTCATCCAAACCACATTAAACTGAGTAGTCATCCCATATCCATTTGGTTAGACAAGTCTAACCACTGGTTTTCCCTTATTGAAGGAAAAAGGGATATCACAGCTTGGCTGCAGTTAAGGTAGTCTGGCAGATGAAGCTGAAGACCAGATGCTTTGCAAGAAAAAGGGAAGTATAAAGCCAATCAATGCCCCTTGCCCTCAGGATTAATGGCAATCAAAATCTCTGATTAGCTCTGCTATCCCCCTGCCCAAGGCAATAGAGCCTAAATTGTCAGCAGTTTCTAGTGCTATTTCAGGTAGGGAGAAATACTTCTGTGATTCCTTTCTGTGTGTCAAATTTTGTTTGATTGGAAGCCACTTTACTAGAAAGTAGGTTTTGAGCCTAAGTGCAAAAAATATGTTTTTGCTTCTAATTATTCATCTGATCACTTCTTTAATGGAGCATTTGATTTATTTCAAAGTAATCTCTGCTTTTTATATGTAAATCACGAGTTTGAGAGTGTGCTAATTAAATTATGCAAGGAAAAACTGTTCTAATCAAAAGGTGGAAAATCTATTAAAATGTTTGGTATTTATTTATATAGGCTTCCAAAGGAGGTAGCAATTGGTAGTCTGAACTACACTGTACACCATGTCCCCAAGACCAATGCAGTACATACAATAACTTATAAGATTAATGTACTCTGTGAGGCAAGGCATTGCAATCAGAAACCAATAATCAATACAAATGACCAATATGACCCAGGAAAAAAATTTCATTAATTCCAGGTAAATTAGAATTGTCTTACTTTCTTAATTGCGGAAGCCAATAGTAGATAAAAATGGCCAGTCTGACCCAGGAAAATATTTTCATTAATTCGGGGTAGAGTTGTCTTAATTGCCTAAAGCTCACATTTGGCAGTTTTGAGTTCAGAAAGGAAGTTATCAAAGTACTGAAGTATTCTAATTTTTCTAATGCTGATCAAGCAGTTCTCTAAGTTTTAAACAGCTCAACAATACCAAAGCTGTGAAAAAGCACTGAAATTTAGCTCAGCTATCTAAAGAATTTCAAAGCGCACATGATAATAATCATTGTACTAAGATAAAAAGCTGCAATAAGAACCAAGAGATTTTAAGGAGCTGTAGCTGTATAGAAAACTTTTCCATGAAGGATGGTTTTATCTTAGTATGTTTTCCAGGAAATACAATGATAAAAGGAAGAAGAACCACTAAAAAATGTTTCCTTCCATAAATACTTGCTTTTAAGAATCTAATTTTCCAGGTTCTCATGCTGTTTGGAAATACTGACAGCACATAGTCCAAGGATAGAACTAGATGCTTCCACATGTATATTTTGATGTTAGAAAAGAAATTTAAATGGACTTCTTTTTTTTCTGTTTCTGTGTCAGAAAAGTAAAAGATTCTTTGAAGCATTTGGATTTAATTTTGTTTCACCATCACTTATTCAAAATTAAGAAAATTGTTCCCCATCTCTCTTCTTCTTTTCTGTTAAATTGTTGGATCAGTAGTGCTTTCTCAGTAGTTGGTAGTTTAAAATAGTGCTTTATCATTGTACAAGAGGTTGCAGGCAAATAGAAATTCAGTCTTGGCTTATCGTGAATTGCTCTCTATGTTGTTTTTTCATGAGCCCAGAAGAAAAGATACGCCCTAAAGTCTTCCTAACACCAAGATTTACATTTTCAGACCACCAACCCATTCTGAGTACTGTAAACTCTCTCCTGTCTCTTGTCACTTTATGCTGTCAGCAGAACACCCACCTAAGTCATTCATGAGACATGAACACTACTGTGAGGAGAGCTGGGCTATAGCACAGGTGGCCAGCACTGAGCCTTGTCCCCTCCAGAGCATCTGCAGAGTTAGTAGATACCAACTTTGATATGAGCAACCTGCTCATTGGGGTTGACACAGCCAGGTGGCTACACTGAAACAGAATCTGCACTGAATTCTTGACCAAGTGGTTTAAACTGTGAGGGAGCAAAAAAAAAGGAAAGGCAGGTGGTGTATTTTACCACTCTCTGAGCATGGCTGCACCTGTCTTGGCACATGGGTAATTTCCTAAAAATAATGTAAAGAATTCTGAAGGATTTCATGATGATCCTAAATACTAATAGCGGAATGAGTTACATTGCTTACATTACAGTCTACTGCTCTTTCAGCTCATGAGTTAATCATTATAATAACAGCAACCTTTTCCTTCATATTTTATAAAACAGCTAGTAAATCTACAGTACAATAACAAAATCATTCTAATTAATTGAGAAATAAAAGGCCAGAGAAAAAAGAGGCAGTGAAAATGGCTGATTCACACCTGGTTAATAATGACATTTCAGAGACATGATTCTTGAATTGAAATGTAAGTGAAAGAGTAAGTAGTCTATTGAAGCAATTTCAGGGAGGCCTTCCTGGTGAGATCTTCAAAGGCATATAATTCAAGGAACAAGTGTTATTTGAAAATTGTTGGAAGTGAAGTTCCTAGAGTTCTAAAATGTAAAAGTTACAGAAATTTTGAAAGCATTGAAAAAAATTACAGCACAGGTAGGGTCCAGATTCTTTCCATTGTCACTCACCTTCCCTGAAATCTGGGGGAAAGTTGAAGCCCCTGTAATAAGCAATTACTTGTCATAATTATGTATTGTGTGTATCTGAAGGAGTGAAGCAATATATTATGTATCACAGCTCATAAATGGCACAGCCTCTAAATAGTGGCAAATATATTTAGTATTAGAGGTGGAGCTGTCTTGCTGCAGACTAAGCCAAACATTACTACTTTTTTCTTTTTCTTTTGGGATCAATATATTCTTTTCAAAATATAAATATGAAAAGATAGGAAATATCAATATTGTTGACATACAGAAAATTGAAGGCTATATTTAGAAGAATCTGATGGAGGAGGTACAACTGACACTGAAGAAGGCTTCAAGTATCAGCACCTTGTTATATAAGTCTTTCATGCCTTTTCTGTGTAGCCTTCCATGGGCAACTCTGGCTCTTTCTCTCCTCCTTCCTTCTGCAGTTCCAGCTCGCTCCTTCCTGTCCCTAGCACAGCCACCTAACCCTGTCTGTCCCTCATACAGTGGCTTACCTGAGCTGTCCCTCACACGACCTCCTGTCCCTTCCTCCTCACACCACAACCAGCAGACTCCAACTGACTCTTTACCAGCTAACTCACTCTTTTATCACACCCATAGCTGTGAGGGCAAGGCTGTTCCCACTCTGGTAATTGACACAGCTGCAATATATCGGGGGTAAGATTGCCTTCAGCACTGTCTCTCTCTGTCCTCCCACAGATTCCGCAACCATATGTAAACACAGATAATGCTATAATGCAAATAGTCAATCAGCTGGAGTTTTCAGAGAAGAAATTAGAAAATACAGATTAAATACGTCACATGCATCCATTAAAAGGTGATTGGCTGAGGACAGTATCAGCAATTTGCTATAAATATGGCTTGCCCTATAAGTGTCTATTTATAAAAACATATATATGCACGCATATAGTGTTTATATAGTTATGTATTTATGTTGTGTTTATCCATAATGTGAGCAGGTGGGAGTGTGTCTATGCCTCTTCCTGTACCTGAGATTCTCAGACTCGCTAAGGTTGGAAGGCACCACAGTGGGACTTCTGGTCCAACCTCCCTGCTCAAGCAGGATCACACCAGAGCATGTTGCAGAGGAACGTGTCCAGAGAGTTCTTAAATATCTCCAGTGAAGGAGACTCCACAACTTCTCTGAGCAACCTGTTTCAGTGTGTGGTCACCCACAAAGGTTAAATGCATTAGGGTTAACACATATAAAATGCATTAAGGTAAATGCCTTTTAATATATATAAAATGCACTCAAGTTAAATGCATTTAGCATTGTGATTTTAGGCTAGTTCAGTATTTTTTATTGTGAGAGGAAAAGAACTTTTACACTTTCTCTTTGCAAATACGCTAGGACGAGGGAGCATATTAATCCCCATAGGACAGGTAGGTGACTAATCACACCTTAGTAAAGTAGAGAGTGAATGTCCACCCTACAGCTTTGATGAAGTCACTAGATATAAAAGAAAAATTAATTTGGTCTATTTAATTGCACATTTTAGTCATTAATTATTTTGACTCATATTTTCTGAATTGATCTGTATTGCTATATTTAGGAAAAAGAATAAAACTTCATATTATTTGGGTTCTGTTTTGCATTTCATACTATGTAGCTTTAGAGAAAATTACTGCTGAGGTGATGATACTTATTAACAGTTCTAAAATTCTGACAGGTAGGTAACAATTTCTATGCATTGTTGTTATTGTGAACAATTTAAGTAGTATTTTTAGATTTCTTTTATGTTGCAGCAGCTGCTCTCAATTTCTCTAAGTCAGATTGCAGTTGCTGAAAGGCCACTTACTTCCTCTCTTCTTGCAAAGAAAATGACACACTGTGTTAGCTGATTTATAAACTGGTGGGGAGGAGGGTCGTTTAGTTTCAAAGAAGCCATTATTTCATGTATTTTTAGGGCAGAAGAGTCACCATTTTCTTTTTGACTGTTCTGTTAGAAGTTTGTGGGAGGAGAAAAGTGGCTGCTGTTAGTAAGAGGCGTACATAAGTGTATGTATGCTACTGCTTTATTCTGTTGTTGAAGCATGTGAATTAACAGGATGCAGCTAGTCTGAAAGAGGCATATGCAACACATTCTTTAGCCCTATAACAGAAATAGAAATTTGGCTTTCAAATCTAGGATGTAAGGGGAAAAATGCATCTAATTTCTGACAAAAACTTCAGACTTAAAGGCTTGGTTACTCAAAAAACTCTTAAGAGTTTTTAATTTCTCTTCATTAGGCTTTTTATCATTATTTCCATTTGTTTACTTCCTAAGTGTATTTTCTCATTCTTGCTATGCTATTGACTTTATTTTGTTCCTTTGATCAGAATTCAATTTACCTTTTTTTTAAGTAGCTTTTAATTTTCAAATCAAAATTACCTATGGTAAAAGGCAGAAGAGTCTGTGTAAATATGACAGATTGGTGACTCACATGTATTTTCAAATATTACAGAGACATTTAGACTATTGGAAGATCTCAATTATTTCTGATTTTTTAATGATTTTAGCTGTACCATGACATCTGAAAATTACATTTATTGCCTTAAAACCATATTGTGGTAGCACAGAATCCTATGTTAACTGATTGGAGAGCATATTTACGTGTCCTGAAATGTTACCATTATTCAGTAATAGTCCCATATCCAGCTTGTTTTGAGGCTGCAGGGTGGGAGACCCTGTGAAAACACAGATATGATGGCTACCTTAAGTTTTGCATCCTAATCAGATGTGGTAGAAGGTGGAAAGAGAAGCACAGAAAAGTGAAACTTGTAGAATATTTTATTAGCCACTATAGACAGTTTACTGTCTATAGTGCTCTTTCTGCTAGGCCAGTGTCATATCTGCTGCAGTCAGAAAACATTTATAGAAAAGTTTCTGAATGCATATTCTAAAACTTGCAGGAGTTATGATGTTTGTGTTTTGAGGACCATTTTCCTCCCTTGACTATCACCATACCACCTAAAGTATCTCCTGCAGCTGATAGCAAAGATTCTGTGCTGAGATGATCTGAAAGTAACATGGAGTTTCTAAGGAGATTTTTCATTGAACTGTGGATCTTAAAGGGTCTTTACATTCATCTCTACTCACTACCCTAAGAACTTCCTCTCCACCATCATGAAAACATTAAAGCAAACCTCTGTATACAAAATTGCTGAAGAATCACCCTGCTCTCATTGTACTGGGACAATCGGCCTGTACTGTAAAGGCAAGACTGCCTCCTTGACATCACCAAACATCTGAGTTGTGGTTCTGACTTACTTCCTTTGCAGTATCTAAAAGCCACCTCTTCCTGCATCTTTAAAACTCATCCTTCACCTTGTTTACTTTATTTAAATTGAATTCATCTAGCAGTGAAGTTCCTCTCAAATAGGGTAGATGGTATCTTCGATTTACAATGTTTCTTAATGTCCCACACTGATATATTACTGCATCAATATAAGTTTTTAAAAAGCTTGTTCCCATAAAATTTCTGCTTAATGCTTTATAATTTTCAGAAATGTTCAGATTGCAGAGCATGGGAATAATTGCTAAATGCTCCTCACATGCATATCTTTGTCAGGCAGTCATAAAGTAAGTTGAAAGCAAAATGGTTTATGGAAAATTAGTTACATAGCTTGTAAAATGCTCTACAATGTACTGCAAACAAAAGGGAACATTTTCTGCAATTTCACAATTTTGTACTTGCTCAGATGGCCATTAACCAACAAGATGAAAATCAAATTTATCCTATTCATGCTATGAATTATCTGTGATTAGCAGTGTATAGAATGTGATTTTCTAAAGCTTCTTTCATATTCAAGGTATCTTCAAGCACTTTGGGAAAAAAAAAAAAAAGACGAAATAAACACCATAAGTATACTAAACATGTATAGGGTAAAAAAACTTGCCCTTTTCTTTAGGCCAGGATTGAATCTTTGCTTAGTGACTCTTAGAAATCTTGTGTTATAGAATCCTAAAGTCAAGGGGATTTTGCTATTTCTAGTCTTGTGTATTATAATAGTTTCTGAGGCTTTTGATGTATCCTGCTTTCAAAATTGAATCAAGAATGACTGGCAATCATGTTCCTTTCTTAGTGGTATAAATTCTATGCATACACCTTAAACTGACCCTGTTCTATATAACCCATAATCCTTTTATATGTATTTAGGAATCATGGGCCAACCTCTGAAATGTCCAGAAAGAATGAGAATTTACTTGCAATACTTTCATTTTATTATTATTTGACCTAGAGTTTTCCAAGCTGCTGTAATGAACTTGAGTCATGGTTTGTTACGTCTTCTGAGCAAGTCTTCTCTATTCTGTGATGCCCACATAACTCCAGCTAATTGCGCTTTATGAAGTGAATGAGTACCATAAGATTTGCAGTTCTGTTCCAGAATGCATCTCCACACATTGTGATTCTGTGCATACAAATAAGCTAGGACTTGCATTTGCCTTCATGTCACTGCAGTAGTAGGATCTAGGCTCCAATAGGCCCATAAGTAAAGAAGGCTGGATTAGCACAAATGTGAGATTTTCCGTTGCTGCTCAGTAGTATCGCCCAACTCTTTTGTGCACATCTAAACAACTTTAACAAATCAAAGTCTATTCTAACTACCAGAAAGGATGGTCTTCCAGTAGGCATGTATAGATAGGAGTACAAATAACATACAGCATCATTATAATGATAGGTGTGAACTTAACCACAGTGATCACATAGCCCGTATAAGGTCTTTAAACATGTATAGCTGGAAGCTTGGCTGGAATCTTTTAGCAGGATCAAGCTTCCTTGTGCAAATAGCAAAAGCCAATAAAGACAAAAAGAGAATAAGAAACTTGCCAGAGCCATTCTGTTATAACACAGAGGAGGAGATGCTATTGGTTTATGAAGTATTAAAGTATATCTAAAATATAAAGAAATTCAGATACAACTGTGTTTTTGCCATTGATGAATGCACAATTCAAAAGTATCAAAAACTGAAGAGAAAGCTGCTTACCCATATAGTGATCATCAAAGTCTTTTAGTTAAATGATGTTTACACTGTTCATTAATTGGTTTGGTACTTTCAACAGCTACCCTGCCAGTTTGACAATTATGCAGTCTAAGCTTTTCACACACTAAATTGCCAAAATAAGCAAAGCTTTTCTACATATCAGATCCTCACCATGTCTTACTCATTACTAATAAGTTTGATGGCTTTGGAGATAATTTTTTATTCTTAAATACTATTTGTTCTCTTCTTTTTTTTTTTTTTTTTTTTTTTTTTTTTTTTTTTTTTTTAAGACTACCACCAAGACTGTTAGTATTATCAGATGCAGTCTAAATTTCTGCAGGTCTGAATCCTGAGCCCTTTGAAGACACCTCTTCCAAGGTTTCACGTCATAATATTAAACATTATCAGCTGGGTCAGTTTTGGGTTAGTAATATCAGGGTAATATGGGCCATGGATTCTTTAATTTTTAAGTCTGTCAGACCCTACAAGTTTGCAACATTTACCATCATGCTTAGTAAGTAAGACCTTTTATGGAATTGGAACAAAAATCCTATATGAAGGATGGTGATACAAAGAGTGACCTGATGTACATATCAAGGGCCCAAAAGGAATCTAGCATTAGGAAAAGGTAGTTTCATATTCAATAATTCCAGTTTTCTTAGTGACTGCATTTCGCATGGGCCACTGCTTTTCTGAGCCAGTGTCTGTGGCTCTGGCTATGCTAAGTGGCAGCTGCTGTGTACGTTCTCCAGGGAAGGGAGCTGGCAAAGGCAAATTTATGTCACTCATCTTCCTCTGCCATGCAGGAATGTGGGAGGAGCATTAAGGCAATGTACATCATTCTGATACCACTGTAGTGAAAAAAGACTGCTCTAGGCTGTGCGTTGTAATGCTCTGTAAGACTGTGTGGGCCCAGTAGTCTCCACCTGTCAGCAATTGCAGTGTCATTACTTGAGTTTTTGGGTGAATCCGGGATATTTAATACAGTTTTTCACTCAGAGTTCCTCAGCTGCACCAAGCATGTTCCTAATGTTAAATAAGTGAGTAGTATTTTAGAAGTCTTTTTTGCATTCTTGAAATTCTCATCTGAGCACAAAGTCCTTGGCTCCTTTGTGTATTTCCAAATTATTAAAGAATTTGGATGGTTAACAGTTTGCCATGTACTGAGTTTTATGGCCACTGCATCTCTAATGCACTGTGCCATACAGGTTCTTCGGTGTCCTGGACACTGAGAATTAGCATCCTGCATGAAGTCAGATGCCAGCATTATACGTAATTCATAGTAAATGTAAAAATTCATCACTGTTGTAGTTGATTGATGGCAGCAGTGGGGCATTTCATTTGAGATTTCTTCAACACAGCTAATCTTAAATCCAGTTTAATATTAGATACAATTTACCATGTATCTGGCTGACAGCAACATCAGAATATTTCTTTCATCTCATTTCTACACAGCTTAGGAAACACACATCCAAGGGCTAAAAAAGGTCATTAAATTAAACAAGAACAAAAATTGGCATTATGTCTCCTCTTTCAAGTTTGCATGGAGAATTTTCCATGCCTATGTGCTCTGAAAAGGGCTGTAATCCAAATGATACACTGCTGATCTGATGATCCAAAATGATTTTCAAAGCTTGGACAAGAGCTGTGGACTAAATTCAGCTTTCATTAAGACCTCATTCCAAATACAGAAATACGTAAAGAGGCAGTGGATTCTCATGGTTGAACATAGCAGCAGAGGTGTGAATGAACTGTTCTAAGGGTGCAAATACAAATTAAAATTCTGTGATGCGGAAAGAACAAACTAAGGCAGAATAGAGTAGGGGAAAGCTGGGCACAGTAAGTGTGTGGATCAGAGTATTGTGGTTGATCTCCTAAAGATACAGCAGTCTGTCTGAAAGGCCAACAGGAAAGCTGCTTATCATGCACAGCATTCATGAGCAGCTAGATTCTGACAAGATGTAGAAAAAAATCAAAAAACACAGATACCAATCTTGCCCCCATGAACTGGCCAGTCCTGGGATTTAAAAATAATGATTTTTTTTTAAAATCTCCTCAGCATAGCGTTTTTGCTCTGTGTGTGGTAGAGGTACTTGCTCAGATGTCTCCACCCTTGCTGGCCCTTTGTGCTCTCTGTCTCTCTGCCAGCATTTAGGTGCTTTTATTGTTCCTCACCACCGCTATCTCTTGATTTGTTGCCTCAGCCAGCTATTCCTGCCTTTACATTGCCTGTGCCTGCCTTGCATCCTGTCTGAGCCTCCTTCCTTATTATCTTAATGTTGAATCCTGTTATGCCAGTGTAATACTTTCTATTAGCTAAATAGTCTTCTTTCAGTTTAATTGGGAAGGCAACCTTGACAACAAGTTTTATTGAATCTTACTGAAAAATAGAAGGTGCTGCAGAGAGTCCAGAGAAGGGCAAGGACCCTGGTGAATGGACTGGAGCACAAGTCTTATGAGGAGTGGCTGAGGGAACTTGGGATGTGTAGCCTGGAGAACAGGAGGCTCAGGGAGGACCATATTCCTCTCTGTAACTACATGTAAGGAGGTTTTAGCAAGGTGGGGGTCAGTCTCTTCTCCAGGTTTCAAGTGACAGGATGCGAGGAATGGCTTCAAATTGCACCATGGTAGGTTTAAATTAGATATTAGAAGAAATTTCTTAATGGAAAAGGTTGTCAAACATTGGAATAGACCACCCAAGGAAGTGGTAGAGTCACCATCCCTGGAATTTTTTAAAAAAATGTGGCTATGTCACTTGAGGAAACAGTTTAATGGTGAACATGGTGGTGGTGCTGGGTTAGACTTGATGGTCTTAACAGTCTTTTCCAACTTTAGCATTCTGTGATTCTGTGAATCAAACTATGAACCAAACCATGATTAGGATATTATTTCTATTATTGCAATTTATTTTCCAGGATTAAATATGCCACTGCAAAATCTTTTTATGACTGGTTCTGGTTCTGGCCAGGACAAGATTGGTCTTTGCAGTGGCCAGAACGGGGCATGGCTAGAATCTGGAGGTTATTTTATACCACCTCATGTCATTGCTGGGGTCAGGGGGAAAGGAGTTTCTTGCAACAAGAAGGAGGCTTTCCTTCCAGAGGGAGTGGCAGAGGGAGTGCTCAGTTAATGCTGATTCTGAACATTTTTAGTGTGATTCACTCACCTCTCTTGTACACTTGTTATCAATGTTGTTGCTGTAACTGTTCATTTTCTTATCTCGTTACCATCTCCAGTATATTGTTCTTAGCCCATGATCTTTCCTTTTGTGCCTCCAATTCTCCTCTTCAGCCGCCAGCAGGGAGGGGGACGGAGGAGTGAGCAAGTTGCAGTGTGGTTTGGAGCAAATCAGTGGCAGCCCTGAACTGAGGAGTAGCATCCCTAAATCACCAGTGTCCAAAGATGGAGACTAGATGACCAAATGTGCATATATGTACATGCATATCAAGACAGTTTATGCATTTTTATTTTTCCTGTATTACCATTTTGCTTCCATGTGAAAGGAGATAAAAGTGCTTTTTGCTGCCTCACTTGCTAGTTTCTTTTAGCAAGTACTTCCACATATGAGACAGAATACTTCATTATTATGATGGAAATTTTGACACCATTAAAAATACAGTGTAAAATATGCAGAGAGACTCTCTGGTTAGAATTTGTGTGAAATGGAAAGGTAAAGAATAAAATGATGCCTGTTTTGAATTATACTGAAAAAAATGCATGCCAGTAGACCTACCTTTAATTATTGTATTCTTATAGCTTGCCTTGTGGATTAAAAATAAAAGCAAGACCTTATTTAGCCACTATTTTGGTGACTTACCTGTGCTTTAGGTATTACTAACCCTTGCTTGTTCTGTAAATTTCTGAATGTAAGCCTTATCTCCTGAACCTCCTTTTCTAGAATAGAATATACAACCATTTTATGTCACTAGGGTCAAAAGGAAGCCAACTTGCATGGGAAGTGTTTGAGCTGTCTTCTGTCTGCAATGCTACCTGTAACTCACACAAAAAGTCCAGATATTAAGAGACAAGACGCAATTCTATCAGCTCGTATGCTTGTAAATATGTTCTTAGCCTCCATTCAGCTACAATTTAAGTAAGCTATCTTAAACTCCAGTGAAATTCAAGAGGGGGTGTACTCTTCAGTAGGCAGGCACAGGGCTTTGCTAAAAGCTGAACAAGTACTAGTCCTTGCAGCCTCTCATACATCCCACAATGTGTTCTAATTTCATCAAAAAAGAAACACACAACAACCCTGTATGAAGAGTAGCTTGGTTAAGGCTCTGACCGCAGGCAGGGTTAAATATAAAATGTCAATGCTGACAATTCTTCGTGAATATAACAATCTCAGCTCATTCAAGATTTTGACAGTATTTTACAACTATATATATGAATTTTCTAATGTATTAATATGTCTTACATATGTAAAAATGTGTGTTTCTTAAATTTTGCATACTTCTGAAGCAGATGATCTTTGAGATTCCTTTCAACCTAAACGGTTTCATGACTCTTTGAGTTTCACATTCACAAGCCTCGGTTCTCCTGGAGCAGTCTAACTGCTCTGTTAGAAGGACAATACAGCAGAAAACAGTCCAGGTTTCTGTACTGGAGTGGTGGTAGCTTTCTAAAATGTGTATTGATGAGATCAGATGTTTTGTAGGGACCTCATACTTGCCAGGAAGGAGAAATTGGTCAGGTTGTGAGATTCAGGAGCAGTCTTTATTGCAATGACCATGAGAATGTGGAGTTCAGGAACCTTCAAAGAAGGAACAAAGCCAAAAGATAGGAGCCCAACCATGGTGTTCAGACTTTTTCATGTTCAGGTATCTGCTTGGAAGAATCCCATAAATATACAGTCCTAGAGATTAGAGGTACCAGAAGAACTGGTTGATTTTCAAGGATCCTCCTCCTTGAAGTTAAAAAATGGTCTCCTTCCAAGTGCAGGAAATCAAACAAACATGGCAGGAGGTCCACATAATTGAACCGGTAGCTCTGGACAAAACTCGGAATTAAAAAGGAAGCATACGAGAGATGGAATCAGGGCCAAGTGGCCCAGGAGGAATACAAATACCCTGTCTGAGAGTGGAGGTATGGGACTGAATGTTCCCTGACATGGAAGGCAACAAGAAGGGCTTCTACATATGTAAGAGAAGCAAAAGCAAGACTAGAAAAATGTGGGGCTGCTGTTGAAATGATTAGGAGACCTTGCAAGGCAAGGCAATGGCGTAGAAATGGTTGAGGCCTTTTTCACCCATCTTGATAGGTAAGACTGACCTTCAGGAATCTCAAGCCTCTGAGTTTTGGGAGAAAGTCTGGAGCCATGATGAACAGCTGAACAAAACAAAAGACTCTTCCACTGTGAAGGTTGTCAAACAGTGGAACAGGTTGCACAGACAGGTTGCAGAGCCTTCATCTGTCAAGATGCTCAAACTCTGACTGAACAAAGTTCTGGAATACCTGCTCTGACTCACTCTGCTTAAGCAGGCAGCACCAGACTAGATTATATCAAGAAGTCCTTTCCAACATAAATAATTATGTGATTATGTGAACATAATACCAGTACAGGTACGCAGAATCTTTAGGGAAAAGATGGAAGGAGGCAGAGTTCTTCTACATTTTGAGTTCTATTTTTCCTGAAATTTTGTTAGGCACTTTTACATATAAACTCAGGAACAAATAAAAATGGCCTTTTCCACTGGAAGTACAACTTACACACAAACAGAAGAAACCATAATGGTACATAACTTACTCATATTAAAGATCTGAACTGTATTACTTGTGGAAATTTATAAAACAATGTCAATATTAGTGGCCATTCATTCAAAGATTTTTTTTTAATGTAAAATAACAATATCTTCTGTGTTTGACTCTAGCTTCTATTGTGGCTGACCCAGTGAGAGAAGTGGTTAAGTTTTCAGCGTAAATCATAAGTCTATTGTCTTTGTGGTGGAGGCTTAGAAGTTACTTCTTTGAACTTCTGCATGCATCTTACGTATCTTATCAGGAATGTTTTGGCATCTCACAGATGTAAACTCCTGGACACTGCTCTGTGTCTCTATTTCTCTTATCTCATGTGTGGGTGCGGCAGCAGTGATATACTGAATCAGCATTAAGTACAGAGATATGTGAATTATCTGTGAGTACTTCATAGCTCATAGGCCCAGATGTGTGTATCTACTATATGTAGATGTGTTTTATTCATTTAGGTGACAGTTTAACATCAGATGAATTCTATAAAACATGTGTTTCTTGAGCTAAAGCAGTGCACAAGATAGAATTGATGTAACATTTTCCTGAACAATAAGTCATTGAGATTTGCATGAATAAATTATAATGCAGGAGTATTAAACAAGGCCAAATGACCTTGATAGATGTGCTCTTTATGCTTTAAAACATACTAAAATAATGGATATCATATTAAATTATAAACCTTCAGTAAGAAGCCAATTGACAAATAAAAACTAAAAAGTACAAAAGACATCTCAAAACCTGCACATGTAAACCAGTTGAAGCAATCTATTAAAACATACTTTAAAGAGTCATAAATTAGAATTATATAAAGAAGCTTTAAAATGACATATTATTATAGCTGATTATGTTTTGACAATATAGTAGATCTTTAAAATGCACATGGTTTGACTCCTTTTGATGATAAAATTTACTTTTTCTTTTGTAGAAAATGATGAGGTCATCTGTGTTTCATATGTTCATACTAAGCATGGTTGCTGTCGATGTGATTGTTGCTGCTAGCAACTACTATAAAGGAGAAAATTTCAAGAGACAATATGATGAATTTTACCTTGCTGAGGTGAGTATGCTGAAACGACTATCTGGGTAATTTTCAAGATAAGCTAAAGTAAAAAATGTGACTGTCAAGAACATTTTAGTGTGTAATTTTTTTATTCCCTGAAGCATTCCAAGAGTACTTTGCTAACTTGTTCAACTTTCTCTGTCTGACAATGGCTGACAGCCCTATCTTACAACCTTTTGAAAGGTAATTTCCTCAAACAAAATGTTAGTGGTAGTGAGCTGAGACTTAAGTATACCATATGCAGGCAATGCATGGCTGCTGAGTTGCTATCTTTCTCTAGCAGGAGTGTAACATTCGTAAGACTTTAACTTTTAAAAGATAACAAAACACTGTATTTAAAAAGTGTAATATAGAACATCTTCCTAAATACTCTTTATTTGATATACATATACTTAACTGCCGGAAGGTCCTTAAGCATAACCAAAATAATGTTACAAATAGTCTGGCTTCAGCAATCACAAGAGCACATCACAAAAAAAAAAAAAAAAACAAAAAAAAACCCACAAAAAACCAAGAAAAAAATTTCCAATCATGAATTTTGTAAAGGAGGAGTCTGTGCTCCTGAACTAGTGAATTGGAGGTACAGGTAACATTCTGAAAAGGACCTGCTTGAGTCATTAGCTGGTCAAAGATCTTACTGTAGAGCATGCACTGGAGATCCTAAAACCTTGCCTGGATAGGGCAAATTTCTACTTTATGCTTACTGCAGTTTCCCTGGCTTCAGTGGTTACACAGTCTTTTGGAGCCAGAGGGGTCATTCTTAGACTAGAGTGAATGAGAGCAGAATGTTCATAGTTGTTTCTCTGGTTTTGGTTGTTGTGTGATTTTCTATGTCTAAATATATTTTATATTCAGACTCACATTCCCAGCTTTAAACCCTTTAGTCCATAACAGTACAATACTGTATGGATCTCCTTTTTTTAAGGAAGGTTGAGTTGATGCGTATTTTTTATCTTCGTTTTAGAATTTATATCTGATCTCATAAAATCATATGAAGTTGAGAGTTCTCCAGTTCTGGGACAGAAGTGAGAGCAAAAGCACCTGTTAAAAACAGCACTAGAGTCCAAACATTTAAAAAAGTGCAGATTATAAAGCCAGCAGTGCTGCATCATTCTTCATTGTCTCTCGTGCTGCTGGGGATTGCTGTAGTTTGTATGAATATTGAGTTAATGTTGGTGTGAACAACAATTACTAGAATAATTGTGAAATGTGTTGTCTTTATTTTATCTCAAGTTCTAAGACTATTTTAAAAACAACATGAACATAAAAATTATTATCCTGAAAATAAGACATTGGAATAAAACCAGCAAATGCTGGGTTGTCTTTTAGAGTGCTCCACAGATCTTAGAGTAGAATTGAGGACAAGAAAACTCACCTTAATCTCCATCATGATTTAGCACCAGCAAACAGCTCAGCCCCATGCATCCTCTTGTTCAGTCTCCCTCAATGGGATGGGGCAGAGAATGGTCAAAATAAAAGTGAGAGAGCTCATAGGTTGATATAAAAGCAGTTTAATAGGTAAAGCAAAAGTCATGCACACAAGCAAAGCAAAGCAAGGGATTCATTCACCAATTTGCATGGACAGGGAAATCATCTCCAGGAAAGCTGGGCTCCATCAGCCGTAACAGTAACTTGGGCAGACAAACAGCTTCATTTTAAATATTCCCCCCCTTAGTTCTGCTTCCTCTATCCTTTTATGCTGGGCACAATGCCCTGTAGCACAGGATATCCTTGTGTTCAGTTGGGGTCAGCTGTCCTGGCTGTTTCCTCTCCCCATTCCTTGTGCACCCCCTGCCTGCTCCCTGGTGGGGTGAGAGGCAGAAAATGCCTCTGTACAAGCACTGCTCAGCAACAGCTGAAACATCCCTGTGTTACCAACACTGTTTGCAGCACAAATCCAAAATAACACCATAGAAACTATGATGGGGAAAATTAAGTCTGTCACAGGCAGATCCAGTACAATATCCTTGGCTGGAAACAAATAATTAAGTCAGCATTAAAGCCTGAGGCCATGAACTCTTCACAGCAGACATTTTTGCTTTGTGCTCAGGATACAGCAAGTGGAGCCTGCGTTCTTGACAAAATAGCATTAATTCTATTTATATTCAAAATAGGGAACATTGCATGTCCTATTTCTATTTTGGCTCTGAATATACAGTATAATTATGCTTTTATTAATCAGTGCTAGAAACAATCTCTTCGATATTTATTTCAAGTATAAAGTTTGCAGGGTTTGTTTTGGGGTTTTTTTCAGTAGAAACACTTGCCAGGGTTTATTCAAGGTGAATATATAATGTAGACTAGTGTATTATAATTCTGTCCTATAAGCAATGTCCAGTTTTCTTTAACAATACATTTTTCTCTTTCTGCATAGTTTAGATAATTGATTTCTTAGTGGAGAGGTTGTCAGAAAACTCGTTTGCCTTCTTACGTTTCCAAGTATGTGAAGTAAAGTATTCTGGGATAGAGAAAGTTGAGATTTTTTATTTGTAAAGCATTTCTTATGTCCATTGTTTGGATTTCCTGGGTTTGTGTTTCTTTTTTTTTTTTTTTTTAATCCTGTGATGCTTTTACTAGAGGCATTATAAAAATCAAACAAAACCCTAGTATGTTATAGGAGGAACAAAATATCAGAAGAGCAGAAGAATAGAAAAATCCGGAGAGAGAGGAAAAATCAATAAGCTGGTGTCATTTTCTATTTGGTTGTTATGAAACTTGTTCTTTGTAGCACAAAAGGTGTACAAAGGAAATATTTTTCAGAGCATTGAAGAAGCTGAATATTCAAACAGTGCAGGTTATTCCACAGTTTGTTTGCTTGGTGAAGAAGACCAGTTGGAGAAGGATGCACTGCTGTTGCTCTGTCTTTTCCATTAGAGTAGGCTGTAGAAAGCTTTCCCTTCACTGGGAGCTGACTATAACAGCCAACTGCAGTGAGAATTCACTTTGCTAAAGGAAATGACCAGATAGACTACAGCATGCATATCTGTCCGTAATCCCACTGATCCTACTTGGAAGAATTCTAATCTTTTCCTGACAGCTTGATAACCTTTCAAGTAAGACACTGTTACAAAGAAATAAAAAATGAGTCTGTCACTGTTGGTTGCTGACTGGTAGTGAGCTGTGCCTCTGCCAAAAAGAAGTGTTGAGTGGCTACTAGCAGAAGGTCATGCTGATGAAAGTGGAATTAATACCATAAGGTTTCCAGGTGACCAAATGGGACATGACTATCAGGGAAATGGTCCATTTCTGTTTGCTCCTCTTTGGCCTCCCCAAAGCAGAATTGGCAACATAGTGGAGAGTGGCTGCTTGGCAACTGCTTATGTGTTACACCTGCTTTTTCTGCTCTGGCTTCTTATGTGAATTTGCTTTTGTCTTGTCTCTACAGCAATGAAAGGAATTATTCCAGATTTTAAAAAAAACCTCACAAAACTATGAAATTGTATTGCATTTCATACCTAACAAAAAGTTCTAGTCAGATATTCTGAATCTTCTCCTGTAATTAATTACAAGGAAGGAAAAAAATACAAGCTCTGTCAGCAGGAAGACAGGTGTATAAATGTAATCAGATGTTATGCAAACCATTTGATACATTTTTAAGTGCCAGTAGTTTGAATTCATTTGACAAGTATGTGAAATGCAAATGATTCTGCCCACACATTTTTAGAATAAATTAAAATACACTTAACATCATATTTGTTAGACTTGTTCTAATAGGAAGCCTATGTGCTCTGAAGTGTGTATGTGTGTATTTAAATGACACTGTTATTCCACCTGCTCTGAGTTGAATCCCAGCTGCCTTCTAACCACTGTTCC
Organism: Chamaea fasciata; assembly: GCF_029207755.1. Taxonomy (NCBI): domain Eukaryota; kingdom Metazoa; phylum Chordata; class Aves; order Passeriformes; family Sylviidae; genus Chamaea; species Chamaea fasciata. Next base: position 77,839,809 of record NW_027094087.1, on the reverse strand, counting down.
ATTTTGCCTAATTCAATGCCCTTCTTCTTTTAGGACTCAGATGGTGTGTCATTAAAAGTGAGCTTTACTTTTAAGATTTTTTGCTAAAACATTTTCCTTGTGTCTTAGAAATTTTCATGTTAAGGAGTAGTCTCTTCAAACTTGTCTCATTGTTCTTCTAGAGCTCTTTGACATTCCAGAACACAGGCTGAAAAACTGGACAGATCCATTTGAGGATAACAGCACAAATGTATCCCTACACTGTCTGTGATTGAAAGCACACAAATGTTTCTTAGTAGTTTTTCTTTCCTAAGAAAAGGAAAATCTCCAGAAGTGATTTTTTGAGTGCTGTGAAGCATTTTGCCTCAATTTAATAATTCTGCGGACATTTAAAGCCTGATAACTATTTTACATGCCTTGAGGAAGCCAAATAGTATAGCTGGTAACACTGCTTTTAAATAGCTGTGTGGACTAGGGGAATAAACAAATGGCATACACTGCAGTGTTTCATTTCCACCTCCACTCTTGCTTGTGACAGTCCTGTAGACGTAAAATGCATAAAATTTTATTTAGCTATCTCACAGCCTACCTCTTTCATGTCGATAAACATATTTTTTATGTACTGTAGAGTTTAAGTTTTAAATAACATAAATAGTTAAAGAAGCATCCCAGAAATTTTCATTGTCAGGGTCAAGATTAAAATCTTAGTCTGTAACTTCTTTATCCCCTGCCAAATTCAGTAGACCTCATGGCCCACAGTCAATTAGTCTCTCCCTCTTAACAGACTAATAATGCTTGTCCTCAACGGAGATTTAAGCTGCATTTTCTTTATTTGTACTGCACTTTGAAAGTATTAATTGTATTTAGATGTGACCTGATGTTACTTTAGGGTCCCTTTTAAGCCTCAGTGTGTGTAAAGGGTCAGAGAAGAATATTTCTGAGTCACAGAAAAGCATTTCCATTGAATATCCTGGCTGTTGGAAAGTGTGGAAGAGAGCAGCTGAGAGTATGTACAGTGGTAAAATAAGAAGGCACATGAGGAAGTGTGCCTAGCCAGAAGGATTTTTTGTAGAGAGAGAAGTAAGAGAAATCTTGAAAATGTACACCTATGCTTTTGTTCAAACTGTACAATATGCATTTTATTGTGCAAATATTTCAAGATAGGCCTCTGGAAGAATCACAAAGATATTCCCTACAAGTAGATTTCTTGCCTTATAGCTTCCCACCATGTGCAAGTTCTTTAACATCATTGTGAAAATGAGCTAGTTCTGGACTGACTTTGAATTTCCTCTCCTTTTTAAATTTTGCTTTATATGCTTAAAAACCGTTACTTTTTTTCTACCTCTTTTGGTTGTTGTATTAATATAGATGTTTTAGAAAATTGAAGTAGCAGTTTTCAAACTTTGGGGTCTTTCCTAGATCTTTTAAAATTCCTCAGAAATCTTATACATGTTGCTTCATATTTTGAAAAAGTCAGAAGTCATCATATTTTTTAATATATGTATTTAAAGTGAAAGATCATCTGGATAGATTTATTACTTTATGCTTTCCAAATCATGAAATCTACTCATCTGTGTTGAGTCTAGAAAATTTTATTAAATGAAATCTATAATTGTTTATTCTGTTTAGAATATAATTGGTTTTGTCAAACAGTATGAAGATCTTTATCTTTGCCGTACAAAGCGCTGATAGACATCATGACATAGAAACTTCTAATTTAATTCAGTGTTTTGAATGCATCTTTTTTATTTTATATATCCGTCTAGGTTGCTTTTACAGTTCTGTTTGATTTAGAAGCTCTTCTGAAGATCTGGTGTTTGGGTTTCACAGGATACATCAGCTCATCTCTTCACAAGTTTGAGTTGCTGCTTGTAATTGGAACCACTCTTCATATTTATCCAGATCTCTATCACTCTCAATTTACATATTTTCAGGTATGATCAGCTACTTTTACTTTTTACTCTATATACCAAATTAAAACATTACCCATCCACATTTCACACAAATTTCAATTTTGTCACAGTATTGACTCATTTTGAGGCTAACTTTAAAGTAATAAATCTCTGTTTGTAGCTATTTTCATTGAGTGGATTTACAAAAATAAGATTTCTTCTAACTTTGCTGAGAAGTCCTTTCTATTATCAATAACTCCCATTTCTTATCTGACCTGCACTGTTCAGTAAGTTCTGGTTTGTTTCTTCATTGTTCTTCACTGAGCCTTGACCTTTTGCATAGCTGTTTACAACATCACCTTCCTGTTGTGTTGACCACTACTTTCCTGGCTGCTCTCCCTGAGGCCTCAGTTCACTTGCTGTTGCTTCTCCAAATCATCATCTCTGTGGCAGTCACATGCTAAGCTAAGTTACTGTGGATCTTCTGAGGTAATTTCTCCAGAATCATCCTAGACCTGGGTTTTTTAGTCTCCAGCCATTCCTTATCTAGAGGGAAAATGTGTTTATTGAGGCTTTTCCTGCATTTTCACTTGGGGGAAGAGCAGGAAAGAGAGACAAAAAAGGACTAATTAATTCTGACTTATGATTCTTCTTGTAAGCCAGCCCAACCAATTCCCCATTCATCCTCCTTCAAGTGCTTAAGGCTGATCCAGTTTTGGGAGAAAGCACTGGGATTCATTACGTGTTATGTTCCATGGTGCTAAAGAAAGGGTTTTTTTAAAAAAACACATTTATTAAAGGATTCATATCTGCCCATTATTCAGCAATGGATTGGCATGGTGAATAAGTAATACCCAATAAGGGAAAATAATAAATCATCAGACAGAGTCCTGTCAATACATGTGATTAGTTATAGTGACACATATTGTAACCATGAATACAGCATGGGTGAAGCAGTCTCCCCAAGTGGGGGTTGAAACATAATGGCCTTTTCAGATTTCTGCAAATGTCATCCTGTATTTTTTCTAAATGGTTCTGCAAACCTTCTCAAGAAAGCTTTCAGGATGAAAAAATCTATTTTGTTTTCACCTGATATCATTTGAAGACTTTTAAGTCATTATAGCTTTGATTTTGCTGTCCAAATATATAGAATGTTGTTACTTAATGCAGCATGATACATCCAAGGTGCAAGGAAGGATGATCTGTCAGGAGTATGCAGTCAGCAACTTAGTTAATAATTAGTTCATATTTATTAGGACATAGTCTACTCATGACTGGTGGTTTCTTCGTAAGAATTTACGGCATAAACTATGAATGTTGGATTAAATGGATGACATCATCACTAACTCATATGATTGAAAGTATAGTTAAAGTGTGGGCAGATGCTGATAAAATAATAAGTCTTTTCTTTTTAATGTATTTAATTAGTTTAGTGGAGCAGTGGTGGTGGTGGTGGTAATTTTATAATTACACAGTGCTAGCTTTTATGACAGAAAATTTCAAGATGTGATTTTTTTTTTTCCAAAATATATGGAAGACATACGTTTTACAAGCAGAAACACCTGCTACACTGAAATATTTGGGTTGTATTTTGCAATCCAAATCCCCTAGGAGGCAAATAGTTGGAAGGTTGCAGAATACCTTTGATGTCAGCATGTAAGGTACACACCATATTCCTTCACAGTTAAGTTCTGGGCAAGCTAGATAACACATTTTCAAATCAACCAAGGTCAAAAAGTCTTTTTCACATGAATATGTCTTAATGTTAGGCAGATTTCCAGGCATTTAGGTATTCATGATGACAGGGTAAATATGTTCCTTGTCAGCCAACAAAACAGATTACTGAAAACAGAAGTCCTTCTTGACACATTCCAGGATAGCAAGCAAGAATTATTGTTTGGCTTGTCTAGTCCTCCTTGCATACATTTCAGTATGCATTATTCATTGGTCTATATCATTACCTTTTGCCAACACATCACTCAGTCTTTACTACATTGGCTACTGTCCACCCTCCCACCTCCCTTCCTTGCATTCACTGTGAATTCATTCAAGACACTTTGCAAAGCCCTCCATGAAAGACTACAGCAAAGGACTGTTACATAGCTGTATCTGTAGGACATAAAATTAGTGGAGAAATGATTTTGCATATTATTGCAGAGATCTGTAAAGAACCAGCATAAAAGGAAGAGGTTTAAACAGAATTTAACCTACACTGTCCTGAAGAGATGGTATTGTATTTGTGCTTGGGGAAAATACTGCTGAGTCATTTTCTGAATAACTATCATTCCTTGCAGGAGATGTAGCCATTACTCGTAAGAAAGCTGTGGTTTCTTTTTCATATTGTTAATTTTGATTTGTTTTTAGTACATTTTTATATTTAGTCCAAATAGTTCATCTTCTACAGCTCCTAAATTTAATACAATTTGCAATCCAATTACACAAAATGCATAAATTCATTAGAATGTACTTTTGCTAGATTCAATTTGTTAGCTAATGAAAATAAATGAAGAAACCAAATAGTATCAATAAGATTAGTGTGTTGCTTAAAGGTCAATTAAAGTTCCCCAAAGAAAGGGGAAAAAAGTAAGGCAGATAATTGAGTTTGTCTAAAACACCGCTCAGAATACCAACTACCATGAAATCTTCTCCCCACTGGGGTCTGTGTTGAAGCTATTATTGATGGGAGCAGAGCTAACATTTACACCATGAGTAAATCTTGTAAGAAGGTACAGTGTTTACATTTTAATAGTACTTGGAAATCTCACTCATCTCACTGTCTGCCTTGGTAGCCAGTTTCGTGTACTCAGATTATATGTAATGTAGTCATGATACCAATAGGAAAGAATGGACTTTGTCTCACCTTGTGCTGTTGTTGTGGAAATTAAGCTGTCTAGTGTAACCACTGAATCTAGGACCCTTGTTTGCCACTGAAGACAGTGGACGCTTATCCCATCTCACGTAAGGGCTCTGGTATGTTTGGAATAGGTTGCTCTCTTGAGTTGACTGTCTCTCTCTCCCCTTTGGTGGTCAAATCTAGATAACAGGCATATTCTGCATACCTTACAAATGGGTAGGGAGATGAGCTTCTTGTGAAATCCAAAGGTATACATCATTAGCAAGCTACAATGAACTCACTGTATGAATAACTTCTGTCATACTCATTTTTTTTTCCAAAAACAGCATAGCAATTGTATTTGACTTGTATACAAGGTCAGACAATAATTGTACTGTAATTCCTACCTTCCAGTTTCAGTATGATTCTTGCGGAAATCCAGGTGATGCCTTGGAATAGAGAGCCTTTTTCTTCCTCAGAACTGCAGAATCTCAGTTGCCCCCATATGCTGCTGTCTGTTGTCTTCAGCAACGACTGTTGCTACCACTGCCTCTTGTCGATTCTGATGTTTGTGTCACTGTGTCAACACCAAGGGCAGAAATAGGAGAATCAGAGCTGTCAGCAGCTCTTTCAAAGTAGACTCAGCAGTGAATGGGTCAGGAGTTCCACACAAGATCAAAGTTTTGCTGCCAGTTCTGAGAGGTGTCAGATATGTCAGAGGCAAACAATGCTGTTGTGAGATACTGAGTTTCTCTGATGCTGAGAAATACAACCCATAATCTCCCATGTTACATACAATATGAAATAGCAAAATATGTTCATTACCAAATTTGCTAGGTTATGTGGTATGTAATGCCAAACAATTTTGCTTCACGTCTCTGAAACAGAAGGACGATCTGTGAAAGAAGACTTGGTAGTTCTTTGTGTGAATATGTAACCTGGTATAACAAACATCATAAAATCAGAAAAATTGAAGTTGCAAGTCGCCTTTCAAAGCCATCTCATCGAGCCCGCTGCTCAAAGCAGGGCTTTCATCAGACTGTTCAGGACCCTATCCATTTAGATTAAGAATGAAATTTTAACAGTGATGATAATCAAACTGGAGCCATTTAGCTAGCACGTCAGTACATTCTCAGTTGCTAAATCTAGACTGATGTGCTTTGACTCCTGCCTGGAGGCTTTCTTATGTTTGGTAACACACAATAAACCTCCTTTGGTCTCTAATTCCACATTACATTCATATTTAATATCTGTGGTGTGGTTTTTTTATTTCTTTGTTCCCTTTGTTACCCCAAAAGTGGCTTCACTCAATTGCATTTCTGCAATGACTCATGATCAGTGAGTTGGCTACAGCCTTGGAGACTGGGTCCTCCCATGCCTGTACTATCATCCCATGCCTGTATGCCTCAATGCTGCTTATGTTCCTGGTTTTGTGGTTTTAACCTAACACACAACTTGTCATCTATTACAAGTGGTGGCAACTTGATATTTATTGGTCTACAAGGCTGCAGGTCCCTTTTTGGCTATTAATGTCTGATATTTTGAAAGTTTTTGATTAATGTGAAAATCAAATAATTGATACAGCTATATTTTTCTCTTTCTTTGCAGGTTCTTAGAGTAGTTCGGCTTATAAAGATTTCTCCTGCTTTAGAGGATTTTGTGTATAAGATATTTGGACCAGGAAAAAAACTTGGGAGTTTGGTAGTATTTACTGCCAGCCTTTTGATCGTAATGTCAGCAATCAGTTTACAGATGTTTTGCTTTGTGGAAGAACTGGATAGATTTACAACCTTTCCAAGGGCAAGTATAAAAAGCACTGATTATTCACTGCTTGTCACTATTTTCTTATCGTGGATATTTTTGTTCCGTTGACGGCGGTCTTGGCAGTGTTTGGTGAATGATTGGACTCAGTGGTCTTAAAGGTCCTTTCCATCCTAATGATTCTGTGATTCTTTTGGGGTTTAACCTGGCCAATAGAGCTAAACATTCCACAGCCATTTGTTCAGTCCTCCCCCTGCAGTAGGATAGAGGAGAGAATTGGGGGGAAAAAAGAAAAATTTGTGGGCTGAAATAAAGAAATTATAGTAGGATGGAAATGAAAAGGGAGACAATAATGATAAAATAATTAGAATATACAAAATCAGTGGCTGACAATGCCATTGTTCAGTATTTGTTGACTGATGCTCAGCCAGCTTGCAATCTGCAGCCCATAAACCAGCTTTCTCATAGTTTATATAGTGACCATGTTGCCATATGAGACAGGATATCCCTTTGGTCATTTGGGATCACTTGTCCTGGCTGTTTCCCTTCACAACCTCTTGTGATCCCTCAGCTTGTTCACTGGTGGGGTGAGAGACAGGGAAGGCTCCAACTCAGTGCAAGACTGCTCAGCACCAACTAAAACATCAGGGTATTATCAACATCACTCTCATCTTAAATCCAAAATATAGCACTGCGCCAGCTACTAGGAAGAAAATTAGTTCTATCCCAGCCCAAACCAGGACAGATTCTATCATATTTGTTATTATATTAGCAGTCTTCCTTTCCTTCTGAGAAGCACGAAGCAGTTTATCTCCATATGTATAGATTAAAAAAATATATTTTTCTGGTGTAATAGTCTTTCTGTAGTCCTTCTGTAGTGAAAATCATCTTTCCTTGTGGTATTTTATTTCTACTGTCAGGGGAACACAGAGAAATTTTACCATGATGATGACACAGCACAGCATATGGCTTAACAATACTTAACAGTACTCTGTCATTACAGGAAGAGTATTCATGTCCTACCATGAATATTAGCCCGGGAATTTATATAAAATATGTTTACACATGATTTATATCTTCGGATTAATAAAGCGTTGTTCTTGATTTGTACAGGAATACTTGCTTTACACAGGGTTATAAAACCTGTCTGCATTAACAAAATAAGTGTTTGCCTTTTGGATATAAATAATGGATATTTATGGGCGTTACGTTAATTCAGAACAGAACACTGAAAATCAGTGGAAATTGGAGCTAATGTATTTATTGAAGCACACTATTCTGAATGAAAATAGTGCAATTTCTTTAATAGTGGATTAGACTGAATGTACATGGATTGGTTCCAGTGACAATTTATTTGTTTCTGTCATTCCAGTTTGGTTATCCAATGTATCTATTTTAGTGAAAGTGCATTGGTTGGAACAATTAAATAACAATGAATAAGGCAGCCTCAAGGGTCATGTATTTAGCGAACAAAATGGCTAAACAACAATTTGTAATTATCAAGCTGAACTTGATGTATGGGAAGCTGGCCATCCAATGTGAGACAAAAATGCCTACCCACAGGGAATAATGTAACACCATGCTTTCTATTTTGGAAAACATGCTTAGAAAAGCAGCCACTAGAATTAGATATTCAGTATCATTCATTAAATGATGGAGAAAAAAATAAAACAAAACTTAAGCTTTCCTAATTAAGTCAGGTCTCCAAATTAGGTAATATTACCTCCATATTCTATTCTCAATTCCCATGTACAACTTTTGAAAAAAAACTACAGGTTTAAAATCACCATGGAATTCTGTTTTAGAATTATTTTATTATTTATGTAAAATGTCAGTGAATGTTCTGAAATAATAATTGTAGTATGATCATAATAAGACAGGATTGCAATCACCTTCACATTTTAACCAGATAAATTGATAGAAGTACCTGAGAAAGATCCACTTGCAATGAAAAATGACCAATTTAAATCAATGCATTAGTAAAGTTTTGGATTATTTGAGCATTTTACTCTGCTGCCATTTAAGCTTCAATAAGGGCTTCTAGCATGTAGAGTTTTAACAGATATATGTAAATCCTAAATACATGTTGAAAGAGTGAGAAAATATTCAAAATATACAGTGTTTTTACAAACAGAAAATGTCTTTACTAGTCTTCTATTTTATGGCTTAAGTGCTGGAAAAAGAGAAGAGCTGTTAGCAAAAATAGAAATGTTCCAGCAATACTGAATTGAAATATTTTCAATATTTTTCATATGATAGCCAGAAGCATGAGTCCCTCATTATTTTTTATTGTATTCATATTCTCCTTGTTATATTTATTTCAGAAGTGTAAAATTTACAGTATGTGGTTTCTTTTTGTAGTGTTAAAGCATCCCTTCTTAGATTAAAAGTCAGTGAAAATTTTGTGCTCAAAATTGTGATTGATGGTGTGAAATAGTGGCATCCCTCTGAAGGTGTGTGTCTTCCTAGCAAAGTCTGGGAGTTCTCAAATTTTCTTCCCTGAAGAAAGATCACTGAATCAGTTTGCAATAAGTCAATCATAATTATTTTCTAAACATTCCTGAAAGCATGCCATATAACATACGAGATTTTTATGAAGCCTGCAGTACCAGAATTTGCTAAGATAAATTATTAGGAGCTTATCCTCAAAGAAAAGCAAACCTTAAATAGCCAGGACTGTTGCTGTGAGTTTTTTCAGTTACAAATACAGAGAGGACAAGCATTATAACAATAATGGTGACACTAGAGGGTAAATTTTGAGTTTGTACATTAAAGTGCTTTCTGCACTGAAACAGACAAAACCTAAAATCATTTTGAAACTAAGTGCTTTATAAGAGGGCACAGTATGGGTTTTGGAACAAATAGACCTCCTCCTTTTGCTAATGCCTCTAAATTGCATGTTTTCACATGGTTTCCTGATGAAAATCAATAGGCACAAGCTCACTGTTGCCATAGCTACTAATTTCACCCTTCTTTTGGCCATTACAGCTTGCCAAATGGACTGGATTTCTCTCTAATACTATGTACAAAAATATAGATGTTTGCTTTACTGTTTTTAACCGTCTGCTATCTCTTATTTTTGCACGTCTTCTTGGGCTGCACATACTGAGCCATGAGGAAGGACAGGTGGCTGGGCCCCTTGAAGAAGGCATAGGTGTAAGGTAGCTGCTGAGAAAAATCACTGTATGGAGAACAAAACACATTATTAGTGTCTCTGACTTCCATGCCCTGGTTTCTTTTGGAGTTTGCGGCCCTGTGCTCACTGCTCTGTCTTAATTTACAAAGTTGGGAATGCTGCCCTTCTTTTAAATGGGTCAACATAAGATGAAAGCCAGGCCCAACTTATCATAACAATTCCCCAGTTTTCACAAAACCAAGTGTCTGCTCCTAGCCTTGACCTTGGAAAAAGTTCATGATGTGAAATATTTGTTCAACCTAAGCAACACCCATTAAAATGATCAACAATGCAGTCTTAATTCTCCAATGCAGTTAAAATCTCAGTATCACTGCCAAATTTTTAATGGATGGCTACTCTTCTTTCAGGGCGCTACTGAGTCCTCATGACTGTGCCAGGAGGAAAACGTATGTTTCTGCTGGTAGAACAGTTTTCAAGGATGTTTTAGCAATGTCCTAAATCCCATTAACTTAATTTGCAAAAGCAACCCCTATGATTGTAGAAGTGCTTTTATAAATTAGGTCAGTGGAATTTGGTCCCTAAAATTTTGTGGGCAAGTACCAGTTAAAAGACAAGTACATCATAACTGTAGGTTGCAATTTGTGTGGCACCACCCCTGTAACAGTTGGACAAGATGTCAGAACTGGCACTTTGGCTCATATAGTCTACCAAACTTTTGCCAATCTTACACTATAAATAAAAAGGTAGTTTGACTTCCATCATCAAAACAGCTCATTAAGTAATAGGGCATAAATACTCAAAGAAATTGACAGTCTTTTCTATAACACAGATTAATTCAGAAAATCACCATTTGCATAAATTTCTGTCTCGTCTTCACAGATGTTGATTCTGTCAGCTAGTTGCATTTCAAATTAATTTTAAAATAAACAGTGGGAGGTACACCTTTCAGCTAAAAATAACTTGCTCCAGTGAAGATTGCTTGATGCAAAGAACATATTCATTGTGCACTGCCTTATTTACTTAAGACTAATGTTTTGCATTATACTGGAATTTAATGTCATAATAAAATGCTTAAATTATATTGAAAGGCAATTTTATAAAACTATATGCTTTATGGACTGCTGGTTTGGATGGAAGATTAGATTTTTTGATATTAAAAGAATATCTTCTCCACATTAATCCATTACTAATTGTATTAATGGTGAGTCAACAACAGAGTACTGAAAGAATTTTTATACCTTGAAGAATTAGGTTTGGTTTTTTTTTTTTGAAAAGCAGTAAGCTGTGGTATTTAAGTGTGATTCAGAAGAAAGGATACTACACTTGTTCAGTTATTCAGTCCCTCAGATGTTTTTAAAGCCAGCAGTGAGGTGTATTATTTAGTGTAGTGCCTAGTGCCCACCTTATGTTTCAGCAAGGAGTGCCACACCAATCGGGTACTATGGCCACTGGCTCTGAGTTCAAGCAAATGACAGCTGCCTGATTTTGCTTCAGCTCCCCATTACAAAGGCAACCTGAGACCTGAGAAGCAGTGCTGCGCACTGCTGGGGTCCTTGTCTTCTTCACCCTAAAGCCCCCCTGGCAGATCTAAAGGAGGCTGAATTTTCTGCTTGTTTCATGCATGCTCATCTGGCTACAAAGGGCCTTTCCTAGATAAAGATCCCCAATGTTTCTTTCTGTGCATGTCTTGCATGGGAAGCAAATTATTTTTTTTTACAAGGAAAAGAATTAATAATGAGAGTTTTTAATTTTGCGCAGTGCAGGGTCAGTGCGCGTGGCTGGGAAGGGACACTCATTTGAAGGGAGGATGCGGCTGCAGGTTGGCAATGTGCTGGTTAAAGCCAAGATCACTGGCAGAAACATAAAGCAGAAGGGCATTGTGCAAATTTCAGCCCTTGTGCTTGGCCTCTTCAAATACATGGCATACCAAAGACTTCAGCCACCGTAAAGAATTTTAGTTGCCAGAATTTTAGTTTAGAATTTTAGAAAGTAGTTGCCAGTGGTTTTTTTCTGCTGTTTCTGGTTCATCTAGCCTTTGTCCTCTGTGGGATCTGCGCATCCAGAAGAAAGCCTGGGACTTTACATTTGGTCAAGATGTTTCTGGTGTAGAAATGTTTCTGATGCTTAACTTCTCTCTGAATGTGTGTGATTGCTCATTTGGATGCCATGATCTGCTCTATGTTCATCTCAGCTTCACTTCTTGTAATTTGGACTTGTAGGTTTAAGCATCTCTCAGAGTTTGATTAGTGTAGTTAATTCTGAAAAGCAACTGTAAAAATAACTCGCAGACTTCTTGGTCTTAACTGAGTAGGGCGTTTGTGCTTTTGTCTGCTTCAGAGTGTCACAGAACACAGCAGCAATAAGAAACAAGTTGGACTTTGATGAGGGGCTTTTTTGTGTGAGTCAGCAGGCAAATTACTTTTGAAACCCTCAGCAGCTAAATGTTTGTGAACCCTGTAACAGAGTAAAAATTCACAGTTCTTCCTCCAAATATAACCTAGAGGCAACATGTTTCAGTTCTGGCACTTCAAAATATGTATTACTTAAATCTACAGAGGAAAAACGCTTTAGTGCTAGGATCCTTTTCTGTGGTTAGTGGAGGAATGGACAGGCAGTATCAATGGTCTTCTAATACTGCTTAGTTGTCAGCTTCTTTTCTGCTTCCAGCGAATTTTCTCCAAGGCAATCCCTGGGTACAGACATGGAAATTGTCCTCGCACACTGGGTGCTCCAAAAAGGCAGTGTCTTTTATGCAGTGCCTGCATAACAAGATGCACTGGATTAGATTGTCCCTACCTTACCCAGCCCTGTCACACCATCTCAGCATGCTTTGTAACTGCAGGCCCTCCTTTCAAATTTTAAGCATATAGCCCTTGATATACACTTGATTTCATGATACAGAAACAGCATGTAGCAAGTCGTGCCACATCCTCCTTATTATTTCAGATAGTTTGAACCAGTTTCTTGTCCCCAAATATTAATGATTGTTAGCCATAGGGATCTCACACAGAGCCAAAACAAAGTGCTGTGTGTGCATGCACATGAACAGTCTTCTCTGAAGTAAATTTGCTTTTACTGCAGGTGAGAAGTCACAATCTGGAGTGGACTCCCCTAGGGGTGGGGATATAACCTTAACGGTTCCAATTGCATTGGAAGAAACATCTTAGAGAAATCGTTTTGTTTGAAAAGCTCCATCATGAACTTGAAAAAGAGCCCAAGCAAAGTATTTTCCTGTGGTTTATAATAACAATATAAACTTGAAGTCTTCCACACAGTTATTTTTGCCCCCAGCTTTAAAAATTAATTAGAACCATTTCACTGTGTCCCAAGCACATATGTTTGTATAGCTACATGTTTTGAACTTTTCCAGCACAGGTTTTGGCATAGGGTAAGTTGATGAGAAGGGCTGTCTGAATACTGTTTTCTCTCAGGTTTTATGAGAAAAATCCTTTTTGTGCCATCACAACTAATGTGTTAATCTGCTGCTGCTGGGCACACTGAGCACAGATCTAATACATCCTTGTAACTGTAAACATTTTGAATTCTAGGAATCCTGTTAGCTGTAAGGTGCATTGTTGTTTTCCGTTTCTAACAACTTTTTTGTTATGCGTAACCTTCAGTAAGATACCAGCTTTGATCCTTGCTGTCTGGAAAAAGGATACTTAGAAAGTCATGCAAAAGCAAAAGAAACTTAGGCAATAGTTTGGCCTAATTGAGACAGTTGAGACTGTCAAGATATTTCACTTTGATACTATACTCAAATTTCTGTTTCCTAGGCAGTGTGCATTACTCAGTGTCTGTGTAGGATGTACATCTTGCAGTTACACATTGCTCAAGTTGAGTTCAGTTCTGGTTGGTGCTTCAGGCCCCAGCTGGGGTTTCAAAGGTGTCTGGGTTCTAGGCTTATCCAATTTCGTATGTTCCTATTGCTAAATAAACAATTTTTTTGAAACACTGTCATTATTTGCTCTATTTTTGACGTGTATATCTGGTCTCAAGGAATTGGAAACTGTTACAGGAGTAGTTCCACAAAAAATGCTATTTACAAAATATAGAGGAAAAGTCTGACTGGCTGAATCAAGTGCAGGTACCGAGACCTTACAGAGACCTTGTTTTGGTTAGTGTCATCTGTGGAGTGCCTCAAATGCTTCTGCTATTAAGATAACATAATTTATGGTCACATGTAATTATAATGCTTTATTATAGGTATATTTAGAGAGAGGAAATGTGGAAGAAAAAGCATAATCAAAAAATTCCAATACAGTATAATATTGAAAACAACTCTGTTGCACAGAATATTTATCCTATTTTTTCAGCCATTAAGGAAACCAAAAGGTTCTTTGTATGGACTAACGAAGCTAGGACTGTGTTACAAATTGAAGATTACAGTTCTGTCAAAGATAGAGCTATTTGTTTCTGCTTTAGCTCATGAGTAGCCTTTTACTTGGCTTTAAAAGTTAAACGCATTTGTTAAGGTTTAAAAAAGTAAACCAAAACAGGTGTGCGTCTCTGTTAAATCAGTTTTAAGAATGTGTAAATAAACCCATATTGCTATAATTTGTTAATATGTTTGCAATTCTATTTCTTGCAGGCATTCATGTCAATGTTTCAGATTCTTACACAGGAAGGATGGGTGGATGTCATGGATCAGACGCTGAATGCTGTAGGACATATGTGGGCACCAGTAGTTGCTATTTATTTTATACTATATCATCTTTTTGCTACTCTGGTAAGTTTTCACTTGCATATGTGCTGTACTTCATTCAATTTTGAACTACTCTCTTAGCTCTTCTATCACTTATTATTCTCAGTTAAAACTAATTGTGATGCTCATTTTTAGCATAGGCAGCTTTTAGCATGGATGTGGTAGAATAAATTTACCCTTCAACCATGTGACACGAGGTGGTGGACTTTGCTCTGGTGGGAGGTGTTGTTCTTCTTAGATCCAAGTCACACAGCCAGACTAACAATATAATTGTTATCTGTCTTGTACCTTCACAGCTCTGATGATTTCGGAGTTGATTTTATTTATCATGTAATACTGGTCTCCTCAGCCTTTGTTGCATTCTCTTTCCAACAGCAATTAAAGTGAGAAGTGTAAAACCTTAACTGGTCATCCCTACTGTCCTGTTGCCTGATAGAAAATCAATGCATGGAAAATATATGATATAGTATATCAATATGATGAGAAGTGATACAGCAGTTCCTGCATATTAACAGAAATGTGGATTAAATAAAAATAAAAAAAAACCCAACAGGTTTTTTCTGTGTGCATTTCAAATGGGATTATTACATTCTTTTATAGAGAAAATGGGAAGGAAAGCGTCTCCTTGGTTATCCTGTATCAATAAGGGCTTGTTACTTTATTTGAATACCAACACAAAGAAAATACCACAATTAGGAAAATAACCATTTTATGCACCCTTAATTCACTCCTACTATTGCTCATTTTGTATTTTCCTTTCACTGCAGGTTTGATGCGCTTAGTCTTATTTTCACATTTTTCATTCCATTTTCTTTCTTTGCTCAGATATCTACTTGCATAAGGTACTAACTGTATTAATACAATCTCCACCAGCTTCTATCTACTTCTTTTACTTTACAGTATATCCCATTTCCCTTCTAAAGACTGAATAATTGAACTACAATTGTGGGTGCAGTGGATTCCTTCATATGGACTGGAAACTCGACCACTTTATAAATGCCAAAAAAATGCATTTCATGCTCTTAGAGCTACTTAATCACCTCTATGTATAAGCCAAACAAATGTATGTATCAGAATATATATATATATATGACATGTAACTTGCTCACAAGGGTCAGAAAATACAACTTTTCATGCTGGAGTGGTCTTTTTAAACTCCTTGGGGATTGAGGTTATAAAGCAAAACAGAAGTTAGTTTTTGTCATAAATTTGAAAGGAGATATTGATAAGAGAATCTTATTGATGTTTTTTTGATTCTTTATCAAGAACATTTTCTAATCAGGAATTCATTTTTACTTCTTACATGAGTACTAAGCAAGTCCATAAAGTAAAATAGTGTTAAGTGACCTCTCTACTACAAATTCACATCTTAATTGAGAAATAATTTAGCTGTAAGAGCAATTTTAGTATTCTGTTTTGTGTTTCCTATTTTGAAAGAGTCATCTGGGACTTCTCTATTGGTTTACTGAAAGCACTGATTTTGCTAGGAGTGAAGTCACTTTTTGGTACACCATCCTCAGTCCTTTGCATGGAGTTTGCATTTAAATTCACAGTCTGCTTTGCTCCATAAAGTTACACTTTTCTTCTCATTCACCTATGAAAATTCTACATGAATGAAGAAACCCTACAAAGACAACTTTGCAGAATTATCTGGGCTTACAAAATTGTGGTTTCAATTCTAAGATCTTCCTCAGACCTTGGAGGGGAAAACTATGTAGGACAGAGTTGTCTGTAGGCAAAAGAAATTTAAAAGAAAACAACATGGAACTGGCAAGGGAGCATGAAAATGGTTGGGCGGCTACTAAAACCTAAAAGAAGCATTCTAAGAATAAACAGCTATCAGTGAATAACAAGAGTAAATTCAAATGAAGAAATTATTTTCACCAACCAGAAAAGGGTGGTCAATTAGAATTGAGAATGATAATTTCAGGTATTTGGCATGGCAGACAGCAGAGACTTGGAAAGAAATTAATAGGTTTCACATAAGAAGGCAGAGAAAAACTGAAGCTCAAAGAAGACTCGCTCTCTTGGAAACAAGGACTGTTATTAGTTGAGGGGAAGGGGAAGTTAAACAAATAACAAGTTTGCATTTAACTTTTCTTTTGTGGTACATTGTCTTTGGTTCTTGTTGGAAAAAAAACAAAAAGAGAGTTAATGAAAGTCTTGCCTTGATACTTATCAGTGCATGAATCAGCAAGACCGTTAGGGGGGATATATTTATTGAGTTCTATACTTCTTTTTAGCATGGAACTGAACTTCCTTAACTGATATGCTTTGAGCAGTATGTACTGAGTATCATAGAATGAACAGGATACCAGAAGAAGGAAAACACCATACTGTAAAATCCTAACAGAATTATAGCACAATTCTTTATTAGCATAATCTTTGATTGGGGATCGAAGTAGTTTTCGTAAATGCTTGTTGGTCGAAAGGAATGACAAAAGTCAGATTGTCCACTAACAATCAGAAAGTTCCAGTTAGCGTGGCAATCAGTATGTTAGTCCTTGACCTACTATATAAGCACGTGGCAGTGGGTTTTGGATAATGAAGTAAGGTGAAAGGGAAGAGACATTAAAGAGGTATAGATAAATTAAAGAAAGAAAGAGAGACAGAAAAAGAGACAGACAAAGAGAGAGCAAAAGAGATCACTAGTGCTGCTTCCAGTGTTCATCCAGCTGGAGGGATGCAGAGCCTGCTTTCCAGTAGCATCAATCTATCTCATGAGATGTTCAGAATCCTGGGGATGATTATCCAGCGAGTAAGTGTTGAACCATCCATAGCAGTATGGCCAATGAGGAGTTCAGGGCACTGGAGGGTGCTGCCTGGGCTTGGAGAGGACCCTTTTTATGGACAGGTTTCTCTCTTTCTATGCTAATTAATTATCGTGCATGGTCTGTTCTTCCAGGCCTTTCTGGAAATGGGTTAGAGGGCTTTGGGGGTCTTTGGTGGTGTCAACCCCACCCTCTAGTCCATGCCTGTGCCATGGCCACGTCCATGTCAAGTCATTCGTGCACTTGTGCTGTACTGTGTTGTGTTTTTCCTGGTGGAAAACTGCTGCCCTGTCTCTGCCTCACACCTGTTCTCCATCAAAACCTTGTTCTTTTTCATGGCATTTTAATACCTATAGTTCTTGATTATTATCAACGATTTTTGCCTGTCATTACTAATATAACTGGCTCCACAGCCATCCAGTTGTCGGTATGTGAGACATACACATTCACCTCTTCTTCTGTGAATTGAGGGCTCAACCAAATTTCACTTTGGACCACTGTTTATAGGATCATTAGAGAGTGGGCTTTAGTCATAGTAATTTTCCATCCTGGCCACAATTTGAGTCAGTAACTTTCTTTGAAGGTTCAACAACAGAAAATAATATTCCTCTTGGCTGTTTTGCAGGAAAGAAAAATATGTTTCCCAGGCTTTTAACTTAAAATCAGGTGCTCGTTAGACGCATGTTAATTCCTGGGAGCAGTCAGTGTTTCTGATAAGCTCAAGAGGCGCTTAGTCAGAGTGCAATTCATCAAGGCTGAGGCCTAATGAGCAGATTATAGTGGGATGAGGGGGTGCACCACCACAGGCTATCCTGAAACTAAAGTCAACTTCTTTGGGCCTCTACATTGCACTAGGTATTATGTATTTTTCCAGAATTCTGTCTTGCATAACTGTTCTGAATGCCATCTTTACTTCCACTGTTCATTGTCATTGGATCACTGAAAATTATACGATGTATCGCTTATGTGGCACATGCAATATCACTTTGAATAGCTGCAGAAAATTCTACGTGTTGCTAAAACCAGCTTCTTTTTTCTGAATTTTTCTTTCTGAGCACTGACATTTTTTTAATTTATGGGCCAGTCCTTCCTATGGTTTCTTTACCTTTATAGTTCATGGAGCAAAAGTCCTGCCTTGGAATAAGGTCCACTCAACTTAGATGCAGTTTGAGTTCCAAACTCCTTGCCTGGTATATTAAGCCACTGGTTTATTAAGCCACACTTCTGTATGGGTGGGAATAAATTTCCAGTGTGACAGGAAGAGTTACATTTCATTTAGAAGTAGTGGTGGAAGGATGTGTTTGCTCTGGTTGTCACTCAGTGGTCCAAGACCAAAGAAAAATTCTAGGCCTGTAATTCTTTTCTAAAAAAGAGTTAGGATACCTTCTGGTACCTCTCTGGTGTATCAGAAATTGGTGCTTGTCTGTAGAAGTTCAATGTGTTTGAGGATGTTTGCTTCAAACTTCAGAGACTAACACCTTGGCAGTTGCCAGCAGCTGTTGACTTATGTATGTGTACATATTTACTGCCTTAGATAGAAGTCGTCCGATAATATATGCTGAACAGTGGTATCCTCCTTTATATACCATACTCCTGATTCTGTCTGCTTCTAAGCTATATCAGTCACATTTTCGGCTTCTTCGGCCTCTGGTCAGCATCTGTATGCAAGGGAAATGTAATATTCTGATACTGATACACACTTTTTTTCTCCCTGGGATTCTTCCTCCTAAAAACTTGCCTAATCAATATCTAATGTAGAGTAAATGGAGGCACTTGATTTTCCTCTTCTGTGACATGAGTTTCCTATATATGTGATGCATGCAAATAGTGAAGCAGCTTACTTTTCTTCCAAAGTGGAGTTAGCTACTTTTCACAGAGGTACTTTCAGCTTAAAGGAAGTCCATAAAGTAAGTGACTGTCAGGTGACTAAAAAGTCACACTTTAATTGAAAACCACCTTAGCTTTACAAGATATTTTAGGATTTTTCTTTGTATTTATTTTTTTTATTTTTGTTGTTATTGCTATTATTGTTGTTGTTGTTGTTGTTTGTTATTATTTCTGATTATTTAATCTTCTCTTAATGCGAAGTACATTTTAATGAGTATATTGTTAAAAATACATAATGCATTGGTCACGTAACCTAGAATTCATCATTTTTAAGCTCATACTAATTGTATGGTAAGATAAAAAACAATATACTACTTGCAAAATGGCTAGCAGATATATAGTAGCAGGTGATACTAGTTCAACAAATTTCAAAGGCAAGAATCCCATTTACATGAGGGATGGGGTTTCATTTTTCCATGTTGTTTAACAATACTTCTTAAGAAAAATAAGATAAGCTTTAACAAATCACTTAAAATTGTTTTGTAGATTCTACTCAGCTTGTTTGTTGCTGTTATTTTGGACAACTTGGAACTTGATGAAGATCTAAAGAAACTTAAACAAGTAAGAACATGTTTTTATTGTGCTTGAAAATAGTTTCAGTAAGGCATTTTACTGGTATTTTGTGTGGCAAAAGATGGGAAAATGAATTGAACAGTACATGTGGAACTGTATAACAGTATTTTGTTAGATAGTTTACTATCACACAACCTTAAGGAAATATTAAGACATCATGAAAGAGATGTAGAAACTGGGTTTAGTATTCAATAAAATTCAATTTAGATACTCTTGTAATTAAAAAAAAAAAAATCACAGCTAGGCCATCTTTTTGCTTGTAAACTGGTGAAAGATATCCCTGCCCTTTTTATATCAGCACAGCACAACTCCACTGCAGGGGAGGGTAATGGGAGAGGGTCCACAGTTAGGAAGCAGTAGAGCACACTCTGGTCAGTGTGTTAGGGGAGGACTAAAGATGCTTGGAAGAGTTAACTTGATTGATTCTCCTCATTTGGGGACCAAGAAGTCATTCTCTCATGCCTGAAAACCCAAATGTCAATCACATAAAACAACTGTAAATAGAGAATTCATGTTGGCCTTTTAGACCTTGTGCACAAACCACCAGAGGGGAAGGTATTTATAGCTTTTAAATAAATATATAGCTGTACTTTAATCTGTACAAAGAGAAGGAAAGTCATCAACATTTCCCTATTTCATGCATGAAACAGCATGAGCTAACACATGGGAACTTCTGTAATACTTGGCTTATAGCCATCATTTGCTGCTTTTGTTCATCTTTCATGTGCATCAGCAATTGCCATAGAATTATGTTTGTTCACTTCTCGAAGAATAATCACCCAGAAAATTGAGATATTTTACACTGAAGTTCTACATGAAAATATAATACACTTTTCATTTTTCTTTATAGAATTCAATGCAGAAATCAATGCTGCTTTTGCTATTGCATTATTAAATATCCATATGTATTGCAAACTTGAAATAAGTTAAGAGGACAAGTATTTTCTGTGACAGTGAAACACAAATACTGTATTTCAGTTGATGAGTTTACATAAGTGAGAGATCTTACACAAGACTTTGGGATGGTTGGATAGTTTTTTGTATGCAAAACTCAGTAGGCCAAATCAAAGGCATTCATTTTTCTCTTTACTAATCTCAAGAGGTAAAATGATCTGGAATGAAAATGTCTGAGATGTATAGTAAGCAATGTCATATCATACTGATAATCTTACAGGAAATTTTTCGTAGTGTCTGCATGAGTTAGGAGCACAAATCAATTTTCCAAAGTGAAGAGCTTGAGATGTGAAATCCAGTGGTTTTTGTGTGAAATGTAGCATCTTTGATTCATAAACCACTTTAAAAGTCCACACCTTTGCTTATTAAATGGCAGCAGCATGGCTTTGTGATGTAGCCGCCTGCTTTGAAAGTGGTGAACAGAAAGCAATAATGAGAGGCCACCACTAGCAATGCTTGCCACATTTCAGTCTGAATTTTTATTAGCCTGGTAGGAACTCTGTCTCTGTGATAGCAATAGAGAACACTTAAATGAAAGACATAAATATAATTTTTAAAAAAATCTCTCAACTTCGTCGCTTTGAGTTTGCAGCAGCATAACTACTTGAGAGTGGTGCTGGGCCAGAACAAAACTGCTGCCCCAGCCACCAGACCTTCTAGGTACTATGCCACTGACAAACTTGTCTCCAAGACGCAAGAGAGCATTTAACCAGAGCACAGCCATTTGCCACTGGACATACCAGCTGAGTTGACTGGCATCATGATATATGGATTCTACATGCATTTTAATGCATATAATACACCATTCTGACACACAACAATGTCCAAGGTGGCTGACACTGGTTCATTTGTACTTACATTTTTGAAATGTTTTCTTCAACAGTAGTGTCTCCTCATAGAGACACTCAGTTCTATTGAATGCATTCTCTTCTGGTATTTTATGCAAACAAATGAATGTTTTACAAAGTGTTGCATATTTTTAAAATGCCTAAGGTGCAAGAAGGCAAGGGGTTAGCTCGTGGAGCTCAATGACATGAGATTACTGGGAGGAATGTACAACTGCTTCAGTGTCTAGAACAGAAAATATTTCCTGTGGGATAAATATGATGGTATCACAGGTTCAGTGCTGATGGTGACTGTGCTCTACTCTGCTGAAATATTGGTTGTCTTATCTCAGAAGATAAAGCTAAAAGAGTTTTTTAATTGAATGATATTTTGAAATTTCAATTTAAAAATGGACTTCAAGAAGAAGCAGGTTTGTAAGGTAATTGTTATGTTTTTATCAAGGCCATTTCTATAAAAAAATAAATCTGTATTGCTGCACAGAAAATTTTTTGATGTTTATAATTAAAAGATGAATGGTGTTCCAAGAGAAGTCAAATAGTGCAAGCTATTAATGTAAAAGACATTGATTGGTTGAAAAATATGAAATTGTAATGCTTTCCATCCTTGGGGATATATTTTTTCTTTGCCTTTATGGGTTGTAAAGCTCAAGTCCCAGGGCATTTTCAGATTATGAAATACTGAATGATTTTCTAGAAAGGAGGGAGAATATATTTGTGCCAGAAATCACACCTACCTAATAATCCCGTTTGAGCTATGTTCTTCTTAATTATGACTTAATTTCTTTTCTGGAACTTGATAAAAAAAATGTATTACTTTCAGACTATTGGGAAAGGACTCATTAGTTAATATTTGCAATGTGCTCTAGAATGTAAAATGATATGTAAACACTTGGTATTCGCATTGCTTCAGTAAATGTATTTAAATATGAATAAATAAAAGCAAAAATGCATTAAATGACTAAGAGATTCTAAGTAAGATTATAATATAATTTATTTAAGAGAAAGTAAACCTCTAGAATTAAATATTCCAGTGCAAATTTAGTTAAGGATATATGTCATGTTTCAGGTTTTAATTACCCCATTACATAATATTAATTTCCAAAGTCTGGCATCAGTACAAAGAGTTGATAGAGCTCATTTTAATTAGCCACTAGTCCATTTATTGTTCAGTGTGTGATCCTGTGCATTATTTATTGCACAATATTCAGGCTTAGCTACAAAGACAAAACTATTAATCTCCTTTCTGTCTTTTTTATGGTACCGCTCATAAGTATGTAGAACAAACATAAAACTTGCAAAAGATTAATTTAAGTGATTTACTTAGTGGCACAGGTACACATAAGAATAGAACCTGCTTTTCCAAGACACCATTCATCTGGTGTAAGAGCAGAATCATTCTTTGTATCCTTACAGCTCTGTTTATTTGCAATGCATCTCCCAACCTCTGCCACATCTAATCCTCTTGTCTGTGTCTACCATCATAGCTCAATTGAAAGGTGTTTGTACTATAGATCATAGTCACCACCTCTCTGTGCAATAAACTTGACCCTCTGGAGCAATCCAGACTGACCCTAACACCCTACTGAGTCTCCAGGTGTGACATTGATCTGCTCATCCTCCCATGAGGCCCTTTTCTCTGGTGTTCAGCACATCAGTTATACAGATTATATCAAACTTAGGCACAAGAAATCTATCAGCTACAATCCTGACTTCCTTCTCATTCATGCCTTTCTTCTCCCCCTTCTCGCCAAACTATTGTCACAAAGTTAAAAAGAAGTGGAGAGGATTTCTTTGATGTCTTTTGCCTTTTGTAGTAAAGTGTTGACTTTCTTTTTAGCAATTCATCACCCTTAACAGATTTTGAAGCATGACTTTCTCTTGCAGCAGCTGTTTTAACTTTTCCCATTTTTTTTTCACATATTTACTGATTCCATTGTTACATATTTCTATCAATTTTCCTAGATATGAAATCAGACTGATCAGGTTTTCACTTCTCATGCTTTATCCCGAATCCCTCTTTTAAAGTTAATCACATTTGCCACTTTCCTTTCCTCTCACTCCAGTTTATTTAGGTGACAAATTATCTACCACTGCTGTATGTCAGCCTTGCTATATCTGAGATCCTTTAGAAGTCCTGAGAGAGTGCTGTCAGGTGTTAGGGAGTAGCAAATTGACCTTGTGTCAGTTATCTTCCAAAAGCTTTTCTCCTGATGTTTTTGTAGATCAGTCTTTGGCACTGTTTAGGGCCTTCTTTGACCCTGTCTGTGGCCAACACTGTTTAACTTCTTGCTTTCGTTTTATTTTTCAGAACACACTCAATTATTAGTCTGTTGCTCTTTTAGACTTCCTTCTTTCCTTATGTCCTTAAAAGCTTTCTTATTAGAGTTTATTCCTTTAGAAACTAGTCCCTCAAAGTCTTTCATGATCTGCCATTATTTTTATACAAAAAACCGCTAAAATTTATGTTGGGGTTTTTTTTCTCTATTCTTTGTTTAGCATTTCGCTTTCTTTTCTGAAACATCCCCATTTACTTTTAAGTCTTCTTTGCACTCCATTTGACATTGCTTGTCTTGTTGACCTTCTTGGAGTTTTTCTGTAGCTGGGAGATGTAGTCTGCTAATAAAACAGGGTATTTAAAGCTACTCCATACGTTTCCCCTCTTCCCAGTTTCTGTCATTTGTCCATTCCTTTGAATTTCTTTTCAAAAGCTTTATGATTTTAATTAATTTTTAAATTTAAATTCAGTGCAATAGATAGATTTGACCTTCTACTTGTAAAGTAAAATCTGAATTTAAGACCTGTTTTATCACTGTTACAGAAGAGCTTTTTGACATTTATGCCATGAAATAGATCTTGCTCAGTACTAAACCATGAGATACTTCTTCACTTAGGTGTTCTCTGGCTACGTAAGTCAGCAAGGAGTCACTTATGAGTAAAAAGTTAATATCTTTCTTCTGCCCTTCCCTAAACATACATGAGGGTAAACAAAGGCTTCCCAGTGTTATTACTGCTTGTCTTTTGGCTTTGAATACAATTTTGCATTTTGAAATTACTTTATAATTCTCGTTTACACATGTGCAGAATATTTCTTCCAGTTCAAAAGACAGTTTCACTGCACGTGGATCCTGTGCTGTTTTTATGTGCATTTACTTTATTCACTGCATTGACTGAAGAATTTCTGTAACATACACCACCAGTCTTTTACTGATGCCGGGTATTCTCCATCTGGATAATACGTTGCCTGTTCTGCGTAGTCTGATTCTGTAGGATTATACTGCCTACCAAGTTTCCGAGATGTGTTTTGTGTCAACATTGTGGAGTTTTTAATAACAGAAATTCTTATGCAACTATGGGGGGTTTATTATTAATATAAAAGCCTGTATATGTATTATTCTTGTCTAGTTTTATGTCCTCTCCTTAATATGACTTTATTTGTTGTGTATTTTTGTTTCCTATCAGAATTTTACAAACTTTTAGGATTCCCGTAGCTTCATCCTATATGGAGAATCTAATGTTTGCCTTGTTGGCTACTCCATTCTGGGCTTACTCTGCTGTTTTAGTACCTGCTCCTTTAACAGCTTTTGCAGCCAGTGAAGTTCCTTAAAAATTTTATGAAGGTTTAAACACCTGGGTAGAATTCATCTCGTTTCACCAATATATTATAACATTGTATGTGCAGTTTGAAATATTCATGTGGATTTCCTTCTCTAGTCACTGAAGAGTAGCAGATACTTTTGGAGGGCAGTTTTGAGAGACATACTTTTTTTTTAAAGGGAAGCTACAAGAAAATTTGAAGCCAGCCATGAGATTATCCTCAAGCCACCCCCGCTGTGTGAACTGTCCTTCATCTGCAGCATAGTCTGTGGCTTACAGCAATGAAACCTGTATGGCGCTGCTTCTCAAATGCATATCCCAGCTTTCCTGGGAAAGCAGAAAGGAAATGACTACTCTGTCTTTGATCTGTTCTTATATCTCAGAACCCTTTGGCTGGTCCTTGTCAGAAAAAGGGTACTGGACAGATGGACCTTTGAGCTAACCTAGTGCACTCATTCTTACACCCCTGGTGTTTCATAATCTGAACTAAATTTCAGAAAAAAATTGCAAATAGCATGAGAATGAACCCATTGGTGGCTAAAACCATGTGCATGGCCACTGTTTTATAATTCCACAAGGGAAAGAGCAAGCATCTCAAGCATCTCTGAGCATGAGCCATGGTCTAACTTCCATGACCAGTCTTACCTCTGTAATTCTATTTCCTGGAATTCCACTGTAAAATACATATATTCTTATATCTGTATATAATTTTAACAATATTAAAATATAAAATTTTCTTTTTTTTACCTTATGCTTGTGATAACAAACTCAGCTTACCTCACTGACTTTGGAGGGTTTATCTTAGAGTTTGTGTCAGACAAGATTGTTGTCCCTATTTTACTACTGGACAATCAAAGCTGAAGTGACATCCATAAGTTCATACACAAATTCCCAGTATGATGAGGAATCAAAAAAAGTCTGGTTTAGGTCTTAGGCTCCTTGAGTCAATCAGGAACATATGTCCACTTTTAAATTGTTGAAATCTCACGTAAGTGTAGTTCTCTGCTTCAAGAGAAAATCTCTTAAAGAGGATCAGCTTTCTGTCATATCACACATGTGCTGTCTGTGCTCTCTAGCGCACACTCACAACACCAGTACAGATGGCATCCATTACTAAAAATATTTTCCCCATGCCTTACTACCTGACAACAGAAATCCTTCGAGGAGTAAACAACAATATGCAGTAGGGACATTTTTTCTTCTCATTCGATTAAATTTACACTCTCACCAGTAAAGCTACTTGTCAGTTGTCCATGCTCCTTTCCCTCCAGCCCTGCTCCACACCATGAAATATGTGTAAGATCTTTTTCTTCCCCTAAATCCATATCAAAGCAGCAAGTGCTGCAGAGGTGTATATATATACCTATATATCATGGTATATATCTATTGCTACTTATAGTATACATATATATATTTAAAATGAGCTGCCTTTAGAATTATATTTGAAAAGTAGCACATTTTTACCATGCTCATTTTTCCTCTTAATCTCACTTTTAACTCTTCTATGTTGAAAACAGACTTTTATAAAGAACCTAGGAGATAGTGGTAGATTCTTTGCTGGTTTTGTCTGTTGAGATAGGTTCTTGTTTTCAACAATGTTCAATGTCTGAACGCTTCAATTTGTTGCCAGTGGTTCAGGGTCACATTTTGAAATGCTTAGAAGCTTTGCAAAAAAGAGGCAGTTAAGAAAACTTTTAGTGGTTTTGCAGAACTTTCACAGCAAATGCATAAAAGAAATAAAAGAAATTGATTATACAATCTGTCTCATAAGAAGGCACAATTGCAGTAGAAGAAAGTAAATTAGGATTTGAGTGCCATCAAAAATAGCAGAACTATCAAGGAATCTCATTCTATAATGCTTGGGGGGTTTTGGTGGTTGTGGTGATGGTGATGGAGGCAAAGGGGAGGTCTAGACTGTGATCTGCTCCCACCTAATTGTCCAGGATTAATGCAGCTGAGGACAGACATCTTTGAAAATAATTTTAAAAACTTAATAAATATTAAGTGTTAATCCCTCTTATCTTAAAATCTACTTTATTTTTTCTGTTCTTGTTGTCAGGGAAACATAGCAATTAATACTTTTTTTTTATCACAACACAGTTACTTTTCCTTCTTCGCTACTCAAATTTAAAAATCCTTGATTTATAGTAAGACTTTTGGCAGCTTACTATCTAAAGGGAGATTATCTGATTCTGAACATTGGTAAAGATAGTTCTGGCACATGTATTCTAAATATGAACTTTACACTGCTTCCCTTTTATGCAAGAATATATAAGTAGAATTTTGGTTAATTTTAGTCAAGACAAAGCAAGTCAGTCTCTAAAGAGATAGTGCTGAGTCTTTCTACATTTTTCTTTAAAGTGCATTTGAATAAAAGTTTCAAAACAAATATTTATATCAAGTAGAATAAAATATTTTTACTGTTGCATGACTGATCACCACAGTATCCTATTGATTTTGGAAAACTCACAGATACTTGTTTGCTTGTAGAGTTGGAATCTTTATTAACTAAAGCAGCATTTATATGCCAAACAATCCAAACTTACATCTCCAGAGCAAACATAAAATCTTCTTACTGTGATTCCTGTAGCATTCAGCTGTTTGTCTCTAAGCCAAAGAGAAGAAGGACAATTGCTACTTCTGATCCTAAATTCATGTGCAATCATTTGTTGATTTTGCAATTATTACTTTGATTTCACTGTCTGTGCTTTTCATTACTATCTCAGAGCAATTGGATTCACATTTTTAATCCATGGGAAAGAAATCTCCCCAGAATAAAAAACTTCATGCACTTAAAATGCAATTATTTTTAAGAATGAAGTAAGATTATCTTCTGACATACACTGAAAAAAATAAATCATGATAATACTGTATGCTAATGCAGTAAGCATCATAATAAAATTTTAATGTATTTATATTTAATCCAACTAGGAGTTTAGAAGCAACTATCTTCAAGTTTTGAGCACTTATATTCAAGGAAAAAAAATTCTCACTCATTTAGATAAAGGCTGGAATTTTCTAAAGTGTCAAAGGACAGGATTCATGTCACTTTTTTAGCCGTGCAAAAAGTTAGGCATGTAGTCTGAACTACATCTGCAGTTGCCTGTAGTCATAGTTACCCTCCAGGGAATGATTCATCTGAACCAAGTAGGGTGCTCCTTTTTTTCTGTTACAGGGGAAGTCTAGACAGTTAATTAGGCAAAATTCCTTATTTTCAGTGGATAACGTTGAATGACATAAATATCCAAGTTTAATGAATTAGGAACCTGTATTTCATTGACATTTAATCATATGGGTGCTTTCACATTAATGAATCCAAAAATCATAGTGTGTAACAGCAGGCACCTTACTGAAGTGCCTAGGCTGGGATCCTAATTTAGGTTAGGGACTTAGATGATAATAGCAACAAAGAAGGATAAAAGTCGGCGTTCAAAGCTGGTCATCTCTCTTCACTCACAGCAGAAAACAAAGCCTGCATTTGTGAATTTAGGTTCATAAAAATAACACTTCCCTAGCATTGGCACTCCAGTTAATTTTTTAAGGGAACATGGCACAAATTTGACAGGATCTTTGTAGAGGTTCCTGACCTCCACCTGGTTGGTTCAGAAGGCAAGTACAGACCCTGTCTCAGTTGTGGAGCAAAAGGTATGCTGAGAGGCAAAAGCGGTGTGGTCTGTGTGAAACCAGACATTCACCATTTGCTATGGGAATATGTCAGAAATGTTGCTGTCGTACATTTTAATGTATCCAGCTAAGACTTTGTAGTTATGTTTGGTCTTAAAAGACAAAGACACAAATAATTGCTTCCCCAGAGAATGAGGCTCTCATTGCTGTGCCAGTGATGTTGAGGATATCCATCTTATATTCTCTGCAATGATATGTTAACAAGTGTTGCTGCATCGATATCAAGATACTGAAATTCCTTTTCTTGTATTTTCTATGTTGTTCCAGTATTATTCTTGCCAACGTGCTTATCACCTTTATCCACTCACCACCATTATGGTTCCCATTTTCTCAGCTACTGCTTTTTTTTCTTTCACATCCAGAAACAGTTAGTGCCATCTTTTCTTTACATTAGACCATACATTTCTTAGTGCCAGTGATCACTTCTCCATGATCATTGTCAAAGGAGTTTACACATCCATCAACTGTTGGAAATTTGCAAAAAAACTGTCTATTTATTAGGAGAGCTTCCATAAATCCATGGATGAAACACTGGTTTCCTTGAATCTCTCATTTTTAAGGGTATTTCTCATTTTTTAAGTTGGCTCTTTTTCTGGGAATGTTCACTCCTCTCTTTTCTGGACTAAAATATCCTTCTAATAATCTTTTGTAAGTGTTTCTGTGTCCCAAGAATATACCTATTGCTGAAATTCATGATGTGAGAGAAAGCTTTCACACAAACTAGGTTTCCAACACGAAAGTTATGCTGGCAAAGAGATAAAAATGTTTTAATAATGTTTTCCAGAATGAAATACAGAAGTCAGGTCTGCAACCTAATCTTCCATCAGCATTTTTTGTCTCTCTCACACATAGCATGTTTCTGCTTTCAGTGCTTGGGATGGTTGCAGATTTTAATTCATTTCTTGGTTTGGGGATTGTTGTTGTTGTTGTTCTGTTGAAATCAGATACCAGGAAGAGAAGTCCAAGGTTTTACTGCTGACCTCTTGAGTATATATTTATGATGATTGGTGAAGCAGTCAATCTGTATGTTTATGCATTTTCATTTTTTATTTGCTTTTTTCACTATTTCTAAAAACTAAGCTGTGAAATTTGGTTTCTATACACTCTTGCCCTTCAGATATTCATAATGTCTTCATGTAAAGCAGTTCTAACAACTGAAACAACTCACTTCTCTAGTGAAAATGCATGCTATTTTTATAGCTTCTGCTAGATGCTCCTGGTTCTGGGTTGAAGTATATTCTATCACCATCTTCATGAACTGTTGAAAGCAGGTGAGGCAGTGCTCCCTGCCTCCTCCACTCTGGCTTATCTTCTGTTAATGGGCCCATCAGCACCTTGCCACATGATTCACAAATAACTCCCTCCTGGCCTATCTCCTGTTAATGGGCCCATCAGGCCTTATCACATGACTCACCATCCCATAGTGAGATGCTCTTCCCAGAGAAAGGAACCAAGCATTCCAGCCTAGATATAAGCTGAGACTCTGAACACCAGAGCAGCGCTTACCTGCTGAACTCCCAGAATACGAGAACTACTGCTGAATCTTCAGACCCATTATTTCTACAGGATCACTGCTTCAACAAAACCACTCTGCTTAGACTGCTACCACCATAGAGTGTCAAGTTGTATTCTTTTTCAGTGTTCTTGTACTATTGCATTTCTTTATTTCTTTTAATTTTTTTCCCTATAAAATTATAATTCTGACTTACGATCTCCCGCTGGTTTGATTTCAAACTAGTATACTCCTGCTGCTGCCTTTTTATATCATTGTCTGTAGAACAAATAAAGGGAGCAACCTGAACTAAGTGCAGTGCTTATTTTTCTTTAACTTTTAACTGTGGTCTTCTAAGAATAAATATTTCTTCATTCATCGATTAGTTTTGTCAAGAAGTCTTCATAATAAAGCCCCTGTGAGAGCCTTGCAGAGGTGAGAGCTAACAGAAAGGTGTCTTCAACAGAACTGGTGATAGAAAGATGAGTTAAAATCTGACTGTCAGTGGAACTGAAGTCCATGTTCTCCAGTACCATGACTGAGGCCAAGTTCTACCTAACCTTGGTTCTGGGGGGAGAAGAAAGCTTCTCTGGTCTGAAGCTTAATTGAATGTACAATTCTAGCATCATGGAATGTCAGAAGTAGTACAAAAATAAAAGCTTTTATTAATGTGGATTTAGAAGTTGAGAAAATATAATCAAGCTGCTTGCAATGGCTTTAGGAACTGAAACTGTTAATGGTGTCTGTTATTTTTAATCTTTGAATTGTGATATCAACAGATGTGCATAAAGCTTCTCTAAAAAACCTTCGTGATTTCAGAAGAAAATTTTTTTTCTGGTTCAGTTCTAGGAGATCAAACTTTCCCAGCTCATTTGCTGAAGCTACAGCTTGTAGAATAATTCAGGAGTTGTAAAAGATTTTCTCCATGAGAGCCACGATGTGATTTACATTTATATTTGGCACCACTCTTTTTTTTTGTTTGTTTCAAATGTGTTTGCCTTGAAAAATTGACTTGTAATCTTGTAATGCATGTAAGTATTAGTGAAAATAAGTGGAAAAATACTTGTGGAAACTTGTTGAAAATTGCGATTTGTAAGAGATGGTAAGAGTTTCAATAGACACCTTTTTATCTTTAAGATGTGACTGAGAATGCCTATTTTCATGCATAAGTGTGGGAATTTCCCTGACTCTCCCTAAGCTCACAATAATGTGACAATTTTGATTAAGCTTGAGCAGGGGCAGGAGAAAGTCATAAGATCATTCACAACGATAATAGAGAATCATTAAGGTTGGAAGATCATCTGGTCCAACCCCCTTGCCAGGGCAAAAAAGTAGAGTTTTAATATTTATCTTCCAAAACATAGAAAAATACTCTGTATCAGATATATTTTGGTTATACAGTCAGTACCTTGGGGTAGTTAAAAAGCTTGCAATGTGCTACATTCCATTCTGCACTAAAAATAGCATGAATTCAGGGAGGATGAGGTACCCTCTAGTCAATAGTATAAGCAATTATGTTCAGGGCAAAAAAGCACTGATCAAAATGTCAGGACAAGCTCTTCTTTCTGAAGTTGTTTCCATGTTCTTTGAAAAGAGTATAAGAAATTTTAGACCTCCTGAGTGCACTTGCACATGCTTGTTTTTCTTTCTATGCATCTGATTATCATATGCCAAATGTGTATTTTGGGTCTGTTTACCATAAAAATATTGTATATATTTTTGCTCTCTAATACAAGCAGCCTGTGGTTTTGGAACCACACAGAGATACAGCAATGTGCCAACCATTTCAGAATCAGTGAAATTTTTCTCCATTTCAGGTCCTGCAAATACCATTGGTACACATGCATATGTCAATGCAGGTGTGCACACACACACCCACACACAAACTTGTCAAATATGCAGAGTTTTTCAAAGTGATTGATTTTTCCAGTTTGCAGAACAGTTCCCTTTTAAAATCATGCCCGTTTATGAAAGTACTGAATATATTCCCAAATCTTGAAAATGTATGTGTATGCGTTAAATTCTTCTTTAAAACAAAAACCTTAAATCCTTAACATCTCCAATAGTGCCTCTAATGAGCTTTCTTCTGTTTAGCACTTTTTTCCCCTATTCAGCATGTCTTAATCCCACAGTATTATTTTATCAATTTTCAGTAATGAAATGATACGGAGTAACCACATATTTTGTTTGTAATGGCAGTGGATTGTCCTACTGAAGACTTTTATTTTGGTTGATGCCTTAAGTTTTAGCTTTCATATTTTTCGGATTCTGTGCTGCCTTGGTGTGTTTAACTCTGAACTTCATATTAGGTGTTAGTAAGTTCTCTTCACAGGGTAGGTTGACAAACTTTTCCAGCTTGAGACCAAGGAGAACTTTTACAAGCTTCAGACCCAAAAAGCATAAACAACGGGGAACTAAAGACAGCAAACTGGGAGGATCGGACTTCATAACCTCAATCTGTAATTGGACAATTAACCCCGATATGCAAATGGACCAAAGACTTATAAAAGTGTGAAACCTCATGTCTGGTCGTCCATTTTGTGATCTTTTTCGTTCCATCTTAATTGTAGCCCTGGCCAGGCTCTTGTATCCCCAGGGTGTATCCTTTAAGGCCTTTTGATAAATACCCGCTTTATTCTCTCAGCTCTGTCTAGTCAAGGCTTCATGGTAACCCAGGTGTACTGTGTTTAAATGTAAATCCTTTCAGACCTCTACCCTAAAATTACTTCTCCTTAAGCATAGTGTTGCTCGGTATTCAACATGATGGTCACTGACACCAGAAGAAAGCCTCTTGCATCCTAGTAACCCACAGCTTCGTGCCTCTCTAATAGCTCTAATTATATCACTAAATCACAGACTACTCTGAGCTGGAAGGGACTCACAGGGATCATCGACTCCAGCTCTTTCAGTGAATAGCCCATACTGGGATTGAACCTGGAACCTTAGCATTATTGGCACTATGCTCTATCACTGTCAGTGTCAACTGAAAGCAGAGCCAAAGCAATCACAATTGTTTGGCAGTTTCTTGTGATCAGTGATTGGTAGAATTTCACCATATATGTTTCTGGTTAAAAAAAAGTGCCAAAATCCAGTACAAAAATTTATTATGAAGTTTACTGAGAAAGAATCTCTAGGCTTGGAATAAACCAACAGGTCTGCTGGATGAAAGGATGAAAGCAAAGGTCTTCCTGGATCAATGTCTTGTTCCTGACAGTCACCAGAAAAATATGTTTAAGAACTAACAAAAGAAAAGGGAAATCACGAAGTGTTATTTGTTTCCCTAATGATACTTTATATTAGAGTAATAGTCACTTTCCAGGGACACAGGAACTTCCAGTGTCCAACATGGTGTATCTTTGTCTAGTAGTTCCTGATGGATTTTTTTTCTTGCCTGCCTGTTAAATCTATTTTCAAATCCATGCATATTCCAGCATTTACTGCCTGCAGTAACAAAGATAAATTTAACAATGCACCTTTGTAAAAAGATAGGTTTTTTTCAACTAATGAGCCTTCCACTTGATTTTTTCATTTGATGCCCTCTAGCCTGCGATGTTCAGTCATTCCAGTCAAATGCTTCCTCAGTGCTCTGTCTTTCCTACAGTGCCTGTTATTACGTCCTGTGTTTTCTGTCTTTGTGTACCTTTACATTTAGCTTTAGAATCAGACCAAAGTTCCTTTTCACTGAATAATTCTAAGTGATCACATTTTGCAAGAAACTTTGGCAGTTAAACTAATCCGTCTTGGAAACCGACATGTTTAGTATTTCTTACAAACCCCCTCTTTTATTGTTGCTTTTTCAAAGTAAATATGTCAGCATGTGAAATTACTAGGATAGAATTTCTGTAATATCTTTTCTTGAAAGTTTTCTTGTTTTATTTTTAACAAATTCAAAATATCTAGTCCATAATAGAAAAAGTACTAGGAAGTCCTGTCTTCCTGCATGCAGCAGCTTGCTGATACTTAACTGGTCCTGTTTTTCATGGATTTAATTTTTTTGCTTTCTCTTTGTCTTTATTTGCTCTCCTCTGATCTCTTTTCAGGTGAGGAAGCTTAGTATTTGAAAGCAAGGTGTTTATAGGGGAAGTCCAGGCCATCCTTATTCATTCAGAAGACAGTTCTGATGTTACTCCTATTAATACCAATGAGTGTCACTATCCTGGTGATGCAGATATCATTTTGACAGACCTATTAACAACTCCTTATTCAGTGAGGAGCAAAACTGTACTCACACTTTATGACCCAGTTTTATTTTTCAGTTTGCAGGAGCTCTTCTCCCCCTCTGCTCCCTTCTCTCCCAATTCTTATTAAGTAGAACCAGAGCACATAGTTCACTACTGCTTTTAATTGATACCACGAGCAGTGACAGGTCAGACACTGGTAATTGGCTTTTCGAGTCGTGGCTCTGAAAGCCGTGTTGAGTGCTACCTCAGAAGTGACATTTTGTCTGTAAGTAGAGGAGGAGTTGGAAAAGACAGAATTTGGAATGCTGAACACGTTTGGTCAGAATACATTGCCGGAGCCTTGTGCCTTTCACCCAGCACCTCCAGGCATTCAGAAGATCCAGCAAGGCACCAATGACAATTTCAGCAGTTGCATCACTTTCAAATTTTGTGTGCTGAGGCTTCAGCATTAAGGTGGGAGTTTCAGCATAGGGATTTTTCATGAACATATTGTGTGAACAAGGTGTTATAATTGGTATATCTAATTCAAACACATTTGGCATAAAATTTTATATATGTGAATTTGTGTGTGAAAATCACAGAGCTTTCTTAAGCCTAGCTAGAGTTACTT
Source organism: Chamaea fasciata (assembly GCF_029207755.1). Lineage (NCBI taxonomy): Eukaryota > Metazoa > Chordata > Aves > Passeriformes > Sylviidae > Chamaea > Chamaea fasciata. Next base: position 77,804,912 of record NW_027094087.1, on the reverse strand, counting down.
GCCTCCAGAGTATTTTTATTCTGAGAACAGTGCTTGAGGTAATTCTAAATGGGAAATAACTATAAAATAGAATGAAAATGAAAAATTACCTTTTCATTATATCTGATTCCATGTGAATGGATTTTTAACAAGTGATAGGGAAGATAAGTGTCGAGCACATTTCATTAACCAGTGAAAAGTACAGTAATGGTTCCACAGTGAAATTTATGTACAACGTAAAATGCATAAAACCCTTCTTTTCATCATAGAGGGAAGATAGAATTTTCACAAAATTCAAGTTGATCCCCCGTTCCTGGGACATATGCAGAACATTTAAAAAGGCATTATATCAAAAGCAGTAAGCTTTACACAGATTTTGTCCATTTCTAGAAGACAAGGCAACCTTTTAAGACTGGAAAATAAGGTCATCTGTAAAACTACTTGTGCTAGACTCTTTCTTTTTTAATAACTAAATAAGTTTTGAAAGTTCCTTGATGGCTGTAATTTCAAGGCACCAGTGTTGTTTGATTTTTTTTCCTACCTCTTACCTCATCTGTCACCTTTTTAAAAAACAGCATAAATGAATCACAAATTCTGGGTGATAGGTTTTATTTGTAATGGTGAAATAAACACCTAAGTATTAATTCAGAAGTTGCCCATTCCTCCTATATGCTATGTGCCAAAAAACCTCAAAAAATTCAGGAGGGTTTCTCCTGGAGAAAGGTTTTATGGTATAAAATGGTATAAAATAGAGACCTTTGGATATTCAAGCCAAGGATCATATTCAAAGCACACATTTTCCAAGGAGGCAGGATGGGAGTTGTATTTGCTGTGAATGTGGGAATAGCAGTAACAAAAATGTAAATGTAAACTTCTGCAGTTTCATTTGTATCACCAGGGAATAAAATGCTTACTTTGCTTTTATATCACCAGGAGCTAATTTAATCTTTATTTTTTGTTTTATTTAGTTGATAGCAAATGAAAATGCAAGTGATTATCAGGGCACATCGGTGATTCTAGATGCTCCATCCTTTGAATTAAGAGACAGTCCTGCAGCAATTTGGAATGAAGGTCTTATGTAGCATTGCTTGTTACTTTGATAGCAGTTGGATTCTTGAAAATCCTGGCTGAGTTTGACTTTGTGCCCTTCTGTGCCACAGAAGTCTGCATTGCCTCTTCTGAACTGTGTTTTGGGCCCATAGGAGCCTGTGGATCTATGCACTTGTGCACACGTGGTAATTAATATATGCATTCTTGAAAAAAAGTAGAGGCCTGGCCTTTGCATGCGATTTGAGTCCTGCTTCATAAAAAACAGGTAGCAGCTTAGAAGAACTGATTAATTATATTTTTACTGCATTTTTTTGGCACCTGAGTCTGACAGTCACATCTTTTGCACTTAGAATTCAGAGGACTTCTCCTTTTATAGTTCAACAAGAATGGAATGGGCACTCTTTTAAAAATGTGACAGAAGATGAGGAAGCCTGCAGGGTTTTCCTGCATAACATCCAATGAGTGGGAGCACTATTTCAGAATGAACGGAGAATTCTTACACATATCTTTCTCTTTAAAGAAACAGTCCAGAACCACAAAGACACAAAGAAAACAATCTCCATCTCTTGTGAAGGGGAATAACAGCACTCAGGAATCTAGCCCTGGCTAAAATTTCATCAGCAAACTTGTGTGGGAGAAAGGGCAGCTAGTAACATAAAATAATTTCTGTTTTCATCTAGCCCAGCCAAGAAGGTTTCTGAAGTAGTTTGGATCAGCCTTTGTGACCTTCCAGTTATCACTTGTATAGGTTTGTCTCTGCGCATCCTTTAGTAAAATAAATCTTCTATCTGAATTTCTGCACTGGAAAAGTACTGTGTAAGTGTAATGAATCTAAAACTCAGGCCACTTATGTCAAATTAAATGTTCTACCTCTAGTTCAAATTGAACAAACCAACCATCCACAAAAAGGCAAGGGACAGCTAATTTGTGGAAAGACAAAGTCTCTCCTTTTTAAAGAAATGTCCTGGATTTTGGCCTCAGATGCATCTGTGAATTTTTTCTCAACTTCAGTTGCATTTTCTAAGTAAGGATATTTGATTGTAAAAATTACTCCACTGTGTGGCCGGCAAATGCTTGGATTTGAAGTTGCATTCATTATCTTCTCAGAGAATCCAATGGAGCCCAGTAATGATTTGAAAAAAGTAGACGTTATTAAGAGATGATTTGTGCCTATGCACAACAGTAAAACTGAAGAGCATAACTATCGGTTTTCCTGCACTTCATATCTATCAGCAAATCATAGAATCATAGAAATGTCTGTGCTGGACAGGACTTCTGAAGAACACCTGGTCCAACTACATGAGGTTACCCTGAGTCCTATCAGGTCAGCTCCTGGACATCTCCAGTAACAAAATTTCCTTGGCTTGTCCAGGAAACTTATGCCAGTGGTTGTCTTCATAATGAAGAATTTCTTTGTTCTATCTAGAGAGACTCTTTATCATTAGGCAAATGGTTTATTCTTTGCTTCCTGTCTTGTGACTAGGTCTCTTTATGAAGAGTGTTCCTTTATTTTCTCTAGAAGGACATTACAGAAAAAATTTTCTGCAGCCTCTCCACAGACTCTCTCCAGTGTGGCAATCCCAAATGAATCCAATTACATGGAGATCAGATCGAGTGTACAGCCACATGCATATTTAGCTGAATACATTTAAGGAAACAAATGCACATGATAATGGTGTTCATAATAAAAGCACTTGGAAAAAAGTACAAAAAAAGTACTGTGCACTGTTGTTGATGTTTGCTTACACCTGTGAACAAGAATAATGAATTCATTATCACATTTGGTACTTATGTAAGTGGATTTTTAGGAATATTTATATGGTGTCTCATCTGAATTGTGTTCCATGTTTCAAATGAAACATTCTTGTCCTAACTACAGTAGTTCATCTTTTTGATCTTTGTAGAGATCATATGTGTGTTAGAAGACACTGTAATATTGGCCTGTGCCAGCAAAGTTTTACATTTACAAGATTGTCCAAACACACTGTAGCACACCTGAAAAGAAGAAAACACAGGTTTGTATTGCCACAGCCAACAGAAACAAAATGCCTTCTGCTGCACAAGCACCTACATCACAATTTGTGAACAAATATTTTTCAGCGTCTACACAAAGTTGCTTCCATCTCAGGCAGCACACACAAATTCATGTGGATCACATAGGTTGGATTTGAAAATTGGAATTAGGTTCACGTAGCAAAGGTATGTGTCAAGGTTTAACCCCAGCCACACAGTTGCTCCCTCACTCTAAGAATCAGAAAAGTAAAAATGAGAAAACTCATGGATTGAGATATAGTTTAATAGGTAAAGCAAAACCCATACATGCAAGCAAAGCAAAATAAGGATTCATTCACTATTTCCCATGGGCAGGCAGGTGTACAGCCATCCCTATGAAAGCCATCTTCTGTCACATGTAACAGTGACTTGGGAAGAGAGACACCATCATTCCAAACATCCCCCCATCCTTCTTCTTTCCCCTGCTTTATATACTGAGCATGATGCCATATGGTCTGGAATATTCCTTTGGTCAGCTGGGGTCAGGTCCCAACCTCTTGTGCATCCCCAGCCTCCTTGCTGGGGGAGTGGGGTGAGAGGCAGAGGAGGCCTTCATTCTGTTGAAGTGCTGCACAGCAATAAGGAAAGCATCCCTGCGTTGTCAGCACTGCTTGCAGCGAGAATGCTAAACAGCCCCATGTCAGCCACTATGAAGGAAATTAACTCTACCCCAGCCAAAACCAATACAGTGTATTTCCTGCCATGCAGATGAAACTAGTGAGTCAAGTTGGATATGCCTTCTGTCCTTTCTAGTTTAGTGATGATCTGTCTCATGTAATACCCCATACAATGCATATAGCAGTCTATACAAATCACATGGTATAGAAGTCTTCCATATATGGGAAAAATTTCAGGCTTTCTGTATATAGATACTAAGAGGACCTAGGTAAAAGTTATCTTCCTTTGTTAAACTATGGGCAGGGACATACACATTCTCTGCAGATTGAGCCATTTGTCCCTATGACCTCTCTACTCTTTAACATTTTAAATACCTCTCGCTGCCTGTACCCAGATAGAAAGTCAAGATGATTTCCTCAGTCATTCACAACCTGGTTCACTGAATGTCTTCAGCTCTTTTTTACATAAATGGTAGCTGCCCGTGTTGAGAACCTTTGAAATTCTGCCCACAATTACAATTTTCCCAGATTGTTTCTGTTTTCATGTGAACCTGGCAGGGCAGATGAAGATGTATGTCTCAGCTACATTTAGGTGAAAACCATTTGCAAAGCTACCTCCAGGAATCTTCCTTTGTATAGAAACTAGAAGAGGAAAATAAATATTGAATATCTCTGAATCTTGAAGATGAATACATTGTAACTAGTCAATACTGAATGTTTATATTTGTACAAGAGCAGAATTCATACATCTTGTGCTTTTGTTCACTTGAAAATATTTTAGTTGCTTATTGTTCATCACTTATATAGTTTATAACAAATAATGATGCCTTGTTTACATGAAGTGTCAAAAAGTTTCCCCCCGGTGAAATGGAGCATGTAATGCATTTTCTATTGTAATGGATATGTTTTTTTGTAACTCACTAACCTTTGTATGGAAACAAAAACATATCTGCTACTTACCCCAAGAGAAAAATAATGACTATGAAAATTGTATTTTTCATATTCATTATGGCATTTGTATGTGAAATAGCTATTAAAAGAAGAGTTAGTCATGTTAGCATTAAATTTATGTTTCATTTCATTATCTTTTCTAAACTATCCATCAAAACATGCCCCTGAACTGTTTTAAAATAAAGGTGTGGTTTATCTTATCTAAGATAAGATAGATATTGACAGCGTTAGGTCAGTGGTTTGACTCTATGCTCATAGAGGTCTTTTCTAACCTAAATGATGCTGTGAATCTGTAAACTATTTTATCTTCTTTACACTAGAACATCTTCTCAAAGATAGTAATTTAGCCAATCTGTACCAAGAGAGAAAGCTGTCCAGGATGTGCTCTCTGTCCTTAAAGCTGGCCAGCTGGCACAGCTTGACTTATACATAAAGTTATTTTCCTCTCCCAAAACTACCTACCATTTAAAAGGAAGTGCCCCTGCTGCCTACAGGGAACATGCCCAGTTGGGATAAGTGCCAAACTATTCTCAGGCATGAACAAGGAGAGTGCTAGCTGCCCAAGGCAGAAAGCATGCAGTTTGTCTTGCTAACAGTGTAACACAATGGGTGATCCTATGCCAGTTCTTAGGCCCGTAGCCCACTGCTGGTTCAGCGGTAGCCTTACACTGCCCCTGTAATCAGTGGAGGAGTTACCCTGAGGTGACAGTCCATCTTGCTTGACTTACTTTTGAGTTAGTATGGGATGAGCCAATATCTGGAGATACCTTTTCCAGCTGAATATAAGAAGTGCCTAGATGATTGTACAGCTTACTTCCCATTTGCAGGACTGTAATTAGCTGAGATGAATGCTGCCATAGTGTTCTGGGGTGACTGTGAGATGCTTGTATCCCCAGTTGTCTCTTCTGTTTATGCTGGGTATTAAGTTCTGCACCTTTTAGACTGGCCCTGAGAGCGAAAGGAGGGAAGGAAGAAGCGCGGAGTTTGTTCTCAGAAACTGCACTCACTCCTCTGCTTTCGGCTCCTGGACTCTGTTGTCTATGGACAGACAGTGAGAGAGACCTCTCCTGTGCTTTTTAGTTAGTTTTTAGCTAGCTGAGGCAAAGAATTTCCATGGACTGTTTCTTTTCTTTTTCTTGGAACTGTTTAAACCTGGACTGAAAAACCCAGAAAAAGCCCAGATCTCACGCCTGCGGCCTACCAGGGCCTGGCCCTTGGAATTTTCCAGCACTGGAGGGACTGATAAGAGACTGGGAGAGCTGAGCTACACCCCAGGGCAAGGACTTTCCCAATTTTGCCATCTCACTTCAGAACAGCAAGAGGTTTTTTATTTAATTTTGTTCATTTTTTATACTTGTGAACACTTTGCTCCTTGAATAAAAAAATATTTTCCACTTTTTGTCTAAGAAAATTTTTTCCTGAACCAGCTTGGGGAAGGGCCACTTGAATTTTCTTTCTAGAGGGACTCCATTTGGAGGTTTCCTCAAAAAATTTGCCCTAGATCAGGACATGTACATTTATACTGCAGCCTGGATACATCCTGCCTAGCACTGGGAGTCAGGCATCTGATTTAAAGAACATACTGGATTCAAGTTCCCTATTTAGTCCATGGAAAAAAATTAAATACATGTGAAATAAATAGCCAACACAAGATTTGAGCTGACCTCTTCAAGTGTCTCTTCATCACTTTTAGCTATAAAAAGACATAATGAAATGAATTTAGGTGGCTACTTTAGTCTAAAGGCAGGAAGGTTGAATCTGGTCCAGAAAGCACATTCCTGGGGTCTGATTACAAACTCTGACTACACAGAATCTTGGATTTCCCATTTTCTTTTGATTGAATAGTACTTGTCCCTGCAGAGGCAAAAATACTTTAAAATAAGGCTGAAGTATAAACCATGTAGCAATGTTTGCCAGTCTGTAGTTGGTATGAAGTAATAGCTCTGAAAAATTGATCTTATTTATCTCAGTTGATTACAGAGAAACTATGAAAATTTGGATTCCTGTCATCTTTTAGATAAATAGACTATATCTTAGCCAAATTTTGCTAGATAAGTTTTCCACTATTTGAATTGGAATCATATCTTTTCAGCAGCATTTGTTCTTGAAGAACTGATAGGAGGTACATTTCTGGAAGAAAGTTATTAAAAATGCCACATTTGTGAAATCTTACTCAATGTCTATTAAATTTGGAAGACTTAATGCAAAACTGAAGGAAAAGTTACCTAAATCAACAACCAGGATATAGCAGTCACAGCACCAAACCACACTACACACAGCATATAAACCCTGTTACAGAGAGAAGTTGTTTATTAAAAAAAACAGATCTTCTGCCTGTGAGAAATGCATGTAATCTGGTTCCTCCATCTGTCAGGAACTTTTTTCAGTTTATTTTGCTTTTATCAACAGTGCAGTCTCTACTCTGAATGCCAGCACCACTAAGATTATAGCTTCTGGTATATTTCACTGAAAATTCCTCATGGCAGTGCTGAACATGGTTAAAATCAATTTAGGTTCTGTTTAACCATACCTACGTGGGAGATTTTTTTATTGCTTGCAAGATCCCCTTTGTTTAGGTGCACCCAAAGGGTAAAATTCACTACTGATACATCTAAGCAGTAAAACAGGACGAGAGAGCAAGCTTAAACATGGAACCCTTTTCTGTGCAAGCTGCAAAACCCTTCCCTCACTGCTGCCTCTCTCCTGTAGCTCCAGGTAGTTCAAGTAATATTTTACTTGATATAGTTCAAGTAATGTTTTGATTGAGAGACTGCTTGCAAAGAAAGAGGCGACAAGGCTCCACCAGGTTGGACTCTGAGACACGCAGTTCTCTAGGGCTCTCCCACCTGCCACCAAACTGCCTCTCAATTAGGCAATGAACAACCCAAATGTAATCCTACAGAACTCCACACAAATCTCACATGTTGTTTCAGATGCCTTGAAGAATTGGAAAACCTGGAGAAAAAAACCTGGTGTAATTATGTCTCAGGGCCACCACACAGGGCCTAGAAGAACCAAGAGGCAACTGTTATGGCTTGAAGACACCATGTGCCATGTGACTTTAAGCAATGGATTAGGCTTTTGTCAGTCTTTTATAGCACTGTAAACATACTAATAAGATCTACCCTTCATAAATATTTCTTTTAAACGTTGTGTTAGTTTTACCCGAATTCTATTTATCCAATTTTTTACACTAATTTCCAGCTTGATTTTACCTTGCTTTTGTTTTATGGTGCAGGGTACTCAAACAAAATCAACATTTTTCTTCATTGTAAATGAAATTGCAGGTGTAAATAATAGTATCTGAACATCTGATTTGTGTTGAATTTTAAGTCAAATTTAGGTACTAAACTGTTGTTACAATTTGATGCCAAATCTGAGTGTGTGATGTGACAGCTTACCCATATGCATGTCTTCTTTTAATATAGCCCATTCATGTCCAAAAATCTGCCAGGTCCATATGATTTCAGAATAACAGAAAGGAAAAAAGAAGCTCATTTAATTTGCCTTTCTGATTTTTAGTGTTTTAAATTATGTCATTTAATGCAAATTACTTCGCTTTCATTCAAAGCTCCCTTTTACAAGCCAAAGGTGATGGTAAATCGGAGAACTTGGATAAATTTAAAAAATCTGCAAAGCTGTTGGTTGGGTGCTGGTATCAGTTTGTAATGTCTTTCATCCATGTGCACTCTTGTGCTTAAAGTGTTTGGTGTTGGAGCACATGATAACCTGCTAAGCATGCAACACAGATACTGTATTGTCATTTTATTCTTCAAATGCAGCCCCTAAAGAAGATTTGCAGTGAAAAATGTTGATATTTAGCAGTGCACTGTAATGTACCAAACAATATTCATTTAAAATCATCCACTACTGGACCTCCTGAACTTTGGCAAAAGGTTTGAACTTTTCAGTCACCATGAAATTATTCTAGGCTGCTGGCCAGCTCCTAAGTAGGTTATGTGGACATCAGTGACAAAGGTTTTAATTTGGAATTACTCATTTCAGCCTGCCAACTAAAATGAAAGAGTTAGAGCATTGCCGTATATTTTTTTGGTCGTTTGATTTCATTGAAATACTTGCAGAGCGTTTGAGTGAATTTCACATGCACTTGCCTCATGCACCATATGAAAACTGCATCTTTCACTCTTTCAGTTTTGCACATTACTGGCTCCTTTTCCATGATCAGAACTAAATGAATAGACAACAAAATAATTGGAACGGGTAGGTCTTACCTTTTAGATATGGTTAATTCTGTATCTCCTTTAGCATGTTCTCGCCAAAGTGTAGATGGCTTTGAAACTCATTGACTGTGTTAAATTTGATCTTTTGCTTTGTTTTGGCAAGATCAATTCTTTTGAGGTTGTTTCTGTCCCTAAATGCAAATCAGGGGTATTAAGAGATACTCATGTTAGTTTACCCTTCGAACAAGTGATCTTGTTCATATTACCAGACCCTGGAGCGCTCCCACCTTTCAGACTGTCAGCTTCCACCTGAGAAAATCAGACACTTCTCACATCCTGCTTCAACAGGAGAGGATGTCAGCTGGAGGGCAGGTGTGACACTGCCTTGCATTCACCTGAATATCTGAAATGCACTGTGGCATGTCTCTTCTGCCACACACAGGGAGAGATTATGGAAATGCAGCTCTCCTAATCAGCTCCTGATGATTGTCTCATTCCAATTCTCTAGTGATTTTTCAGCAACCCTGCTATTAAAGAAGTTGCAGTATGTACTTTAAAAGAACTCACTACTTTCACCCTGACCACATTTACAGTGGTTACTATCGGGCAGAAACCCTTTTTCTCATGCACAGTCATTACCTGCTGTCTCCTTTATTGTGCCCTGCCTTTCCCAGTCTTCCACTTTCCCCACCATTTGTCTTACTGCGTATATTTAGGACAACCACTTACAAGTTCTCCTCATTTCTAAGGGGCTAGATCTTAATGATACTAAAGGTGATTTTGGCAATCACATTTTTCTAAGGAAGCTGTGAAGTCAAAAATACATTTACAACTGAAGCTGCAATAAAGTAGTATGGGTGAGACTATACCACGTAACACCTGTGCTGTTGGACAGAATTGTTACAATAAAGCAGTGTCTGCTGCCACCCCATTCACACTGTGTGCAGGTCAGGAGGGTTTTCTTCAGAACAGATTCAGTCTCACACTGGACTATCGGTCCCATCACACATGGGGTTCAAAGCCATCCTAAGGACCAGCCATTGCCTGTGATCCTTAAGCCCAGACTGCATTTTTGCATAACCAAGGTGGAGCCTGCGGTTTTGTTCCCTTCAAGAAGAATCTGGTTTTCTTTACCAACACAGCACAAAAACTGAACCAGAAGACAAGAAATGCTGATGATTCAGACTTCAAACTGCTCCAAACCAAATGGAGACATAGCCATAATGCCTTTCTGTGAGAAAAGGATCACACAAACATTCTCTTCACCTGTAAGTCTGCCTTTCTCACAGCTGTCTTCTGGCTTGATCTAAGACAATTGTGTGAACAGATTAGGGAGAGCTTGGTGCTCAGGGACCTGTAAGTATTATTCAAACAACCACAAGAATCCAAAATTAATATATCCTCTCTAACATTCCTCACCATTTAGGTACTATTTGGTAAAGTGCACTGATATGTGTTCAAAGTGGACAGTTGTACTGTATGCATTGTGCCCTTAAATCTGCTTCAGTAAACTCAAGCAGCATGTAAGCAGTGAGATAGACAAAAATTTCTTCAATGACTTTACAGATGTTAATGTTTCTACCATGAAAAAGAGAATTAAGCCAGGCCAAGCTGACAAAATATTTTTGAACATTCCCAGTAGGCTCTTGGGCTGCAGACGGAGGACTATGCAGAGCAAATCAGGCCAGTGTGCATTTCTATGTCAATAGTAAGAGTAATACATAAAACCTAAAAATCATAGAGAAGAATGTTTGGATATTTTATTTGAGTTTATTGGGTTATTTGGGTCTAGCTGTTGCTAGAAACATTCTGTGCTATCATAGCCACATTTCAAATAATTCTGTATCTTTAAAAATACATCTTTGTCAAGTGTTAAAAAAAGGTAAAATATAAAGGTTCTAGGCAGCAATACAAAACAGGATGTGTGTCATGTGGAGCAACAATTACACCCTAAGTACACAGAGAAGAACTCAGGGAAGCTAAATGCCTCACACTCCCCAATAGGTAATATTATCACAGCATGAGTAATTGGAGATATTCAATAGAACTGTCTTGACTTTAGGTTTTTTTTAAAGCCTATCTTAAATCATTCTCCTATCCCCTTTTTACCTTTTGAGCTATACAGTTTTCTGCTTTCAAGCTCTCCCTGCTCTAAGTTCTGCACTAAGACTTCAGACAACATTGCAGTGCTCTCTATTCTATATACAGTGACTTAAGAAAACAGGAGTTCATAGCTGTAAGTGACATTGTCTGTGCCAAAAAAATATGCATATTTATGCAGTGTTTTCTTATTGAAAAACAATTCAGAAACAGTCAGAAACTGGAAACCTTTTTTTCCTCTAAAAAATAATTGCTTCCTGAAGCTTTCAACAGCAAAATGTTGCAGAAAAGCCCTGATAGATTATCTAATTAATTTCCTTTTCAGTGAACAATTTCTTTTGGCAATGCTCTGACATTTCAGGGGTTCTGACTAGTCTGATTTTGAAATGATGAGGCACTTCCCTCTGGAGATCTTTCAGAACACTAAGAGATTTCCCCATAAGGCTAGTAATCTTTATTCTCATCCTAGAAATTCTGTTTCTGAATTCAGTTCTCTCATTCCTTTATTTGGTGTACACTGTTGTTGTAATTCTTGAAGTAATTTGTTTTCAAATATTTCTTACATAAATTTACTCCATCTCCCCTGCTCTTAGTTTATTATCAGTTATGGTAAATGGGGAATAAATATTGGGAGCCTTTACTCTTTCTCTTCTTTTTTGTCCCTTGTCCCAGTTGGTTTACACAGCCCTCCCCTGGTTTCATGGCCCTCTTCAGCGCTATTTTCTCTTGTCAGTGAGAAAATGGTAAGACGGCATTTAGAAATTAATGCATACCCAGATCTGTTCTCTTCAAAGCAGCACAGAGAGGAGCTGGAAACTTCTGTATCATTTTTCATATCTGCAATATCTAACCCACAGAGCTTGGTTGTGAACATAACCTTTGGCTGGTAATGCAACTGGTGCCCAAATTGGCCTTTTGATGCTATATTGAAGTCCAAGTTCTTGTTTAGTTTTTGCTCTTATTCCTTATCTAGATTTTTTTCAGTCTCTTCTTTCCTGCCATTGTTTCTGAATCTGTCCTTTCCTTGTCCAATGTGGTATTTGCAACTCTTCACATTTTAATATCATGTGTGCTAATGTCATCATTTCTTCCTTTTAAGGATCATTAATGAAGCAGTGAAACAGGACTGGACACAGTACAGATTTATGCAACATTTCCCTTTTATTCTGAATCAGCTTTACCATTAATCATTTGTCTTTGTTTGTAGCTGTTCAGCTTTCTTCAGTTTTCAGTCCATGTGACAACTTCTATCCAAGAGAATATGAATTGATTTTCAGTTCTAGCTGTCCTGTGGCTGGAAGTGGTGATGTTGCTGATAGCGTGACAGTGCAGCAGAGCAGTTTTTCCTCTACAGCATGCTGTGGGGAGCATGCATTTCACTAGGCAGGGCAAACGAGAGTTAAAGCTCTGTCTGAATTCCAGGGCAATTGCTCCTGGTAAAAATCTGTAGCTGATGTCTATCAACAGTATTCCCTGCAGGTGCTGATGGTTAAAATATCTTTTAAAATTTAAGCTTCTAAACCTTTGCTTACAAGCAGGGGTGAGAAGAAGAATTGAAATTTTAGTTGGATGCTTGCTGAAATAGTTTACAATACACATACAGTTTAAAATAAATGTGAAAATTAATTTCACTGCTTCTTTTTGTCTTGGTATTTTGTGGCAATAAATCACCTGAATTGTTACGTAAGGTAATCAGTATTCAGGAATCATATCTCTATATCATATCTGCTTTTCTTATGTCATTTATTTTACCATCACCTGTCCGCATAGATAGATGTATCTGCCTTTTCTGTACTTGGATGGATTGAATTATTCCATTAAATGACTGTTTGTGGATAATTATAAATGCAATATTTGTTATACGATTTGCCATAGCTGAATATCAGTGATGTAGATGAAGTCTTTTGAGTTCTTTGTCATTACTTGTAATACTCATCTAAATTGTAATTTTCCTGTTATTTTGTGCTCTGGGAGCTAGATTCTCTTAAAATTTCTGGCTTTTAAAGTGCTGTGTTGTCTTTGAGTATCAAGGAGCTGTCAGCATATACAGGAAGATGTGCCTAGTAAAAAAAGATCATGGGTGTTTATTTGATGTAAGTGTTAGAATCTATGAACAAATCATAGATATAAGCATATTGAATAGGGCACAAATATGCTTTGTATTTTAAAATTAAAACTATTTTCAATCCTCCCATTTTATGTCTTTCAGTTAAAGGCATAGTATTGTTAGGCATATGTAACCTTCTGTCACAGGCTATTAACTTGTGTCAAATTTACCTTCTGTAGGTCTTTGCTGCCATCTTCTGTTTCTTTAAATGATTGCCACTGTTATTTGGAGTGTGAAAAATGAGTGTGATATTACAGAGCAAAATTTCTCTTTCTGTTATTTTTTTTTCTTTGTTTTCAGCTAAAGCAAAGTGAAGCTAATGCAGATACAAAGGAGAAGCTTCCCTTACGTCTACGCATCTTTGAAAAATTTCCAAATAGGCCACAAATGGTGAAAATCTCAAAGCTTCCTTCAGATTTCACTGTTCCAAAAATCAGGTATTGAAATATTTCCTTTGCTAGCATGCTGTAAACTTTTCTGGGGCCACATAATACTCAAAATATTTAAGTTTTTTTCGTGTGTGTCAGGCAGATAGTTCAGAAAATAAGAAATGAAACAGAATTACCATAGGCATTCAAAAGATGTGGCATTTAGGGTATACCTCATTTCTCTCATTTGGGGGAAAGCAATCCTAGCATTCCTTATATGTTATTCATGAAAGCTGCTAGATTGATCAGAACTGAGAGAAGTACAATATAATTGAAAGGTGTGTTGTTTCTCCTCTTTCATTTGGACTTTAGTTTCTTGACTCACATGGACAACTAACAGTCTAATGGATTCTCATGTAGGTTTTTAAAGCTAGAGTAGGCTGGTAGCAAATCATTAGAGAGGGCAAATCAGACCATCTAATACCAGTTAGCCTGTGATGACCTTGTCCCTTATTTGTATTTGCTTAGTTACCACTTTCCTGTGAAACTCATTTAACTAAAGATCAGATGCTCAGGGATCTACTAGTTCGTTCTTTACTGTGAGGGTGGTGAGGCACTGGAACAGGTTGCCCAGAGAAGCTGCAGGTGCTCCATCCCTGGAAGTGTTCAAGGCCAGGCTGGATGGAGCTCTGAACAACCTGGTCTAGTGGAAGGTGACCCTGCACATGGCAGACAGAATGGAAGAAGATGATCTCTAAGGTTCCTTCCACCCAAACCATTCCAAGAATCTGTGTTCATCAGTTAGAATACAATTATTTTTCCTTGGTGTCAAAAAAATCTGACAGAAATCCAAGGGCTGTTCTAGTATATACAAGCTGCAAAGTCTGCTGAAATGGCACAAGGTGGCTGAAGAGATGCTCTCCATGCCTGTTTCAATGTCCTCAACAAGCACACGCCAGAAGAGAAGATGATTTGAAAGACTGCTGCCATTGTTCTGAGTTTCCCGAGGTTACATTTCTTTTGATTAAATTCACAAGGAAGCTAAGTCAACTGGTTTGACATGTTTGTAGTACCTTAGCTGAATGAAAGGAATAGTGCTGGTAAGAAGGGTCAGGAAAAGCAACCTTCCAAACCTCAAGGAAACAATCACAGGTGTTTTACTTTTAGTATCAAAGTACCATTTGGTTATAAATGGAGGGCACTCTTCTCCTGGCCTTAATCTTTGTTGGTATTTCTTTCTAGCTGTGTTTCTCCCAGCATATTCTGTACTCACTCACGATCCTATTAACTACTGAAACAGACTTCAAACTAGCACTAGGAAATCATATCTTTAAATCTGAAGCTGTTTGTTGTACTATGTAGAAATATCTCTCAAGAGAAAAATTAGTTTTGACATAGTTTACACTGAAAAGAGGCAACTCTATTGAACTTAAAACACGGTAGGATGAATGTATATTTGTTGTAAACAGAAATGCTTCTGCTTTTTAAACATGGCATATGTGAGGCACAGAATTGCTGAAACGCCTTAATACTGACATTCAAAGCAGTTATATGAACAGATGTTGTTTGAAATCTTCAAGAAAGAATTTCATGCAGAGAGTATGTTTCCTTTGGATTATATCAGCATTTGATTTACATTGAAGTAACAACTTGCTGTTTAATGAGCTCAAAAGAGCTGAAAACTGCAAACGGCACGTGAAGTATTTAGCACTTTAATTGATGAATAAATAATAAAAATCTTTTTTTTTTTTTAATCTACATGCAAGAGATCCAAGTCTCAGTTCAGTTAGGGATTTCTCTAATAAATGAATTCAAGTGTTATCAGTTGTTCTGGCACTCTGTTCATTATACATCTATACCCCAGTACAACTTTTTCTCAGGAGTTTATCCATCTCTGCCCTAGTGAATTTTTTGTGATATGTCATAAGGAGAAACAAATATTAACTCCTCTTGGGGTTTTAATGTGTCAATATCCTCTATTTGTTCACAAGGGAAAGTTTTATGAAGCAGTTTATTGATCGCCAGCAACAAGATACCAGCTGTTTGCTGCGAAGGCTTCCTTCAGCATCTTCTTCCTCATGTGACCACTCTAAAAGATCAGCAATTGAAGAAAACAGATATATTGATCAAAAGGTAAATAAAGAGTATAGGGTAGTATATATCTTGCCTAGAGTATTGTGAGAAAAGGCATCAGATTATTCAGCTTGTTAAACTACATTAAAGGTGAAGAAAGCTAGAATGATTGAACATAGGCTAAAATGTTATGTCTAATTTAGTCTAAAACAGCAGAGTGTTTAATAGCAGATCCTCTTCTGGTTTAAATTTTCCTGTCTCCTTTGAATTCAAGATTTGATACAGTATTTGTTTATGAATACATAATCTGAAGCAATTTTTTTTAAATAGTTTTGCTGTTAAGCACTGAGAAGCTAGTGGAAAATTAAAGTTTCTGAATATCACAGTGGATTTTTGAGTGCCTTGATACTATTGCAACCTTGAAAAAACACGTCACTGAAGGAAGTGTGAAGGAAGTGTGAAGGAAGGAATCGAGCCTAAATGGACGTCATCTGCTTCAACAAGCAGAGCATAAAAATTGGATAAATTATTAAGATCTCTGTGTAATCACTGACGGTGGAAAAAAATTTAAAAATTATTCTAATTATTTAGATGATATTACCCTATCTGTAAGTCTGGGAATCACTAGAAAACAGACCCTGAACACATATATGTGATACCCATTGTGCTGAAAGCTGTTAGTCTCCCATGGATGGTTGGTTTGAAAAACGCTAACACTGCTTGGAATGATGACCATGATGATGATGATGATGCAGTATAAGTGAACATATGTGACTTCTGACGTCTTATAGAATTAAAGGGACAGAAAAAAAAGTTTATGTACATCATGGAAGATAGTGGTTTCCCAGATTTCTAGTGGCATCTACATAGATATCGGTCCTTGATGACTTGTATTATTGCATGATTTAGTGACATTTTTACAGAGAAAAGAAAAGTACTTTCAGTACCGTTATGTTTCAGTATTGTTTCAGTATTGTTCATTGTTGAATCCTCTTTGAATATTAACATCTGTGTTTTCTAAATACGTTTTAAGTTACAGAATCACAGACAAGAAAAAAACGTCTATGCATTGCTGTTATATAGTATAACTGGCTTTCCTAGTGTGTGTTTGCAGCCATAACCCAAGCCAGCATTCATACTGGCAGAGCTGCAGAGTTGGGAGGCAGAACTGGGAAAGGAGAGTTGGAAAAATCATTATTCTTCTGCTAATGAATGAAAATAGACAATTTGTAAGCTAGTGTTCATTGCCATCCCTAGTTCTGTGCAAGAAACCATTCTTGTGGCCGATGTGTTCTATGGCATCAGTAAGCCAAAGCTGAGCCGCATGACCTGGGAGGGAGGACTGTGGCAAAATATGGCATATCGGGCTGAGAAGGCTGTAAGAAGGAGTGAAGCCTAAATGGACATCATCTGCTTTAATAAGCACAGCAGGAAAAGTGGATAAGTTACTAAATGATCAGCCTAGGGGCTAGCAGACCTATGCCAAATATCACTAATAATGGATCTCAAACACTATGCCAGGGTAATCAGAGTACATTTCTACCATGTAATGAAGAGATGAACAAAGACCTTAAAGTTGTCTCAGCCACACAGGTAAGTACACGGTATGCAATGCAGAGCTGTGCAGTGGCTCAGTAGATCTGTTTACATGAATATAATTTAGGTATATTAAATCCATCTTAATTCCTTTTGCTTGCTGTTTATAAAAGCGAATTGTTACTGTGTTTGAAGACAGATGAATACATGGCACAGTTTATTCAATGAGATCTTGCAATATGGAAACAGAATGCTGCATTCTTTTCAAATTTTCTCTTCCCTTCAAAAGCAAATATGCTTTATCTGACTTTAATTTTTTGAATTTAAATGAGCATTTGCAAATTGGCTTTGCACTATTCAACCTGGTTTAAGCACATACTTTAGGATCCCCATGCTTCAAGGGTAGAAACAATGATGAATAATTTTTCTGATAAATGCAGCTTAAAACAAGGTATTTACACATTCCTATTAACAGGAGAAAACACCTAGAAGGATTTTTGAAAGTAATTGCTCTAGCTTTCTGTAGTTACAGTTGCCAAGGCAACCTTACTTTTGTATGAACAAATCTTAAAAATATCCTTAAAACAAGCTTGGAATGACTGGTTGTGCTTAAGTATTAACCTTACATCCGTTCTTTACTATTTTGTAAAAAAGAAGCATGACAAAACATTTTACTGATCTCAGTGCCTGGCAGGATGCCTTCTCCCTGCTCCTGTTAGCAGTGGGATGACTGCAGACACTTTTCACATGCTTTTACATTGTAGTTGATGAAAAAAGTGGAATTAAAAGGTAGAATTAAAAGGTGAGATCCTGCTGGCAGATCTGACTCTGTGGTAGCTGAACTGTGGCTAGTCCCTCCAGTTACTCCTGGACTTAAGTCACAATCTCTGTGTTCCACACTGCTGAATTGATAGGAAGCCCTTACATTCCCTTATCATTTTCCCCTACTTCCACTTCAGCAATATTCCTTTTTTCTTTCTCTAAAAATCTGCCACTATATGGTTTTGTGTTCAGAATCAATCTGCCCCATAATTTGTGATAATCAATAAAGCAGATTTTATATATGTTCTCTTACAGAATGAATTTAGTTAGTGTTTTCAGTATTACAATTATTATAATTATCCACTTCCTTTAAAAGTTGTTTTAAGGTGTAAAGGGGGAGTAGATTTTCTCTGCATTCTTCCTTTTTTTTAAGGTGTTCTACCTTCTCAAAAGAATTGGAAAAAGTATTTTTGGTGTAAATCACTGTAACCATGACTACAATCCATTTGATATGATTTTCATCTATGCCAAATCAAAAGAGCAGCTTTGGGAAACAGATTTCTCTGCTATACTCCTTTTTTCTAGTCAAATCCGTGAGTTTTTTCTAACTCTTCCGAATTTTTAAACTGTTGGGAAAGTTATAAACTAACCAAACATTATTATAAAAAAATCACTTTTTGATACCTAAATGCCCTTTACATTTTATCCATCCCCTAAGGGTTCTCTGTCAGTGTGTGGAGTCTGAGTCGGTGTGTGGATACAGATTGTACCATGTTTTCCCTTCTACATCCAACACCAGCAACACCTGGGTTCTCCCACATACAGATGCTTGATAGGCAGCTTAGCAGAGAGCTTTGTTTGAGTTGTTCATTATTATCTGTAACATTTTGTGTGTAAAACTAAGATTCTCTGGGGCTCTCTGAACTTAACACTGCTGGAAATGCAGGATGATCATTTTTTCTCTCCACTTGAGGTCCTGCAGAGCAAGTTTACTTAAACTCAGTGATCTTGCCACAGATGTACCCCCTCTGCGTGCCGACTTAGTCTGTCCTGTTGTGGTCTGCAGGCCATGAGTTGAAGAACCCATGGTCAAATTAGAGAAACCAGGACTGTTCAGATCAGTGAGCATTCCCCTGTTGTAGTAGAAAGCACTGTGGAGGTATTTTCTGCTGAGAGAAGGAAGAATTCTTGGAAAAAGCATGAGATTAAAAGAGGGATTTAGGGTATTAAATGTATATTGAAGATGGGGGAAAAGGGGAGTTTTAGGGACTGAGAGGGAAGTGTTCTTTTATACTTCTACACTTGTATGAAAATTATTCACAGTGTGCTTGGAATTTCCTTAGATAACCAATATTTTGGTAAATTCTTGGCCAGAAGAACTGGATGAAGTATGGAAACATAATTTTAGTGTGAGTGGGTGGATGAGAAGAAAGGAAGTTGGCAGAAAATATGGACATCTCAGTGGCTATCACATAGCCTGAGGCATAGTTGCAGCAAGTTTCAGGGGGTCGAAGAATTAAATTAACCCAGGATTTATGACAAATCAGGTGTCCAGTGAAATTCATCTGAGTTGGCTGTAGAACATTGGCTTTGACTTCTTAACTTCAAGACTGGAATCAGAGGGGCACAGAAACCCTTCAAAGTGCTTTCCTAAGAGACATTCAACTTTTAGAAAACCTTGCAGAAAATTATTGTGAGATGGACACTTCTGAACAGGTTACTTATCCCTGGCCATACAACAGAGCAGGTGGCTGTTAGATTGAAGTTCAAAGCTGACAGACTCATGTTTATGGTTCAATATGTACACGTAATGCAGATAACTTTTGTGCACTTTTACAGTGGCAAAGCAGGAGTGAATTACCAAAGAAAGCGTTTAATATATGCATGTACTTTATAGTTCAGACTTGGAGCATCTCCCACTTATTTAAAGGAATGTAATCAAGTCAGCTCCCTTATTTCCAGATTTATAAGATTAATTGGATAGTAGCAAAAGTCTCTTCTCTTTTTTCTCTCCTTTCTATCATCCTATTTCTTTTCTGATTCCTTTCACATGTATGAGTTTTGGTTTTAGTTCTGTAAGCAGTGCAGTAAGTAGTCATTCCTTCGTCTGGTGGGAGCCAGATGCAGCACTAAGGTCTAGCTCCTGGGAAAGCTTTACCTCCCACACCATATGGCTCTCCCATTGATTTCCTGCTTACAGCAGAATGTACTTTTGGGAAGGGAGGTTGTGGTCAGGAAGTGACAGCTGATCTCAGAGGTAGCCAGAGCCATTACCATGGAGGACTGTGAATGTTCAGCAGCCGACCTTGTGGTGGAATCTGTGTTGAACATATTTTGTTAATATCATAGGCACCACTTCTGTGAGCTGCTGAGACATGCCCCCTAATCTTGATGTTTTTGTTTAATCTGAATATATGTTCTATGTTGGCGTTTTTTCTGATCTGTGCTCAGTTTCTTTAACTACTCTGTTTCTTGAGAAGAAAAAGACAATCTTCTGAGAGTTTTCCAAAAGGACTTTGCCTTTCAGAAAGTATTTGTAGTTGCAAAAGCTAAAATAGCCTTGCAGGTTCTCTAAGGCATTTATTTTAGTATGGAAGACAGAGTGTCCCAAGATACCTTTCAGAAAACCATCAGGCGTGAAGACATGCTCATATATTTCATTTGTACTTTTCTTCCTTGAATCTAAGGATATAATATTTATTCATAAATAAAAATTTCCAGAATTTCTGTTTCTTATTTTAATAAACTTATATCCCAAGTTAATCAACCTCTCTGAACTTTATTTTGAGCATTCAGTTGTGCAAAGCAGAATTTTGGCAGAAAAGATACAGTAGTGTTGTGTTCCTGATTATTCTTTTTTGTAAGTAATTTGAAAAAATAATTTTATGACAATAATTTTGAATATAGAAGGAACTAATAAAGTATAATTGCACCTGTATTCCAAGTAGAAAACATTATTAATTTTTAAATACTACTAGATACTACTTTTTGTTCTGTAGTATTTTTCTATAATGCAGAATTTCATGCATACCAACGAAAATCATTCAAACTTTTTCTTCATTTTCTTAATTTGTCTGAATTGAGTTCTTTCCTATAATTTCAGTTTCTATGTACCACTTGTTAATTAAACACAGCCAAGTGCTTCAAGTCTTACTTATTTCTGTCATTCACAGGATAATGCCAAAATCTATCTTGTTATGACATTCAGAAAAGTCATTAAAACAATGTACCTGCTGGAATGATAATGGCTTATGGATCCAGCATTTTCTTGTCCATTACAGTCATGATTTTCAAAGTTGATTTTTGAGCCATGTCTGTTCTCATAATTTCTTTCGAATGAACTTAATACAGTGATGTATTTCAGGTTTACTGAAAATCGGCTGACCTCTTTGACTCTTTTGCGTTTTCATGATTTTATTTCTTTCATATAAAATGGGTATGTAAAAATGTCCCTGTGTCTAAATAACCATTAATCAATATGAAGAATTTTACCCAATACACATCTGAGCTGGTAATATTTTACTTCTCTGACCATGTTTGACTTCAGAGTGAAGACACCACTGCAATAGTAGCAAGACTGTTCTGTTGTGGTCTGTCTCTGACTTCAGATGACAGATATTCAAATATTCAGATATTTTAAATATCTTTGTCACTCTTGCCTCTGCATAGTATGTTCAAAAGTCTTCCTGAAAAAATGCCAGTTTTCAATTACATTTTGAGAGAAAGGAGGCCAGGGACTGGGTACTTTGCCATTTTCAAAAAGAACCATAATTCAGGACTTCCTTCTGGCATTTGCTTTCTACTTCATCAGTTATACACTAAAATATTTCAAGTGTTTAATGCAAAGGCTGTGAAGATATATTAAAATGCAAGGATATAATCATACTTCTCTTTTTCTTCAATCAAACAAAATACAAACATGACAAAAGTTTTAGTGCAATTGTACTGTAACAAGGAGCACACACTTTGGTGTGGAGGAAAGAGTTGATGAGGGATTGAGTTACAGGAAAGCTCTTCTGTTTGAACCTTCTACATTGGTTTTTCCTGCTTCTACCAAAGAATCCAGATCTCTGTCTCCAGGCCCTTCAGTCTCCTCCATCCAGTCACAGGACTCGTTCACTTGAACTGATTAACAATAGTAGTGATCACTGCTTTCTAGTGAAGGCAGATGCATGTGCTTGTACAACCAGAAGTAATAGTTTTCCTTACCTCTCCCTTGAAACTCCCTGTCCCTATCTTCCATTCCCAGTCTAGCTCAGCCTGACAGTCCCTTCTTCCCTAGAGCATCAAGGTCCCTAGCTCAAAGTGTGGAGAGGAGCCTTCTCCTCCAGCACTGCACACCCAGCTGAATGTGTAAAAACCCCACATCAGCTTGGCCAGGAGTCCACAGTTCCACTTGTTGTTGGCTGCCACAAGTAATCTATGCTGTGCTCTTTATCAACTTTTCACAGGGTCTCCCTGACTCCTGCACTGAGTAGACAGAAAACAAAAGGACGCAAACCTACCCAAGGCTGCATTTGCTAAAATGATCAGAGGGATGAATTGCCTCTCCTATGAGAATGAGCTGAAAAAGGGTTTTTCAGCCTGGAGAAAGAAGCTTCTGGGGAAACCTTATAGCAACCTTTCAGTAGGTGAAGAGGGCTTATCGTATGGGGCCAGACTTTTTTACAAGGGCCTGTAGCAATAGGAGAAGGGGTAATGGTTTTAAACTAAACAAGGGTAGAGTCAGGCTAGATATAAGGAAAAGAGAATTATGATGGCAGTGGTAAAACAGTGAAACAAGTTGCCCAGCAAGATGGTGAGTTCCCCATCCTGAAAACATTCACTTCCAGATTGGATGGGGCTCTAAGCAACCTGATCTAGTTGAAGATGTTCCTGCACATTGCAGAGGGATTTGACCAGATGATCTTTCAAGGTCCCTTCCAACCCAAACCATTTTATACTTTTACAAAAAATCTACCCATTCAACCTATGAAAGTTTAAAACTTAGGTATACCAAAGCAGAAAAACCCCGCCATGTTATTATAAGGCATGAAAGAGAGGGATTCTTCTCCATGGAGCTGCTCCTCCATGTGTCTGAGATGGACTATCCCCCCTTTAGGTCTTTGGAGATTTTGTGAGTGCTAGTATCACCCTTGTCCACATTCTCAGACCTAATTGAAAAAAGTTCTTGGTTATGAAAAGACATGCAGATTTTCCAGACCAGTAGTCAACTAATTAGAAGAACTTTACCTTCCTTGAGACAGTGGCAGCAATCAAGGGCTACAAAATGAAGCAAGGCTATTTCAGGTCGAAGACTCCCAAGAGTTAAGGAGATTATGGCCACTTCTCATTCTAGACATCTGATCCAAATGGACAGCCTTTCAGTCCTTTTGGTACTTATCTAATGCTAGACCACTTTCTTGACTGTCTAGTGAGCCTGTTTCTTACATAGGACAACCTCAAAAAGGGCCAGATTTTCAAAGCCCAAATGAAAATACTTAGTTCTACTTTGAGAGAGGGAATGGATTAGTGATCTCTAGACGTCCCTTGTAATTGCAGCCTTTATGCAAAGTTTTCAAAAGAGCTTAAGATATTCCCTGCTACCTATAGGATTTAGTCGCTTAACTTGCCTAAATTTTTGTGAACATTTTGTAAGGTATCTACCAAAAACTTGCAGTCTGGCCTTCCATCACTCTTCATGTGACTTTTGTCACGCACATTTTGAAAGAGTCCAATCTCTTCAAATCAAAAATGCATTAGCAGAATGTTGTTGAACAAATACTTGCATTTGAGAGGCTACACAGCAAACTCCTGTGGGCCAGGAATATCCTATGTTTTATGGAATGTTCAAGCTTTTAACAGATTCTTCCCAAATATTTCCTTGCTCTTTCATAAACAATATTCTGATACATTGCTTATTGTACTGACTCTTCATATTTTCCCTAAAAGCTGTACATGTTTAAATAACAATATAGTACCTAACAATCTGTTCATTCTGCAAGTCTACGTAAACCATCCATTGGCATACAACAAATTCCAAACTGAAACAGAGACTTTGGATGATTTTCTTTTTCCTTCCTTGGAACTTCTGGCATGGCACAGCAGACTATTCCCATATGTTCCTGCAGTTTCCTATAAGAGCATTATTGACAACACTAGGCCAAAATTCCTTATTTTCATATAACACTTAAGAAATTACCTTAGAAAACTGTTCTGCATCCACTGCTTTTTTTTTCTACTGTCAAGAGAACATTTCAGATATTCATATTTCATGATTTATTTATGACCTTGTCTCACCTTGTGTTCCCAAACACCCAGCAACACTTGTCTCTTCTGCCAACTTTGAAGTAGTCTGATACAAAAATCATACACTACATCACCACAGATTTTACCTGTTGATAGCATACAATTCTTTATACAATTCAAGTTGAAAATAATTGCTCTATGGAGCATTTGCTGAGGTCTGGGCACTGTAAACATGTTGCTGGAGAAATACATCAAGCCTTGTTAAACCAAAATATACATCATTTCTCGAAACATAAAACCATTCAGCCATGTCTTAGAGGGTATAAATTGGCATTGATTCCCCTGACGTTAGCAGTGCTGTGCCATTATATCTAGTATGTAGGACTGGTCTAGAGTCATTTCCTGACACTTCACAAAGATGTTTTCCTGTGTTTCTTTGCTTTTGATCTTATGCCAAGGATTTTCTTCTTCCAGTGTAGAAAGCCTGGATTTTTGAAATAAACATTATTGAAAATGTCTGCAGTACCTTTTCAAAGCAGCGGGTGGCACTTGCAGAGCAACAATGTTCTGTGATTTAGCTTATTTTACAGCGGTTGCTTTGTCCTTGTCGACAAATGGGATTTCATGGGATGTAGCATTTAGACCAAGTTCACTCTGACTGAACTGAATTAATTTGTCTGCCTAAAGTCTGTCCTGCCAACAGCAGCAGAGAAGGGTGTCGACATTCGTGGAAGAGAAGCACTACCTGCAGATTTCCTAAATCTGTGGTCATGTCTTTGTAAATAAACTCAAAGAAATGTGAGAACCAAGATACAAGCTTTATTCATGGTTTAGTAGCAGCACATTTTATCCATCTAAAACCTTTTCATCCAGGAAGTACTATTGGGAATTTGCTGACCTGCCACTGCAGGTCCTTGCAGTTTAAAGTAACGTGCAAGAGTTCTATGAAGCATACTGCTGAAAACATATTTTAGAGTAATCAGATGCTGTTAGGTGATTTCAAGACAGTGTCATATGCTAAAAAATAATC
This sequence comes from Chamaea fasciata, assembly GCF_029207755.1. Lineage (NCBI taxonomy): Eukaryota > Metazoa > Chordata > Aves > Passeriformes > Sylviidae > Chamaea > Chamaea fasciata. Next base: position 77,779,878 of record NW_027094087.1, on the reverse strand, counting down.
TTTAGCAGAAAGCTGTATGGCACTGTGGTTTCTGCATGAAGCATACTTATAGATGGTATAGAGAAGTAAATAAATAAATAAATAAGGGCTAATAAAGATACACTGAGGGTGTCCTCACAGTACAGCACAATCTGTAATAAAAAAACCCAGCAGGCTAAACAGATGTACCCTAAAATAACCTCAGTAGAGTGTACTGTACTTATTTAATTTCACATTGTCTGATTGAGTAATGTCTTTTGTATGTTAACACTGTTTATAATTTCCTCTGCAACATTCCAGAACTCGGCAGGTATCGAAAGTTTTAATTGCCAGCCTCATTCTACACCAGCATGAGGCATCTAGACATTATTAAACAAAATACTGATCATCACCCCCATTTTCTGCTTTTACAGTCCCGTTGCATTTGCCTGGTGTGCTATGCAAATTTGGAAAATTAAATGGGAAGTAGTTTAGTTCATTTATCTAATATAGAAATAAGGATGCATATTTTAAAAATCTACAGTAATGTTTGATTTTCTTCAGCATGCATATTGACATATGTGTGTTGCTGTTTGACTCCTTTGAATATGAGAAATAGTTCAGTTGTGCTTATCTGAAAATATTTTCTTGTATTGCTTCTTCTGGATATTTTTAAATCGAGAAAAATTCAGCAGTGTTCTGCTGAAGAAGGGGCTCCTGATTCCTAAAGAGAAAAGAGAGAGAAAGGAGTACCATTGTCTTCAAAAGTCGTAATCCTTGGAAGCGCCTAGGTTGTTTTGTGAATTCCATTTTGAACCACTGAGATCACTAGGCACAAACTCTAGGATCTTGTATATGCCTATGTATTCCTGGATTAAAGAATGGATACCTGACTCCAGTCTAAATGCCATCCCAGTCCAGACACAGACAGGATCATAAAAAATCCTTGAAACTTCACCTAAGCTGCAGTCCATTGGGTGTGCTTAGGCCAAGCTCAGTGCCCAAGGATGTCCTGTCTCAGCTGCAAGTTTCACAGCTAGTCCTGAAAAAAAAAGTAAAGGAAATATAAATGTACCCTGCACAAATAATGTGATGCAACATCCTGTTCTCATAACTTTCTCCATTCCTATGACTTCTTAGGCATGGAGGGTGTCACGATCCGCTCACACAAGCGGGGTTCGTGATGGTTCGTTTTAGGGATCTCAGAGCACGAAAGACACAGCGGGGGACAAACTCAGTTTATTCAATCACAAATGCACCTTTATTTAGTGCCAACAAATGCGATAGTAGGGAGAGAAAAAGCGAATAGTTAGAAAAACAGAAAAGAGGGGAAGGGGATTATAGCTACCAACATGGAGGGTCGAGTCCTCGAGGCTTTTGAAGATGCCTATAGACGCGAGTTTGTCCAGTGGGGTGATCACAAAAGTGAGCGGGGGTCTCCAGGGTTTTTATAGTCCTCTCCGAAGCGACAGGCAGTTGGCCAAACAGGTGGGGGAAATCATTGCAGTGTGTTCATTTAGAGAACTCAGAACAAGTTGGTCGTCAGCAGGTACAGCGTCAACCAGTACAAGTCAGCAGGCACAGTCACTTCACCGTGACTTGCCCATTGTTTCTGCTCAGGTTCTGATGTTCCGATATGCGTGCTGTGTTTTTCCATCGAACACACCTGCAGGCAGCACTTGGCCAACATCCCACCTCAGCCAGGCCAGAACTCCTGTATTGAGATTTTAAAGTCCCTTTTAGGGGTTTCAGTCTCTGTCCTTGACGATGGTCGTGAGGCAGATGAGGGATCTTCGGACCATCTCTTACAGAGGGGAAGCCATGTGAGGAGCAGCTGGAGTCACTTGATCTCTTCTGCCTGGAGGAGAGTGAGAGGAAACCTCATCACAGTCTATAACATCCTCATGAGGGAAAGAGGAGGGCAGGCACTGATCTCTTCTCTGTGGTGACCAGTGACAGGACCAGAGGGAATGGCCTGGAGGTGTGTCAGGAGAGGTTTAGATTGGAAATTAGAAAAAGGTTTTTCCCCCAGAGGGTGGTGGGGCTCTGAAATAGGCTCCCCATGGAAGTGGTCACAGCACCAGCCTGACAGTGTTCAAGAAGTGTAAGACAACACTCTCAGGTACATGGTGTGACTACTCAGGTGTCCTGTGCAGGGACAGGAGTTGGACTTCCTGATCTTTTGGGTTCCTTCCAATTCAGTGTATTCTGTGATTCTATAATTCTGTTACTTATTTGTTCAAGCATCACTAAATAAAATTCAGGAACAGCTTTGAAAATGCGAACAGAACCCAGTCTTTTCTCTCCCATTTCAGTGGCTCCAGAGATGTGCTCCTTCCTACAGCTTCCCTTCACCTCTCTGGCTGATGCACCTCTGGCTGTGTGACAGCCAAATATCTTAGTACAGCACTGCTCTTGCACATCCACAGCAGATAACTACGGTGTTTATTGAAGGCATTAGGCACAGTGTGTCAAACCATTTCCAGCTGGGGTGGCATAGGGATTTAGCAGTGGTTTTATGCAAAAAAATAGACCACTATCTGCTTTGTTCATCTTGCTTCCTAGGGCAAGGGTTCAGCATCCCTGGTAGTATGTAAGTAGCCCTTGTCCTAGGCCTGCCAGCACCCTTTGTTTAGATGTGCTTCTTGTTGGCAGTAGGTAGTTTAACATTTGGCTTGCTGAAGCACTAAGTGACCACTCGACATCCTTGTCGAGTCTTTGGAAATACAGACTCCTCATTTCTGCTTTCCCAGGGCATGTTCCTTTGTTGAGGACCTGGGTGAATTTCCTTGTTTGGGCCACAGCCTTTAAGGCCAAGGTGTTCTGTCACCTAATTTAAACACTGGAAAGAAGTAGTCTGTGACAGATATGAGCTGTAGAAAATTTCAAGAAAAATTTATATGACTCAGCTATTTTTTTTTCTGAAATCCGATGGGCAAAAACTAGAAAATTGGTAGAAAATTAATGCTTCATATGTTTGAAATCTTTTCAGTTTCTAAGATGTTAACAAGAACTGTTACTAGAAATAAATGGACGTAACACTTTACTAGGTAGCCATGCCTTTTTTCTCTGATGTTTCATTCTAAAGCATTTATTTGTAACAGGAAAAAAGAACTGACACAAAACTAGTTTACCACCCTCATTATTCTCATAAGTCTGAGCCCTAAAAAATTATTAGCTAACATCTTGTAAAATATGTGCTCCTGTGATTTAGAGGCTTCTTTCTGCAATTCTGCTAAGGGGAAAAAGGTTACACAGGATTCCACTGACATTAATTTCACTGCCATTAGAAAAAGAATGTATGTGAAAGGGTTGCCATTGCTTTCCGCATTATATCAGATGTATCTAAATCCATAATAAAGTACAATGCTGATAAATTCACTAAACCTGTGTCAGGGTACTGCAAATGAGTTAAAACCTACACAAATGTGTTTCAGTATATGACATATTTATACCTACAGATTATTACTATAGTGGTATATTACTTCCCTGTCTGACCATCCAGGAGCCCCTTTGGCAGTCACTCTTGCATCGCCTGAGCTGGTACTAAGTCCCCTCTCCAGTGACACACCCTGCACTTACACAGTCACACCAGGTTTCCCAAAGCAGAGTCCCACACATCCAGATCCTTTAAATTATTTAATCTTGGTACAATAACTGACTAATGAAATAGCAGCTTGAGCTGGGTGCCACTAAAAAGAGATCCCAAGCAAAGGCACCCTGGGCATTTATACCTTCACAGACTAAGGAAGCAAAAGTCTAGGGTTATCAGCTCCTGTCATGTCTTTGAGTGCCACAGGTCCCTGTGGCCTTTGTTAGGCAAAGAGTCATCAGTTCACAGCCTCTTGCCTTGGGCTCAGGCTCCTGCACCCCCAGAGCTCAACCTGCAGCTCATGCTGCAGCTGCACACCCAGCTGCTTGCACTGGATGTATTCCTCAGCAGGTATATCTCATACTAGGATTTTCAGTTTATTTTTGTGTTAACTATATCCAGGCAATGGAAATTTTCCTTGTTTATATTCAAATATTCAGCAAGTTTATTACTCTTTCTGTAATTGTAACTGAAACTCCAATACCTTATTTTCCAAACTACATTCTGAAGTGTTGCATACCTCATTTCCATTTTCAAGTTACCAGTTGTTTAAGGAATGCACAGATCCTCAAAATAGGGGTGTTTTCAAAGCATCTTTGTTATTACTTCTACAGGTTGTACAGAGAAGAGCTAGGACATGAGAAAGGTTAAATGGGCCACACTTGTAAAGGCAAGGGGTCGGAAAGACATTGTGGCTTACTCTTACAATTTTAAACAGGTTTAAAAAGCAGTATCTATTTTATTAAGTACAGCCAGTATAATTAACAGGTCTTTAAGATATTTCCTAGGCTTCTGTTTCTCTGCAAAGTAAGATCTTACTGTGATTCAGAGTCAATATGAGTCTTCAGAGAAGTTCTGGCAAAATTATTTGTCAAATGACTCTGGATTTAAGCTAGTTTTTTAGAAAATTTAAAGAACATTTGAAGAAATGTGCTTAAAGATTCATTTTCAGATTGATCAAAACCAGGACACTGATTGCTAAGTTTCCAAATCTCTCTCAACATATTCTTCAAGATAACGATCTCAAACAGTTGACAGATTTAAGTCTTAAAATGTGCCAGAGGCTTTCTGTTCATCACAGGTGCAATTCCTGAGCTAAATTCTTCAGCTGTGGTTTGCTCCTTGATTTGCCATGTTTGTTAATCACTTGCTTGTTTTTTCATGTATCTTCAGTCCTTTCATTTCATGTTCAGGAAGTCCTGTTCACAAGAAGATTTCTGAAACACTGTTCATGACCAGAGGCAAGCATAAGCATATTTTGCTCAACACATTTTTTCTGTGCATCTGTGGGGGGAAAAAAAGACATTGAAATGATACATCTGAGCTTTTTTTGCTAGCTCTCTTGTACAATCAAGACATCCCCAGAGTATGATCCAGCCTAGTCAAAATCCAAATGGAGGAGTAGCAAAACAGTGTGATTTGGCCAATTGGAGAAGAAATGTGTAATACAGCAAATTTGTGCTAGACAGAAAAACTGTCTGCTTCTTTCTATGCAGAACTACCTAAGGACTGGGATTGGAAGGCCAAAAGATGTACATAAGCATTTTGATTGTTTTCCACCATCCTTTTTATGCACTCAGCATCATTGTATTTAATTGGTCTGTCACATACACATTATGTTTTGAGACAATTAAAAAGTATGCTGTCTTTTTTCTTAATTTTACAGCTCCGTAAATCTGTTTTCAGCATCAGAGCAAGAAACCTTCTGGAAAAAGAGACAGCAATCAATAAAATTCTAAGGTAAGATTCAGATGTGATTTGATATTGTTTTGACTGTCATCTGAATTCTCACAACCTTGTTTATCACAAATGTTACTGGATGTATAATATTCTTAATTGTGTATCCCTTTGTAGTACATCTGTTGCCTTCATTATCAAAGATAAATTGTTCTTTGGCTATTTTATATGCTTGTACAGCAAAAAGAGAGGGATTATACTTCTTCAGTATATATTTCAACTGTATCATGCAGTAAGATAATGTTTCAGCTCTTTTCACTTCTTCCTTCTAAATTAACCAAACCGTGTCTGTTCATAAGGGGTGTTATTTTCCCTTAAGAATTCTAGCCTGGTTCTTACAAATGTGTGCACATAAATGTTTGCAGGGATTGTGCATTAGAAAGCATAGACTACAGCTAGTCATATTCAAAGTACCAGATGGACAGTGAAGAAGATTTCAGAACAATGACTTCTGTAGAAAGATTTCCTGAATGTTTTAATAATGACCACCCCTTTTGGTATTCCATATCAAGTAACTAGTCAGCACTGTAAGTGAATAATGCAAGCCTAAGTCTCCAACACCCTTTTCTGAGTTATTATTTAGGTAACTCCGTGCTGCAGTTTTTCATGCCACTGTTGGTTTTACATTAGAATGACTGTTCTCAATATAAGGTGCATTAATAATGCAAACGATTTATAGGCCACTGTTTTTATATTTTTGTTTGAGTTTTGTCAGTGAGAGGTCCCTGGTAAATACACAGTATTAATAGGAATACTCATCTGAAAAGTACAGATTAAGTAAGGCAATGTTTTACGAGGAGCAGTGGCCTAGGGGTGCTGTGTGATTTCTGAATTTTGAAGTTTCTTGAATACCATTTGAGAAGTTTTGCCGCTCTGGTTCTTTTAATATTCTCTAAGAATGCAGCAAGGGGGGGACTGTAGAAATTAACAGGAAACTTCTTCTGTCTTTAAACCCGTGTAACGACAACATAAACAATGACTGATTCAAATGGATACTCATTGTAAAAATATTATTAATAAATGTAAATGCAATATTGTAAGTATTAAATCTTAACAAAATTTAGTCCACTATTTGTAAGCATTTCTTTCAGTTGTGTGCCTTGATTTTACATTAATTACTCTTACAGATAGAATGAGCCAAATACTTCTAAAAATACAGGTTTAGATACAGGCATCCTGGCTGTATTTCAGTAAAACATTTGTAATGAAATTCTGTGTTATATGAGAACTGTGAAATGTTATTGACACCTCCAGGGTTCCACAAATGTCAGTTTGTTTGGTGTGTTTCATACACTATACTGCAGAGGAAGAATGTAGACAAAAGAAAAAACCCTGCTTTTATATTTCCAAATATTAAAAAAAAAAAAAAAACAAACACTTGATATCATAGAAGCTCTGTTCCTTCTTAGATAGGAAAAAAATTTAATTCTGGAAATTGAAAGTCAGATTTCTCCCATCAGCACAGGATGAAGGAGAAGTCTGAAATAGTGGGGGGTAGAATCTGAGCAAACCATTGTTTTGACTTCACTAAGTTCTCAGACATACAAGGACAGAACCAGAGATCAGTCCTGCCGGTTACAATCCTGCTGAATTCCACTTGGTCCTTCAGATCATGGCTTCTGCCAAAGCCTTGTATGTAAAAGGGCTTCTTATAAATTCACCTGAATTCCTCTGAAGTTTCAGAGGCAGAAGAATAAAGTTTTCATTTACTAATCTAGTGCTTTATTTTTAATTATCTATTTACTCTGTTATTTTAATCTACATTTACTGAGTTTTTTAATCTATTTCCTGGATCATCAGCAATAAACTTTGAGGAACCTGTCAAGTAAGAAAAACATGGATCTCATGTCCTCTAATGCTTTCTTGGGCTGATTGTAAGTCATTTACAAAGAGCCTTCTCTCTCTGGAGAAAAAGAACAAATACTGTTTATTGTTCCTTGTTATTGAATCAAAATTGTTAAATAAAATCTGATCTAAAGACACTTGCGATGCATTTGTTCCAGCATAAGAGGATTGTGTTCATGGCATATCTGGTGGGCAAACTGATAGAGCTTGCCAGTGATGGGCTGACAGGTCCTGAGCACTGCCAGTGTTTCCATGTTAATGACAGTGACAGCACTGTTGACGCAGGGGAATTTTACAAACAGGAAAAGAAGTGATAAGATTTGCAGCTGAAACTTTAGTTTCAGTTTAAGTAACACAGGAAAATTCAAACTTTCAACACATGAGAGATTCTAGTTCTTATTTTTGGTTTAGTTGTAAATTCTGTAAGCTCCTTCATAAAATTTGGTGACTCTCAGCTATCCAGAGTATCTGACAAAAAAAGAAATGGCATTTATGCCAAGAACAATAAGAGAGAACTCAGAGTGGCCCTTCTGAAAAGATTGCTTCTAGCACAATTTCAATTTTTGTCTACCTGAATTAAGAAGCATTTTTCTAAAGCAATACCTCTATATAGTAAAGCTGCCCATGGGCAACTTCAACTTGATAAAATTGCTGTGCTGAAAGGGAATTTTAATTCTGTTCCAGCCTAAGTCCACCTGTGGCCTCCCCCCCCTTCCACTACTTTTTAAACCTTGCCAAATTATTTTTTAATCAAATCGTGAATGTTTCAATATAACCAACTGTATAGAAGGACCATGCATTACATGGATACATGAAGGTGCCATAGGTACCTTCATATCTCTCTTGTGCATCCTTCTCTATCCAAATTTCATTTTTCCCTTTTACGTGCTGAACTGCAGCTTGCCATCTTTTTTCCCAAGATGAGGAAGAAGGACATTAATAGCCCTTGACCATCAAGAGAGATGGTTCATGCGCTCAGTCCTAGGTGTCTCACCTGCTCATCTGCTGTTACATTATGCAGCAAAACTGATGTCTTGGGTATCTTTGTTTTCCTGCAGCTTTCTTGCCGTGCCCCCAGGGAAGTGTCTCATTTCTGAGCATCCTGGTTTAGAAGGCAATGTACACCTTGCCTCCTTGAGGTCTTTGTCCAATTAGACATGGGAACCAAGTCAAGGATGTAGTAACTACTGTCCCGGTACTTTGACTCTGATCTGGGCTTTGCATCACCATTACCATCGGCAGAGCACAAAGGCTTTAACTCTTCACATAAACCCATTCTGAGGTGGGGACTTCAACCTTGAAAAATGAAATAAAGTACAAGTGAGTTGGAGACATTTAGAACAACTTTTTCAAAACAAGGTCCTTTTTAATAGTGCCTCTGAATTGCAAACAGCTCCATTCCTGTCTGAAAATTGCAATGCATTTCCCTCAGCAGCAATAACCACTTCTAGCAAATTTACTTTCTCCTGCATATCCTCAGTGCTTCACACTTTTCTCTCACTCTGTGTTGCTGCAAGCACTGCTTTTCCTCTTAAAACTGGGCTTTTTGCCTGTGGTTCTTCTGACCCTCATTCCTTGCTCGATCATTATCTAAGAATGGGGTCTGGTCCTTTATTACTCCCACTGGCTTTCTAAAGTAGAGAGAGTAGAGCAGGTCCAGTCAAAATGTTGTGTATAAATCAGTTCATTCTCTCCAATGCTGAGGATAAGTTGTAAACAGCACAGAATGGTGGGGAAAATGAGCAAATTAAAAGTAATCTCACATAGTTCAAAATATAATCAAAATGTCAATAGTGCAAAAGCTGATTCTGGTGTGTGCTGAACTGTGTTCCACAGAATCAGAGAATAGTTGAGATTGGAAGGGACGTCTGGAGGTCGTCTAGTCCAACCTTCCTGCTTGAGCAGGACCACCCAGAACATGGTGCCTAGAACCACATCCAGACACCTTTTGAATATCTCCAGGGAAGGAGACTCTACAACATATATATAAAATATTTATTGTGACAGTTTGGGAAACTTTTTTTTTTTTTCGAACGGGCAGCTTTTTATTTGCTTTTTGTTACAGCTGATGCTACAGTCAAACCATAAACTGATGCTAGGGGTGTGAAGTACGACTTTCACTATTCTAGACAAGATTTCTCTGATGTGTTTCCTGGTCATGAGGGAGTAACATAACTCATGCTAAAGTGGAACCTTCAGTTTCATAAACAACTAACTGAATGAAGTGCATTTGTCTTTTGTTTGAACCTGGGAATGCTGGGGTGGGGATGGGGAGAGGAGCATGTGGAAGGGAGAGAGGGGAGAAAGAATTGCTTAAGTATCCTATTCTAGTTTGTTAATATGCTAGAAGATAATTCAGACTTTGTTCATACAAATATTTCTGCAAAATACAGTGATTTCTAGGAAAGGTGTAAAGTTTGTCTCTAAATAAAATATCCCTGAAGACTAATACAGAGAATGGGAAAAGATCTTTTTAACCTAAATGATTTTATGATTCTATGATCCTCAAAGATATACCTTTGGTATCCTTTATTAGAAATTTTCCTTTCTTAAATAACTGATTTGTAGTTACTACAAGTTATTACTTAGTTGGTTCTGACTTGCAACAAATTTCTTGGCATATTTTTTTTCTCTCTTAAGAGTATGATTTCTTTCTTCATAACTTTGAGGGTTTGACCCCATGCATTTCTCAGAACAAATGTTCCAGGAAAGTTCCATTGATGATTCTTGTCATCCCATGCAAAATCCAGACTTAGTTACCACCTTCCTAAATGTCTACAAGTGTACGGCATCACTGGATTTCACCTGCCTGATGCAAAGACAAGCAAAAATAAATACTGAAATGCACATATCCTTTGGAAAGAAATTACTCTGTTTCATGGGGTTTGTGCCACATGAACACCATATTATGGATCACTGCAAAGCACAGTTGTGAAGAAGAGGTTTTGGGCTATGGAATCTCCAACACTGCAGGTATGGAATTGATCACATTTTGAGAGGGGTGGTAGACTGGATAGCCACTTGTGGTTTCTTTTTCTGCGTTACTTTTATTGATTCTTCTACAGTCCAATAAAATTCGTTAATATATAAACATCTGTGAGAAGAGAAGCTGAAACAGCAAGGCAAGAATGATAATCAATAAAAATTGCTAAAGGAAAGAAAGTCTCCTACCATAGCTCAACTCACTGGGCAGTCACTAAAGAAAATAAGTGACTATTTGGTTTTTTGCTTTAGAGACAAAAGGAGGGAAAAAAGAAAAAACATGGAAAAGAAAAAAACCTGACTTATCCGAGATGCTTTAATAATCCATTTTATTTCACCAGCCAGATTCAGATTTCTTTAAAAAATATTATCTGTTTCCCACAAAGTACAGTAGTGTAGATGTGGTGAAAATATGCATTTATTATGCTTGCTTTTCAAAAATGCCTTAATGAATTAAATTTTTAAATGTAAGGAAAAAACACTATAACCCCTCTCAGGTGGATTCCCCATGAATCTTAGGCTGTCACATTTAACCAAATATTCCAAGTTATATGGAATTATAATGAGAGCATAGAAAGATTTAGTAAAGATAGAGAGTCCTAGATGATGCTAAGAACTGTGCCGAAGTGCACCACGTGGGGGTTTGGTGCTACCTTCAGGGAACTCGCGTCCCGTTTTCCAGATAGCTCTAGCACCGAGCTCGCATTAAAAGGTGCAGTTCGGGATGCAGAGATACCTTTCTGTTCCAGTGGGTCTTTGCCTTGGGCAGAAGCATGGTGGTGGCAAGGAATGAAGAGAGGACTCTTGTGGGGTTCAACTGGGGGTTATTTCACCCAGAGAGGGAACCCACCAAAGGCGAGTTTCCCCCTCTGCTTTCACCTTAAGTACCAGGGTGGGGACAGGGGAAGGGTACAGGTCTGGAACCAATCCCAAAGAGGGGGGGAGTGACCCAGGACAAAAGGACCATCAGTAGAACAATTCAATACATAAAAAGGGGATGGGAGAACCAAGAACCTGCCGAATCACATAACGTCCCCACTAGAATCTTCCAGGCTTCAGGGCAGGGTTGCAAAGTGATGGATAGGACTCATAATTCGGGAAATACCAAAAAGGAGTTTAACATGGGGTACATAGGACAAACCATTGTAAAACAAAGAACAAAAGCTTGCAGAAACTTGGTAAAACCCGAAAAGCACCACAACAGCACCACACTACTAAGGCTTCAGTGTGAGCACGTTTCAGGGAGAAAAACAAAAGTACATTGTAATATATGCAGTTGCTACAATTACTGCATAAATACTCGCTCATTAAAAGACAGAAAAAAACCCCAAAGCAGTGTAATGCTAGAATGCAAGATGAGTGAACACTTATTGCAGGAAAGGATGCCTGACTAAAAAGTTCAAGTGTGAGCCACATGATTACCCTCTGCAAGAGACCTCAGAATATTCATGAAAGGTATAGTATTTTGAATTATTGATCAAAACCTTTAACATTTTACACTTGGTCAAAGAATGTTACTGAACACTTTGTTCACAACTTATTTTTCAGGAATTCCAAAGCATGAAATAGTTTGAAGGACTTCAAATATGTTGACCTCCTAATTGGTTGCAGGTAATACAAGCTAGGTGGTACAAACTACATGGTATCCCAGTATTCTCTTGTTCTGTGTGATCTTCACCTGGCTTTCTGATTACTTAAAAAATTGCAATTTCTCTTTCAGGATATTTTATTACATTTGCACTTTTCAAGACAAATTTGGAGCATGTGGTTTGCAGCTGCTGTACTGTGTTCAGAGTTCTGCAAAGTGAGTACAAAGTACAGAAGGCTGACATACTTCTTGTCTCTTTTCCTTTGTTTCATTCCTTCCTTATTCCTCCACAGGTGAAAATAAACCTATCTAATATTTCAGAGAGGTGGTATAGGAAGATGAAAAGGGCAATTTTAGCTAAAAAGGGTAATTTTGCCTCTGTTTTTTGAAGGTCAAAAGATTCTGACCAGCTACAGTTACATAAAAATGTATCAAGGCAAGAAAAGTGTTTTTTGTAACTCCAATTTTCAAACCACATAGGAGTGAATTTTTAACACAGTGGCAGGTTGATTGTGCCTGGTGTGGGATTCAACTCCAGGTAGCCAAATCTACCTGTGAACTAAGGGATGAGCTCTACCATGTAGCAGACAGAGGTCTAATCAATAAAGGTAATAGAGCCCAGTGAGATCTTTACTGACTGTTTTGTCCTTAGATGCCTACTTTTTGGCTACTTTAATACCTTCCAAACATCATTAATTAAATTAATCGACGAAGCACTCAATGAAGTTGTTCGAGTATGAACATCCAGTAATGCATGAGATGCCAGAGGATGTCCAAAACATCCTCTGGAAGATGGCAGGTAATACACAAATTTGTAGGGCTATTGTACCCTGCTGGAGGAGCAGCTGGAAGCGAAGCAAAATACTCCAAGGCATGGCGGGTGGTGCTGGCCATCTCTGTAGAGCCAGTTTCATTGGGCCCTATGTCTCCACTGGCTAGAAGTTGGCTAAAAGCCTGGACACGTGGCTCACAGGCAGGCACTGAGAGGAAACATGTACATGCCTGCAGTGAGGACACAAACCCTATTGCAGACTTTAAAACTGGTAATTCTGCAATTCTGAAAAATTCATGGCACCTGCCATCTTTTACAAAAGTCCCCAAAGATCTGCAAATCTAGGTGTTTAAGAAGCTGAAAAACACCCAGATTCTAAGTGAAAAGGATAACTAAGCATGGCTCTTACTAAGAGTTCATAGAAGGAAGATTAATTCCCAAGGCACTAATTCCCATAAAATTCTTACAAGGAAGATTAATTCCCAAGGCGCTAATTCCCATAAAGTGGGGAATACTGGGAGAGAGGCTGTCAAAGGTAGACAAGGCCTTTTCAGCAATCTTTTTCTCTGGAACTATAAAAATTTTCTTCACAATTAATGATAAAAATTTCTGATCTCTGTACTAAACAACTGGTATTTCATTATTTCTCTGTTGACTTCACAAGAGCTTCAGGGCTTCCAGAGGTATTGAAATTGAGGCAATGGATGTAAATGCTGAGTACAGATTTAGGAATCTAACTTAGCCCTCATAAATACTAAGTCTTTCTATAGGTGTTACTTCTTATGCATGCTTATTCTGCCATAGTATGCCCATAGTATATGTGTCTGTCTATTTCACAATATTATTAACAATCAAATAAGCCATCTTGTTCATTATTCAGGTAAAGAATTTATTGCTTGAGCATTTAAAGTTCTCTTTTATTATGAACACTAAGTGTTTATGTAACTTGGAATTCAAGTTGCTATGTACAAGAGCATGAAAAATTTATATACAAGTTACTTTCTGACATCAAGAAAATAATTTTTAGCTAATAGAAGCAGAGCATACTAATTTATGTCTTCAGGGGAAAAAAGAGATAAGTTACCCTCTTTGTCACACCAAAAAGCCTCTATACAGAATCCAGACCCTAGAACCTGTCATTCTCTGTGCTGGGAAAAAATGGATCATCATTTAAATGGAGTGATGTAGGATCTATTTTTAGGAAATATTACTTTCCTTTTTTTTTCCTTTTATTCAGTCAAAAATAGAAAAGGTATTCAAATAACTTGGTTGTTTTCTGACAGTGTTACCAGTGTTTTCTGACAGTGGTATCATCATCCACAATAAAATGCTTAAAATCCTTTTGTATAAAAATGTTCATGATTTCTCTAAGATGAGCTGTGTTTTATAAGACATGCAGTAATTTTCTTATATGTCATGATACTTCAGTTCAGTGTACTGTAACCTAATGCTTTCTGTAACAAGTGAAGCACAATGTATTTTCTAGCATGCTAATCTGATTGGCAGTGGTGACACTGACAAGCATTCTAAGCTTCTCATTTTTGTTCCAGATATCACTTTGGATTCCTGCTTGTATCATTTATGAGTTTACGTGCAAAAGAAGGAGAAAAAGTGGAGAAGAATGAAAAACAAAGCCATGGTGGGGAAAGAACATGCCATGGACACCTTTTGCTGTCAAGCATGATCATCCCATGCTGCTAAGGCATTTATCTAAGCCTTATAGACTGGCAGATAGAGTGGTTACACAAAGGGTGTATAGTTTTTTTCATCTTTTGAGAAAAAATGAAGATTCAGTTCAATAAAAAGTATGGAATATTACCAGCTGGGTCTTGTGTTTTTCTAAATGGTCTCATAACACAAAATGAGCAATAAGGAGTGCACACTGTAAACTTTAAATTGAACCATTTTGGAAAGTTAAAATATGTTTCCAGTGTTGAAATTCTGTATCTCAGCCATCAGAGGGATCTGTGTGAGCTCTTTTAGTGGAAACCTCTCTTTTTCTTAAGCAAATCAATTTCATTGTGGCAATTAAAATAAAGATACACTTGCTCTGTTTAGCTGTTGCACACTTACTGGCCAACAAATACTCATTTCTGCCAAAATGTGTAAAATGTGTTGCCAAAATTAAGGGGGGGGGGGGGAGCAAACAAGCGAAAAATCCACACAACAAAGTGCTGCAAGTTGACTGCATTCCCAGAGAGCAGGCATTTCATATTACACAATATCAGCAATGTGCAGCTTTTCATTTTATACTGGATATGGTTCCAGTTGTTTTGAATGCTCCAAGTTATGTTCTAGGTCCTAAGTGTGTATGTATAGCCCTGAAAGGGACTAAAATTGCTGTTGCACTTGTTCTATTCCCTTCCTTATTGCGGAGAAACTGGTTTTACTGATTGTTAGTGTGTTGCTTGACCCCTTTCACACTTAATGAAGTCCTGAGGGACCAAATATTCTACAGCAAACTGGCAAAATGTCATAGATGGTCCTTGCTAAGGCATGGAGAAGGTTCATCAGATGACCAGTTGTGTTGCAGAGTGGGGATACATTGCTTTAGAAATACTTTCATTCAAAGGCCATTGCTCTTGTATTGTTATTCTCTATTGTTCTTGAAGTACTTGCTCCCTACAAGGCGAAGCTGATTTCTCCGAATGCGCTACTTTTGAAATTGTCATTTATACTGAAAACTCTTTGTCATCATCTTTACATTTCTTTGTAGGGCCTGCACTAGACAACGCATGCTGAGCGGATCATTTGAGGGGCAGCCAGCAAAGGAAAGGTCAATATTGAGTGTCCAGCATCATATACGACAAGAACGCAGGTAAAAATGGACAGAAGGGATGGTTTTAAAATATTCTTAAAATAAAGGTGAAAAAAGGAGTTAAATTTGAGCAATCCCTAACATGTGAAAAGCCAAAACCACTTACTTGTACGAAGAACTGAATTCATTCTTCACTGTAACCGTAATGAAATTCATTGTACTGTATAAATGGAAAAAAATGCCTTTTTATTTCAAATGTCATTTCCTTTGCAGACTACAAAGCTATCAATTTAAAGATCAGAAGGACAGAAATTGGCTTATGTTAGACTCAATTGAAAACAATTGAAAAGCATATAAGCTTCTGATGTTAGCAAGAGAAAAATGATAAGAATTTTAGATATCGGGTGGCTGGAAAGAAGCGCTTTGTAGTGGTCATCTTATAAAGGTCAAAATTTCATGTTGAGATGTATTGTTAAATTCATTATGATTGTTTCAGGTCACTGAGACATGGTTCGAACAGCCAGCGAATCAGCAGAGGAAAATCTCTTGAAACTTTGACTCAAGATGTAAGTCCTCATAGAAATGCTGGTTTCAGTTTGAGAATATAAGAAATTAGAATATATACTATCAAATAAATGCTTGTGTAAGACTAACTCTATTTATGAAGTTGCTTGCAATTTGTCTTTTGAAATCTTGAGAGGAATTCATATGGCAGATGCTGTAACTGCATTAGAATTATCCTCAGAATAATTGACATGGTTATTTCACTGATTGACTCATGGTTTTGGAACGTTTGCTGAGATAGGTTCACTGAATCTGTAGACAGTGCATTAGGAACACAACAATTGCTACCCGGGACACCTTAAAAGCATTACTCTGGAATTATACAAACCGCTCATGCTGGCAAAACAGCACTTCAAAATTTCTCATGAAAGTTTAACAATATTTTCCAAGTAGCAGAACTGTCAGACAAAGGGACCTAAGACTAAAAGGGAGAATAGTAATCATGGATTTCACTGTGGTGTAATTTCATGCAGTTAAGTGTGTTTTCATTTCTGCTAATTCATACAATGTTTTGTGGATCTCTGTGGCAATGAAATTTCAAGATGCAATATTAGTCAGCCCATTTCCAAACTATCTCAGTCTATGAAGGTAACTAAAGCAGATGTGGCTTTGCTAGTATCTAACAGCAAGGATAACACCCAGCATTACCGCACAGGAGTGCTTCAAAGACTTATATAAATCAGAATAGTAATGCTGATTGCTCCCTCCACTGCCTCCTCTCAGACAACATCCTGCCTCCCCCCTTCCCTCCCTCCCTCCCTCCCTCCCTCCCTCCCTCCCTCCCTCCCTCCCTCCCTCCCCATCATTCCTGCATTCAGCAGTCACTACCTGTATGATCTGTGTGCCTTGCAGCCTGGCAGCCATGCAGCTGGCTTGAGAAGCTGAAAGGGTGTCTAAAGCCTTTTATTTCCCAGCCTTTGCCCTTAGTAACTTTGATTGTATTCATTCCAGTTCAGAGAGGTTGTCTGGTCTTACAGGACCTCTGTTTTTAAAGTTAAAAGTTAGATTGGATGGAGCCTCAAGCATGAAATTAGAATTGAAATTAGCCTTGATGAAAATAAGGAGCCATGTACTGCAGATAGAAAATACTGTGCAATATGCTTGACTGAGTTGATGTGCAGTACATTTGGAAATAAAGATCTTTCATTTGAATATTTCTATGTGAAATACCATATCTTGCTTTCATCTGAAACATTAAAAAACAACAACCCTTAGACCTCAATTAAAAGGAATCATTTTGCTTCTAGCACTCCAACACCGTGAGATATAGAAATGCACAGAGAGAAGACAGTGAGATAAAGATGATCCAAGAAAAAAAGGAACAAGCTGAAATGAAAAGGTATTTAAAAATCAAAAGCCTGAGTGCACATTTTCTGTGTTAACTATTCTCTGTATGAAGTTAAAAGTATTAAGACTCAACGTGAAAAAAAGAACAAAGTGTAAGGGATATTTTTGCCAGGGATAATGTGTAACACTTAGTAATGTACGTTTTTTCAAAAGGAAAGTCCAGGAGGAGGAGCTGCGAGAGAATCATCCATATTTTGATAAACCCCTTTTCATAGTTGGCCGTGAGCACAGATTCAGGAACTTCTGCCGAGTGGTGGTACGGGCTCGCTTTAATGCGTAAGTTCATTTCATAGCAACGTTGGTTCCAACAGGTGCTTACCTCCATGTCCTCAGAAATCAAGCTCTAATTTTCCTTTTACAAGGAAAACTGCACATAGTGTGGTCAACCACACATGCTGGCAGCCAGCTTTCTGTAGTGTAGTCTTGCTGCTGGAGGAAAGGAAGCAATAAAATGCTGTGTTAGGGCAGATGTGTTTGAGCAGTCTGTGACACTGAGATGGACAAAACTGTGGTGAAACTGCAGGCATGAGCTAAGAGGAAAGGCTAGTCTTTCCCACTTTTGGATGTTTGGGAATCAGCTTGCTATTCCCTTCTTATTCCTCATCATAAGGCAAGAAGTTGTTATACACCAATAGTTACTCATAGAACAGAAAAAGGTGAAGAGAAATTAATTGCACCCATGCTCACTCAAATACCCTGTAGCCCATAATAAGGGACTCAGAATGGGCTAGGGAGGTGTTTAGCAGTGAGAGATAGAAGGTGAAAAGCTGAAAACAAATGAAAACCAGGGCACTCAGCAATTAAGCTGTAGGTATATGTGAGTGTGGCAAACAGAGATCCGTGTGCAAGCAGCTTTCTATAAAATCATCTCTTCTTTTAAACCTCTGTCTCTTGCTGGCACCCTGATTTTAAAGGGTTAATGCATGTCCTTGCATAGAGCAGTGCAAGACTCAAGACAGGTTAAGGCCATGAACTTGGCACTTAGATGGACTGGTTTCAGCAGCTGCTTTACCATTGATTTTCTCTGTGCCCCTCAACAACTTACTTCTAGTTAGCATGACAGGACAGTTAGATACTCAGTTTTAACAAATGCTATACTTAAGTTTCTGCCACCTTTGTAGAGACATGTCCTTGAGCTAGTCCCCACTTTTCTATGCAACTGCTAACTTGATTGTAGTGCACTGGTCCATGAAGCAGTTTCAAATTAAAACAGAAAAACAAAACACACAGTCAATCAAATACACTTAGCAAGTACTTGTCAGGGCCTCTTAGCATTGTTGAGTGCCCAGCGGTAACAGGATATTTATGTTAAAACAGTTTAAATAAAATGTTTGCATTTATATGAATAAACTGATTTTCTTAAACAGTCTTCTTTTTTTCATTTACTTAAATCCTCCCTGCTTTATTTGTTGTGCCATCTAGCTTACCAAGTAAGATGTTCTAGGTGTCTTTTTCAAACTGATAGGATACATATTTTCTTCTAATAAAAAAAGGCTGAGGAATGCTGCTATGTACAATGTAGGGAGAGGCATGAGTTTAAGAAGCAAAAGTCAGTGATTTCAGTGGGAAGGCACATAATGAAGTGTGTTCTGTATGCTTACTGGTGTAAGTGGATGAACCTGGCCTGTGGAAGATGTCTCTTGTTTTCCTTGTATGTCTTGTGCATTCCTGTAATTCATAATCATGAAATCTCTCTGGTGGTAATTCCTCAAGTCTGTTCAGTCCATTTTTCACTTTAAGCTCAGCAAGGAAGTAATGGCAATTTCACATCCCAATGGCTAGAGCCCTCCAATGAAATATAGGATATGTCAGTGCAGATCCTGTCTTGGCATGATTTCCTACGGGAGTTGGAAGATAAGTTAAAGTGCCTATAACCAGTGGGTCAGGGGAGGCTTCTTGGAAAGTGTTCTTGTAGTTTCTCCCTCACCACTCATTCCGTTTCGGATAAAATTGATAAATAATTGCTGCAGCAGGAACTTAATTCATGTCACCTAGATATGTGCGTATTACTTAGAGAGTAGTTCTCACTCTTTGCCTAATGGGTGTTTGGATATGGCAGGTGGAGCACAGCAATTACATGGGAAAATTCAGATACAGAGAATCTAAAACTATTAATCAGAAAAAGATTAAAGAAGTAATGAAAGACATAGAGTTTGTGGATGGATTTGTGTGTATGGGTGGCTGGGTGTGTGTGTTAACTGAGGGTATCATATGATCACAGAATCATAGAGTGGTTTGAGCTGCAAGGGGCCTTAAGGATCATCTAGTTCCAACCTCTCTGCCTTGGACAGGGACACCTTTTACTAGGCCAGGTTGCTCAGAGCCTCTTCCAGCCATGGTCCAAGAAGTTTTGAAGTAATTGTACAGAGCATTTTGGTACCTTAAATTCAGTAGCAGGTTATCCCCCTTATTCCCAAGAAAATTACAAGATTAAGTCCTTGTTTACAAAATCAAGACCCAAAAAAACTGTCAGTTCAAAGAATCTTAGAGGAGTTACGGGTATGCAATGAGTTAAACTGATCCTAGCTGTGTTGATAATATGACTGAAATTGCATAGAATTAAATGAAACTTATACAGACATTTAAAATAAAGACAGCATAAAATGGAGCCTTGATTTTGGACAGAAATTACTTTGAGTTGATGGATGCATGGTATAATTATAATGCTGACTAAAATAAAATGTAAATGACTGTATTCTTTCTTCTTTTTATAGTTCTAAAACAGATCCTGTTACTGGAGCTGTGAAAAATACCAAATATCATCAGCTTTAGTAAGCACTGCAAAAGTAACTTTGCTTGGTCTCATAAGCCTGCAATATAAGTGTGTGTGCACACATGCATGGATGTGTGTAAATGTGCATGCACATGTGTATGTCTTGGTTTTTTGTGAGGTTTTTTTTTTCCCAAAAAAGGCTTTTCTTACCATGGAGTTGTTCAGGGAGAAGAATGGACAGAAAGAGAATTTTTTAATCAGACTTTTCTTCTTCACTTGCATGTAACTTCTCTAGTTTTACTATGCATTTCTGAAATGCTGAAATCTTTGACATTTCTCACATCAATTTATTTTTGATAGGAAAGCACTTAACTGTAGTGTAGGCACAAAGCAAATCCACAGAGCTAAGGGCAGTTCTCTAATGGCATTTCCTTGTGTGTCGTTCACAGTGACTTGCTGGGTTTGGTTACTTACCTGGACTGGGTCATGATCATTGTTACGATCTGTTCCTGCATTTCCATGATGTTTGAATCCCCTTTTAGAAGAGTTATGCATGCTCCAACACTCCAGGTACTGCCACTGAATCATTTTACAGTTATTGAACCACAGTCACCTTGCTTTTTTCCACTGCCCATTCCTAATTTATGGTTGTTCTCTGCTTTTTTTTTCAGATTGCTGAATATGTTTTTGTAATATTCATGAGCATTGAGCTTAATCTGAAGATTATGGCAGATGGCTTGTTCTTTACACCAACAGCTGTCATTAGGGACTTTGGAGGAGTTATGGACATATTTATATATCTTGTAAGTTTTTATATTTATGGAAGGTTTTTGTGGCATTTTTAATTCTGATATATTTGGTTATAGAAATTTTTTGTAGTGTGAAAAAGTTTGGCTCTGTACCCTGATGCAAATCCAGTTGTGATGCATGGATGTGATAAACACCTGACCATTTAGTGTAGGATCACTGTATTGTCCCTTTTAATTCTTTATTTATTGATATGTTTAAAGTATCAGATCTGATTTTTCTTCAGAGTAAACTGGAGAACTCTGACCTTGTTTCAGCATTTTTATGCAGGAGAATGTTAATTTTACCTGTTTCATAGATATTAATTGCTTCTTCCCCTCTCAACAGTATTCCTGTTTTATTGAAGGTGTTTCAAAAGCCTTTACCATTTGAAAGAGGGCACATCTTTGTTGCTGGTGTTGCTATAGAAGAAAGCAAAGAAACCTATATCCCGTATCTATCAGAAGTGGTTCTCAGGGAAAAACGTTTCTCAACAGTTCTCAAATTTTTGGGGGGAAATCTCTTGCATTCCATTAAAATACAAGAGGAAGCTGTCCATTTCCTCTTCACACATGACAGTAAACACCACATCATGTCAAAACCAGTGCTCAGTATAATAGAGTATGAAATATTTTCTAACTGAAGAAATTACTGAGAAAAATGGCTTTGATGGATTTAGACTAAATCTTTCAGAGATTAATCCACCAGGCAGATGTGCTGCATAAAATTTGTCATGATCAATTTGTATCAAAGATTCTTTTGTTAGCACAAATAAAAATATGCATTCTTGTACAAACTCCTACTCTAGTATGCATAATTCCTATGTGCTTTGGTTTCTTGAAATCTCTCTGAATCCCTCTGCTTGTCTGAAGGAAAGATTTTGGTGGTGTAGTTCAGATATTCTAGATGTGGCTTTGTCAATCTTAAAAGACTGTGAAATAAAGTCAGGACTGTCAAGGCTGTTTGTTTTGGTGGGGTGGCTGTCTTTTATCACTTTTTTTTAACAAATTATATCAAGCTTTAAATAATTGGTGATATCATCTTGATCCTCAAGTCTTTGTGCACTTACTTCTTTGTAATACTCTCACCTCTGTCCCGCTATGATAACACTGGCTTTTAAAAAATAAGAAGCACTTAAGAGATGTTAAATTAATAAACATTTGTCAGTGATTGTTCAGGTTACGTGACACAACTATGCTGTTTGAAAACACTTCCAGAAACATATCATTCGTGTAGTGAAACCACGTGGTGACAAAACCACTTATGCCTGTAACAAAGTGGTAGGAAAAACTGTCAGGAAAGCTGCTAACAGACTTTCCAGGTGAGGATTTCTCAGTTCCAGGATAGAATCTCTGAAATTTCAAGGAGGGAGAGAAATAATGCTGCCTGCTCCAAGAATATAGTTTGTGTCCCTGTTTTGAATCAGCCAAATTGATTTCTTCTTTTGGAACTATTCCATCTAATTAAGCAAATGAAATCAATTGTGAGTCAAAGGGGGAGACAACAACAAAACTGATGGCCATTATTTAGAACAATAAGCTAGGACATACAAGATCTAAGCCCTTTTTCTAAATTAGATGCTCTTTTGCCTTATTCTTTCCTTTAATTTTAAGGGAGAGAAGTGTTCATTGACCTTCTGTGCTGTGTCTATGCCAAGTAAGACATTGTAAGCCTGACCCTTCTTTGCCTCTTCCTGTTCCTGCCACCTCCAGGTGAGTTTGATATTCCTGTGCTGGATGCCTCAGAACGTCCCTGCCAAATCTGGAGCTCAGCTCTTAATGGTGCTCCGCTGCCTGCGACCTCTTCGGATTTTCAAACTGGTCCCTCAGATGAGGAAAGTGGTCCGAGAGCTGTTTAGTGGCTTTAAGGAAATATTTTTGGTATGTGCCAATTATTTTTTTTCTTGTGCAAATACATGAAGGAGTAGTAAGATAACATTTTGATATAAAAGCCATGTTTTCTATTCTTTTCACCATTGTTGTCTGTTTATTTTTTATTGTGGTATCACTGCAGATGACCACACAGCAGGCTAAAAATTAGAATATAAGTAACTCATACGTAGTAAAGCTGTTGTAATAATTCTTTTTGAAATTATGTTACTTGTTTAGCATACTTTTACTCATAATTACATAGGAGGACTACTAAAAATAAATCTACCCCTTTTTCACAGTTCTGGTTGGTAAAGGAAGAGGAGAAGTAGTGAAAGGCAGCTCTGCAAGAACAAAAGTAAACCTGGTTTCTGAGCTGCAGGTCTCTACCATCAAGCTTTTTGAGAGGCAGCCAAAAACAATACTGCTGTTCATCACAGATCTGGATCCTATTCTTATGTCATTGTAGTTATTATTAGGATCATGGCCATGCTTATAATAATAAGAAAAACAATGGAGTCTGTGATTGCTTGATCAGACATAATCTGTTGTCTTGGGACCCTTATGTGATATTGGTCAGCAATATAAGCAACAGCCATTTTATTCTTTAACAGAAGGCTTTATTAGGTCAGGTTGTTATAAAACATTAAGCTACAAAATATTTGCAGAGAGTAATAAAGCAAGAACAAAAAGTATGAAGCTAGTTGACATTTCATAAATACTGTATTCTATTAAAGATATTTACATCTTAATTTGCTCATGCTTATCTTTATTGGAGCTATCCTGGAATTAAATATCTGACAATGGCTTAATCAGATTAATTAGCCTGAATCAGCAAAACAGAAGCAGCACATATGCAAGTACTCAAGCAATTTCTTCAAAGTGAGTGGCAATTCTTACACATACAGAGTTTAGCAAGGTGGTACACTGAGCGCGACAGAGCCTTTATCCTTATCTGCAATTCTTAGATCCTGTGTTAAAAATAAGACTAAGATAACACTGGTCCTGGTTATCTGGACCAGAACCTAAAGAAACGTGTCTGTCATAAAAGCCGTATCTCCAGGTTTATACCACAAAACAATCTTCCCTGCAGTTCACCAGGGGATCTGACCCCCTTCTCAAGTCTGCAGAAGAAGAACTTGACAAGTCCAACTTCATCTTTACAGGTTTCTATTCTTTTGCTGACGTTAATGCTTGTTTTCGCAAGCTTTGGAGTGCAGCTATTTGCTGGGAAACTGGCTAAATGCAATGACCCTCACATCATCTCTAGGGTAAGAACTGCTTTTCTGCTTCAGAATAATGGTATGTTGTGCCATTTTTGCCTGCTGGAGAAAGCAAGAAGGGCAATCAGAGCTATCATCTGAGAAACAGATCTTGGGCATTTTCTTGTTCAGAGGCAAGATGATGGAGAGAAAGGTGATTAAGGGGTCAGCAAATGAGGGTAAGGATGAGTTTCCATATAAAAAGTAAAGCAGGTCCAAATATTGGGGACTGTCTAAAAAAAAAAAGTTGTCAAATGAATGCCATGTTACCTGCAAAGGACTCATGGAGGTTTTTTTAATCATGGAAAATAACACCTTTGCATTCCAAACAACTGAAAAACAGGTTAGACTGCTAGAGGTCCAAATCACTGGGGATGCCATGTGGGTTAGATGGAGAAAGTTTTCTGTGTTTCTTACTCCGTTTGGAGAAATACCATCTTGATCTAAAGAGACCAGTGGTCTTTAGGAAAGAGGTGAAAAGCTACATAGCCTTGCAAATTGAAAAGCACTGTTAGTCCTGAAGGAAAAGGGTATATAGAACACTTACTAAGATGAATTTTTTATTTGGGTAAAGGTCCATGACCATTAATCGCAGGCTTAAAAATAACCCTTCATTTCTGTGTATATTGCTTTCCCATCATGGCAAATGTGCTGTTTATGCTGGCATGTTGGCATCTCTCACAGGCTTCTGTTTAATCTCAGGCTGTGTTTTATTTCATTATAGGAAGATTGTCATGGCATCTTCAGAATAAATGTAAGTGTTTCCAAAAATCTCAATTTAAAATTAAGACCTGGAGAGAAAAAGCCTGGATTTTGGGTGCCCCGAGTCTGGTGAGTTGCTACACTTTGGCCTGTGTTTCTTCAAAAATGCAACTGTTGGTGTAGAAAAAATGGCTCAAATGTGATGACGTTAAATTACTGGTGGAGGGGTTTTATTGTAATTCAAATGATACTTAGAGTAAAAATTCTGGCATATTTAGTAAAAAGCCAGATATATGAAGTTTTCCACACTTAACCTCCACTTCATAAACCAGAAAGGAAGGAAAAAACCTTCTAGGTACTGAACCTATATAGGAATTAGATTTGATTTGGGTATTATTACAGTGGGAGTTATTTTCTTGAAAAGTATCATCACTTTGTTATTCTTTAGTACTCTTATGAAGGCAACCTGAGAGCCATAAAGCAACAATAGAACCTAAAAATAAATAGGAAAAGATAGGAAGGAAGAGAAATTGAAATCAACCTGCCTACAGCTACCCATAAAAACAAATTATTATATCATGTCTAAAAGCAGTCTTTCTCTTCTCTGGTCATCAACCATGCCAGCTAGCAGTTTCTCTCTTTTTCCAGTGCAAGGAATCCTTGTGGTCTATCTGGTGTAGAAGTGCAGAAAAACTTTTTTAAAAGCTAATGTATGTTTTTTATTAGTATTCTATAAAGTCCATTTAATATTTCCCAACACCTGAATGGGCAAAACTCACTCTTTTTAATTGGTTTTCTTTTTCACTTGGTTGGCGTTTTGCAAAATCAGCTAATCAGCCACAATTATTTTAATTGGCCATGTGTGTGGATAAAGAATGTACCAGCAGTGGTAGATTCGGAGCCACCCTACACTAATGAAATAGTACGCTGAGATTTGAACACTCAGTGAAACTCTGACATCTGCAGAAGTCTTTGTTTCTGTATGCTTCAGAGAAATTCTTCTTCAAGTAAGCAAATTGAATCCTGTTCAGCTTGATCCAGAAATAAGCAAAAACTGTCTTAATCAGCATAACTGCAAGCTTTGGGGAATGTTTTGTTATTGCAGAAAAATGTTTTACCACAAAGACATTTATACCACCTGTTGGCTGTCAGGCCAGATTTTCAAGAGCCAGATGTCAGTATAAGGACTGCATTAAAAAGAACTATCTACATCTGAAGCTCTCTTTTCACTGAATGGATAGATTCAAGAAGCACCAAATATTAATAAGTCTTCTGGAATACAACTATTTACCTTATAAAGTGTTGAAAAGTCATTGGGCTCTTTGGATTATCTGCCTTGGATTGTAGAGACAGAGCAACGTGCTGCCCTAGCCCAAGGAGAATACATTTAATGTTCAGCTGGAAAAATTCTCTTGAATCTCAAGTCATAGAAGAAGTCAGAGCACATGTGTAGGAAAGCTGAGAATATGTGATGTCCTCTCAGTAAGTTTTGCTTTATGCTATCAATTCCTCATGGTAATGAAACAGGACATTTTCTCAACAATCTTCCTGACCATGACCATGGGTTAGGGAATTATTTCCTGCAGGTAAATTTATTTTAGAATCTGGCCAATACCATCAGATCATTTTTTTTCCATGAATGATGTATTTTTCGTATTGCATTGGCAAAAGCTTTAAAATGCAGTAACATGGAGTTATAGAATGGTTTGGGTTGGAAGGAATTTCAAAGATTTTCTAGTTTCAATCCCCCCTGCCATAAGCAGGGACACCTCACACTACACCAGGTTGCTCAAAGCCCCATCCAGCCTGGCCTTGAACGTGTTATAAGCTTTATTGCTGTGAGTCAGATTCTGAGTAAGAAAATAAAACATACATAGGGATCTAATAAATTAGGTTTACATATTTATTGCTGTTGCCATTGTTTTCTTATTCCTGATATGGAACTTTGATATGTTTCAGAGGCTTTCACCCCAACTTTGCAAGGTATTTTAGTGTTACACTAAAAAGAATCAAAGTAACAAATAGAACAACTTTACTGCTGGTTACACCTATTTGTGTACTGCATTTCAGGGCAAATCCTCGGAATTTCAATTTTGACAATGTGGGCAATGCGATGCTGGCACTATTCGAAGTTCTGTCATTAAAAGGCTGGGTGGAAGTCAGAGATGTTATTATTCATCGTGTTGGGCCGGTAAGGAAACACATCAGATTCTTTGCATTCTACAACAAATAACTATGGAGTTTTTTTAACTATTAATCTTATTTTTGTCTATTCAGATCCATGGAATCTACATCCATGTTTTTGTATTCCTTGGCTGCATGATTGGACTGACCCTTTTTGTTGGAGTTGTCATCGCTAATTTTAATGAAAACAAGGTACTAAGTGACGTGGTTTATTCTGAGTGAGAAGGTTTTTTGTGTAGAATTGGCTCTTTGAGAATCCTGAAACTGATATTACACTGTCTATGTTACCTGGTAATGCTACCTTCAGTAGTGGCTTACCAATCTTACATTTTTCAATACACCTGATCCATACTTGCTAGAAAGTTGAAGCCTGTGATGACAGCAACCATCACACACTCCATCAAAGCTGTTAGAATTTATTTCTAGTGCAACTGTGCTGCTAGATGGAGATTGAACATAAAGCACTGTGTATTTACAGATGCTGCTTAGTTTGATGTAGCCATACATGTGGTGGCAGATAAAAAGATGTGTTATGCTTGCCTATGTTGAAACTGAGGGGTCTCTTTAGAGTCCTGCCGTTGCAGTATTTCAGATCCAAAGTAAAACTGTGTGTTTTTTTCTTTACAAACCACAGAGTACATTGTAAAATGATTGTCCATCACTCAAATAAAAAGGTATCTAGTGTTCTAGGCAAGTTCACTTGGGCTTTTTGGATTACCCTGAAAAGTAGAAAAACCTGCCCTCAGGAGAATTGTTTCAAAGCAGCTCAAGTCTACACTTGTTAAAAGGTAGAATCCTCTGGATGGGTCTGCTGCACACACTGCACAACCTTAAATCTGAGGGATTTTTCTGAGCCTCTTGTGGTGCCTCTGAGGCATCGAGACAAAATTATTTTCATCGTTCAGTTCAAAGTCACAAAAATAATGAGATATGATTTTTACCCCTCATGGCTCTGAAAGGAAAGGATGATTACATGCTATGGGGCATGGAGATGTGCAACAGCCCAGTGAGCTTGTGCTGGAGCTGGGTGCTGGCTGTGGCCCTGACCCAAGCCCAGTAGCAAACACAACCCTTGAGTTTGTCCATCAGGGAAACCTCTTGACTCCTTCCGGAAGGGAGTCAAGCAGCACGTTACTGTGCATTAATGTGGGCAAGCAAGGCATCGTGAAGTGGGGCCAAGCAG
Source organism: Chamaea fasciata (assembly GCF_029207755.1). NCBI lineage: Eukaryota > Metazoa > Chordata > Aves > Passeriformes > Sylviidae > Chamaea > Chamaea fasciata. The sequence continues at coordinate 77,752,037 of NW_027094087.1, read as the reverse complement.
ATTGTGAGCAAAATAAATAGCCTAAAATCTCTTCTATTCTGAAGGTATTTTATTGTTTGCATAACGTCAGTGTAATTTTGGTAAGATGAAGTGCAGTCATTCCAGTTAAAATATATCTGTTCTAGAGAACAAGGCGCAATGTACTAATAATTTCTTTTCTTATTCACTGAATTTTGGCTGTGAATTAACAAAGCTGAAATTTCTATAGTATGAGAACTCCACTAGATTTTTATAGATGATTTTTTCACTTTTTGTTCAGCTGTGCAATATTACTTTTCCTTCAAATTTTCAAATACAGAAAGCTTTATGCTTTTTGTCCTTGCTGGCTAGTAACAGTTCCCTGTAAATTACACTGAGCAGGCACATTCAGGCAATATTTCTATAGAATTCACATCATACTTAAAGTATAAATCTTTTATTTCTTCTGGTTCAGCTTCTTCAGTTGTTTCTTAGTAACCTGTGGTGGCATGTAGTGTTTGTTTTTCTTTCTTTTTTCTTGACTACTTATTACTTTTTATATATTTACTATAGAGAAAAGAAAATGTTTTCAGATTTGAGCTGAAAATGTTAATTAAGTAGGCAAGAGTTTCAGCCCAGTTAATATTCAAGTAGACTGAAGAAATGTCCAGAAACGAAAAAAAAAAAAAAATGCAGAGAGATGGCTGGCAATTAGCCCAGAAAGGAGAGAGCAAAACAATCCACAGTGTAAGGTTCAGTCACATTTTCTTAAAACTAGTTACTTGACCAATGTATTAGTGTTTAAAGTAGATATTTTCTACAGAAAGTTCATGGCTGATATATAGTTAGAACTATTACAGGAGTTGTTGATGAGGATCAGAGTTGGACAATTACTGAACAAACTATTTTACATATAAAAAGAAAAAAAATGTGATCATTTCAAATATGCTATAGTTTTTTTTATGAGTTGTTGGAACTGCAAATGTGGGAAGGTTGGACTGGGAAGTACCACAGCAAACTCTGGCCTCTGTCCTTGGTTGTCCCAGTGACAGGGCAATAGCCCAAATTACCCCAACCCCATTTCAATCCCCAGCTATCACTTGTCACAGCTTTCAAGTGCCAGGAGTTCAGACAGCAGTGAAGATGTGAACGACTGAAATATTAGCTGGCACTTTGAGCTGAAGTCCAACAGCAAGCACAGCTCCTCCAGCCCTAGACCAGCTCACAGTGCTCTGCTCTGAGGTTCCTTTATGATGTTCCAGCTTGTGGAACTGGCAGTTTCTGAGCAACAGAGCAATTTGGCACCACTAGATTTTACATAAGTCCACTTTTTTGCCACCTTTTGTCTTGTTTGCAGTGAAGGCTCTCCAAGAATATAAACCAGATATGCTCCTTGGTATGAATGTGTTGCCTTTTAATATAAGTGTTTCTAAATGGTGGCGTTTGGGTCTGACAGGAGTAGTCAGCATCTTTACATCTGTCACTTTGTCCACATTGTGTTGGAAGGCACCTCTTCCCAGGGTACCATCTAGGGACACAGCTCCATACAGAGATTTTGTTCATTAGGAGGGAGAAATCCTTACTTTATCAGTTGCACAGTCAGCCATAGTTCCAGCATCTACACAAGCCAATACCCAGGTAAGGGCAAAGATCATGCCAACCCTCATCCAGCTGAGTGCAGCTCCTTTCTGACAGGGACAGGACCCAAGTGTCTGGGAGACAGACTTTTGACATTTACCTTGAAAATGTCTCTTTGTTTTTGTAACTCTAGAAGCCTTCTGTGAGATTTTACAGTTCTCTAAAGTGATAAGGAACTCACTTTGTTTTTAAGGTCATTTTAGATAGTGTTGAATTCTGGTTTAAGTTTGCTATGTTATGTGAACATTTATCCATATTACCAGCTACCAGCATCCACCCTAAAGGTGTGTCTTCATGTCTCTTCGTGCTTCCTCTGTGGAGAGCTCTTGTAGATTCATAGCATACTATTATTTTATTTCAATTACACCCCAAGCAGAAGAGCTGTGGAGAGCAGCAGTGGTCTCCGGGAGGGCTCCTTCCCTGAAGAAATTAGTGGCAGTAGCGAGCCACAAAATTTTCTGCTGCAAAGTCCAGACAAAATCCACCACTCTGCTTCCTGGCAAATGATGTTCAGTCAGATGGAAGACCTCCTGCAGTGTTTTATTGCCCACACTGGGCTGCTGCTACAAAGAGCAGCAACTGTGCCTGCTGAGCTGAGTCCCAGAAACTCACAGCTAATGTGTCCAGAAATCCTCTTGAGTAACAGCTGATACTTCAGACTCTTTTCCCCAAGCAGTGTGTTATTTAAGGGAAGTTGTGTATGTAACTTTATTTCAGGCACCAAAGAGAATGTTGTTTTCATGTTGCAGTGCTGTTAAATGACAAAAGCTTTATATGCTTCTCTTTGTTTATTAAGGGGACAGCTTTACTGACTGTAGATCAGAGACGTTGGGAAGATCTGAAAAGCAGACTGAAGATAGCACAACCTCTTCATCTCCCACCTCGCCCGGGTATCAAAGATATTTTGATTTTATTCATGTTGAGCCCTAGTGTTCATAATTCCCCAGGAGTCTGTGATTCAAATTAAAACTGTAATCGTGAGGCCACTAGGAGGTTGTGCATAAGTTAATGTGGAAATGGGCTCCAACTACAGATCTCTCCATAAGGCTATTAAAATCGACCCAAAAAAGGTTGTACTTCGATGGTTTTGGGATAAGCCTTAATGAAAAATGGATTTCTAAATGAAAAATATTTAGAATATTGCAGTTGGCTGTAATGATATGAATGGAATGTATTAACCTGACAACAGTTGAATGATGCACTTGCCCTAAAAGTACCAAAGCTTTCATGCAACACTGGTGTTCAGTATTTGAAATTATATGTTCAGAAGCTCCATTTGATATGGAAAATTGTGGCAGAAAATTAGAAATGTATTTTGAAAATGGGAAAGGATTATTTTGCCTCTAATGAACATGGAAAATATGTCAAGAAATAGGGTGGAAATGTTATTGTGTATTTTAAACTCTCCTCCTCAAACTCCTTTTTCAGATAACGATGGCTTTAGAGCGAAGATGTATGATATAACTCAGCATCCATTTTTTAAGAGAACTATTGCTGTACTTGTTCTGGCCCAGTCTGTGTTGTTATCAGTTAAGGTAATTGTGTTTCTTTTAAGCATTTTATTACAGTAGTACAGCATGTGTTTGCACATTTCCTAACACCAATTAATGATCAATTGAGCCATTAGTGTGATGAATGCAAGGAAACATGATTTCTAGATACAGCAGTCTTAGTTGGCAGAGATCACTGTAGATTAATTGTAATTTGTGGAGCTCAGTCAGTTTCTGCCTTTTTGTAGTCTGGTCCACTATTTTTAATTTCTAGTTAAGATGTAAATCAGAGAGAGAAGAGCACACCAAGATGACATTCCTGTCTGGGTATATTTTCAAGTGAAATTTATTCATTAACAAAACCCTCAAGAAAAGTTAAGGCAGTGAGGAGGCATTTATTTTGTTTAAGCACTTTTCTTCTATGAATGGATTATGCTTGCTTTTCAGTGGGATGCTGCAGATCCAGTGACTGTGCCTTTAGCAACAATGTCTGTTGTTTTCACCTTCATTTTTGTCCTTGAGGTAATGTATTTTATGACTTCTTGAGATTAAGACTTGTATGTATATATTTAATTTTGTCTTTAGGGATGCTTCTCCTTCTTCACTAGGGTGTTTATTTCTGAATGTGTACATTCAGGGTTCTCCATGTCACTTGTCTTTAAACATGTGTTGTAAGAAGAAAATTTTAGTGTGTTGTGGTCATACTTCTCTACAACACTGAGCTTTGTGTCTTTTATATATACTCAAGCCTGAGTATTTAAGTGTGCTTTGGTGAACCCAGTGAACTCTTTTCTTGCAGAACATCTCATATTACATTCCCTCCATACAACAAAAGGTCTGTGTTGTCTCACAGAAGTTCTGCTTCATCCATTTGTGTTTTGCCTCATGCGTTAATCCCCACTGTTCTGTAACTGTGACAAAATCAAACCTCTCTCAGCTTTGTTTTGGTTTAAATATCATATTTCATTTTTATATCTTTTAATAAGCTACACCCCGGCTCCAGTATTGTCTTTTTCTGCACAAGTCTGGCTCCAGTGTGGTAGCAGTTCTCTATTTCTGATATTATTATTAAAAACTCTGCAAGGTGTATGTAGTAGTTTGAAGGCAAAACAAATGAGAGGCTCCAAGTCAGAGATACAATTTAATAGGAAAAAAAAGAAAAAAAGGAAAGAAAGTAAAATAAAATCGATGCAATAATACAAAAGACCGCTGACAGAGTCAGAATACAACCTGAGCGTAGTGATGGAAGCAGTTCAGATGAGGTGGTCTTCTTGAAGCAGTGATCTTGTAGAAAGGTCTGGTAGCTCGGGTCCTCTGGGAATTCAGTGGGTAAGCGCTCTTCTGGTGTTCAGAGTCTCAGCTTATATCTAGGCTGAAATGCTTGGTTTCTCCCTCTGGGCGGAGCATCCCACAATGGGATGGTGAGTCATGTGATAAGGCCTGATGGGCCCATTAACAGGAGGTAGTCCAGGAGGGGGTTATCTGTGAGCTGTGTAGCAAAGGTGCTGATGGGCCCATTAACAGAAGATAAGCCAGAGTGGAGGAGGCAGGGAGCACTGCCTCACCTGGTTTCAACAGTTCATGAAGATGGTGATAGAATATACTTCAACCCAGGACATTATCCACCCCTTATTCTATTACCATCTACATCATCCTAAATCAATACCTTCCTACACACACACACATATATATATATAATGAAATCCTACACACAGTTCTCACTTAAAATAAGGTCTCCTTGTGGTACACAGTGGGTGTCCCCATCCTTTTGCATCACCCACCAAGTGTAACCAGGTCCTTGTGCAAAGACAACCCCACGGATGGGTTTGCCCTTGCCTGAGGTGGGATTAATCTAAACAGTCTTTCCTAACATACCTCTCATGTGTACCACAGGGACCCTATCTTTATCCACTGTATGCAAGGATTCAGACTGGGCAGGACCAGCTCGATTGATGGACCCTCGGGTATTGACCATCCAGGTGGCCTTCGCTAAGTTCTGTTCCCAATTTTTGAAGGTCCTTCCACCAAGTGCCTTAAGGGTAGTTTTAAGCAGTCTATTGCAGCGTTCCACCTTCCCAGCAGCTGGTGCATGGTATGGGATATGGTATATCCATTCGATTCTGTGTTCTGTGGCCCAAGTGCTTATGAGGCCATTCTTGAAATGAGTCTTGTTGTCTGACTCAATTCTCTCAGGGGTGCCATGTCTCCACAGGACCTGCTTTTCCAGGCTCAAGATGGTGTTCCGGGCAGTAGCATGAGGCACAGGGTAGGTCTCCAGCCATCTAGTGGTTGCTTCCACCATGGTGAGCACGTAGCGCTTGCCTTGGCGGGTTTGGGGAAGGGTGATGTAGTCAATTTGCCAGGTTTCCTCATACCTATACTTTGACCATCGTCTGCCATATCACAGAGGCTTCACTCGCTTGGCCTGTTTGATCGCAGCACAGGTCTCGCAGTCATGGATAGCCTGGGAGATGCTGTCTATAGTAATGTCCACCCCTCGGTCACGAGCCCATCGATATGTTGCATCTCTCCCTTGATGACCAGAGGCATCATGAGCCCAACGAGCTAGGAATAATTTTCCTTTGTGCTGCCAGTCTAGATCAACCTGAGATACTTTCACCTTGGCAGCTCGATCCACCTGCTCGTTGTTGTGATGTTCTTCATTAGCCTGACTCTTGGGTACGTGCACATCCACGTGTCGAACCTTCACGGTCAGCCTTTCTACTCGGGTGGCGATGTCCTGCCAAATCTCAGCAGCCCAGATGGGTTTCCCTCTGCGCTGCCAGTTGGCCTTTCTCCAGCGGTCCAGCCATCCCTACAGAGCATTAGCTACCATCCATGAGTCAGTGTAGAGATAGAGCCTTGGCCACTTCTCTCGTTCAGCAATATCTAAAGCCAGCTGGACAGCTTTAAGCTCTGCGACCTGACTCGATCCACTTTCTCCCTCGGTAGCTTGTGCAACTCGTCGTGTGGGGCTCCATACAGCAGCTTTTCACTTCCGGTTAGTACTTACAATTCGGCAGGAACCATCGGTGAAAAGGGCATATCGTCTCTCACTCTCTGGTAGCTTGTTATATGGTGGGGCTTCCTCGGCCCGTGTCACTTGCTCCTCCTCTTCTTCAGAGGATAATCCAAAGGTCTCACCTTCAGGCCAGTTTGTTATAATTTCCAGAATTTCAGGGCGATTCAGGTTTCCAATACGGGCGCGCTGCGTGATCAGGGCGATCTATTTGCTCCACGTGGTGTCGGTGGCGTGATGTGTGGTAGGAACCTTTCCTTTGAACATCCACCCCAGCACCGGTAGTCGAGGTGCCAGAAGCAGCTGTGCTTCAGTACCAATCACCTCTGAGGCAGCTTGGACTTTTTCATAGGCGGCTAAGATTTCCTTCTCTGTGGGAGTGTAGTTGGCTTCGGATCTTCTGTAGCTTCGGCTCCAGAATCTCAGTGGTCGTCTTCGAGTCTCACCCGGCACCTTCTGCCAAAGGCTTTATGACAGACCGTGGCTCTCGGCTGCAGAGTAAAGCACATTCTTCACCTTTGATCTCGTCCTGACTGGGCCAAGGGCTACCGCATGAGCGATTTCCTGCTTGATCTGGGCGAAAGCTTGCTGCTGTTCTGGGCCCCAGTGGAAATCGTTCTTCTTGCGGGTAACCAGGTAGAGAGGGCTCACGATTTGGCTATACTCGGGAATGTGCATCCTCCAGAAGCCTATGGCACCTAGGAAAGCTTGTGTTTCCTTCTTGTTGGTCGGTGGAGACATTGCAGTGATCTTATTGATGACTTCAGTGGGAATCTGACGCCGTCCATCTTGCCACTTCACTCCCAGAAACTGGATCTCTCGAGCAGGTCCCTTGACTTTGCTCCTCTTGATGGCGAAGCCGGCCTTCAGGAGAATCTGAACGATCTTCTCTCTCTTCTCAAAGACTTCTGTTGCAGTGTTTCCCCACACGATAATGTCGTCAATGTATTGCAGGTGTTCTGGAGCCTCACTCTTTTCCAGTGCAGCCTGGATCAGTCCATGGCAAATGGTGGGACTGTGCTTCCACCCCTGGGGCAGTCGGTTCCAGGTGTACTGCACGCCCCTCCAGGTGAAGGCAAACTGAGGCCTGCATTCTGCTGCCAGAGGAATGGAGAAAAAGGCATTTGCAATATCAATGGTCGCATACTATTTTGCTGCCTTGGATTCCAGCTCATACTGAAGCTCCAACATGTCTGGTACGGCAGCGCTCAGTGGTGGTGTGACTTCATTCAGGCCACGGTAATCCACTGTCAGTCTCCATTCTCCGCTGGACTTACGCACGGGCCATATAGGGCTATTAAAGGGTGAACGAGCCTTGCTTACTACCTCTTGGCTCTCCAGCTCACGAATCATCTTATGGATGGGGACCACAGAGTCTTTGTCAGTGCGATATTGCCTACGGTGCACTGTTGCTCGGGCGATCGGCACCTGTTGTTCTTCAACTTTCAGTAGTCCCACAGCAGAGGGGTCGTCTGAGAGTCCAGGCAAGGTACTCAGTTGTCTGATGCCTTCTGTCTTTAGAGCAGCTATGCCAAAAACCCAGCGGTATCCTCTTGGGTCTTTGAAATACTCATTTCTGAGATAGTCTATGCCTAAAATGCATGGGGCCTCTGGACCAGTCACAATGGGGTGTTTTTGCCATTCTTTCCCAGTTAGACTTACTTCAGCTTCCAGTACAGTCAGCTCCTGGGATCCTCCTGTCACCCCAGAAATGGAAATGGGTTCTGCTCCCACGTACCTTGATGGCATCAGAGTACACTGAGCACCGGTATCAACCAGAGCCGTATATCTTTGTGGGTCAGATGTTCCAGGCCATCGGATCCACACAGTCCAGTAGATCCGATTGTCCCTTTCCTCTACCTGGCTAGAGGCAGGGCCCCCCTATTCCTGGTCATGGCATACATTGCTCTCTTCTTGTAAATATGTTTCTGAGGTTCCTTCAAGAGGATCAGTCATATCATCATTCCTGTACCGTCTGGAGTTCTGTGCACGAGAGACCGGAGCAACATTGATTCTAGATGGGCTCTTTGTGGTAGGTGTTTCTCTTTTCAGTTCACGTACCCGGGCTGCTAAGGAGGAGGTAGGTTTTCCATCTCACTTCCTCATGTCTTCTCCATGCTCCCGAAGAAAAGACCAGAGGTTACCTCGGGGTGTGTATCCTCTCTCCCTGGCTGGGGAGTGCCTGCTCCTAATGGCAGAGACTCTCATTGGCTCTGGCTGGATATGGTAAATTTCTTCCTTAAGTTCTTTTTTCAGTTTCTGATGGCCTTCTTCAATCAAGTTCCGGACTTGCTCAGCCAGTCTTGTTTCCACAGACGAGACATGGGTACGAACTGGGGCAGTGACAGTGTCCTCGTAAATTCTTAGTTTATTAGCCAAGACACCTACCCTGTCCTCACCTTCCCTCCATTGCAGTGTTGCCAGGTAACGTGAGTACATCTCGGGTCCAAGCCGTGCAAATCTCAACCACATCCGTGATGTGCACTGGACACCATCTGGGTTTTTAGGAAATCTCTCATCTTCTGAAAAAAGGATTTCCAACACAGCCAATTCCCTCAGGCATCGGATACCTTGTTCTATTGTGTTCCATTTTCCTTGGTGCACTTGGAGGTCTTCTTTACAAAGGTATCTATCCTTCACACTTGTTAGCAGTCGCTGCCAGAGGCTGAGAGGTTCTTGGCTTTTCCCAATCCCCTGGTCAATGACCACATCCCGGGACAACGATCCCAGTTGCCTGGCCTCACTTCCATCCAGAATGGTGTCATTGGCTGCAGCGTCCCAGATGCGGAGCAGCCAGGTCAGGATGGACTCGTTGGTCTGGCGGGTGAATTCCCTTCGCAGGTCACGCAGCTCACCCAGAGATAGAGAGCGAGTGATGATTTCTGGCTCTGTCTCTTCTGCTGATTGTGAAGGTCCTGCTGCACCCTCATCAGTCACTATGCGGACTGATTTGGTCCTTGATTTCTTCTTCTGAACGGGGGCAACTGCTACTGGTTTAGGCTGTTCCAGTTCGGTGATGGTTTGTGTGGAGATGCTGATGGCACTCTTAGTCCCTTTCTCCTCTGTGACAGTCTGCGTAGATGTGGACACTGTTGCCTTGCCTTTGGTTCCTTTCACCTCTGTGACACTCTGTGTAGACACTGATATCGTTGCTCTGCTTCTTTTTCCCTCTTCCTCTTCCTTCAGAACACGCTGTATCACACCATGTAGTGTTTTGATTCTAAGCATGGTGCGGGCCGTGCAGAGAAGACAAAGCAGGACTAACAACAACATCATGCTGTCCTTGGCATCCAGAGGGTATTCCATATTTTCAAAAACTGCTGTGTCATGCCTGAAAAGCTGGAAAAAATCATTCTTCACCCCTCCCCACAGGGGCTGGGTGAGATTGTTGAGGCCCCAGATGTAGCATCCTAGACCAGAACAAGAAAACAAAAGTGGGTGTATATTCTGAATAATGTTCATTGCCTCAGAGTTTATCAAGCAATGGACATAATAGACTACTAAAGCAATTTTAGTACCATAACCTGGTCTACGCAGGAGCATTAAGACTGGCAGATAGTACCCCAGTTGTGGAAAAATATAGAGAGATAGATATAAGACACATGTAAGCATGTTGAGCATCATAGCGAACAGGTGTCTTCTTAAATACAAAATTGTAATTTTGACTTTTCTCAGTGCCTTATGCCCCACGTTGGGCGCCAAAAAATGTAGTAGTTTGAAGGCAAAACAAATGAGAGGCTCCAAGTCAGAGATACAATTTAATAGGAAAAAAAAAGAAAAAAAGGAAAGAAAGTAAAATAAAATCGATGCAATAATACAAAAGACCGCTGACAGAGTCAGAATACAACCTGAGCGTAGTGATGGAAGCAGTTCAGATGAGGTGGTCTTCTTGAAGCAGTGATCTTGTAGAAAGGTCTGGTAGCTCGGGTCCTCTGGGAATTCAGTGGGTAAGCGCTCTTCTGGTGTTCAGAGTCTCAGCTTATATCTAGGCTGGAATGCTTGGTTTCTCCCTCTGGGCGGAGCATCCCACAATGGGATGGTGAGTCATGTGATAAGGCCTGATGGGCCCATTAACAGGAGGTAGTCCAGGAGGGGGTTATCTGTGAGCTGTGTAGCAAAGGTGCTGATGGCCCATTAACAGAAGATAAGCCAGAGTGGAGGAGGCAGGGAGCACTGCCTCACCTGGTTTCAACAGTTCATGAAGATGGTGATAGAATATACTTCAACCCAGGACAGTGTATTTAGCCTATTTCCATAAGGCTGGAATCTAATGATTTAAACACATTTTGAAAAACATTTACTTTTTTAATGTGTAAGGATATCCATTTAGCAATAAAGAAAATGCTTCCTCTGTGGTTAGGATCGTACGTAATTCTTTATAAATTTTTGGTTGACTATTCTTTTCAGTCCCCTCTGAATAGCTGATACTGACCACTATCAGAAACAGGATTGTAGACTACATTTCCCACTGCTCTAATCCAATCTGACAGTTCCTATGTTCCATTGATAGGTTTTGCCAGTAGTGATGAATAAACAATGAAGTGAGTACCTTGTAGCAGCTGTACCTAGAGTATGTCCATGTTGTTGCTTCTTTTTTCCCTACCCAGGAGAAATCGGTATCTCTGGAGAGACTGAGCAAACACAGAAAAGTTTTATTTGTGTCATACACGGGCAGGTTTTAATTTACCTAGTAACTATGTCTTTGGAAATACTTTTTTCTTTTATGCTGCCAGGGGAAACAAATACACTTCTAGAATTTCAAAGGAACTTTGTCAGAGCCAAGACAAATTTGTTGACTGTCTCGATAGGCAAGCTATCACACTGTGAGTGCACACAATTCATGGAGAGATGAAGCAGCTTCCTGCTCAGGATCTTCCTTAATGCAGCATGGTCTGCTTTCTGCATAGCTGATGGCCCTGTGTCCAATCTAACTCCTGATTCAGCCTTAAACCTCTACTGTCCATATCATATGTATGTGATATAGAAAATAGGAAGAATTTGAAGATCTCACTTTTGTTACCACACTGATGATGACAGAGTAAAGGGAGATGTGATTATTTTATTTCCATGGTGTGGTATTCTGTTCAAGATTATAGATGCCTGAAGCTAGGTGTTTAAACTCTACATGTGAAGTAGGTGTTTAAGCTGTTACTGTGATCAAGGGAGATGAAGGGTGAGATTCAGTTACCTCCACCAGCCACTCCAGAAGGCCAGGGATGCTTACAGGTCTTATGTCATCCCTGCCAGTCCCATCCATCCATCTTCAGTTCTCTAGGGAATCTCAGGTAACTGAAGGCAAGATAACTTAAGTAACTCAAATGGTAATTAGAGATTCAGACCATATTGTTCACTTTAGTCAGGCTTCAGAAAACACTATAAGGCAAAAAGCTAACTGGAAAATCAGCCTTTTACTTCAAGCAAGTGCTCTCATATCTGGTTTTGTTTTCAGAAATGTTAAATGGCAGGGTTGCAAGGTGGGATAGAAAAAAATAATATAATGAATGCCTGACATTTATAGCCTTTATCCAATAACTCCTAACCTGCTCTGAGAATTAATATGACCTGTGTGTGAGAAACTCTTAGATTCCCTCTACATGCATCGCTCTATTTTGGTATCTGTTACCTGATGTGACTATTTCTGTAACTATTAGTATCTATTCTTGAGCTTCTTATCTGCATTCCTGTTACCTAAATTGGAAATATCCAGCACTTTGGAAGCTGTCTTTTCCTAGGTACATTGTCAAATATACTGCCTTTACTGTTCTTAGCTTTTTTTTTCTTACACGCTGCTGAGTACAGATGGTGATGAGTACAGAGTATTCCTTAAAGCAAGAAATATTTGCAATATAGGAAATCTTTTTAATGAATTTATACTGTAGATGCTGCAGAACACAATCATATTCCTGAGTTTAGATGTGCTTATGTGATTTTTGCTTGCTTACAGACAGCTAGGTAGGATACTGCTACCTTTATTAGCTACACGTTATTGACATGACTTGTTTAACTTCAAGCAGCCTTAAGCCCACATTCACCTCAGCAATCTATACATTTAGCATTCACTCTGAGCTGATTAGCTGCACTCCTGTCTTTGATACTTGATGGAGACAGAGAGACAATTCAGAATGCTGTTCATCCCTTGGCCTTGGTCGTCCATGGTCTTACACAAGTACCAGTTTTCCTCCACCTAAGGGAAGCTAATATTATCCAGTTAGCCCACATGGAATATTAAGGTGAGGTGATACCTGCCCCTTGTTGTTTGAAACTATTTAATAAAATGAACCCAATCAAACATTTTGGAGAATGGAAGAGGATCTCATGGCACGGAATAATAATTTCTTCATTGCAAGTCAGAAATTCTTTTATCCATAGGTCACAATGAAGATTATTGCCATGTCACCTTCTGGCTTCTGGCAAAGCAGAAGAAATCGGTATGATCTCTTGGTGACATCTCTTGGAGTTATATGGGTCATACTGCACTTTGCCTTACTGGTAAGATATACAAAATGCAATTCCAGTGATTAAAATGATTTTGTCTTTAAGCACCAGCAGAATGATTGCTGCTATATGACCAGATAAATCTTTGAGATTTTAATAAGGCTGAAATATGTCTGAAAGAAACTAAGCTTGATTCTAAGAATGAATCATTGTCTTGGACAATCATGTAGTGCAAAAATTGTCTTACTGATGCAAGTTAGTCTGTAAATGTGGTAGGAAACAAGTCTGTAGGAGGGATGTAAGTGAGAAAAGGAAGGAGCCTGAAGAGAGTGAGAGCTCTTGCTAACAAAGGTCTTACAAGCATGAAGGAAGAAAGAGCCAAGGCACAGAATACCAATAGGAGTAGAGGACTGGAAGAAGGCATAGGTTCAAAACTGCTGAACAACACAAACCCTCCCAAACCCAACAGTGATTCTGTACCACTGGTTTTGGTTAAGGAACAGGGTTTAATTCAAGAAGACATGAAGGAGAGAGGAGAGGAAGTGAGCTCACCCTTCATTTCACACCAGTTTTTTAAATTTGACGACAGTCCTGGTTTCTTTATGTAGAGCAGAAGGAGGAAGGAATGGTTGACTTGTCATCATGACAAGTTGTCAAAGTCACAGTCCTATAATGTCTGCAGGATTCTCTTGTCTGCCCCAAGTTCTGTATGAAGGAAAACCTGTTTTGTATGGCTAGTCATTTTGCCCTGACATTCGCAGTTTTTCCCCGCTACTATGTAGTTTGGAAGGCCTGAGGAGTTTCTGTAACCCAGCAGCTTCCTAGACAAGTACACTGGGCCTGATGGATGTAATTAATAGAGGACTGAAAGGTTTTTGACTTGATGTGTGGGGAGGTTGGGGTTGTGTTCTTTATATTGTTGCTAATAGTTTATGATTTCTCTTATTTCATATGGGGACTGCCCTACATTACTAAAAAATCAGTTATCAAAGTCTGTTCAAGAGATTTGTGGGGACCATGTATTAAGTCTTTTGTGTTTGTGTTCCAGAATGCATACACATACATGATGGGGGCATGTGTGATTGTCTTCAGGTTTTTCTCCATTTGTGGGAAGCATGTAAGTATAAATTAGAAACTACAATTATTGCAATGCTCATGTATAGATTAAAGGACTAGGTGCTGTGCATCTCTTGTTCAAATTCTGTAAGGCTCTGTTTTCTAGGCGAAAAAATAAAAATAAAAAAAAAAAGATTTAAACAGCCAAACTACAACTTTACATTCTGTCATTTAAATATCAGGATTTTAAGTAGATTGTATAATAGTGCTACTGGAAAAGCAGAACTTTTACAGAAAACAAAGTGGAGCTGCAATACCACAGCTTTTAAAAATGCTCTCTACAACTCTGAACATACATTATGCTTCTTTCAGCCCTTTCCATTTCAGTGAGGTGTGATGGGCATGCTCTTTATTTATTTTTGCTGCAACACTGTTGTAGCGGTGGTTGAATGTATTTATCTTGTTATGATAGTGCTCTCTTTAAAAAGTTTATTTTTCCAGAGTGCAGGTCTGTGTCTTTTGTCTCTACAATGTATGTCTTGTCACAGTAAAGGATTTATATTCAATTTAAAAACAATTTTGGGCCAAGATGTTCTTCTGGAAACACTGGGATGGTGACAAAGCAAGTCACTTCTCAAGTTTACATTTCTTTTCTGTTTGGATTTACTCTAGTGCAATTGAGAATAGACTGGCAGAATAAGAATAAGCAGAGAACAAACACATTTATTTAACAAGTGGTGACGCTGCATTCCCTTGCTGTAGAACTTCTTAGACTGTCCAAATATTTTCTGTGAAGTCTGACATATTAAAGTAAATGTGATGAAAAAAACTGCTCTACTAGGTTCCAGGGTTAAGAACAGTAAGTTAAAGGGTTTGTTCAGTAAAGATAAAAAGTTTTCTTTCAATCAGACTACACAGAGCCTGTAGAGCCTTGGAAGTCAAATGAAAAATCCTTGCTTCTCCTATGCAGCCAGGCAAAGTGATTGCCTTCAAAGCTCTGATGGATTCTAAAATTTTTTTCAAGATTTTAACCTAGTCATTTTTACTTTCATGTTACCAGCTGTATTAGTTTCACTAATTTACCCATCCTGATGCAATGTGATGCCCAAAGGTCAGCAGAAATTTGGCATAATAATAAAGAAAAATTACACCCTCAGTCCCATTAAAGGGAATTTTTTATCATATCCAAAGTATTAAAGAGTATTAGTACAATCTAGGGCAATAAATTTATGACAATAAAATGTAAAATATACATGCATGGGAAAGTTATATCTATTATCAAGGCACATAGCCTATGAAATTTTCAAAATTAAGCTCTAATTTTGTGTTCTTTGGCTAACTTTGCAGGATCACAGACTCACAAAGTGGTTTGGGTTGGAAGGGACCCTAAAGACCATCTCATTCCAACCTTCCTGCCATGGACAGAGACACCTGCTACTAGACCAAGTTACTCAAAGCCCCATTCAACCTGTCCTTGAACACCTCCAGGGTTGGGGCATCCACAGCTTGTCTGGGCAATTTGTTTCAGTGCCTCACCACACTCACAGTGAATAATCTCTTCCCAATATCCAATCTAAGCCTAACATGTTTCAGCTTAAAGCCACTTGCCCTTGTTATGTCACTACATGCTCTTGTAAAAAGTCCAGCTCTCCTGTCACCCCGACTTAGATAACGGAAGGCTTCTGGAAGGTGTCCCTGGTTACTAAATTCCATGAGAAATTACTGACTTAAAGGAGCTGTACTGATCTTAAGGAAATCTCCTTCTCTATACATGAAAGTATTCCTTTCGGTAGGCTGCAGTATGTGTGTCTTCTGTCTAACAGTCAGGATCACTTTCACAGATGCCCGAAGTAGTTTACTGCACCACTGTTCACGCAATGCCAATCTGATACTTCAGGAGAATACTGATCCTAGAAAGATGTAGTGTAAGCCTATGCTGAACCATCACGGTAATATCCTACACTGTATTATCCTATATATACTTTTTGAGGAGGAACATCTTGACCTTGTAAATGAGGAAGATATGCTGATGTCTATAACAAGTAAAAAGCACACACGGTTCAAATCATGTTCATATTATACCATTTTACTGAGCTCATCCTTTAATGAATGTGTCTAAAGGATTTGTTGTCAAAATGACAAGTGCAAGAACTCTCTTTTATGTTATATCTTTGCTTTCCTGAATGTTGTCATAGATTGCTTTTTCTCTGTCTTTCCAGGTAACACTAAAAATGCTTCTCCTGACTGTGGTTGTCAGCATGTACAAGAGTTTCTTCATCATAGTGGGCATGTTCTTACTGCTTCTTTGTTATGCTTTTGCTGGAGTTGTGTTATTTGGTACAGTGAAATATGGAGAGAACATTAACAGGTACAGTATGGAGTTCCCACCTCACAGGGATGTTCTTTAAACAGCCTGAAGAAATCACATTCTGCTAGAAAAGTTCATCTGTGCTGAAAGACAGATCTGCAGGTCTGGCTGAAGAGCTGTAAACAGAATTTCTGATAGGAGACACTGAGCCATCTTTTCAGTCCTTGTGCGTTGGACCAAATGACACCTGATCCAACCCAGAGCAGACAGAGAGCTATTCTTCATTATGCCATCTGAAATATGCTTCTAGAGCAGTACTGTGCTAGGCCACAAGATGCTGAAACACGGTGTACCTACTGGATCCTACTGGCATCACCCAAAAACAAGATCCATAAACCAGGCTGATACACAAAGGAGAGAGTTCTTTGAACTGGCTGTTAGCTGGAGATTGCCCAGTCATCATCAGGCTTACAAAAGAAAATGGAGACAGGAAATGGGAACTGGCCTTGAGTTTTCTTTGGCTCTCTGATAAAATGAGCTAAAATACTCAGATCTGTGTCTGAGCTAGAGTTCAGTTATTGTATCTTAAGTCATTAAATAAATAATTCAATGGGCTGATTCAAATAATACCATAACTATTTTTAGTTTAAAATAGTAGAACTGTAGAAAATGGAGACTTTTTTTTCTTGCCAATGTTTTAATACTGGGAAGTGAAATGATCTCTCAATCTCTCTCTCTCTCTTCCTTTAAAACAGACATGCAAATTTTTCATCAGCTGGCAAGGCTATTACTGTACTCTTCAGAATAGTCACTGGAGAAGACTGGAACAAAATTATGCATGACTGCATGGTAATTACAATACTTCCAGAGATAAGTAAACTAGAAATGAGAGATACCCTTCCATCTCAAACTGTTTTCAGTATCTTAGCTTTGTACAAGGGATGTTGGGATTGCCTTTATCTCTTCAAGAAAATAATGTTCTCAGAACATGAAGCACAAGTTGCAGTTCCAGTCTCATACTCACAGTATAGTATTTCATGGAACTAGGCAATTAGATGATTTAAAAACAAAAATAAACAGATAGTTTCAAAATAAGAAATGCAATAACTCACTTTTTCACTATTATCTCTGCTCTGACTGGGGCAAGGTGTCTTTTCAGAATAACCTTATCTTTAATTCCTGCACTTTGGCTCGTTCCATGTGAGTTATAGTCTTGGTGGCCTCAAAATTTCACCTTGGATCATTATATTTTGCCCAAATAAATGTTTGTCTGTACTTCCCATTGCAAGGAAGATCATATGCCTCTTCTTTTTAAAATTAATGAGCAGGGAAGAAACAGTTTGAAAGCCACTATGCTTCAAAGCACCAGGTTGTTCCTGTACAGTGGCATAATGCACAATGTGGCCTCTGTGTGGTAGTAAGATCTGTGCCTCAGCCTTTTTTGGCATACCTCTCTCTCATGACTTCTGTCTATTAAAAGAAGAAAATCAACCTGCCCATAATAATGACCACAGTATTATTCCCTAACTGGGAAGCCTTAAAGAAATAATAGTCTTAAATATTATATTGATTGCAGAGAAATTAATAATCTCTTTTTATTGTTGTTATTTTACTTTGTTTTCCTTTGTTTGTTTTTTTGGGGTTTTGTTTTTGTTTTTTGGGGGGTTTTTTTGAAGGTTCAACCTCCATTTTGTACACCAGATAACAGCACCTACTGGAAAACAGACTGTGGAAATTATGCTGGTGCTCTCATGTATTTCTGTTCTTTCTATGTCATCATTGCATACATCATGCTAAATTTGCTTGTTGGTAAGTGAAAATAGGCATTAATAACAACAAGGTACATTTTGGCATGCAGTATCTTAGATGTGAGTCTGTTCTGCTGTTCAGGTATGAGGCTGCCTTGTACTTTCAATGTTACCTTGCATGCTTATAGTGATTTTGATACTACTTTGGCATGGGAATGTTAAATCTCAGGAAGTTTGGGAATGAAAACTTTTGGAACAAAGAGATATGTTCTATTTTTAGAGTAGAGTTGCCCTAAAGAGCACTGTTTTTTAAGCTTTTATTTCTTCAGTGAACCTTTGTTCAAACATCATTGGAATTCACTTAGTTGATCTTAAATGTTAGATTAGGCATCTCGCCAGCGTTTAAGGTACAGCTTTTAAAAAGCGTGGTGAATATTGATGTGGCAAGACAGTATATTATGCATTCAAAATCCCTGTCTGAGCATACAGTCATTTATTAATGTGGAGTTTGCACAACAGAATTAGATGTTACAATGTAACTACAGGCTTTAAGGATGTGTTTTGTTCTTGTGGTTTTCAGCTATCATTGTGGAGAATTTCTCACTGTTTTACTCAACTGAAGAAGATCAGCTTTTAAGTTATAATGATCTAAGGCATTTTCAAATTATATGGAACATGGTTGATGACAAAAGAGAGGTAAGAAAGAATAATTTATTGATAATAAGCACAGAGATACAGTAAATTTCCAGGTTTTCCTGAAAGGGAATATGGGGAAGAAAAAGTGTGTTGACAAAATTTTCTGAGCAGTTACTATTCAGTTTGAGAAGTGAGTGTGATCTAATGTTGTTGATGGCCCTTCAAATACCAACCTGTATTCTGTGAAGTGCTAATAATAGGAGATTTACAAACCAGTGTACCTATTTATAGGATCAATATAATAGCATCTTTCCTCCCAGCTCCCTGAGAGTTGTTCCCTTGGAAGTCTACAGATTCATATCCATGTTTTGTGTCTGATCTTCAGAAGGTCTTTGCTGAGATTTCAGCACTGTCTCCTGTAAAATTCTTATGGAGAGGCTAATCAAGTATGGGCTAGGTGAGGAGACAATGAAGTGGACTGAAAATTGTCTGCATAGCCAGGCCCAGAGGGTGAAGGGTCAGAAAGGTTCTAGATGGAGGCCAGTAACTCCTTGTATGCCCCAGGGATCAATACTGGGTCCAGTCCTGTTCAACATCCTCATTTATGACATGGACAGAGTGGCAGAGGGCACCCCCAGCCCATTTGCTGGTGACACCAAGCTGGGCAGAATGGATGATATGCCACAGAGTCATGGTGCCATCCACAGGGACCTTCATAGGCTGGAGAAATGGGCTCACAGATGACTCATGAAGTTCAGCAAGGAGAACTGCAAAGCCTTGCACCTGGAGAAGAATAAACCAAGGCACAGTACATGGTGAGGCCACTCAGCTGGAAAGTACCTTGGCAGTAAAAGAGCTGAGAGCCCCAATGGACACAAAGTTGAACATGAGCCACCACAGCGCTTGTAGAAAAGAGGGCCAATGGTATCCTGGGCTGCATTAGACCAAGTATGTCAGCAGGCCAAGACAGAGAGGGTCCTTCTGCTCAGCTCAGCACTGGTGAAGCCACAGCTTTGGTTCTGGGCTCTTCTGTACACAGAGACACAGACATAATGGAGAGAGTCCAGCAAAGGGACACAAAGATGATGAAGAACTGGAGCGTGTCTCCTGAGAGGAAAGACTGAGAAAACTAGCACTGTTCAGCCTGGAGAAGGCTCAGGGGAATGCCGTCAATGTATATAAATATCTGCAGGGAGGGTGCAAAGAGGACAGAGCCAGACACTGCTCAGTGATGCCCAGTGTCAGGGCTGGAGGAAACAGGCTCAACCTGAAACACAAGTTACCTCTGAACATCAGGAAACTCTTTTTCACTGTGAGGGTGACCGAGCACTGACACAGGCTGCCCAGAGAGGTTGAGGAGTCTCCATCTTTCGGGATGTTCAAAAGTCATCTGGACCTGATCCTGGGAAATTGGCTTTAGGAGACCCTGCTTAAGCAGAGGGGTAAGACAAGGTGAGCTCCAGAGTTTCCTTCCAACTTCAGCCATTCTGTGGTTCTGAAATGAGAATAACATCTGGGAGACTTAGCTGCTCAGATGCTCACAGAAATTAAATCATCATCTGAATGATTCATGACATCACTGAGTTTTGAATGCAAACAACATTATGGTGAAAGTAGTTGGTTGTCCGTAGTTGGCACATGGCTGTGCTGGAGAGGGAAGCTGAAGTCTGTACTCATGGGAGTAGAGAGTCCTGAATCCATCATGCCCAGCACTGACAGAATGTCTCTGATGTGGAACACCTTACAGCAAAAATAATTCTGATGAGGCTCATTTACGAGAACAAAAAATATTTGAAGGTTGTGAATAGCACCGTTTCAGAGGGAAGTACTTTCAATCTTAATTTTGTAACAACAGATAGAAATTGTTGTCACCAAAAGTGCAGGATGTGCTGCCTCTTAGAGCAGATAACCTTTAAAAAGCCAGTAAACCCTCAACATTCTCCTGTTGATTCAGAGATGCACAGAGAAGGGCACAGGTTTACAGCAAATTACAGACATGGCTATAAATGTTTAAACTATGGTTTAATTTCCATTTTACAAAGGCAGCTCTTTGGGAACATGATTCTAATTACAGATGAATGCAAATGGGGAAACTAAATCCCCAAGCAATTTTGAAAAATTCTGGCAAAATTAACAGCGTAGATTCTCGTTGTATAAGAGTCAAATAACCACAAAGACTTCTGTGAATTTGCTGAAGAGCTGGCTGAATGTGTACATTCTTAGCAGTGTGTTCACAGTGACTTAAATATGCTAGGAGAAATAGCTTTTCTCTCACTGATGAAGTTGAATGTCTGAGTTGGTTATTAGATTACAGTAATAATTTACTATCAATTATGCAATTTAACACAGGGTGTAATCCCTACCTTCCGAGTGAAATTCCTGCTGAGGCTTCTGCGAGGCAGGCTGGAGGTGGATCTTGACAAGGACAAGCTGCTGTTCAAGCATATGTGCTATGAAATGGAACGGCTCCACAATGGTGGTGATGTCACTTTTCATGATGTGCTCAGGTACCCTGATATTTTCTCCGCGTTTTTAGAATAGATATAACAGCCTGTGTTTATTTCCAGGCTAACAGGTAGCCATTAGGCGTAGGAGAAGGCAAGACTGGTAGCCACAGAGGCACTGAAATTTTAAATGTTTTACAAAAATTAGATTTCCCTTTTTCTTTCTTGCAAAAATATTAGTGACAGCAAACACAGGTCCTAGGGAATCAGCTCTAAGTAATTATAACATTTTCATTGCAGGAGGTTTGTCACAAACTACAGTCAGATGTTCCTCTTGTATCCCAACTAATGAAATGTACCTTCAAGTGTAGCAACATGACAGTGAGCCTGACTAGAAATAAAATAGAAATGGGAACATTATCCAAGCGTAAACACTTAGGGGGGGAAAAACCAAAGCACCAAAAATGCCCTAATTGCTCTTAGTTCAGCGGTTCACCGGTATTGGATAGGTGGATGTAGGTGATAAGGTCTTTGTTTTGAGCACAATAAGTCTCTTCTAGAATCATCTTAGCAATTTTTTAGCTTCAAATGTGAATTTACTCTGCAGACCTGCATTATGCATTTTCGCACTAAGGTCTAAAGTATGAGCTTTGGTTCTCAAAAAAATGCAAAGACACCAGCATTTAAAAATAAATAAATTGTGTTCCTTCCAGCATGCTTTCATACAGGTCTGTTGATATCAGAAAAAGTCTTCAACTGGAAGAGCTGCTTGCTAGGGAACAACTGGAATACACCATAGAAGAGGAGGTGGCCAAACAGACCATACGAATGTGGCTGAAAAAGTGTTTAAAGCGAATCAGAGCAGTAAGTCAAGCTAAGGCACTATCTAAATGATTGCATAAATTGAACTGCTCAACAGTGCTGGAATCTGCTGTCCCTGTGCTTCATTTACGTTGAAGTCACGATAATTCTTATTTGAAGCATGTAGCGGTCGCTAATTGAGCAAAAAAAAAAGTTTGTTACGGCTCTACAAAAATAGAGCTGTTTGTTATAGCTCTACAGTGCTACAAAAATAAGGCAAAAACTCTCTTCCTGCCCAAGCTTTATCTGTCTTTTCAATAGAGCAGGAAGATGGGAGACCAAAGTCAAAGGAATAAAGCAAAAAATAATGTACTTCATAGGCCTAATCCTTCCTCACAAAATGTAATGGTGTAATTTCCTTGCCTCTGCTGGCAGATGAAAAACCTGTAGATGAAGCCTGTATTAAGATAAATCATTTGAGTGAGCCATTACAGTTACTGTGTGTGCAAATGAACAGAAGGTCTGCATGGAAAGCAAGTGTATGGACCAAGTCACCACCTGGTTGCATTGATGACCAATTTTTCAGTTCCTATGAGTCTGACTCCAGGTTTTGACACATATATTTTTTGTTTTTATAAAAAATTACTTCTTGTGATAGGAGATTTTTCATAGTGATCTGTGATTGTGGCATCTGTCTTCTCTTTGTAAATTTACAAAAATACTTAGATGGACATTTTGAATATAATGTGCATTCCAGCTGAAACATTGGTGTTCAATGATACATAGTTTCATTTTGATTTCATCTCTGTAATAATAATGGCAGTAAATTTAATCTCAGCTCTCAGTTCTGGGTTTGTTCAACTCTGTTGTTCATTTCATTATGATATTGAACTACACTGTGCTAAAGTAAATATGCTATTCATTTCACTCTAATAATATGGTTCAAATCATTTCACATTCTATGAACCTTTTATAAACTGAATGTAATTATGGAAGTTAAGATGTATTTTCAAATTCCCTTGTTATTCTCTGAGTCTCCCTAGAGGGATCATGTGAAAACTACCCAGGAAAGTGAAACCCTTCCTAAGTGCTGTTTATTTTAATTTAAAAGCAAATTAGATTGTAAAATCATAATGGTGGTGGGTTTGTTTTTCTATTTGTACTGTAAATCTATACTTAGTCCCAAGGTTTTTGCTACTATTTTATTCAGTCTTGTTGACAGCCCACTCCAAAGTCTATACAAGAAATAAGAATTTTTTCATTGGCTTAATGTAATTCCCTGTGAATCTCTACCAATTTCTTGGTTTCTTTTTCTTTGCAAGAACTTTTAACTGATAAATTCAAAACTTTGTTTGTGTTTAAACTCTAGGTTTAAACCAACAATTGAGCAACGTGCCTTCCACTTAATGTAGTTCATAAATTTTATCCTCTGTTCCCTAAGGGTTAGAAATATGCTGGTATTCACTTTATTTAAATAGCAACATCTAATTCATGGATCTTTATCGATGCACCTGGGATCCACAGCTGGTGCTCACTGTTCAGTTGAATATTTGGAATGCTTTAAAAAAAAGTCAAACACATTGGTGTGACACAGCAATGAGAACATTTTTTTCATCACATATTGTTCCTTGATAGAAACAGCAGCAGTCGTGCAGTATTATCCACAGCCTACGAGAGAGCCAACAGCAGGAGTTGAGCCGATTTCTGAATCCTCCCAGCATTGAGACAACACAGCCAAGTGAAGATATGAATGCTATTAATCAAGATAACAGTGCACAGCCAGAGGTATGTTATCCAGGAAACTATCAGCCACTCATAACAAATTCAGAAAACTTCCATGTTTCTTATGTGTTCTTTTTTAAACATCTTTTTAACTGAAAAAAAATTAGAAACAATACCTTGTTTTGCTTCAGCCTTTGCCATCAGATGTAAGGGCAGGATGCTCTAAGGCAGAAATTCCTCAACATATTTAGCTGTCCTGCTATCAACATAAAGGGCAAATTCAGCTGTACACCTCTGGCAGCCCCAGCTTTCAGCTCTTGCATGAGCTGTGTGCAGGCTTGGGGATGTGAAGCTTTCCAGTTCAGGCATTCTGAAGTGGTATTTACACTGAGAATGAGAACACTGGGTATGCTGGAACCCCTGAGCAGGAGTCCTGGGCTCTTCCAGGATAGGGAATATAGAAAGTACAATGAAAGGGCTGCTTTCTACAACCAGGTAGGCTGAGAATAATTTCATACCCTTTCATAAAAACAATGGCATTGAGAACCCACATGACCTTTTTGCTTTTGTCTGTTAGTAGTAGTTTTCTGGGATATTAAAGAGCAGAAAGCATGCTGCCCTCACCAATGGCAATATGTTTTGTTTGTAGTCATGGATAAAGCTTGAAACAGAATAGAAAGATATCCCTTCCTAGTGTTACCTAGGGGAGCTACAACTGAGATTCTTTTTTCTCTCTTCAGACCAGTAGCCAGCAGCAGCTCCTTAGCCCAACACTTTCTGACAGAGGTGGCTATAGACAAGACACTGGAGATCCTGTGAAACAGCGGAAAATTGGACAATGGCGCTTGCCATCAGGTAAGTGAAAAAAGTTTGTCAGTAAAGTCCTCACAAGCGAAATTGCTGTTGTGCAATAACAAGGCCAAGAGAGGCTTCATGAGTCACAACTCTCCCTCCTGGCTGCTGCTTGCACCCACATCAGGGCTTTCTTGTCCTCATGCCTGTTGGAATAAAGCAGTTTCTCCCTTTCTTCACAATTTGGAAGGTTTGGAAGATGGGCTCAAGCACTGCCTTGTGCAAATGGTTACATTTTTTTATTTTTCAGACATTTACTCAGGGCTTTTTACATCAGTCAGTCCTATTCTGAATCAGAGTGCTGCCCCCAAAGGCTGCCTCTGTTCAGACCCTAATCATATCTAAGTGGAAGCAGGAGAGACAGTAATGCTGTTCTGCTGACTACCATTGACCCTACTTTTGTTGCCAGTGTACTTGTCCAAGAAACAGGATAATTTAATAGAAAGCTTTCAATCCATGATTTCCATTTAAATTTCACTGAGCAGAAAACATCAACATTCTATTGGAAAAGAGAGAAAGAGTGAAAGAGGAAGCATGGTAAGAAGGAGTCATGCTACTGTGGTCAACTGCATAGGTTTTTCAAGTGAGAAATCTTGAAAGAATGAATAGCCCAGGGTTTCCTTTCTTAGCAGTGATCTGATATGTGTCAGTTTTGAACATTCTTCAGTGGATGGTCCTAAAAAGGAGGGTGTCATTTCCATGCACAATACAGCTGACAGATAAGCAGTCTGCCTCCAGTCCAGCAAAGACAGATATTTAAGATTATGAATAGTATAATTAAGATCAGCTGTGGGGTTTATATACTTAGTGGTTTAGTGCCATACCAGCAACTTGTACTGGCTTCAACCCCTAGGCCATTGTAAAGTATCACTTTCTAGATGTAGCTGCCACTCCTAAAAGCACTTCCCCACCCTCACATTTACTACTTTCACCGTTTTGCCAGCAGGCCAGCTTATGTAAGTACTGCCTAAATAATTTAGCTTGCAATTAGCTGGAGAAGAAGAGACCTCTTGCATCAGTTATCCCAGCAAAGGAAATGAGGCACTGCTCAGTTAATCTGCCCTACCAGCAGATTGGTGGGAGAAGTGTGAACATCTGGAGCTGGGAAAAAAAAAAAAAAAAACACAAACAAATTAGAACAGATCCCTACTCTTTCTAAACTAAATCAGTTTAAAGGTGCCCTAGTCTAGCTAGTTCTCTATACCTGAATTCTAAGCAAAAATGTTCAAGAATCAGATCTACTCTAATACAGACCTTTCTGTTTAATTTCCTAGCCCCCAAACCAATAAGCCATTCAGTGTCTTCAGTCAATCTCCGTTTTGGTGGACGTTCAACTGTGAAATCTGTTGCATGCAAAATGAATCCCATGTCCGATGCTGCTTCCTGTGGATCAGAAGTCAAGAAATGGTGGACAAGACAATTAACTGTAGAGAGTGATGAGAGTGGAGAGGATCTTCTGGATATCTGAGAAGCATTTAAGTCATACCACAATCTAATTTTCTATGTTTAGAATTAAAGATGCTGTGTGATGTATGATTTCTTTAAAATCAATGTCATAAATTTTCTCTTAGGCTTATTCTCCTGCCATATGAAGTGTAGCACACACTTCTGTGTTAGAATTGACTTTTGTAGGTACTAAATGTACTCTAAGAAACCTGTATACTATAGCAGTACTAACAAAGCCAGAAAGACTATATTGCCTTTAGCAGACAGAGCACTGAAAGATGTCATGTATTCTGTAGAATCGTAGTGAAAATTTGATATACACCTCTGTGTTTTCCTCCAACCTTTACCATAATTTAAAGTGGCAACACTTTACAATACAGGGATAATATATTTCTTCTCGTTGCGTTTTCCCTCAGTTCTTACTTAGCAAAGTTTCTTTAGAAAAATTTTATTATTCACAAATGACCTGAAGAGGTCAGCACTGACTTCATGTTCAAGGGAAGTATTTTTACTAAGTACAGATACTGAATTACAATTCTAAGCTTTCTCTGGACCTTTTTTAAAATATGCAAGATACAAGATTACTCATTTTAAAATCAGAGGGTGAAAGATTGGCTTTTAAAATGTAAATATCTTTGAGATTTGGTTAATTATGCAAAGAACTTGATTTTCACAGAGAAAACGGGGTGGGGGAAAAGGAGAAAAAATGCATTAAAAACTGTGCATTGAAGCATCCAGCAGAAGACTTTCACATGAAAGACATGGGTTTATGCTTCATTTTCAGCATATACTAGTTACATATATGTGTGATGTCATTATTCTTCTTTTAATTGGGTCCCATTTTTCTTGTGTAGTCGTAAGATTTTCTTCTTGTCTGTGATAAAAATTAGCATGTTGGGGATTCTAATTACAAAATAGTATTGTATGTTTTTAAAAATACGTTCAGTTTTGCCTGTATAGGTAGAATTTTACTTACGCGTGTTATGGCTCATGCTACAGGCCCACAAAGGTAAGGCATGGCACTGTTCTGTGGCTGAGTACCTTTGTCCCTTTTATCCCAACAAAACATATGTGACGTGTTAGCCTTCACTTGTTTTATGAGCCACCAGTAGCACTACATTGTCGCCAGTGAAAAAGCAGCTATCGCTTTCAGAAAAGCTTTTCCAGTGAAAGACCAATGCTATACGGATATGGAGGTGAAGAAGGAAAGCCGCAAAACACAACCGTGTTTGCTAGTTTCAGAATCTAAGGCTGTCAAAAAATGTGAGGTAAAATTGTGCCCTTCGCTCAGGGAAGAACTAAGAGGTTGCAGATTTTGTTGCTTGGCCCCGGACTAGGTTTTATAGCATAGCTGGGACCTTTCTGTTACCATTGTTTCCTATGGAAATGATAGTTTGCTCTAACATGGCCTGATGTGAGATCTTGTAAGAGGCTCACGGTTTATTTACATCACCACTTCAAAAAGATATCCTTTCAAAAGCAGACAAAAGCCAGTGTTTTGCAATTTTTTCTGGCCAAGGTATTAATTTAAAGTGGTCAGAATACAACAGTGAAAACACACAGATGCCTTCACCAAAAATGCAAAATTAGTTTTGGCCATGAAATACAGCTTTCTTGGCATCTGTCAATGTTTTTTCCCAGTGTATGGTTGAACACTGTTTAGATTTTTTCTTTCCTAAAATAATCATATTGAACACATCTGTATTTTGTGGGGGGTTTATGTGTTTTGGGGTATATTTAAGTTTAAATCTAGTCAGCTGTAACTCTATAGTAAAAGAATATGTGCATTCTCTTGTTTACTAAATCATTAACCACCAACAAAACTTCACATGCAAATCCATTTCTTTGTTATGTTTTGTGCTTGTTTAAGTTGAGCTTTTGTATATATAACAAAAAGATAAATATTGGGTTAATAAAAGAGAGTATCTTTGACAGTTCAATAATACACTGAACTGCAGATCACTCTTGCTCCAAGCCTTCTTTTTAAAGAATCTGGCAAACATTTTTTCCTTGCCTTACAGTACACTGTCAATAAAAGTGAGTTGCTTTAAGCAATATTCCTCCCTATGGTTTTCATTGTAACTGCATTGGTTATTTGTGGCTCATCCCTGATTATGCTGCTTAGTAACAATCTCTGTGGTTTGTACTGGATTATGTAGAGGTGCTTTCAAACTCTTTCAATTGAGGGTCTTTGGTTTTTTTACTCCAGCAACTGACCTCATCAGTACTGCCACAAGGGGTCTCAGTCAAAAGATGGGACTAAATAGGACTATTCATTATTTATTTTTATTTATCCCACTTTTTCTTCGTTTGCTTCAGAGCCTGGATGTGAATGTGTGTGTGTGCCATTTTAATTTTGCAGATATAGGAACTGGAATGAAATTACAAAGATATGAAAATAGTATATACACAGGCACACAAGCAAACAGTTTAAGGTGAAAACCTCTCTAGCACAGCACTGCCAGCATAACTAAAGAAGGTCCTACTCTGCAGCAGAGAAACCAATGCACGTTTGCATATGAAGGTGAAGAAGCAGAGAAGAGAGTTGAAGAATGACTGGAGTTCAAAGAGCTTGCACCAACAATGGAGAGACACAAAGAGGAAATAGTGTGTCAGGAAGTCAGAGTCAGTCTAGACAGCCTTAGAGAAAATTTCAAACAGGAACGGATCCTAAACAAAGGTAAACAAAAAATTGCTAGGGAAATATTACTACCTGCAGAGTTGTCCTTTACAAATGAAAAAAGGAAATTGTTTAGGTTTCTTTTCATCCACTAAGAAAGATCTGCTTCACAGGAAGCAAGTTGAAAAAGTGTTCATAGCTTTGTTGGACAAAAAGTGTAGTGCATATTGTCAATGCTCAAATAAAAACCTGCTTGTGGGAAGTCTGAGAACACACAGCAAAGATGTATGTCAATATCATTCCAAAGTCAGGTCAGATTTCAGACAATCACTTTTTTAATGAAGAAACTAATAACCTGAAACCATTTGCTTTTGGAAGACATCCAACTGAATTAAGAACTGAAAACATAAAGTATGCTTTTACAACCTGAAAATACCATCTTTGTTTTAACTAATGTGGAGCAATCAGGCTTAAACATGTTCAAAATAACATTACATTCAGTATTGTCTGCATTCAAAGACCAGTATCACAGCTTCTGAGAAGCCAAAGAAGATTAAATGCCAAGAGCAAGTGAATAACTTTGTGAGAATAATCTGTTTTGTTCTCTTCTTTTATTCACAACATGCCCATGCAGATTAGAGTGTCTATGAATAACTGAAGTAGAAGTGTTTGCACTGTTGTAAGAGTGCATTTGGAGGACCAGCAAGCAACCTCCCATCCAAAATGTCCATTCCTTTTGCAATATTTCCACAGTCAAAAACAAACACTGGCCTGAGCTGAGTTGTCTATCAAAATTTCCAATAGGATTATCTCAGTCTCCCTGAATCTAGCTTTCATTGGCTGAATTCATTCCTGCTGTTGAAGGCAATTTAGTCACACCACAGATGAACTTGCCACAATGCATAGGCTGATGCTGGGAAGTTGGCTGCCCTGGTTTGTTCAATTGCTCTGAAACACAAAGGGAGCTTCACTAGAATTCAATTAACCTTCCTCTTCATCCCAAGGGTGCTGGTGTCAGACCCCATTAGCAGCTGTTGCCCATTGTTCTCAATGAAGAACCTCTAAGCACGACGTTATTAACCCATCAGTGAGCTAAGTGTATGGGCAGTGGCACTTTATCCCCCTTCCACAGGTTCCTGTCTCAGATGCTTATTCCAGTACCCTTACTGGTTTCATACTTTCATCTGACATGGATATGTGTCCTGGGGAATTTCCAGAGGGACCCCATTCTGAGATTTTCTCGCAAATTTGCCCTAAACCAGGACAGTGAACTACCTGAGCACCTAGAAAATGTGTTTCATACAAGGGTATCTTACTGGAAACACAAGGAATGTCTTTAGTACGTGTAGAAAAGGAAGAAGAAAACCCAAAACACTATCCATCAACCTGAAGAGCTGTTGAAATTAGCCTCTTCTTCTTTCTGAATTTGGGTGTCAACTAAAAGTGGTACAAGCCTACAGTGTCTCAGTTACTTTATTTCAGGAAAGCTTTTGCCGAGTTTGGAAAAAAACTGACTTATACCAGGCAGATATCAGTGTGTCCTAGAGACTTGGGCAGTCAGGTTCTGACTGGGTCCTCCACATGTTGGAAGTCACTCTGGTGGGATTGCTGTTGGTAAGTTCATCTTCCCCCAAAGGTAAAGGAAGAGAGTTGGCCCTTGAGTTCATTGGCAGAGAAGCTGGATGCTACATCATCTCTCATGCCCTGTTTTCTGGTTTCCTTTAATGTTTTGCGGTCCAATTTCATGTAGGGTGGAAAGTGTCTAAGCATATTCTCCAATCTCTCACAAGAAATGGGGGATTCAACAGTTCTGATTTCACTATGATGTATATGATGCCAGTTTATAAGGGTAGTAAGTATTGCTTTTTTTTCTCAGCACTTATTCCACAGAACTATGTGTTTTACAGATCAATTATTTGTCCTCTCAGATTTCCTAAATTCATACTATCTGGGGAATCTCTTCATGGGACATATAAAAATGGGGAGAAATAACAAAGGGAAAAAAAAGGAAAAAGAAAACGGGGGAAAAAAAGGAAAATGAAAAGAAAAAAAAATTAAGAAAAGAAAAAGAAAAAGAGAAAAAAGAGAAAAAAGAGAAAAAGTACTTACCTGAGGTTTTAGTTTTTGGGTGTTTTCCCTTTTTCATGTTAGTGCTGTTTAAAAATAAATAAATCTCTGTTTCTAGGTGAAGACAAGCTTCTCAGTTGTTCTGACCAATCTAAGAAAACAAAAATAGTTTTACTTTTTTTCCTAATGTCTCCATTTTTCAAATGTACCTCTTTTGAAATGAAGAGCTTTCACATTCTGTCTCTACTTTAAATTTTTAAATCTCCTCAAAACCTATTTCCTGTATTTGACTAAAAATTATCAATATTTTGGTTATGAAAAACTGATTTTCCCCATAAATTTTTATCATGCATAAAAATTCACCCAATTTTTTTTTTTTTAAGTCCCCCATGAAAAGGTTCATCTGGCTGAAAAACTGGTCATGACCCAGGAATGTGAGCTTCCATCCCAGAAAGCAAACCGTATCCTGGGCTGCATCAATTGCAGTGTGACCAGCAGGTAGGAGGGCATTCTGCCCCTCCACTGTGCTCTGGTGAGATCCCACCTGGAGTGCTGTGTCCAGCTCTAGGGTCCCTGACACAAACAAGACATGGACCTGTTGAAGCAAATCCAAAGGAGGGCTACAGAAATGATCAGAGGGCTGGAGCACTTTTCCTATGAAAAGTGCTGGGCCTGTTCAGCCTTAAGAAGAGAAGGCTCAGGGGAGACTTTATAGCACCTTCCAGTACCTAAAGCAGGATGATAAGTAAGGCAGAGAGAGGCATTTTATCAAGGCCTGTAGTGATAAGACAAGGGTTAATGGCCTTAAACTGAAAGTGGGTAGATTTAAATTAGATATTAGCAAGAAATTATTCACTTTGAAGGTGGTGAGGAACTGAAACCGGTTGCCTAGAGAAGTTGTGGATTCCCCATCCCTGGGAATGTTCAAGGCCAGGTTGGATCAGTCTTTCAGCAACTTGTTCCACTAGAAGGTATCTCTGCCTATGACCAGGGGCTTGAACTAGATCATCTTTTAAGATCCTTCCAGGTCAAACCATTCTATGTTTACTGTATTTTTTTACCTGGCATATGGAAAAATGGCACCCAGGAGAAAGATGAACACTGCCTTAGTTATCACTATGCTGAAAACTGCACAACATGAGTATTTTACTCTTTACAGAAATTTATTCAGAGAAAATGTTGGTTTGCTGACATCACTGGGTCTTCTTCTCAAGTAATTCAAGTATTTCAAGAACTTAACATCACCAAGGAGAAAACCAAATCACTCTTTCCAGTCCCTTCTCAGCTGCCTTCCGAGTCCTCCAGTGCAACCAGACACTTGGTGGTGCATTTTAAAATGCTTGTAGGCATTGCTGGCCTTGGCCACTCAGCTGTTGGAGACAACCACTCCCTTCTCAAAGCTGGTAGATGCCTGTGCCTCTGTCCTCCATGACAAAACTCTGCTTTTTCACTGTACCCACAGTGGGAAGGAGTTAAAGCTCTAAAAATGTCATCAGAGGCTGAAAAGATGCATGTCCCCTCAGGCTGCTCCACCAGGGGAGGGACACCTCTGTCATGGTGGTACTTGGGCAGCCAAGAGCAGCCAACAGACACAGAAAGGTTGGTCTAAGCTTTCTTGCCAACACTTTCAGATCAGTGATACTAAGTCTATAATTTATCCACTCCTATGCTGCAGACAATCCTGAGGGTGTGATCCATTGACAAGTTTGGCTGCTGTGATTAAGAAGGTGTCAAATGGTTGTTTGTAGCCAGCTCCAGCTCTTTCACCAGAAAGTACAATGCTCTGAACTTGGGCAGTTTGCTCTTCACCTAGTTGCTTTTTCTGAGCTCTATAAAATGCTCCAGATTAAAAAATCCAGGGATTAAAACATTCATCTTAATTGCATCAGCAACAGCAAGAATATTTATCTGATGCTCACCTGTAGATGTATTTCAACCTTATATGCATTCATCAATTCAGTGTGTATCTGTAAGGGATTATCTACGTGAGGAAGTTGCACCAGCTTAAATTTAACCTGTTATTGCAAATTGATTTCTCTAAATCACTTTGAACACCTGTGGAAATGCTTATTTCAGTTTAAAGATTTTTTTTTATACTGATCTATGTTTAAACCCAAATAACCTTGCTTTTATTCTAATGGCAAGAGTGCTCCCACAGGTCTACACATCAGCCCTCCTAATACCCACACCTTTAATTTTCTGGTGCTAAGTCCTTTGCGTAGAGGAGGCCCTTTTTATGGTCTCTGGCAGCAGCTGAGATGATCACTAGATGGTGTCTCAGGAGCAGCCGTCTCCCTGCTGCCTGATCATCCTTGGAATCCAGTGCCAGGGCAGCCCTGGCTCTGCCATGTGACACTTCAACTGATTTGCCACAAGATACTGTTGGGTATTACACCAAGAACCACCCGTGAGGAGTCATTTCAGATGAGTCTGTATTGAGTGTGATTCCCTCCACCTCGTGCAGTCCTTAGATATGGTGTGAGCAGCTCTTTAACCCCCAATATTTCTACAGGCCTTCCTGCCATGCCACAGAGCATACAGGACGTCCTCTGTTTCACGCTATGGCTGGTGCAATACATTCCTTGCCTTATCCCAGATGACTGAGCTGAACAAAGCACACATCTAGACACCAACAGTTAACTTGGGTTCCGATTGCTTTCACCAAACCCTTTCTACTTTCAAGTAAATCAGTGCTTTTCATCAGAAGGTTTTTGTACAGTCTCTAAGACCTGTTTTCTGAGCTAATCTAAGTACGGAGTTTTGATATATGAACAGTCATCCACAGTTGTAATAAAACATTATATTCCCCTGGAGATGGGAAGTCAGAGTTACCAAAAACAGACCATCTCAACAATTTCTGATAGCTGAGCCTTCTAAGCAAGGTATCACAGAACTATGATGTGTAAACTCTTTTTTAACACTAGAGGGCTGGTGTTACTTTACACTGGTCTCTGCACACATTGACACAAGATAAAGTAGCTTGATCCTCCTTGTGGCAGTGGTTTAATATTGGTTCAATTATTTTGGTTTGTAGAGTGTTTAGACACTGCAGTGACAAGATATTTCTACCATCATTATATGACAAGGGACCTTTCATTGACCTTATACTACTTCTAGAAAAACTGCTTGATTTTGTTTGTTGGAAGCATGACTTTTTGGGAAACTAATGACATTTGAATTCCCACTTGTATATGATGTGCACAGAAGTTGTAATAGAAGATTGAGTTACCAACAGCATTCCGTTTTCTGTATCTCCAGTGACTATGATATTTGCAAGTCAGATGGAATGCAGTTTAAATTTGCATATCAATTCTCAGAAAAATTCAGGAGTGCGACCATTTTCAAAATCCAGACACTAAAGCTGAAAAAACAAATAGCAAAGGATTCCAAAAGCCTTATGGCACAAAATAAATACATGTTGCACTTCTTGGACACAGAAATCCTGCTCAGTAATTTGAACAGTTTTTCATGGCGCCTATTTTTGTTTCTGGATTTTCTTTGCCTGGCTGCAAGTATCCACATATGTTCACTTACAAGCTGTGGTTAGATGAAAAACACCATAACAGATTATATTTGTTGATGGATAGTTAATAATTTTGAGAAATATTTGAAAGTACAGCTTGCTTTTTGTGCTTTATCAAGAAAATAGGGAGAGCTTGGGGTAATCACAGAATGATGCACAATATCTACTAAAAGCAGAATGAAGTTTCCCTGCAGCTGCAGTGAGCCCGTGGTGTCCCTCTTTAATGGACAGATGCAATGGACTTTGGACTAATGTGGTTCATTTCCACTTCAGATGCCCACATGTGTGCAGCTCCCAGCTTGTCCAGTTATGGTTCACCCACACTCAGTTACATGCCCACATCTTCACTTCAAATTACATTCTGGGCTTCCTCCTCAAGGGTTCATCTAACGTGAACCACAAGAGTTCCTGCCATATCAAAATATTTCTAGGGTAAACTCTCAACAAGGGATTAGTCAGCTTGAACTGTGCATGAATTTCATTGGAAAACTCCAGTGCACCTCTACATCTGGAAATTGCTGCAAGTGCACTTCAAAGTGGTGCCCAGGAAGCAGCCCACAATCTGTGAGCACACAAGGCACCGCTACCTTGCAGGGAGGGCAGGTTTGCTCTTGTGATTGTCTTTTGCGTTTGGCATCACTGTTAAGCACTGCCTGCATTGCTCAGCTTTTGTGTTCTGGGGAAGCAACAAGAGAGATATTCTTCTTTCCTGTGTGTAGTGGGATACCTATCAGCAGGAAATGTAATCTGGAGCCCAAATCAGTGTAAAAACTTTCTAATTTTCTTTCCATTCCAACATTTAGTTGGGAAGGAGGAGCTGAGGGTCAGCCCGTGTGTAGGAATTGCTGGAAATTTCTGTGATCATTCTGTTGATAAATGCAAGCAGGCTGCAGCAAAGTTAGAGTTGTGCAGTGGTGAGAGGACTGAGGCAGCAAAGGCACAGAGGAAGGACGAAGGAGAGAAAGATCACAGAATCATAGAATGGTTTGGGTTGAAAGGAACCTTAAAAATCATCTAGTTCCAATGCCACCATCCATGGGCAGGGACACCTTCCACTAGATGAGGTTGCTCAGAGCCCCATCCCACCCGACCTTTAACACATCCAGGGATGAGGCATCCACAGTCTCTGGGCAACTCGTTCCCATGTATCACTTTCCTCAACCCACAAAGGAGAGGCTGAGGAGACTCTGGATTTTTTTTTTTCCTGGGTGTGTCTACTTGACAAAGCCCTGCAATGGCTGCAAGTCCTAAAGCTGTGCAACGGACAGCAGCTAGAATGTAAGATGCATAAAATAATTTTTCAGGAAATCTTCACAGAGCTCTCCTGCAGATATTAATTTTCTTTCCATCTTTAGAAGTGAGTAGGCAGGGTCTTGCAGGAGCCTACTGTTCCTTTGTCATTACTAAGTTGTAGTTAGCTTGCATGGGGCTGGTCCTTAAGGTGCCAGGGATGTCACGGTAGTGGCGGGTGCAGCCATGAAGGGGGTACCCAACTCAAGGGTCATTGTGGTAGTCAGTGGGCTTTAGGGGTTGTTTGCAAAGGACATGTGACCACACTGGGACCAGAGTCACACATGGTAGTAAGGGTGAGTTCACACATCAGCAGTGCAAGGCTGGGTAATCAGAGACAACCGTTGCCTCAGATGTGTCTCCAGTAACTTCTGTTTAAAATCATAGGGAACAATTCAGGAAGACAGGTCATGCCACTGTTTATCACAGTGCTGTCCCCAAAGCTGAGGTGTGGAAATAAGAGGGAAACATATGTTCTCCAGGCAGGAGAAAAGTAACCTGCAAAGCTGTATCATCTCTGTGCCAAGTCAGAGCTTTAATTGGCACAAAAATTATCTTCCCTAACACCTGCAAGTGAGAGCATAGTACACTGCAAAATTAATAGTCAGAGGGAGAATTAATTCCTTAGAGAACAAAGGGAAAACATTTCCTCTTGTAGATGATGATGTATCAGATATCTCAGGCTGCTTCAAAGGCAAGAGCATTACTGGAATCAAGAACCAGAACTGTGACACCCTACTTTATTTCAGGTGTGAACCGCCTGAATAAAAGTGCTCTCCCTCAAACAAAGGAATCTGGCTGAAGCTGCACAAGCTTGTCAGCACAGAGATTAGTCAGGTGAGAAGTAGTGATATACAAGCACCACTGAAAATGAATCTGGGATATGTGCAGATAGTGGAAAAGAGAGTGAGTTTGGTCTCTAAGCTTTTCTGTTCCAGAGCAGTGGGTGAAAGATGTTGAAAGCAAAAGCAGCAATTCTCTAACATGACAGTCTTCTAACTGAAGGTGCTTTCTGCTGTCTCTTACGTGTGTCGTGTGTGTTTCCTCCCTTGTTTTTCACAATGGGGTCAAACAAGAATCATAGGCTTATAGAATCATAGACTGGTTTGGTTTGAAAGGGACATAGGCAGAAACACCCTTCATTAGGCCAGGTTGCCCAAAGTCCATCAAAATACCCTTGTACACTTCCAGAGATGGGGCATCCACAACTGCTCTGGCAACCTGTTCCAGTGCCACATCACTGAATTCTTTCCAGATATCCAATCTAAATTTCAGTTTAAGGATGTCATCTTCATTCAATCACTTAACACCTTCACAATGAATGCTGTTCTGTTCCTGGAAAACTGTATCAGTAAACCATTGCAAAGTGTATACAAGTTTTACCTCTTTTTCCTGAAACACACAGAATTACAGCTTACCAGCACTGAAAGTTTTCAGGAAGGCTCTTGGAAATATTTCTTCCTTTATATGTTTTTTCTTCAATTGCCATCTCACCCCAAGGAATAGCATTGTGTAGCATAGCCCCTGTGCCCAGAGTGGAGGCTGGCCTGGGTCTCGGCACACACAGCCGCCCACTGCCCCGGGAGTGGATGAGTGGCAGCTCCACCTTCAGCAGGAGGGTGCCAGGCAGGAGGTCTGCCCCGGGGACTGCACCTTGGAGCCCTTTTCAGGAGGCATCTGGACTCTGCCCAGCTCCAGCTGGCGCAGAATTACTCGGCACCTAATTGCAACAACCCGGTGACAGCCCAGTGAGAGGAGTTCCTCATTAAACATGATGGTCTGGATGCTACGGCTGGCACAGCACACTCTTAAATGGTTATTGCTGGAAACAGTGAGTGCATACCAGGGGAAAGATCACTCTATAAATGTGCTATTTCTTACACTCTTTCTCCAAGCATCTGTCATTGCTCTCTTGCCAAAGACAGGATATTGGATCTTTAGATTGGCTCAGTGAAGCCAATCTTCTGGTTTTATGGTTAGGTCTGTAACAGTAACTACAAGAAAATCTTTAAATACTCAAGTGTTAAAAATCTTTTAATAGTATTTGTGCATTCTTTTTGGTCTTATGAAGTAGTAAACAATACAAGGAAGATGCAACAGTATTAATCAGGACCATCCTACTAGCAGTATTTGCTTTCTATTTCCACTATATTACAGTAATATTTCATGGGACTATAATTAATATATATTGAAATGCCACATAAAGTAGAAGACAAGCCTTTTCTAGTACAGTTTGTTGTACTACTACAGTGAACAATAGTTCTCATGTTGTGTGGCACATAGTGGTAAAGCTTTTTGCCTTTTTACTGAGATGAGACAGAGTAAAGAATAGGTCTAGCCAGCAGAAATCTGTCTGATCTACAAGTAAAACAAAAGGCCTGAAAAGACTGCACAGCTCCCAGGGACATTTAACAAGGTCCACTTAACAAGGGATTGGATGTGTGGCCTCCTGATTTCAGAAATGTGCTTTTTCATCCCTTTCTTCACCTTGCTTTTTGAGTCTTGTAAGCCAGCTGCCATGAATGTGGTTCGGTGATTTGGGAAACCAATGGCTCATCATTTGCCAAACAGAGGTGCAGTAACAAATTTTGCCTTGCATTTGTTTGTACTATGAAGGTCTCAAATGTTTCCTGTCCACTAGATAAAACACCTCTGGCCAAGCTACCACCAACACAAATGGATCCTTGCTTATCTTTCCTTAATACATTCATACCTGATGTGTCCTATGGCTTCACTGTGCTTGCCTGAGGCAACCTGTCATTGATTGCATCCTCTTGGGCATGATGCCTCCCTGAAGAAGCAAACTGTGTGATCTCAGTGAATATATGGCTGTGGCTTCTCTGGCAGGAGTAGTAAACCTTTGCTACATGGACCTGTAATTAACGTTTCACTCCTAGTGTCACAAATAATAAAAATTGACCCAAAGTGACTGCAGCAGTTTTTTAATTGCTACTCTCCTCCTGTGAATCTCTGTTAGTAGCAACAGACAAAACAAGGCAGCATAGAAGCAGATTTTAGAGGGTTTTTTTTATTATACATTGCTGTTTCCTGTTGATGAGGGGCACTACAGGCCATGTAAACATAAATGCAATATAAGCTAACAAACATGAAAGCCCTGGCCACTGTTCCTTCGCTGAGATAAGTGATGAAAGAACCCAGTTAAAACAACCTTTAAAGAAGATTTGCTTTAAATTTACTCTGACTTTGCAAAAGTCAAGCCTTTCAGGCTCCAAATAATAATTATTTTAGCATCTCCTTGTTTTCAGAGAAAGCTCTCCTTGCCAAGAATTGTACTTTTTTCTATCTATATCTGGGAGACACACAAAAGCAAAGCTTTTTATTTGACAGTTTCTGCTAAGCTCAGGTCTCCTTGATGCTGTAAAATGCATAGAAAGAGAAAATCTTTCCCCAAAGGACTTTAAGGCCCAGAATCTTTAAATTCCTGTGGAGAAAAGTCTGGGACCACACCACTGTGAACATGGAGAGCCTTGACACAAGCAGGAATTGAGCATTTTTTAAAATGCTCTTGCAGATATGTGTCCAGTTGTCAGGTGTCCGGGCACTGGAGGAAACACCTGCAAAAGCCACTGGCACAAAGAAGTGCTGCAGATCTCTTATGTCATAATCCAGGTCCCCAGTGATGCTCATGCCCTGCTCACGTGTGCTGGGCTCTAAAGCTTTTTCAGCTTCCTTTCAGCAATCCACAGCCTGCTGCCTCTCCAGGAACTGTGTTCTGTGATACTGCCTGCCTAGGAGAACTTTCCCAAATCCCTGAGCAGAAGTGCTCCTGCCCTGTCAAAGTGTTAGGTAATGCTCACAGCCCCACCACTGCCTTGCTCCCATCCACTTCAAAGGAAGGCTTACAGTGCCTACTTTCAACTAGAAGTGTCTTTCACCAAAATTGGCTCCTTTTGAAGCACTGGAAGACATCTCAGCACTCATCTCTGGGCCACAGGAAGTGGCCATGGAAAGCTATGGAAAAGTTTTCACTTACGGAAGTCTGAAGGTACCTGTGGCTGTATAGTGACTGAGGATTGTCCCTTAGCAGTCTGCAGTTTATGGGGGTAAACATGACACAACTCAGCTGGGTGGGGTTCTCAACTTACCAGACAGTGCCTCTGCTGAGTGGGAGACTTACCCAAGTGCTTCCTACTCCACAAACCTCTGCCACAAGGGCCCTTCCTCCTTCTGTGTCCTCCCACACACAGAAATATCTGGGGTTTTTGGCACAGCCCCAAGTTCAAAGCTCAGCTTGGGCACTGACTCTCTCAACAGCAGCCAAATACTGTGTGGCCTTTTTTAAGCAACAGACCAAGGGCAGACCCTCACAGAATCATAGAATGGTCTGGATTGGAAGGGGGCCCTAGAGATCATCTAGTTCCAATCCCCACCATCACAGGATGCCATACAGCAGTACAACATCATTGTGTGAGTCCAACATGGGCCCCATCTGACATGCAAAATATGCATAAACAACAAGAGTCATCTTGAAAGAAGTTTGTCTGTGGCAACCCGAAACATGTCAGTTTAATCAGCTTCTGAGCTCCAGTGAAAAACTGCCTTGAATCTATGGATAAATTCTGTCCTATTACTAGCTAGACTTCCAGCTCAAGTGGTCTGTTCCTCAAAAACATAGTCCTGGAACAACATAATCTGCAGTACGAACCTGAATCTTAGGAGTCCAACTTCAGCAGGAATATTTCCTAATTTTGCCATATGCTTTTAAATAAAACTACTTCTCATCCAGCTGACTTACCCTGCCCAAGCTGAGAAATGACCCACACACATAAATCTCTTTCCATAGTTCATTGTTTTTGATCTCTATTTACATCCACACACAATTATTTGCATCTACATTTTAAAAGCAGAACTTAGAGTAAAAAGGTTATTAAGTTCCAGAACCTCCTATCTCAGAGCAGTCTTATAAGGTCCCTGACTATCAACAGCAGCTTGCTGCTTGTTTTCATTATGCTGACATGTAAGTTTATCCAAAGATTGAACTGGAGATTTGTTGCACTCATAAATTTGCCAGGATGTCTGCCAGAGCCATAACATGCTCCCAACTATCTGAAAGTCATCAGTGAACTCTGAGAAGGCAATATCTTTAAAACCAAAGCTAACAGTAAATATTTGCACTTTATATAAATATAATAAAATGTATAAAAATACTCAGATTAGTTTCTTGATGTGGTTTGAAAAGGTGATGATATGAAAATTATGGAAACTATTTTCCCCTTCTCAGGTAGACCAAGTTGATTCACTAGCCCTAGGTAAGAAAATGTTGCGTGTTAGGCAAACAGTCAAAACTGGATGCTATATGCAGAAATCCAGGACACTTAAAAACTGGAGGTGAATCCAGTATGAAAAAAGCATGTCTGTGAAGGCACCTCCGGGCTTATGGCAGTTTGGGAGGAGCAGTAGCAGTTCCAGGACTTCTCTAGCAGTGGCAAAAAGAAATTGTGACTTAACTTTGACACCTTACCCTAAATTTTGGAGATACCTAGGCAAGGTAATATCCCCAGCTTGTGGGCAATCAAACAGAGCACAGCATCAGCACTGTTTGTGCCAGGGAAGACTTTGGTTATTTAGCCATGCATGGAAAAGATTTTTTTTTTCTCAGCTGAGAACCAATGAAGATCCTGAGAAGAGAGAGCTGATCCCCTACCTCCATGGGAGTTTTGTTGACATATGGAGATTCTTGAAACAGAAAGCTTCTCCAATGATCCTGGTCAGAAGAAGAGGACACAGCTATGAGGAGCAGCTTGTGTTCTGAGGGAGAGGCTGCTGCCTCCCAGTAGGACTATAAATGAGCATAAGCAGTTCACAGATACAAAGCCACAAATTACTTCTTTACTTATCACACGAGCTATCAAAGAGGCTCCCCTGGGATGACACATGGACACTGGCAGTGTACCATGCAGAGTTAAGCACTCTCGCATGCAAACTAAAGCAATAATCTGTTCTTCCTTTTGTTTGATAAAAATCTATGTTAGTGTAGCTAAATTTCCAGATGAAGATTTAACTTTCTTCTGAAGAGTTTCTCTCTCCCCTTGGAAGTCATCTTGCATCAGGTGTGGGAGATAGATAACGGCCAAGGAAAATTTGGCTTCAGCTCTCAAGTGAAGCTAACTGTGTCCCACTGCATGTAAAATCCTGTGTAACAATGCATTTATTGGTTTTCATCCAGAAATTTTTCCTACTGTTGCTAGCATTGCCCCCCAGCTGAGAGTCTGGCTTCCATGCAGCTATCACACCAAGCTGTTCCTCCAGCCTTGAAGAATTCCTTGAAAAATGGATTTAGGATGCCCACAAGTCTGCCTGGATGTTGGAGCTTTCTACCAAGCCTCCAGTGCTGCAGCCTGTGAAATAGCTGTTATTCAGACTAATGAACATTGCTTTTCCAAGCACTGGTGGGTAAAAAGTGGCCATGAATAAATTTAGGATGGAAATTAAACATATATTTCTAAGCCTTGGAAAAAAGGTATTTCTGCAAAAGTCTTTTGTTGTAGCAGTGGTAGCTAAATCCTGAAATACTTCAATTAAAAATAAAAAGTTCAATCAGTTTATGCTCTCCCTGCAAAACACAGTGTTTCCCACACTGTGTTGCCAGGCCCAAGTTCCAACAGAAGCACATCAACACTTCTGGGTCGCTCAGTGGGGGCTACAAAGCACAAAGCAAAATAACACATGGTAAGCCTTGTTACATGAGGTCACAGGTGTGGCAATCACACCCTGATGTTTCAAGTAAGGAACCTGGATTAAGTCAAACAGCAGAGATGGTGCTCTGGAAATGCCGGGGCCCAGGGCTGCGGTTCAGCAGGCTGGGGGAGCAGCAGGGCTACCCATGAGGCTGAGGCACCCACACCTTGCACTGCAGGACACCCACTGCCAAGGAGACTGCAAGATGGCATGGGATTAAAACATCCTGGGGTTTGCCATAGAAGGATCTTCAGAAATTTCGGGGCATTCATTAAGGTTTTTTCTACATCTAGTGCTGTGATTTGCCTGTTGTGTTTGTCTTGAATGTATGTTTCAGTGGTTTCTTGTTTCCTTACATGTCAATAATAAGTAAATAGGCCACTTTTATCTAGACTGGGTTTAAGAACCACAGGATGGCATCTCCCTATGGCATAGCAGTTGAAAAGATGGTGCCTATGTAAAATATTTTACAATGATGGGTAAATCAGATGGAGAAGTACAAGAGACCACAAGCTGAAATGATGCTTCCAGACACAGCATTGGGCAGAGGTCTCTGCTCAGCTGCAGCCTGACCACTGTCAGTTTTGCTGCTGGCACTGTAATAGAGGAAGGTTTTAAGAAGGGATTAACCACCAGAGCATCTTTATTCTGCATCCTTTTGTGCTTTTGTTCTTTCTCTGCTGGCTCAAAACCAGCAGGTAAGTAGCCTGTATTATTGTCGGAGTTTTTCTTGATGTTACTGATGATCTGCAGCAGCACAATGGGAACAGGCAGAGCCTTGCA
Source organism: Chamaea fasciata (assembly GCF_029207755.1). Classification (NCBI taxonomy): domain Eukaryota; kingdom Metazoa; phylum Chordata; class Aves; order Passeriformes; family Sylviidae; genus Chamaea; species Chamaea fasciata. The sequence continues at coordinate 77,709,502 of NW_027094087.1, read as the reverse complement.
GAGTATAGCTCCAAAGAAACAAAACTAGGAAAATCAATGTTTGCTAATAGAGAAAAGAAAATCATCTGCTCTGAAAGGAACTGACTCGTGGAATGGGGTCTGTGGTTCCTGCCTTGGCTCCTGTAGGCAATCACCTATGTTTAAAAGAAGGAAAGAAAGATAAGAGGATGGTAAAATGCTGCTCCATGAATTAGGGTAAGTACTCTGTCCATTCTGGGATGTTTCAGCTTCACCTGCAGAGTCTGCTTAAGTCAAAGCAGTTTGTGTGATGTATTTTCATTTTATATCCAAATAGCTGAACATTACCTTTTGTGTCCCCCTCAGGTGTGCAATGGCAGTGAGCTAACCCGTGTCTAAAGCAGCACCAAGGGGAAGAGGTAAAATACTATTCCTAATTTGTGGCAATGGAGAAAAAATGTCCTTTCTTTCTTTTATATTATTGTCAACGCATGGAGCTTGTGTGAATGGACTACTCAGGATGGGGTGGCTAGTTCTTATTCAGAAGTGTGCACTATACAGGATTATCGATTTCTACTCTGCTTGGAGATAAAAAACAGAATAAGCAGGAAGCAGTTTTCACACTTGACCTCATGCATGTTCAGCCCCTGAATTGTTTCCAAGCATTTTCTCCTGCATCCATTTTTAACCTTTGGGTACCGCTGTCTTTATGCACTCAGCAAGGGCACTCCACACACAGTTATCTTCTCCTAACCAGCAGTTAATTTGGCTTTGCAAAATGTACCACATCCAACCCCGAATTATTAAATCAATGGGTTTTTTTAAGAAATCATTAATCATTTTACTTCTGCTTGTCTGCTTGATTTTGTCTGGTTTTCTACACGCCCATCCATGTTATACTAAGCAGCAGTTTTGAATTATGCCTATTTTTTCATCTTCTGTTATTAAAAAAGGACTAATGATGGTGCTGACATAGTTCTGGAAGAGGAAAATGATTAATTAGAGCATACATCAATAATCACTTGGCTTTCTCTTACTGCAATGTAGTAGTAAAGGTTTCAGCAACTTTAGAAATAAAAGCCTATTGAAAAAAGTAACAGTCCCTTTTTATTGAGAAGAACACTTACATTACAAATTTATTTTAAAACATACAGTGTTCTTACTTGCTCTTCAATTTCAAAATCAGTGATTTTATATAAAAGCAATTTTCCTTTCTCACATATATAGTTGATATACAATTGTGTGTTATATAGCGTAGGAAAGGATGCAGAATTATACCTGTAAATGGAGAGTTTGTTTCAAATACTCCCTCTTGTTTTGTATTGGGGGTTTTGTAGTGTCCCATTATTACTTGTTCACAGTATCAAATGAACACATATGACATACACAATCCCTCAGGACATCAAACCATATATTTCTTTAATTATATTCAAATGTGGTTCAGCCTTGTACATGCACATACTGATAATTTGTCACCCACTATTGCTCACCTTCATGTTTTGAAGCTCTTGGTCAACCAGCCCTGCTCGAGGTGCAGCAGTAGCCAGCTTATCCTGCCAGAAAAAAGATTTGTAATTCAAGGTCAATATACTTGGAAGCAGTTCTGAAGTGTTTTGCCATCATCCTTTCCACTTACAGCAAACATACCTGAAATGCCAAGATGTAAACGTAAAAGTCTGAAATCATAAGAAAAGAGAAAAATATATACTTGATAAACTTTACAAACATAAGTACGCAAGCGCTTGGGATTAGTGTATGTCATTTAATGTGAAACCTCATTTTGTGTTCTAAGATACAACAAAAAGTTAAGGAACAATGGCAACATTTTTGGATGGCTTCCTTTTGGCCTTGAATTATTTTTTTAATGAATATTTTTCCTGGGTTGATACTTTAACTCCTCAATTATTTTAATCCAGCTAGCCCCAATACTAGCAGACATTTACGAAAGAAACATGGATTTGCTACAGAAAAAGAAGCTGGTGTTTTAGGCAAGTAAATAATTCCATCTAGTTCCTATTGGGTTTTTGTTGGTGTCATATTTCTGTGAACAACAGGACATTTTTAAAATATAAAACAACAATTGAATTGTCACAGTATGGGTGGCATTTCAGTTCTGCACCACTTCCTCACTGGACCAGAAGATAAAAGGTTGAAATATTAAGGGACATGGATCCAGACATGCTTCATCTGTTAGCATCCCAGCGTGGCACCAGAAACGGGCTTCGGAGAAAGAAACATTAAATTGAAGTTCCCAGGGATGTTAACCCTTGTGTCACTGTTCTTTACCTTCATCCCACATGTTCCTTTCCTCAGAAAGTGGGGGCAATGCCATTGTGGAAGCAAACACCATTTTGAATTATGCTGGCGAATTTGGATCAAAAAGTGTGATGTGGAGACTACTGATGACCTCCACGCCTCTCCAAGGGTTAATATTCATAGGGACTCCTCACAGAATCTCAACTTTGCAACCAAACCCTTGCATGTCCAAGCTTTTTGACGTCATCTTTCTTTTTCTATTACTTTTATTTTTCCCCTGTGGTTTCTGTCGCAGCTGAAACCCCAGATCTTCTCTGTAGCCCTTCGCCAGCTCTCTCCCTGTTGGATTTCATCTGGCAGCTGCGGGACATCTCCTCGCTTGTATCTCTGCCTTCACCTTACTGTAGCAAAGACAAAACTAGCTCCAGTTTTACACCCTTTACTTCCAACACCCTTTTCCTTTTCTGAACAGCTTTCTTGGCTGAGATGCCTGATCTGTAACTTTATCCCAAGAGGTATTTGAAATTTGCTTTCAACACGTAGTTGAGAGGAATGAGAGCATTTGCCAGTTTGTTTGGGAGTACGTGAAGCCTGAAGGTGGCCCCTGCAGTTGAAACGAATCCCCTCTGTGTGGTCTGGCATAGCCCAAAATTCTGACACTTCTAATTTTCCTAATAGAAAGGCAGCCCAGATTATTTAGGCATTGCTCATCCCCTGTATCTCCATTGTGTAAGGATATAATGTTGTTTCTGAGAAGGTCCTGTTTGCAAACCAAAAAGAATTAGTCTCTTCTTTAAAGCTAGACTGAAGCCCTGTTTCTAATTGTTTCAAGATAGGAGTGAGGAAATTAAATGGAACAGAAATGTAATGTGAATATAGCCTTTCAACTTCTTGAGAATCTTAAGTAAAATGTAAAATGCTTTTTGAAAAGGTCAGGTAGTAGAAGCTATCAGTTTTAATAAGGCATTCCTCTCCTCTGTTGAGGCAAAAGTGCCCATATGCAGCAACCTCCAACCAGAAGTAGACAAAGCAAAAACCTGTGGTGTATTTAAATACTATTGGAAATCATGAAAAAATACACTTTCATGGAGTAGGAAATTTATTGCTTAAATGAAATCATATAAAGGGAAGGTCACACTCAGTCTCAGTAAGGCTGAATGACAAGAATGAAAAAGAAGCTGAGTTCTGTGGACTGAATTTTCAGAGCAGTGCCTGGGCAACAGATTTTTAGGACTCCATCTTTTGCATGCACGGAGAAAATTCATCTCAGCGGCACAGAGCAAAGCACCTGCAATCTGAATTTCTGAACTTCTATTTGCAATGGTGATCAGGTACCTGCACAAAACTCATCATCAATTCAGTGGTCCCTGGAGAGTCATGTTAATTAGAAAAGCCTGGTCTCAGGCAGTAACAGCAGAGGTCATGGCTCCAATGCAGACTGCCCCACCAGACTCTGCAAGGTTTAATTGATCAGTTTACACAGGCTAGACTGATTTTTGCCTATAACATTTAACTTCTTTGTCCTTCTACCAACCCATTTATTAGCAGGCCTTTGTGCAATAAATATAGTTGTCCATTTTCTTTGAAGCTTGCCTTTTCTTACTCCACACATTTACAAGAAGCATTTAACTACTAACAAGAAGTAATTGAAGATAAAACCGGGTTTTCTTGACTCATTCTTGTTATTTGTGCAAAGACATCCAATATTAATAAAATTATGCCACCCAACCTAATGAATGACGGAATCCCTCAATGTATTTCTATTATTTGTTGACAAGTCTTAAAAAGTCATTTCAATATGAAAAGTAAAGTGAATGTGTGGCATGATCAAGTTATTTTTCTCTGCCTGCAAACATGGTTATTCAGCTCCATCATACTCCAAATAATACATAAACCCTCACTACACAGTTGCCAATAGTGTCAATAATGGAGCTAATTACATCTCTTGCCAGAGTTATTGTGCTCCTTGGGCACCTTCTTGCACCTACTGCCAGTGCTATCAGTGGAGACGGAAGAATGAGAAGACATTTCCTCAATAAGACAGCAAAGGAATGAGGAAGGGTTGTCTGAGAAAACAAATAGCTTGGATATATAAAAAAGCATGGCTTTTTGTTTGGGCTGCTGAGGTGAACCAGATAAGAGTCCTTGCCAACAGACAAAACAAGATTTATGTAGATTTCAGTGGGTCCAGAGTTTCACTTCAGAAAGAGAAACACAGTGTAAGAAAAAAGAGCATCTCCAGAGGATTTTAAAAAGTGGACAGCATACAGAATGCAGTTAATAATGGCAGAGCAAAAATTACAACTGCTTCTCTGTATTATTTAAAGAGAAATTCAACTTCTCTTATTCTCATAGTTTTATTCCAGAACTCTTCAATGAAAATCATTTTTGAAAGGACCTTATGTCTTTGGGTCCTTGTCAGAAACAGACCCAAGTCACATTGCAGAGCTCTAGTTAATGTTTTAAGGTGATTGCTTCATCACTTACAAAAGGATGTATAATGGCCATTTTAGTCTTTCTGTCCATTTTTAAAGACCTTGTTTTACAAATTGAGTGTGGGATCCCTGCAGACTTAATGAACAAAATTCATTCTCAAGATTACATATTATTGTCATCATCTAGCTGTCATCTTGTTGGCTGTGTTGTATGTTCAGTCATTATTTTCTTTCTCTAATTTATTGGGTGAGGCATTTTTCAGTGTACCAGGCAAGCAAAATCATCAACTTTCCCCCTGGCTAACGGGTAGCAGTACTAGCCATGCACAGCAAGCCTCTGATTTTAAGGAACCAAAAACATCCTGTCTCTTCTCAACTGTGCTGTTATTGTACTCTGGTTAAAAGTGGACGGAAGGGTAGTAACAAGGCTAAGAAAGGACTGGAAAATGCTTACAGCAACTGTCTTCTTCCAAATGTTTTACAAATAATAAAGTGAGACATAAAGATTGTGATGGCTCCTTCTTTCAATGTTCGATGACTCTCACTTCCAGCTTATGCAGTGTTTCTGATGGCTGCACCACAAGAGGTTTCTGCAGCCACAATATAATCCCTGAACACCAAAAGTTTGTGTTTTCTGGCTGCATGGCATGAGCAGGGCTCAGACTCACTCAGGTTCCTCTAAGACATCAACTCTAAAGTTTATTTCTGAATAGAATTTTTTAAAAATTCTGGAGTGGAAATCCATGTTCTCTTCTTTGTCACTCTTGAAGCGACAATTAAAAAAAATAGTTCTTGCCAGTTATAAGATTTCTGTTTCTCTGTGATTATTTCTGAGAGTCTATGTAATTGTACAATTAATCCAATTAACTAAATCTTTTTCACAATAGCTTTGTAGCATGGCTTTGTGTTTGTGGGTGGGCAGCTGTTGCCGCAGCTTGCTGGGGCAGGTCTCAGAATTACAGCAGAGAGAAAGAATTATATTCATGAATCATTCACTTCTACCCTGGGGTATAATAAGTAAGAATTCTTGTGATAACCAGTTATCTGGCTGAGCTGGAAGAATAGAACATGTTAAACCTTCACAATTCTGTTGTTCACCTACGAGGTGGTAGAAATCACTTCTAACTCCCCAGTTAACAAGGATCTGTAACAACTCAATTCTTGGCATTAATTTTGCTCTATCCTTTGTGGTATTTTTTTCATCACTGACTCACTTCATGCTGAGAAAATCCCTTCCCTTTTTGATTTTTTTTCAAGGTATACTTAACTTCTGGGATTCCAGTTTAGTCAGGGCAGGTTTCTGCTTTATCATTACAAGGCAGAGTAAAACCTCCCTGTCTGTGTGCTGGGAAGACTAGACTAGGAGATTTCCCTCATGAAATATAGCAACCTTCAGAGCTACACTGGGGGAGACATAGCTTTTTTAAGGAATACTTGGAGGACTCAAACATACGTAAGTTTAGTATCACAGGACTCTCTGGAGCACAGGAATCCTTCAAATATCAGGAGGTGATGTTCAGACAGCACAGGGAGGACACCAGACATGTCTGCTGGGTAAAAGCAGCACAGCCAGGCCAAATATGTCATAATAACCTCAGCAAACAGCAAAACCTCAAACCTTCACCTTCAGTTTAATGGCTCACACCAAGCATCTACTACTGTTCCACACACCAGCAGGCACTGGGTGTGATCCTGTGGGGCTAGCAGAGGCTCGAGACTTACAGACATGTGAGCCTCAGGGAAAAACAAGGAAGATCTGGATGGAGACCCACATCAACAAAAGCAGTCTGACTTCAGTGTTTTAAAACATATGCTTTCTTCCCTGAGTTCTCCATCTTCCCTTTTTAACTATGATCTTCAAGCTTAGAGGTCTTTCCATCTCTCAGCTACCTGAGACTTATCCACAGATTCTTGTGCTGGAGTTTAATATCACTATTTGGTACTTTAGAAAATGGCATTAGCATTTATTAGCATGCATTAGCCTTAATAAAAAGCTACAATATATTTGCTGTTTTGTTTCTTCAGACATGATCCACTGATCTGAAACAATTTTGAAACTCCCATAGCAAAACTATAATACAAAGGTCACACTGTAGCAAGCAAATTAGAAGCATGCTCGTATTTTTACATAAAATGCATATGCAAAGAGGCAGATATCCATCTTGCCATTGAAAACCCATAATTTGGTGTGCTTCTCTAATAATTCATTTGGGAATTTAGAAAATGTGCAATACAGATTTCAAAATACATCACTGAACTGAAAGAATACACTGACATACAAAGACAAAAAGTAATAACCTGGAAACTGAGCCAACAAAATCCCCAGCCATTGTTTATGCAATCATTGCCTTTTCTTTTTTCTTACACAAAGGAGAATGTCTCATTTTTGTTCGTACAGATGTAACATCTTGTAGTACAAATACCACTGGATGAAATATCTACGTGAGATTTAAACTGCACATGTTTGCACCTTATAGCAACCAAACGTAGATTCTCTTCACAGCTTAAGACAGTTCAAGGTGTGAGCTGCATCTCCTAGTTCCAAATAACCTCCATGGAAATCTGGACAACATGCTACAAATCGATTCATTTTTCCATGTTCTGTTCTCTGGTTTCATGGGAGATGCCCTAGGGCATCCCAAACTACCTCCACAACATGACCTCAGAGCATGAGCATCACATCAGCACAGTCAGTCCAACTCAGGTGTCTCAGATGCTTCAGGGCATCAGAGAAACCTGTTACATCTGTGTTTAGAATACCTTAACAGACACTCCTTAAGTGGTGTGTGGAGAGGGATTTGTCAGGCACCCACACATTACCTGACCGATTTCAGATGTCCAGATCCCAGAAGGGGCTGGGATGCTCATCAGTATCCCAGATTGGTACACAGGGTGGGCAGGCACGACTCAAACTCACGGACGACTGCTCTTTCTGAAAAAAACTCTGGAGACTCACTGACCTAAAATGACTCTACAGCTCAGTGTTTATCCAAGGCAATTCCCCCAGAATTCTCCAAGGCCTATAACAGAGGCTTGACACACAGTACATAAGCAGACACAGAAGCACAGACAGACACTTCAATTTATTGAATTCAACCTCCATGGTCAACCCTCCAAAAAAAGTTAAATAACTTTTTTAAAGGTCATGTTAAATAGTCAAGGGTCTTTTTTGTTCATAAAAAGAAAAACTAATGAAAAACAGATTTAATCATATTTTTCAAGCTGTGGCTCGCTGAAAGCCAGAAAATTCTCACAGATTTACCATGCCTTAAACACAGAATTATCCTCCCTACTTTAAAGAAGCGAGACATGAGAAATGCCCACATTCTTCTGCTCAATGTACAAAGCTAAGACAGATAAAGTGGAGCAGGACAACTTCCTTATACAGGGCTTCTCTTAGAAAGAAGGAAAAGAAGCCTCATTCCTCAAAAAACATGTTCAAAAAGGCAACTAGAGTGCAGCCTGAGAGCCCTGTCCACAAGGGTAAAGGGAAAAGGGAAAAGGGTAAGGAAAAGGGTAAGGAAAGAAAAGGCAAGGCAAGGCAAAAGGCAAGGAGAAATATCAAGACGTTAATTTCACAGAAGAAACCTAATGGTAATGACACATCCAGAATAATAGCTCATAAAAAATAAGGAAATAAAAAAGCTTTTTATTACTTATGGGGTTTTTTTTTTTTTCCTTTAAAACTTCTGGCTTCTAACTCAAGATCACTTACAGGAGTGTGATTTGTGAATTCTGAACATTTGGGGTCAGCTGTATTAAGACACATATGTAACAACAAAAATGAAGGATGATCAGAACAGCGTAATGTGTCTTCAGGTTTTACATCTGATGAATTTCCCTCAAAGACAAAAACATTAAAGGGAACATCACTGGTAGTAAAAAGCTGGGTATTTGGATGCCTGCCATGCCCAATTCCCCAGTGACACTGAAGTGCCTGAGATAATGCAGAACAGTACCTCACAAGACTTGCTTTAACTCTCTTCCACTGCATGTAAATGTTTCTTTGTCCTCCTATGGCCACCACTTAAAAAGCTGAGTGGTTGTCTTACCCAAGTGTTTCATATATGTAAGGTTGGGAAGTTATTACAAATAAGTCCTGTTTCATAAAATCACAGAATCACAGAACGGTTTGGGTAGGGAAGGACCTTAAAGATCATCCAGTTCCAACTCCCCTGCCATAGGCAGGGACACCTTCCATTAGACCAGGTTGTTCAAAGCCCTGTCCAATCTGGCCAACACTTCCAGGCATGAGGTGTACACAATTTCTTTGGGGAGGTTTCCCCTACTTAATGCTGAAATGGATGCACAATTTCTGTCCATTAATATGTAAAGTCCCATCTTCCTCTCTTAAAGATGGATGAATGGCAATATAATCTGATCTAATGACTTCATTCTCACCAAATGGATATGGAGGCAGATTTTCCAGTGACTGGATGCAGAACATCAGAATGTGACTCTGCCACCCTGGACAGCAGTAATGTTCCTGCAAGGGTTTGACATGGTCTCAGTGATGATATGAGCTGTTAGGTGGTGTCAGCTCATCCAGAAAAAGCAAAACAGGGAATAGCAGCTATTTAGGAGACTCCAAGCTGTAATTTCAGCGTTCTGTAGAATAAGAAGCCATCACTCTCTTTCATTTAGTCCCTCCTTAACAACAGAACTGCCAGGCAGGATCACACCAATTTTCCACAAAGTCCAGAGCCTTGACTTCCTCTCCTAGTCACACCTGCCTATGCTTCACTTTTGCACAGAGGAGAGGAGAAGTGCATGCCTTGAAGCTGCCAGTCCAGAAACAACAGAATTTTCCTGAGGCCATGTGTTTCGCCTAGGGTCTATGTGGATCAAATGGACTGAATCCCTCACAAAACAAGATGTTCTGAACTGATACATTACCTGTCTTCCCAGTCTGGGGGGTTGATCATTTGCTACTGATAACTTCTGAAGCTATTCAAGTTACCTGGATGAATAACTTGTTCAGGTAATTGAATAGTCCACGTTATCAAAATTTAAGGACTATTGCTTAAAGGCATTCTATATTTTTAAATTACTTTAGAGTGATTGCTTACATTTGACAGTAAATAGTTGCTGTTTAGAGCGGACAGGTTTTTTTCACACAAAACAATAAGTGCCTGTTTCCAGGGGACAGAGTATTCTATGAGCCAATCATTAGTACAAAACAACCCAAAAAGTAACTTTTGCCTAGGTAGTAACAATAAAGATCTGATTGCACATGTGTTGCACAGACAGGACACCCATAGATTCTGAATAAACATATGTCTTTGAAAACACATTTTCTATAAATTAAAACAACTGTTGGCATAGCTCATTATTTTAAATGTGGTTCAAAAATACTCTAAAATTAAAGTCTGCAGAAATCATCTGGGCAAGAAACCCCTTGCTTTAAAAAATGGGTTAAGCACTGATATTTAATTAAAAAAAAATTAAACAAATCAATGCTTAAAGATTGGATGCCTAAAGAGTGGAGTAAAGGAAATACCACAGATATGGATAAGGAAAGCAGCCAATACTGCTAAAGGCACTAAAAGCCTCTCAAAATATACTCAGAAGAAAACAAGTATCCTTTCAAGTAATATAAATGCAAATGGCAAAAATGGAAAGCAATGGTATAAAAATATTCATTTTATATCCTATTCTATCTTTTAAATCAGACAAGAAGAGGTATCCTGCCTATTTGATGCTGATAGAGAATGCTGCTATTGACATCAAAAAGTGGTAGGGAAGTATTTGATAAAGTTCACATTTTATGTTGCACAAAGAGAGATGATCTATATCTGAAAGGGAAGTAGGGAAGAACATTCCTGAAAGTATTGTTTCGTTTTGGACTGATATTGGAAAGCAGGGACATTTGCAGTGGCAGTTCAGAATATCAAAATGCAAGTCAAAAAGGTATACAGATATACTGAAAAATATTGATAGTACTTCAGGGATTTGGTAAAACTAGCGAAACTCGTGAGCATAACTGATGTAATTACAACTGTTAAGTGAGTGCAGAGGGTTTACAATCTGGTTTGACTGATATGAAAACAGAAAACAAACAAAACCACAAGTTAACCCTTGGCTAACAGTGGGCTCTGTCAATAGGTAAAGGCTGAGAAGGAGATTGTTGAAGATATGAGAAAAAATTAAGAAAAACTTTATGTATTTATCAATCACACATTTATAAGGAGTGAGGAGTTTTTGATTTACCAGTGTTTCAAAGTTCCCCAAGTGTGCTAAATCCTTCTTTTAGAATAAACCTATGGTTTACCAACCTATAAACTCTGCTCCATCCATGGAAATAGATTAGGAATAGAGATTGGAGTTGTAAGAAACTATGACATTGAGACAAGACATCCTCATACCTAAGTCAGAAAGAAGAGGCCCTTGACAGGTATTCTAGGAGCTGTCTGACATGGGAGACCCTGAGAGGTGGACCATGGTGCATATGTACATCTTACCATATGAGAAGCAATGAAAAATACTTCCTGGGGGCGCTTCCTGGGGGCACACATGATTGGGTGCAGCGTCCATGTGAGGTGGCTCTGCTAATTCTACATCAGAATTATGTCATGCCCTTCACAATAGTTTCTCCTAAAATCTTCATACCCCTAGTTATTGAGGAAGGTCAGGAAAGATAATAAGGTCCAAGCGAGGAATTCTGAAGATATTGAATGATTCAAGGGTCTGAAAGCTAACATAAAGAACTCTGGTGAGAAAATGTAGAGTTGAAGTGGGGCTCTACCTTTTGTCTGTGAGGTGCTGGTTTAAATTACACTGTAATGTGTTTTGACTGTAAGGCATTGCTTCTGACGGACTTCCCACCCAAGAGATCCAAAGCGGGTGGTTTACCTCAACTCAGCTCTCAATAAGAGTGCAATCAGTCTCCGAACTCCACTGCTCCTACCACCACAAATTGCAGACTCCATCAGGAGATCAACAATTTATCTGTCACAGAAAAGTGGCATCTTACTGCTAAAGGCAGGCTTGTCAGATCAGCACTGAAAAACCTGTCCTTCTGCTCCCTGTGCTGCACCTGCTCTGTGGATAATGAGAGGACTTCAGGCTCCAGGACTGTCAGACTGACATCTTTGACAAGGTAGGTCTGAATCCTGTGGCAATGAGGGAATTGTCTGGGTTTATTTTTTTTATTTTATTTTTCTTTTTTTCTTTTTTCCTTTTTTTTTTTTTTTTAAGGAAACGCTTATTGCTACAATTGAGTAACTTGTTCATGTAATTGAATAGTCCATGTTATCAAAATTTAAGGACTATTACTTAAAGGCATTGTATATTTTTAAATTACTTTAGAGTGATTGCTTACATTTGACAGTAAATAACTGTTGTTTAGAGCAGACAGTTTTTTCTCACACAAAACAATAAGTGCCTGTTTCGGGGACAGAGTATTCTATGACCCAATCATTGTCCAGCCCCACAAACAGTACATTGTCCTTACCTGTAATCCAGCTTTCTGCTCCTCAGAGATGACACAGACTGCCTGGGATGCACTTATACATGCTCTGGCTGTTCTGCTGACTTCCAGCATTAAAATCCTTTGCCTCAGCCTGCACAACAGATTTTGCCACAGAAATGACAAATGTCACCTTGCACTGCTGATGTTCACCCAACACATCACCACAAAGGTTTTCTCCCTGAACCCATGACTTTGCCATTTCACTCTGTCCACACAATCTTTCAGCAGCTCTGCTGTGTCAGCCACAGGTCATGTGTGCCTTCCTCCTCTGCAGCCCCCTCTTCCTCCTCCCTCCCTCACTACAAGCAAGTCCTGGAGAAATGCTTGGCCAGCTACTTCTCATGCATCTCAGCATTCTTCTGTCTCTTTAAGGTGTCTTGTCTGCAGATATTAAAATTGCAGTTTTTGAGGAAAGGGACCATTTCTTTGTTCTGTATTTGTGTAACACACAGTGACAGAAATGCCTCCTCTTTCTAGCTGCTTTGGTAATACAAATTAAACAAGAGTAGTGACATGGCTTCCTAATTACCCTGCTTTCTTCCCCACATCAGCAGCAATTTCGAGCAGATGAATTTTGTAATGACAGAATTAAGGGTGGGCCCCCTACTAAGTGTAATTTTTTTGTCCTTTGTGCCTGAAAGCTTCTGGGCATGGGTCTTTAAAGAGATAACGGCACTGTGAACTCAAAACCTAGATTTGTCTGCAGCTTCTCCAGGTCCTTAGAGTGATCGGGGGACGTTTCTCTTCCCCTTCTTTTACTTATTTTTTCCCAGAACAGTGTCAACCTCATTTTCCTGCTACAGCCCTCTAGAAGGAGGCTCTGGGTCTCTCCCCCTTCACTCTCCCACTGGGGTAGGCAACTCCTGCTGGTGCCATCAGCCATGTCCTAGGCAAAGGCCACTCATGTGTTGCACTTTTAGCACTGGCTGCACTGCCATGCTACAGCTATTAAATGTTCTGCCACATTGCACTTTTAAAAATGTGCAACTTCTGCTTTGATCTTGGCAGCCTGAAACAGTGATTTAAATGCCTCCTACCTCCTTTCCTGAGTCAATGCTTCAGCATCACTGCAAAGAAGCACAGCTGGCTGACAGCTCTTCGGGCGTCAGTCTCCTGAAACAAGTCCCAGAGAGAGGGAAATATGGCATTATGCCCTGCTTGCTTTTAAGACCTGAAACACACAGGAGCTCAAATGACTATTCCTTCAAAGCTCTCCTTTTATAAATGATCAGCTTTCTGAATATGGTAGGAGTCCTTGATGCTGTTCTTACCCCAACAGTTACCTTCCAAAGAGGAACAGCTCTCCTGTGCTGTTTGCTGGATTTTTTTTTTTATTTTTTTTTTTTTTTTTTTGCCTGGTAGGCATTTGGGTTCAGGTACTCCCCTTTGGTAATGTGGATGAGGGGGTCTGTGGTTCTTCCTGGGGCAGCCCTCCTAAACTGTTTTCTCTCTTCAAGGAGCTCAACAGCTCCCCAGAGGAGAAGCCTGCACCAGTACTGAACAAAATGTCAATTGCCATTCAGCTCAAAGTTCTCATGTAAACCAGACTGCCTTTTCAAAGGCACATTCAACCTTAATTTTTATTGCTGCTAGCTGAAACTGAAGTGAAAGAGTCCATGAATCAGCAAACTAATTGCCTTTTGTATTAGCTGGGGATATTTAGCATGAGTGCATAACTAAGTAAATATTGAGATTAGTGCTCTCAGGAGTAGGTACTTTCAGCAGATGTTTTGGATACAACTGCATGTGAATTGATGGCAAGCGAGGCATATAAAAGAGGAAACATATGTAATATGAAGTTGACTGCAGTTAAGGAGTATTTTAAGTAAGAATCAAGACCAAAAGAAGCTTAGTGGTCACAAAATATTTAATATAAAGCCGTTTCTTTTTTTTTTTCTCAGATGAAATTAATGGGAACTTAGGATACTAAGATAAATTTCAGTTGGACCTGACGCCTCAAATACCTTTGTTATTGAGACCCCTGCTCCTACAGAAAACTCCTACAGAGCTGTGTTTGTTTCACTTGACATTGTCTGTTGTCTTTTTGAAACAAAAGTTTATTTAATCTAGTCCGTTGTTTCTGATGAGATTTGAGAAATGACACTAAAATCACTACACAGTTGATGTGGAGGCAGATGCACAGTGCTAGGCAGCAGCAGTACTGAGCAGCTGTGCGGACAGCTTCTCCCACAGACCCAGAATACAGATGCAGAAAAGGCCATCCTCGAACCTTCAGCTGGGAATTTGGCCTGCAAAGGAAAATGTCCCTACATACTGACATATATGAAAATTAACAGGGGTCTTGGCCCAATGGCTTCCTGGTGGCATGGCTAAATCTCTGATGAAACCGGACACACTAAATATTATTCCCATTTTGTAATGCAATGAGCTTTGCCTAGAGAAACCCAGGCTGCGATACTAGCTTTTCAGTTTTACATAAAATTTACATTCTTATAAATATAGGGGTTGCCACACAGAACTAAACCAAAATCCTATTTCCTCCATTGGCTTGTCCCTGACAATAGCCAGGAAGCAATATACCCCCAAGAGGTATAAGTGCAGCAGAATGTCTCCTACTAAGCCAGCAGGAACCCTTTCTTGCACAAGCAGTCATTTAGGGCCTGACAAGGCTTGCTAGGTACCTTTTTCAAGGAGCCTTCTCTGAATTGCAGCAATTTACCTGACTAGGCTTTTCATTATGTAGTAAGTTTGCCATGCATATGTGTGCTACGCAGTTTTTAAAAGCTGCATATTTTACAGCTACAGCTCATAATTTGACAAGGCTTTTAGCTTGGTCAAATGAAAACAACTCCCCACAAAACAAGCACAGTTACTTCTTTTCAGCAAATACTGTTTCCCTGCCAAATTCCACTCACACCCTCAAGCCTTTTCACTCATCTCATATAATTTCATATACAGCCACTTAAAATTTGGGCTCTTTTTAAATCACACTGAACTTGGAAATGCCTCATCAATTTTGCCTGTCTCTATCACTCCACCCCCTTAGGGCAGAAAAGAAATATTTGAGTCATTTTTACTTTTACCTACCTGATTCTGCAGAGGAACACTTGCATAAGCCCTTAGCAATGCTCCACTGGGTTCTTAAAGGAGGTTTCTAGAAATAGAAGCATTTGAAAATTTTCAGTAACAAAAAAACAAGGTCAAAATTAAGTCTTCAGTAACTTTAACCAATGGGGTTAACCTCTCTCTCTTAAATGATGGAAGGACCCAGAGATGTAAATTGGAAGGTAGACAAGTAAATGGTCAAGTGTGATGTGTTGAGGTTGGTTGCTATGCCTTAATGAAGATAAATCAATGCACCCTTTGTGAAAGATGACTACTTACCCTGGGAGATTCATCTGTTACTGTGCACTGATAGTCTCTGATTCTTGTTATTGCAAGCTTGATTTGCTGAAAATAAAGGTGTGTTGAAAGCCAGGAATATTAGACTTGCATTTATTATGATGTTGAATCTAATTGACTGACAGAACTATGAAAGCTTTGAAATGAAAACTGTAGGGACTCATTAACATAACGAGCATAAATCTAACTGTAAATCTTCATTGCATTTGACTATTTTATTGAGGATCAGAAAAATAAATGATCTGTGGTCTGTTACATACCAAATCGTTTCCATCTAATTCTTTGTCAAAAAACCATCCCAAAGAGAGATTGAGCCAGCAGTGTCTGAGCCATAGCCTTCTACAGCTTATCAAGGCAATGATAAAGCACAGTAGCTATTCATCATTTTTAAGGCGGAACAGTAAATCAGAGAGTGTCGTCTTCATTTGAGTAAAACTTCCAGTCACTTCAGCATGAGATTGTTTTAAAAAAATTTGCCAAATGTAGCCCTTGGACAAAACAACCTACCAACCCCAGAAAAGTTACAGAGCATAACTACGTGAGTCATATAACATAAGAACTACCCTTCTTAAGTGCTTAATGGCTTTTTGCCACCAAGTGGACATTTTGCAGTACAGACTAGTGGGGAAGAACACTCTGATCATGCTGATTAAAATGCAAAATTATTGTATACAGGTTGATTTTGGTTGAGCCAAGTCTTGTGGCCATGAAGCCTCTGAACCATTGTGGTTTAGAGTGGCTGCAGATCTGAACAGATTGCTTCTATATCCTTTCTGCATAATTCAAATCAATTTAACTTGGGAGCTTCTATTCACTCTCTGAAAAGGAAAAAACCAAAAGCAGCACAGCACCATCCTTGGGAACAAAATGATTCCTCCCCTTACAGAAGATTTTCCTAATGAAACACTTAATCTAAAAGGAATATATTCTGACCTTTTTTCCATAGCAGAAGCTGACTGAAAACTTGTCTCAACAATGGCAAGGATTGGGACTGTCCAACTAATAGGTAAACCCAACACCTGTGCAGGAAATCTGTTGCATATGTCCTGCTTTCCTGTCTGAGTTCAAAGGACTGCTCCGTCTACCACAATATCTTTGCTAAGAGAGAAGCTGGATGAAAAGTAAGCAGAAGTTTGCTACTACTGAAATTGCTTTGAAGCTGTTGAGGAACCTTGAACCTGAAAATTATGCAGTGAGAGGTACAAAGTGCATTCTTTATAGCTGACTTTATGGTCAAGTACAGCTGTCTAGTCAGAGAATTCAACCAGTGAGAACCTTTGATCAAAGAAGATGGATGTGCATTGAGAAAATCCTTGCAATCAAATGGCAGCAAGTTGTGTATGATCCTGTGCTGGTTTGGGCTGGAACAGAGTTAATTTTCTTTGCAGTAGCTGGCATGAGACAATTTGGATTTGAGCTGCAAACAGTGTTGATCTCTCAGGGATGTCTTAACTGTTGCTGAGCAGTGCTTGCATAGAGTCAAGGTTTTTCTGCCTCTCACCACACCAGTGATCAGGCTGGGGGTGCACAAGGAGTTGGGAGGGACACAGCCAGGACAGCTGACCCCAGGTGACCACGGAGATATCCCAAACCATATGGCATATTACTCAGCATATAAAGTTGGGGGAAGTAAAAGGAAGGGGGGATATATAGAAT
Source organism: Chamaea fasciata (assembly GCF_029207755.1). Taxonomy (NCBI): domain Eukaryota; kingdom Metazoa; phylum Chordata; class Aves; order Passeriformes; family Sylviidae; genus Chamaea; species Chamaea fasciata. Next base: position 77,692,363 of record NW_027094087.1, on the reverse strand, counting down.
GTTGTTGTTTTTCTTCCCAAGTCACCATTGCAGATAATGGAGCCCAGTTTACCTGGGGATGCCTGAACACCTGCCTGCCCATGGGAAGTGGTGAATGAATCCCTTGCTTTGCTTTGCTTTGCTTTGCTTTGCTTTGCTTTGCTTTGCTTTGCTTTGCTTTGCTTTGCTTTGCTTTGCTTTGCTTTGCTTTGCTTTGCTTTGCTTTGCTTTGCTTGTGTGCACAGCTTTTCTTCAACTATTGAACTGTCTTTATCTCAATCCATGAGTTGTCTCACTTTTTCTGTGGTTTCTGATTTTCTCTCCCATTCCACCAGGGCATTGAGTAAGTAGTTAGGAGTGGCTGATCTGCTGGGTGGGGTCAAACCACATCAGACCCTCACCACTGTTTCATATCCAGGAGCACAAATAAAACTGTTTCCAAAAGACCACACACTTTGGTTGTTCTTTTATTAACCAATAGAAGTTACTGGTCATTCCTGATCTATGATGGTTTGCTAACCCAGCAAATTCTCTACAAGCAGCTGTCAAAAGGTCACCTAAATCTCAGCATAAAACAGGAAAATACTGAGGCATTGAAGAGATGTAACTCACAACATCCTCCATACCTATCATAAGGAAATGGAAAAATGAAAGCTTTTCATGCTAGGAAAAATCATTGATGAAGTCAAGGCACACCTAGCTAATAAAACACAGAAATACATCAAGTTTCTATGGGTTTGACTTTTATCCTGTTTTTATTTCAGTGGATGTGTATGAACTTGAATTGATTGGCATTTTTTTGAACATCTTCATTTCTTATTTGACTATAAACACAGAGACAGTGAAGATTAAAAAAAACTAACAAAAAATCACAATCATAATTTTAAACAATTTTTCAGAATCTGGATCACTTTCTTCATCCAATTTAGAGCATAAACATACATTTATCTCAGCTATCTGAACAAAATTCAGAAGAGGGGATTAGCTTGCCTCCAGCGGACTCGTATGTGTTGATGGGTTTGAGAGGACGTAAGAATGTCTTTAGTCAGCTTTATCACGAGAAAAATCATTGCGTCCAACAACTCCTTACTGTTAACACTTATAGCTAATGTGATTAGACTTTCTTAACCTTCAAGTGAACTTGTCAACAGAACAGAATAAAGACAAAGAAAAGCAATGCAGAAATACAAAGGAGCTACTTTTGTTTAAATTGCTGTTCTGTTCCCAGGAAATAATTGAGAAATGGATGTGTATTAATAACTATGCTGGAAGAACTGGACAAAAGAAAACCTGCCTTTTTAATTATTAAGGTTTTTGTTAGCCATAGGTACGCTTGGTCATGCCTTCTCAGGAAAAGGACCATACAGCCTGTTCTGTTTCTGCACAAAGAGGTAACTTGGCATTCTCAATTATTAGGCATCACTCAAATTGGCAAAGTGAGAGATTAGTTTATTTTTGTTACTGAGTTTGCTGAGCCATGAAGAAGTGTCATAAAGATATTTTAACCTCAGTTTCAATGTGATTTTGAAGAAACTGAGTTGTCTGTTTTGGAAGAAAGTATGTACTGCTAATGCATCTTTTACAACTAGGATAATGCTGCAGGTAATTAAGTCAAACATTCACTTTTTGTGCAATCTAATTGATAACATCCTTTTCACTATTGACTTAAACCTGTGCAGATGAAGCTAAGAGGAAAGCCCAGTTGCAATATTAAGGCTCCAATTCACATTGAACTTTTGATAACCCTCAATGAAATCTAATTGAAATTTCAAGTGTGTATTCCCCTCACACAGTAAATGTGCTCTGTGCTGCTGTAGAGTTAACTTGAGCATTGTTTTTAAATGCTCATTTAGACTAATGTCGGGATAGCAATTATTTTAAATTCCTGACCCATTTCAGCCTGTTTTTCTGTGGAGGCAGTCTTGCATGACCAGTCTAAATGGGATTCAACCAACCTAACTGCAGGTATCCTTATTGCATATCTGTTATGATTGGTTGTAATTTCTGTGAAATCACACTACTTAGCAAAGTAGCAATTATAAAAAGCAAGACAAAGGCTACTGCCAAAGTCCCTCCATTTGCAGGCCTCAGAGAAGCCACACAGATTTGGTAAAATTACGGGGTGAACAGGGGCAACTAGTCTCCCAGACTGGGCATCTGTCATGGGTATGAATCTTCAGTAACTAAGGTGAGAGTAAACTTAGCCTTGGAAGCCTTAGCTTTACAATATAAATGTTTGCACCTGAATTAATCACTGGAGACTCCCTTTTTCATGACAAAAAAATTAAGAAATTAAGGATGCTGTTTATCTATGACAAAAGGATGATTCAGTTTCTGGGCTCCCAGGTTATCTTACCTGAAGACAGCATTGTTATTCAAAATCTTACAAAGTATTTGCAAGAGATTATGAAAGTAAAGAATGAGGAGTGAATGCAAATATTAAGAGAAGAAGAGGGAGACAAAGCTCATGTAATAGAATAAATACTTACTTCCAGAAAATCATATGAATGTTTGGAAACAAATACTGGATAAATTCACAGGAAATGCATAGCGTCTGGTCATAGCTCCCCCAAAAAAACTCTATTTCTATTAACTCCTTCTGGCAGACTGTAGTTTGGATGCTTTTCTGTACAAAAATTAGGCCAAGTATTGCAGTATGTCCATAATAAGTTATTCTTACTTTCCCAGTCAAAGGGGAAGATTCATCTCACCCAGTTTATATCCTCTAAGAATTAGCATCTCCTATAGTTACAGGAAAGAGACAGGAGAATCCAAACTGATATTCATCCTAGCTATGGAGGGTTGTCTAGACTCATTGGAGGGAAGACAGCACAGATGCTAAGCTGGGGACAGGAGGGGGCTTGGTGCCCATCATTTCAACACCATCACATCTCACGTGGGCACATCATGACACTGCACTTTCAAACCCCTGTCCAAAGAAGGGATGAGCTGCCTTCTTCAGAGCCTCTTTCCCTCTATTGATTGCAAAAGGAGTTTAAATTTATGCATTAAACCCATCCATAGATGGTGAAGATTAGTTGAAGAAATTGCATCCAGATTTAATCAAAATGAAGATACCCTGAGAAAGACAACCAGTGCTCTCAGCATGTTTCACCATGTTCACCTTTCCACAGGGAAGGACAAAATGAATGCTCCAAGGAACATTTACTTACCCACTGTAAAGAATGAAACTTTTTTTCTTTTCTCTAATGGGACTCCTCTATGGCTTGCTCAGCAGCAGCATTCAGGGAAGGTATGTAGTGATACTCAGCTCTCCAGGCCGACTGCAAAATCCCAGTCAACTGTCTAACATTATACTTGTGGATTGCACACACACCAACTTCTTACAAGTAAAATATGCCCATTCACTACACCATTTCTTTTTCTGATAATTGTAATCTGATTAAAACAAAATTTGCCTCAACCATCACTAGTTAGAACTACAGAGGATTTTTTTAGGATTAGATCTGGGCATGCAGACGGCAGAAAGAAGGTATTTCTGTAAGGTCTAGCTGGTATTCTGTCATGGAAGCAGAACAGATCTGTAATTAGACCTTTCATAAGAAATCTGACAACAATGACACAGTAATTTATGCACCTTAAAAATTTCTGGAGCGCCTTACTCAGATGGAGCAAGATGGAGATTGGATGGAATCCTTTCAGATGGATACTCACCTCACTTATGCTCCTTTCTCAACTCCACCAACTTGGATTGTTTATATCTTATATGTTCACACTAGGGTAAGTGAAACTTAAGCGAACATTAGTTCATTTGGGAAGGGATGGGATTTCTTGTGAGGATCCTCCTTTTCTACAGTGTTCTACCATTCATAGACTAAACTACAGTATCACGACGAGCATATGCACTGACTGAAAAATAAAATAATCATACACTGAGAAAAAGGAAATGGAGGAAATGAACAAACAAAATTAGAATATAAAGCAGAAAGATTAGACGCACAAATGTGTACTTCAAATGTGCTGAAATTTTGACAAATCAGAGTGTTGCAGTATCTGCTGCCAGTTGTAACCGGAATCTGAAGGATGGAAACAGGAAAGTGTGCTGGGGAAATGCTCCATTCACGTTCGATTTGAGTTTTCTGAAAAAAAAAATGTTTATCTTTAATAGACAAATTTGACTAGTAGTTGCACAGATGCTGGCACCAGATCAAGTAATGAACCCTAAAAAAACAGAGAGTAAAATAACAAAACAGCTTTCAGTCTTCTGCTTGGAGATAAAAGAAAAGAAGACATAGATCTAATGCAGGAGAGAGAAGAGTAAATATTTTTTCTGTAAGGCTGCTTGCATAGACTCATGAAATGCCTTCTATAACTCCTAACAATTACTGGCTCTCTCCCACCATTCCTGGAGGCTGACATTGATCATCAACTGAACAATTGCTGCTAATAATTCATTTGGTTGTGTTCCAAATAATAGTGAGTAGCAAGACAGTCATGGAGTTGTATATATGAGAAGACACAGGAATATTTCCCTAGTTACTAACCAGTTCAGAAAATCCCTGAAGACACATTTTAAAACCAAACCAAAGCGAAGCAAAACAGAGGAGGAATATATGAAATGAAAATTCTCTGAAGAAAGGTCTTTTCCATACACAGGTCAATAACACCATTTGCAATGAAGCATGATCAGGTTTCAAAGAGTTATTACACGAGAAATCATCCAAAGTACATGGTATCTCAGTCCAATACTTTCCAATTGACTAACTACAGACAGACTTCTGAAATCAATACCTGTTACTGGTTTTGAAACTTTCTTCTTTAGTCTACATATAGATTCAGAGACTAACATTTGGACTGAAATCAATGAGAGAAACAAAAAACAGACTACAAAATTAAATTATTTTCATTTATAGTGTTCTAGAATGCAAAATACACCATTTCATGTGAAGATTCAAATAAAATATTATCCTGATCTATTCTGGATTTACAGTCAGGCCCTTCCTAACATTGAAAACACAGTTCAGAAAAGTATTGGAAAAGCAGTGGAGCAGTCCGTAAGAATTCAAATGTATTCACAAAAGGTCCAATGCTAAGCATTCTCATGTCAGTGGGAGACCCGTTTCTCTAACCAGGAATTGTTATATTGTCCCAGCTAATCTGTTTCTATCTTTTGTAAGATGTATTCCTGAGAAGATTTTCCAGTAGTTGCCTAAGCTTAGGTACCTCAGCACCAAACTTTTAAAAATGTAAGTGTGTAAAGTGAACTTAAGACAAATAATGGTCTTACCAAGAGTTCAAGTGACAATATCCATGTATTTTACAAATTGATATATAAAGCTTTTATGCTGCCTTTGGCTGAAGTAATAAGCCACAGAGCTCACACAAGTTTGGGGTCCTTTGACAGTTAATTTATAAGTGACAACTCAGAACAAGTCACTAAGACTTCAGGTCCCTCAGTGCCAAAAAGCAATTAGCTTGAACCTACATGAGTTTGTTTGCTGTTAAAGACAATCTGAACTGCTTTATATACCTGGTAGAACATCATCCTTTCAACACCGTGCAAATCAGCTTTCTTTGAAGACTTGCATAAGTCTATTGTAAATCAAAGCCAGAGCTTTTCTCAGAGGAATTAAGTGAAATCTAGGGACTGAATTTGGCCTATACTTTTAATCACCTGAAAAATTAAAAATGCCATCTCTTCCAGACACAAATTTGTCAACTCCTTTCAAATGAAACATTTACAATAAACCCTAACAACACAGTAAATCATAATGAATAACTCTAAAACCAAGAATTAATTAAACTCATATGTGAATTCTTTTATAACAGAAGTACAGAGGTGTTCAGATCTCCATAGCCAATGAATGTAGAAATTAATTCAAGCTCTACCATCCCCAGCAGTCTTTTAACAATGCATGGGTAGTTTGATATAATGACAGGTTTTATTTTATTTCACAGTATTTTATTTCACAGCTGAATCAGTGTTCTAGGAAGTCTCCTAGCATGTAGTGGTCCTAGCATTTAATTTTAAAAAAAGAATGAGGTGATGATACAAGTTTTACTTCAGCCTTTGACCTTTTGTTGTTTATACACACCATCACTGAATTTCTGGATTGCATGTAGGTCACTCCTCCCAATTAAAACATTGTGAACTATAAAGCACTTCACTGGCAAATGAAGGGAATTTCCTTTTGAACATGCATAAAGAGCACAGTGACTTGAACAAGGTGTTCCAGTGTTTTAGTCACAAGGTCAGACTGAGAAATAATTTTCTTCTACATCTTCATTCTTTCTTTATTCACTGGATCTCGCTGCTTTAGTATAATAGAAAACCTGTGGGACAAACTTCTGAACAGCAACCCCTAGCACGGAGTGACTGTATTTGTTGAGCATAACACTTTCAGATGGAAGTGAAAAAGTTAGAAACTGTAATCTTCAATCAGCATGAAATGGCAGTCACTTGAAGTCATGCCAATACAATAAAGAAATAATTGGGTCATTGCATTTTCCAATTTCTAACACAAAAACATTGAATTAAGGAAGAAAATTCATTTCTATCAAATACAATGCTGTTAATTTCACTCTGAAGACATTTGTCAGTGTTTCAGCCTCAGTGTCACTCTCTCTGCTCTCCTAGTCTCACACCAGCAAAAAATTGCCAGTCCTACTTAACTGCAGCCCCATTTCAGCTTTTCATTTTCTCTAATTTCTCTCTCAGTGGAATAAAGAGTTACCCAGGAATATTTTCTGAGACATTCCATTCATAGATTATAGACGTGAAAATACAAACTGTGGCCAATTTTTAAAATCCCACTTTTGCAACTCTCTCTAACTTAGTAAGATAAAAAGGCACCTTTACTTAAAAGCCACAGACTTCAAACCTATGTGTATAGAACTTGCCTTTGAAAAGCATATCCAAACATCAGTGTCTATACTTGGTTACAAGCCTACCTTTAGGCTGGCTTGCAAGTTTTAATATTTGGTAGAAACACGCAGAGATAAAATACATCTTTTCTCCTTTTTTAACAGAGATTTCTTGTCTTCATAGTTTTATGAATTCTTACAGCACTTTTAAGCACACCCAAGTAAAGTGAGATCTGTGTGATTTGCCGTCAAATCTCACATCTATCAATGAGACAAATATCCTTTCTGTCATAACCACACTGTTTGGGTTTTTTCTCTCATATCTAATAAATGCCTTTGGGATTTGGAGATAATCTATGGTAATATATGACCTGCTGATATTCCACAATTGGTAAACAGAGAAAATTATAATCAAAAAATCTCAGAGGGAAAAAAAGGGCACTTGTTATTTATCAATTTGTATAGAATTTACACAAAAAGATCAGGATGAAATTTCTGTACTTCTAGATAAAGATAGTACAATTCTCCAGCAGAGATGAGAGATGAATGCCTTAGGATATAGCCTCTCTTGCTGCACATTCCAATCTCTCTTACTGTTAATGGAATTGCATACACTTACTGAAATGCAAAACCACATCTCTGCTGGTGTCTAAACAAGGAAATAAAAAGTGTGTTTATTACCAAAAGAGAGTTTGTACAGATAATGCATGGGACTGACATTCCTAAGGGTGTTCTTATGACACTTGTATTACCTTGATGGACAATCTGTGTTGTCAGGACCTTGAAGGAGGTACTGCATTCCTTATCAGCACTAACAGTCTAAATGATGCTTACTCTGTAATTGGCAGATGAATTAGGACTTTCTTTTACAAATAGCAGGAGATATTTGTAGAAGTTCACAGGCAATAGTTTTGGGAGGAGCTGTTGTCTCCCTCAAAGGCAGAGAGGCCCTGCAGAGAGACTTCAACAAATTAAAGGCCTGGGTAATAACCAACCATATTAAATTCAACAAGAGAAAGTGCCAGATTCTGCACCTAGAGTGGGAATACTGTGGATGTATACTAGGACTGGGGAATGAGATTCTGGAAAGCAGTCCAGCGTAAAGAGCTAAAAGTGTGAGACTCATACCCAGGATGGCACAGTAAGTGAAATGGCAGTACAGGGTTCAGTATAAAGCACTGCACTGCACACACACAGCTGGCTTGGAAAATATCCTTCGGACCTACTAATTTGTGTTGGCAGATAGAGTTGTTTTGTACAAGAAATATAATATCCAAGATCACCAGTGACCAATTGCTGCTGTGGATTTGGGGACCAGGGCACTGTGGGGACCTCAGGGGTGAGTGTTCCAGGTAGAGCAGGGACACCAACAGCCTCTGACACTTCTGGGAAGCAACAAGCTGGGCTTCCAGTCTGAGCAGAGTTAGCAGAGATGCAGAGCTGAGCACAGACACTCCTGCAGCTTTGCTGGAGCTGGGATGGAACATGGCTGAGCTGAAATGGGGCCCAGGATCCTGGGTGGATGGTCCCAGGTTGGACCCACAGAGGTAATAAGGCCTGGTGTTAACCTCAGGACCATGCACTTTATCTCAGAAGAAGTTTTTAATAACACTAGAAGCTTCCTCAGTGAATCCTATTAGTGCCCTAGATCTATTAGGGAGCTGACTGGAGAAAGCCAAGACACACGAGTCTCTGTGCCATGAAATCTCTACATAGCCATGTACATTTTCCAACTGTCATCAGCTTCCCTACTTTGCTACAGCCAAACACAGCTACAAGTGAGGTTCTGACAGTCAGCCTGGAAGTGACACTACTACCCAAAGCCTGAACTGTACAAGCATTTTTAGGCCACAGAAATGCTTTCCTTTTCTCTATCCAGCTCTAGAGATGCTGACTATCCCTTGTCAGAAACCATTGCCCAATGTGACAGTGGAACAGCGCCGTAATTCTTCTCAAGCAAACTCAGACTGATTGTCTTAGACAGTTTAAATCTTTGGCTGAAGATTACCTGACTGGTTTTGCCTGTAGCAAATTAGGAAACTCATGCATGTGTCACTTTGCAGGTCTGTAGTCCCAGAGCTTCCTCTAACATAAATGCCTGCCTTGGATGTTTATATATATATAAAAAAAATGGAAGCGTCTGCTTTCATCTGTTAGGACCTGTGGCTCTGTTAGCAACATTTATCTTGTTATCTCACTGTATTGCAGCTCTACTGAGCAACAGAGAGCACGTAAAGAGCTCACCTCTGTTCTTCCCTCCTGATAATGGTGGGAACAGAGGCAACTTTACCTGGAGAGAGTTGAAGAGAACTGGATGATTTTCCATCACCTGTTCTAACATTTGGTGACTATAATTCAGTTGTTGTGACACAAAGCCCACTGGTTTTTCCAGATCCACCATCCACAGGTAGCAATCATGACCAATGTATGTGTCTCCATCTGGACTCAAGATTCTGAATTACCTTCTCATTCCTGAAAAGAAAATCTTGGTACCCTGGAGTTACCCTCAAAACTTTTTTGGAGAGTGTTGGACCCTGCCACATATGTCACACCTACTGGTTTATCTCCATTATGTCATTGAGACATGAACAAAGGTCTGTAAACTGCCTTCTTTCCTGAGGAAAGCAACAGGCAACCTCCGAATGGCTGGCATCCATAACAAGTAGGTACAGGACACACAGAAAGGAATTTCTGCTATGTACACCAAGGAAGCAGAGGCAATGAAGAGAGCAGATAGACCTATGGGCCTTTTCAAAGCTACCAAATTAATAGTGGCCAGGTTTGAAGGGGAAAGATCCTTTCTTTAAAAAATGGTGTTTGGGCATGAAGTAAGCCCTAATAACCAAACTAGAAATTATAACTTTTTCTTTTCCTCCTTGGTGATCAAAATTGGTGCTTTCTGAGATGTCTAAGATTACTCAGACTTCATTTATATAAAGGGTAGCTCCTCTCTGGGGCCCCAGCCAGAATATTCAAAGAGAGATAGAAGACATAAAAGTAGGCTACCTCCTGGCTTGGCTTATTAGAAAATCTATCATTCTGGTGTGAATGGGATCTATTAGACTTAGTTGATGCTCATAGTACAAGCTCTTCTCCTATTTTCACAGCCATGTTCTTCATTTATCTCTTAATTAACTTTTCAGAGCACATCAATGGAAAACAACCCATCTTTTTCTCATGCTTCAAAAACCCCTATTTAATATTTCCTGTCAGAGGCTCAAGGTCTGTTTGGCACTCTGCATTTAGCACTCTGCAGTTCTCTGTAAGAGCATGACAGTTGTCAAAGTGTGTTAAAGAGATTTGATTCATATAATAATCCTATAAAAATGGAACTTGAAATATATTTCAGATAAGAAGTGAAAAATTTGGGGAAACTCTTGGACTTCATAAGGTAGCTCAGTGACCAAATTATCTTTTTCATTGCTGTGGGTGCTGCAGTCAGAATTCTGCAGCCTGCTTTTCCCTGCCAGCTCTGTACCCCCTCACTCAGGCTTTAAAAGCACCATTTTCCAGACTCTCCTGAGCTGGCTTTTCTCCTTTTTGCTCTAATACTATTGCTCTCATGCTGCTATTCTCATGACCTTTCATCTCCAAACTCTCCTAAATGTCATTAGAGATTCTTTTTGTTGTTGGCATAAGAATCCCACTTTCTTTCCCCCATCTCCTACCCTTGGTTGTAGTGTTTGATTTACATTGAGACAATAAAGCCATTCAGAGGGACCTTGGCTGACTTTAGAGATGGACTCATTCAAAACACATGAAGTTCAACAAAGCAAAGTGCAAGGTTCTATACCTGGTTCATGGTAATCCCAGGCACATCTGCAGGCTGGGCCTGTAGAGATGTGATTGAGAGCAGTCCTGTGGAGAAAGGTTTGGGGTTCGTGGGTGATGAAAAACTCACCATAAACTGGCAGTGTGAGCTCACGGCCCAGAAAGCCAAGTAAATCCTGGGCTGCATCAAAAGTGGAGTGGCCAGTGGGTTGGAGGTGATTCTCCCCCTCTGCCCTGCTCTTGAGAGACTCCCCCTGGAGCACTGCATCCAGTTCTGGTACCACCAGCAGAGGAAGGACAGGGAACTGGTGGAGCAAGTCCAGAGAAGGAGCACAAGGTGGATAAGAGGACTGGAGCATCTCCCCTATGGAAGACAGGCTGAGGAAATCAGGGCTGTTCAGCCTGGAGAAGAGAAGGTTGTGTGGAGACTTCATGGAAGCCTTCCAGTATCTGAAGGGGGCACACAGGGAAGCCAAAGAGGGACTCTTTGTCAGGAATTATAGTGATAGGGCAAGGAGTAATGGTTTCAAATTGAAAGAGGGGAAATTTAGGTTAGATATTAGGAAGAAATTCTTTACTGTGAGAGTGGTGAGACACTGGAGCAGGCTGCCCAGGGAGGTTGTGGATGCCCCAACCCTGGCAGTGTTCAGAGCCAAGTTGGATAAGGCCTTGAGCAGCCTGGTCCAGTGGAAGGTGTGCCTGTCCATGGCAGGAAGGGTTGGGACTAGATACTCTTTAAGGTCTGTTCCAACCTTTTAACATTCTATGTTTCTATGGTAATACGTATGCACTGAGCTTTGCAGCCAAGAGTAGCACCTACTCCTCATCAAAGCATATTTCTTTCACTGCTAATAGCATTGTAAGCAAGACAACAAAAGAGGGTTTGATCAGGTTCTGAAAAAAGAAAATGCAGTCACTCTAGGAAACTTTTGGTGGGGAGAAGGGATCCAGATGCACAGGAGAGGGCATCTGCAGAGAGCATTTGTCAAGGGAGCCTCATTACTTTTTGCCCTGGATGGACCTAGGGAAAGCCTTTCTGCTTTATTTTTCAACTTGCTCTCTTTCCTATTTCCAATATTCTTCCCCCAAAGTAACTTTCAGGACTACAGCCTATGTATGTTTGTAGCTACAGATCCTGCTTAGAAGTCTTAGACATGTGAACCTGTCTCAGCATCCTTTATGAAGCAATAACAAAGCCATGTCTCCAGTGTTAGAGATATCATCTTTCTTGGTAGACTTGTGGAGTTCCCGAGTAGAATATAGTGGGGATTAGAGAAAAAAGCAATTAGAAGACTCAGAGCAGAGGAGACAGCTTCAGATCAGGATTCAGGGCTTGGAAGTAAAATCAAGAAAATGCAGAAGTTCACTGAACTATGGGATCATAAACCATTAAGATGATATAGAGCTAGGACAAAACTTCCAGTTAAAAGCCTAAAAAATGCAGTCAGACAGAGTTTGTGAAAAACAGCATGAAAATTGTTCAAAGGGTAGAAACACAGACATTAGAAATGTTCAGTCTTCAGACAGCTTTTGTGTTTTTAAGACGCAAAATCATTTTATGAAAGTCTGGAGACATAGACTGACTACTGAAAAAGAAACAAAGTGAAAATGCTGTAATAATCTATATCACTGCTAACAAGGCTTCACAAACAGTCAAGACCTCTCCGAGCAAGGAATCAAGAGAATTTGTTCTGTCAACTCTATAGGATGAAGTTACATCCAGGGAATACAATAACATATAATTATTAACATATTAACTTCTAATTATTACCATTATTAGCATGTTAAAATCAAAATAAAATTATCAATTATGAAGGTTTGGTAAAATTCAGTGTTTATTTCTGTTGAAAATTAACACTTATAACCAATGCTTCAATCTTGTTCTTTGTATTTGGTGTAATAGTTAACAGAATGATTTCAAACATATTTGTTCACATTCTATACAGCAATAATCTTGCCTGCCTGTGGAAGTGCTGTGAAAGTAATTTCAAAGTTATTTGAAGAGTGTCACCGTGACACATTGTGAGCAAATGACCGAACATGAAAAGGATTGTCTGCCTCTGACTGGAAAGAAGCAATACATGCTTCATCCTGTACCAGGCACAACACGAGAAATACACTTCCATGTCCTGCTCTTTCCTTTCAACCAATGCCACAGCAAAGAATGAATGCAGCAACAAAGAAAGGTGCCAGACCTGTGCTGTCAGTCCTGGCACAGTCCAAACCTGGGAACTGCTTGGTAGCGATACAAATCCTGTGCTAACTAATCCCAAGTGCTAACTGTAGTACCCTATATCTCCCACATATGTTACATCATAGCAAGCAGCATTTCTCAATGAAATTTGTAATTCCCTTTTGCTTCTCTTTTTTAATTAATTCAGATCCTTAGCGTATTTTCTTGATTTTTCTGAGGTGATAGCCATACTTCTGCAAGTGTCAGCAAACAGAAGTAATTCCACAGTTATCTCCGGGAACAAAATGACACAAGCAAGCAAAGGAATAAATCCCCAGTGTCAGGGGCTGTTCAACTTATTCCACAGAGGCCTACAGCCAATCTGATATAGTTTCTGAGGTCAGTGTACATAAATACTAGTTTATGCTCTTTTCACCCTCCTAATCCCATATCTTGTATGGATTCATTTCCTCCAAATGGGTTTATAAAATGCCTTCAGAGAATATTTAGAGACGAACATCATCATGGAGATTACTGCCCTTTTGTTTCTAAGTTGCTATTCTCTTGCCATAGAATCTGATCTATTTGGTAGCATGGGAACATTCCATTATAAATAATATTACTGCTCTTAGAAGACTTACATGTTTCTTGCTGGCTGTCCCTTAAGGTCCTCAGTATAAATAATATGGGCAAAATCTTTCCAAAAGGCTGAGGTTGTTTTGGGAAGTATTGAGGGATGGATTATAGAAGTATTTTAAGTACTGATACATGTTTTTCACAACTCCTTTGCTCATCCTTTGTCAATATGTTATCACAAAATGAACAGGAGATCATGCATTTACTCACGTCTTTCCACAAGTTCCAGGGCACATAACGAGTGCAAAGGTTTGGCACCAACAAACTATGCAACATGTTTTCTGCCTGTGTTCAACACCTCCAGGCCCTGGAGTTGTCCTCACTTTACTGATAGCTTATTCAAAGGTGTCCAAAATTGTGTGCAAGCATGGAACAAGATTTTAGATTTTGATTCCTGTAAGAAAGACCAGGGTTTGGCTTACAAGCCTGAAGATCTGATCAACAGGAAGTACAAAATTGATCCATTAATTTTTCAACAGAGAACTTAGTTAGCTGGAAGATACTGCATATTATTTTTTTTTTCTAGAACAAAGATGTATGAGAAAAGTAACCAAGTCATACTGTAAGAGAAATTATTCATAAACCATCATGGACAAAATATTACATTTTGGCAAAAATATATATTTTTAATAAAAGCAAGGAAACAAAGGCTCACCTTGAGGCTAAAGTAATACAGAATGAGTCAGGATATAAAGGTTCATTTCCATCACCTGATACTTTATACCTGTGTGACCTTGAAAAGTTCTTATGTAGCTCAGCACTGCTCCCATGGAAGCCAGTGAGAAGTCTCATAACTTTCGGTGGTAAAATAGTTAAGGTGGTAAAATGTGAGACCCTGATGCACTGTAAGATATGTGGAGGGACCTCATAAAGTAGTTGTGGTTCTATCTTGAGTCTAACTGTACACAGTCTATCTGAATTAACTGGCTTCACTATTTTTCATAGCTACGTAGGTAATAAAACCCCAAATGTGCAATGCAATGCAGTACACTGAAGTAAAATAAGACAATATATCAGCAATTATAATGCAGTACAATTTAATTATAAGTATTATATATGATACCCTTACAAAAAGTTAGAAAACAACTTCAAACGCTTTTATATTACAGAAAATGTGATGACCAGCACTCCTGCAGAGTGGGCACAAAAGAGAAGTCCTAACTGAGCTGCGGAAGAACTCATTGTCCAAGATGGTGTACTTACTAAAAGCTCAGGGCACTGTTTTTGCTCATGGAAAGGAAATCCACTGACAGCTACTAAACTCTTAGTAACTATAACACACTCAAATTCTCCCCCAAGCTGCTAGAAATCAGAGGCTCATAGAGGATTCACAGAAGCATCATGTTCTTATATTCTACCAGAATAATACAGACTTAGCCACAGTCAGAGAGAGGATAGAAGCTGCACAGAGCTGTGTGCAGGTATTGAACTTTTATAGGGACCAGTGTGGTCCCTATGATCTTGCAGAGGGAGTCGCTAACTTCAGGCTGTCTTGGGAAATGGATCAGAGTGGAAGTGGGTGCTGTAGGCAATTTAGCACATGGCCATTTTAATCATGTGAGTGAGCCCTCTGAAATCAATAGCATATTTACTACATGACAGAAAGCTCTGAAGCCTGGAAAGGAGAAACAGTCCCTGAGCTGCAAGCAAACCCCAATGAGTGGGTGCATCCACGGGCTGTGAGGGGATGGGGAAGGAGCCATTAGGGAGTTTTGTCTGGGGAGAGACTGTGAGTGACGTGCAGTATGACTGGGAATTTCAGGTCACCATTCTGAAGACAAAGTTATTAAATACTGGCTGATGAAGTCTCCGTGGCCTGGGAAGAGAAAGACTGATGCTGGATGGCCACCAAATGCACAGGGACTATCTTCACGCAGGCCTGGCTGGGGCCATTCACTCTGCTAGTGATGTAGTGCCCCGATTTATGCAGAGAGAAATCTTCCAAAGTGACAGACCTTGCTGAGACTGGCATACTAATCAAACAGAAGGTACCAACTCTCAACTGAGCATAATTTTCTAGACTGACAGATTATTTCTTTCATTTAATGCTTTTGCCTGAAGATTTCCATTTTAGTCATGTTTTCTTTAGAGTGCAATCACAGAAAATGAAAGAAAGCTGTGAGGTAGATGTTCCTACAGTGTGAAGGCTGGTGCAGAGGGTTCCCTGTTTATCGGATATCTTATTTATTAAAGGTGTGATCAGAGTACTGAAGCTTCATACAATCTTGGTTCAGGGGCCAAGGTCCAAGGGGCCTTACAGTGCTGCACTACATTCCTTCAGAAAAAATAATGTTCACATTTGCCTTGAAAGTAGTAATATCTAGTGGAATTATACAGCAGGTGTGCTGGCTGAGTTCAGCTGTAAAGAAAAGTAATCTGTTCAGGCTGCCCTCAGGTCTGTTCTTCCCATTTGATGTCAATTGGCCATAAAAGAGAACTTTCTCTGTGAATCATCAGATGACATTAGGGGACCTAATAATCTGCGTAATTATTTTAGACAAAAAAACTTTACTGGGATTTTTCTCCTCAGATAAAATAACTTGCAATAAAGAAAAGGACATAATTAACATTTAAGACACTATTTTTTTCTGTCATGCAACCTCATAGGAAATTAAATGGTTGCACTTCATAGACCTGTAATGGTAAGCAAATCTCTGCACAGATGCTATTCTATTGAAGGTTGAAGTAGGAATAATATTTTGGACCCACTGAAAAAAAAATTGCTGTTCTTTCAGTGAGGTAGATCATAAAATGCTCTTAATTTACAAAAACTGCAACAAAAATGGTGGATATTTAGTATGCAAAAATAGCATAGTTACTTCAAAATTATTCTCAGGAGAAGGCACGGCAATTTTATGCCTTCAGGAAGTTTCAAGTGTTTATTTTCAGCGTGCAAAATCAAGACATAAAAATATTGTTGACTTTTATGTGAGTTAAGGTAGGTGCGGGTCTGGGTTGCCCAAGGAAGTGGAGAGAGTTCAAGGTCTCTGCGTAATGAAAAAAAAAGGCATTAAAAAAAAAAAAAGCAAGATTTAAAATCTTTTTTTTACATCTCTTTACTCATCCCTCTGATACTGCCTTAAATATCAGGTCTCCACTATGCAAACAATGTGTATTTTATGTATTTTTTTCCTTCTCTTGATGTGAGCTGAACTTTTGTCTCAAGCTCACTCTTCACAGTAGTGGAGTAAACAATGTTTTTTTCATTATTGAGGACAATGATTGAAGACAGGTGATCTGTACTGTTCTGTGATTACATTTATAAAGCATTCAGTAAATAAATCACAGAATGTGTTCTGCCTCCAAATGCAAAATTAAGTTCAGGCTTTTTGAACACCATTGCTGCTCTGCATTTCAGAAGAGATTTCAGTGAAATTAATTAACTCAAAGACCCAGGAGGTGTCTCCAGTAACTATCCAATACAGGAAGTAACTATTTCCCATTCATCCTGTCTCAGAGGACAGCAGTGAAGACTGAGCACTGAGTCCCTTAAAACCAGCTATCCTCTGAAAAATGCAACCTATATTAACAAGAGATAAGATCAATTATTTTTATTACTAATATTTTGACATTTTTACTGCATGATCATATAACTCTCTAAATCTCCAGTATGTTTTCTGCCTCCATACATGTTCCTTAAATGTGAACTAAAACCTTTATAAAAATTGATTAAAACTGATGTCATGATCAATAGGTTAGTGTCTATTATGAAATATAATCTTCAAGATTGCATTGATTTCCCTGAAATACCACATATCTTCTTGGCACCTGAGAGCATAGAATACGAACCTGGGAATACACCATCATCAAATACACCTTTGCAGCTGTCAGAAAAGGTCTGGAGTTAGTGACACTGGTTGGAATAGCAGTCTGGGGGGTAGCCACAGATCTCTTCTGGTTTCACAAAATATGATGGATATGCATCAGAGCATTGCTAACTATTTTGGTCCATTTCTCCCCTATACTCCTTGTGACTTCTGAATCTCTCACTTGGAGAAAACATCAAAATGACACTGATAAAAAATACACAACTATTCACAGCCTATTTTTAGTGTTCGACAAATGTTTGGGGTTTTTTTTTCCTTTTACTTGTTCTGCATCTGACGATTAACACAGCAGGTCAAATAAAACATTTACGGACATTTCAAAAGCAGGTACTTTTGCCATTGTTGAGATCTGTCAGAAGCAAAGACCCCAGCAAGATATTCTATGCTGAAACCTGTGTCTGGCTTTTTGTGTATGTGTGTGAAAATGTTCAGCTAAGATAGTACGAGTGCTTCCTCACAAACCCATCTGGCAAAGGACAAAAAGAGGTTCCTTTCCAGGGCAGTTCAGCCTACATGCCTGACAATTACCTGACAACAAGAAAAGTAATCTGCTGGAGTTGTCTCTTTCTCTCTACAGACTCAACGTGCTCACAGAACACTTACTTTAAATGTATGTGTCATTTTTGAAAGGAAGACAAAAAGAGATAAGAAGAATCCCTTCAAGAATTCTTCAGTTCAACTTCTAACATGAAGGGAAGGTGAAAACAAAGACCACTTATTAAGATTTTTTTGCCTATATGTTAGAAATCTTAGTTCTGAGTGTGTCTAATGTTATCCAGTAGTTTTCATTACAAGATCTGTTCTAGAGAGGTTGTTGGTTGCATTAATTCAATGAAGAATTGCTGTGACACTAACAGACAAAACAACATTGGTAAGGTATTGGTTTACTTTGGTTTAAATGGAGCTGAAGTGGGATTCCTTCTGAAATAGTCCATAAAGAGTCCATAAATAAGCCATTTTAAACATTCCTTCTGGAATGCAGAATGAAGAACTCATTTGCTCCAAATGCCAATAAATTAACATCAAAGAAAAGATTACGGAATTTTTTTTCTGTGTACTGAATACTTAAATGTCAAAGCATGTTATTTGGGTGTCAGTTGTTTCTTTGTTTCTTTTATAAAAGATGAAACATAAAAAACCCCCAAAACTGAGTTTGAATGTTTTCTGCATTTTCCCTGGCAGGATAGCCAATGCTGAGTCAATTAAAGAAATATTACCTGATACATCTCTGTTGACTTTCATTGGAAAGACACTTCAGATGCTAGCTCAGTCACAGAGGCAAGGTATTGTTTCCAAGCTGTCTTCATGATATAATGATGCTTAGTATCATTATTTTATCATGCTGTATTTTGATTTTTTTGGTGGTTTGGTTTGGTTTTTTTAGCAGCAGCTTCTAGAATGGAAAAGGGCATGATTTGTGCTTTTAAAAAAGGCAGTTTTCTCAACAGTAGGAATGCAATGGTCTCTTTGTTAAGGAAATGAAAAGAAGTAAGAATCCGGCTCTGAAAATCAGTGAAACTTGACATTTTGTTCACTGCTAATAAGAAAACACTCTGCAAACATCAGATAAAGCTAATCTAGAAGATAGGAAAGGCTGGTGACATAGATAATATAAAACAATAACTAAATCAGATAACAGAATATTAGTTTGAATTTCTACGCTAGGCGATGGAACAGGACAGGAAAACCAAATTTCATTTTAGAATCCTGATAAATTCATGTTCTTCCCAAGCTTTCAGCAGACAGGGTTTATAGAATTCTGGCATCTGAGTGTGGTGGCTGTACCTTTCTCATTATTAGCAATATCCAGCCATGACAGATGTCTACTGCAAAGCCCAGAAAACATTTGTTAAGTAAAGATTTTTTTTTCCCCCTTCTCTTATTACTTAAGTTGTGTGGTTTTGGATGTAGAATTGGGTGGAGGCAGAGGAAGCAATTTACTTATTTAGAAAAATAAGGTGATTTCCTAACAATTCAAACTGTATTTTCAGCATAATAACACTATAAATGTACAAATTTTACTCTTAATCTAGACGTAATTACAATATTTATGATTTACTGGTTTACGCTGCTTATTTTTATAGTTTTGGAACATGTTCAGTGTCTCTATTACAGCTTTGGGATTTTCTTTTTCAGTTTGAGCACTGCAAGCTTTGCATCACCCATAAAAAATTAGGCCTTTTCTTAATCATTAGAAAAGAATTAGAATTTTTTTAGGCTTCCAACTATTACTGCAATTTTATATTTGATAAACATCAAATCTGCAAATACCTACTCAGCCTTAATATCTGCAAGTAACCTCAGTGGACTTGACAAGTAGGATTTGAAGGATACTCCGTGGCATCATAGCAACCTTCCTGTTGACTTAAAAGAAATTCAGGTCAGTTATCATAAGAAAAATTGGAGACAAGAGGGAGTTCCTCAATCATGTCTCAATCATTTGTTCATTTCTTAGAAATCTTGTGTCAAGTACAATGTCACAGAACGCAAAGGCTTATCTCTAAATGCAGCTTTCTTAGAAAGATAGCCTGGGGCCACTAATTACTAGAATGGTATTGCATTGTATTGCATTGTACATGATCTATCAATATTTGAAACACAGTCTTAAAAGACATGTTTACTGTTATTATTGAGGATAATGTGACTGTCTATTCCTACTCTTGAGCACCACCTGCTTTTTGTGACCAGTGCTGACCACAGAAGAGCCCCAAGTTAACTACATTAAATCCTACATGGAAGTGTCATGTGGAGACAACATTTGATGGGTCACTTTTTCTTACTGAGGATCCATCAGGCTCAGCACCACAGCTCCCATCCTGCTTGCATTGCCAGGGCTCAGCACATTCACTCACCAGGCTGAGACAGAAGCCCCACTGAGCAGCCCTGAGCTGTCTCCTGGCTGCTGAAAGACAGCCACAACCAGCCTAAGCTGTGTCAGACAAAAATGCTCATTCTGTAGAGGAATGTTGTCTTTGTCACTTCCAATTGCCTGCTGATCCTTGAAGAAGCTGGTATTGATTCATCCTGCTGTCAGCCCAACATCCAGCTTCTCCAGACTAAGCAAGCAGAAACAGAAATGAGACAAAGGCTAACTACACACTCAGCTTAAGCTGTCACCTGAAAACAGACAGTTGTGGATGTGGGCTGCAAGGAAGAATGGGAACAGCCATTCCCAGTACAGCCAACAGTACTGCCTATGATTGATCATCTGCTTTCAATGTTATTCCCATCTGCTGGGATCTCTCTACAGCATTTGACTGTAGGATGAGCTATGGTGATGCCTTCTTAAAGTAGGGCTCCAGAAGTCTGCTAAATCAGTTTAAATCTGTTCTGAAGTATTGAAAAAAGAGACTCTACCTCTCTTTTCAATGTCTCCCAATATTTACTCTTACTCTTTTCATATTATTCATTTACTTAGAACTACTAGCTAAACAATCAATTTGGTAGAAAAGCAAAGGAGAATATTCTGAAAGGATTGCAGAGATGGGGATTCATATCCGCAGAGGTAAATTCAAGTCCCCACACTGTTTTCTTTACTGACACTAAGCTCCTCTGTAGTTGCATTCCTAAGAAGTCAAGTTAGTTCTGTGTGGTTATGGAATTGCATCATATCATTTGTCTATTATCTTTCCTTTCCTATAAATGCCTTTATTACTTCCATATGGACAAAAGCAATGAAATAACCTAGATTTCAACAAGGACAGAATATTCAGCAGTAATCTTCAGCAATACAACATTCTGGAAGAATATAAAACCTTTCTTCTACTTTCTGACTGCCTTTCTAGAAAATAATGTACAAGGCTCAAGTTCTTGCACTTCTTTAAGGCTTCTTCTCTTTAAGCCAGCTGCAGGCTGACTACATAGCTGACAATTCTGTTCTGCTGGCATAAGGCGCTTTTCTATTATAAGTGTATAGCTTTCGTGTTTCAGACAAGCAGCTTACTCAAGGGACTGGAGGATGCAGGACTACATAGACTGAACTAACTTGGAAAATAAGGATTGTCACAGAACTCAGCACCTGCTGCATCTTGGATGTCTCTTAAGAGCAAATAGAGGCTGACTTGCAAAGCAGAAGAAAGACTCCAAGTGTGTCCCATGCAACATAAATACATCACTGCACAGGTTATTCTTTTCCCAGTGGAAAAAAATAAAAGAAAAAGTCATCTCAGTATGAGGGATGTTAAGTATGCTGCTTAATAAACTTTGAAAAAATGCTGGACTTCTTTTCATAGTGAGACTACTATAAAGACAAGGACAGGACAGGAGAGCACAGCACACCACAGGAGAGTGGAATGGAATGGAATAATGGAATGGAATGGAATGGAATGGAATGGAATGGAATGGAATGGAATGGAATGGAATGGAATGGAATAGAATAGAATAGAATAGAATAGAATAGAATAGAATAGAATAGAATAGAATAGAATAGAATAGAATAGAATAGACCATCCTCTAGCCAAGACACTTGGTATTTAATGCAGTTCAGGATGTCACTTCAGTGGCTTTGCTTTAATATCAACACAGACATTGATCTTCACGCCCTCGGTCCTTAGTGTGAAGTGAGAGCATCTGTACTCACCAGAAGAATCCTAATTCTGTACTGCCTTACAGTCATGAATGCAAAGTGAGCATGGATGTCATGGTGATGCTGGGTTTTTAACAGCCTTGGAACTCTCTTTGCTAAAGTGGAACTGACTGCTCGAAGGGAAAGGCAATGAAGATCCAAATCTCAGTGGTGTTGGGAGAAATGTTCCTGTCATCTTAGTTACACAGAGAAGCTGAAAGTTTGCCTTTGTCTGTCAGTTCAAGTAGGTTTCATGACTCAGTTGTTTTAGTAGAATAGCAAAAAGAATGTGGGCTGATGTTTAACCATTTGCACAGGTAAAGAAAGTTACCATTAAAGAAGTATAACCAAGCAATTTAATCAAAATGCTTTGTTACTTAAATAGAAAATTATGAATCTAATGCTGATTACAAACTAAGTCCCTACTTTGAAGACTGCGTAAAAACAGATTCACTACTTGGATTCAAACTCAAAAGGTGACAGGTTAGGATCATCCAATTGTGTTTTTTTTTGGTTTTCTGCATTTCAGCTTGAAACAGCAGTGAGTGTTTTTCAACGAATAAAGAAAACAATCTAACTGTTGTATTACTTTGAACTTTTCATTCTTTACAAAATTAGAGGGTGTGCCTTTTTTACAATTCGAATTTTATCTGAAGTGGTAAAAAAGTGGTAAATGTCAAAGTTTATCATTGTTAAAAGCCGAAAGCAATATGTCCTAGGTTTGGCAGGTTGCTTTTGTTTATCTCATTAGCTGATCATGCTTTACTTTAATTGCATAAAGTCAATACACAGTTTGAGAGACTGTGTTACATTATCAGCATCAATAGCAGGTGTCATAATTATATGGTGAATAAAAATATATTGCCTACACAACTGTATAGGCAACAAGCAAGTAGCTCCTGCAGCAAGCATCACAGGACTGCAACCAGAGGGTGGGGTATGGGACCAAGTCTGATGAACCCCCAGCTGAGACCCAACCATGAAACAAAATTAAACTTGGGTCTATATCATGTACTCTCACACTTCGCTCCATTTTCTGTGGGAAGGTTTTAGTAGTCAAGCCTGGATGGAAAGGTTACATACCCTGATAGTTGTCCCAGTGTGAAAATTGGAGCTCCTGGATGCCAGGGAACACTGTGTAGGGCAGCAATCCTTACCACACATAGCTATAATGGCTGATGGGTATTAGAAAATTTCTGTTCATCTTTAAGGGCCATTAACACTGACAGTCACTGACATTTTAATCAATATAAGAAAATTTAGCTGTATTGCCTCTTGAGAGCCTGGCCCTACTCTCTTGCACAGCCAAATTGTCTATGTATGCTGTAACAACACATTCTTTAACTTCTAAGTACTGTGTATGCATTACACTAGATAAATTTTAACTAGCTACTGTTAAATTTGTCATTAGAGAAAATGAGTAACAGAGCTGTGAAATATGAAAGCTCTTCTAAAAATGCAATTTTGGAGAATTAATTTACCTCTTCAAAAAGAATATTGAAATAATAATCAACATACCACAATTAAAGACTGGCATTGCTGATAGGATTTGCAGAGCCATAAAAAAACTCCAGAGTTAAACCCTTCCTTATTTATTGGATTACTTAATTCTTTGGCAGATTGCTATGTGCTAAAATTCATGAGTTTATTAAAAAGAATTGCAATTTTATGTATGTCATGCATCCCAACAGAATTCAACTAGATTTTCTCTTGTGTCATTTGTTAAAGGAGTATCAGAGGAGTTATTGTAAAGAAAAAATCAGTTTAGTTCTCAGGTACCTCGGTTCTCCACTGAGCACAGGGCTTACTGGACAGCATGTTTGAGAGTTCAAACATTCATGCTATGAAATGCCTCCAAATCCAACCTTAGCCCCAGCTGAATGGGTTTTTTTATCATTTCCTTTTTATTTGTGATTCACCACATTTATTAAGATAAAAGCCTGCATTGCAGAAACAGTCTAAAGTATACCCCCTACATACAAACTGATCTCCAGATTACCAACAAAATTGCTGCCTTTGTATACTTATGGGCTGATGTGATAACTGAAAATAACTTCCATTAGGACTGTAAAAACTCCAGCTGATACCAAATGAATTTCATTTGATACCAGCAGAGAAAAATATTGGCTACTGAGATATTCTGTCTTCATGGTTATTTACAGTTAGCCATAATCTGTGTACTATTCAGGAATCAGAAGTCCCCAGATGTTTTGCTTTACATCATGTGGTTAAACACAAGCTTTTCCCCGTCTGGATAACTAACATTCATATATTCATATGGAATTTTTCTCTTTTGCCCAGTATGGTTCCTGTATCTTTCATTCATTGCAAAAAACCAATTTTTGTAAAGGGGATATAGTAGCTTGACCACCACTTATTTTGATTTTATTTTACTTCTTCAGAATTTCCTGAAAACATTGCTCTTCAGATTCATGGAAGGTGGAAGAAGCTAGTGTTACAGGCTATGGGGAAATTATGTTTTCCTTGGTATCCTGCTAAACCATGTTGCACATGCAGAACCAGGCCACTTTTTAAAGACAAGACCAAGATGCCACACAAATATCTAATATCACTGCATCCCTAAGTAAGTGATTATGTACATCATCCACTGAAGGGTGAGTCACAGAGATTATGTTAGTGCATCTCAGTGGATCAGGAAAAAAAACATAACCTGATGGGTAATTGGAATGCTCTGGTGTTGTTGTATAGCTCCAAAACTTTCTTTCAAAGCACAGGGAAGCTTTTTGGTTGCCATGAAAATACCACTGTGAAACAATGCTGTTTGATCCAGTTGCAGATTACTCTCAGTTTGCCTTTGCTGTGCAATTAGTGACTCGGGGTCAAAAAAAAAAAAAAAAAAAAAAAAAAGCAAGCCCAAAAATATGAACCAAAGCCATAGTTAAAATTATTTGCTATCTTTTTCTTTATGAAAGAAGAAGGTCATAAAAGGAGAAGTCAGTGGATTGATTAAATGTAAAGTTCTTGTAATTTAAAGATAGCTTTTCTTTTTTTGTAGTTCACTTATTTTTCTCTTGGTTTCATCCTTCAGTGTAAGTATAATTAACAATTTTATTTCTTCAAAGACTGTTTACATTGGGTTCATTTTTTATAACTTTCTTCTATTTCTCTATTTTTTTTAATATGTATTTTTATTTTTTCTGTTTCTATTTTTCAGTTTTGTGTTGTTCATCTATCTGGTAAACAGCAGGCTTCAAATGAAACCAAATTATTTCAATCTTCCTTATGGTCAGAAAAGCAATAAAGATACTTTCAGACAGAAGCCTATCCCATGTAAAAGTAGATACCTACAACATGGGGGATATGGAGTCCTCTGGAAGGTATGACTTTGCTGCCTACAGCATAAGCCGAAATAATAAGCTCTTAACAGAGATTTTTTTTTTTTCCCCATGAGTCCTGGTGGATGAGATGAATTCCACATGACACAGTTTGTTTCATGGTTTTTTTCCAACAGGCCCAGTGATATAGGAAATTATATAATTTAAACTTGTTTGGCCAAAAGTAAATGTGTGTCCTGGACTGGTAATTATGGAAGTCTCTTCCAGTTCCTTATGAGCTACCTTTCCTATTTACAGATCCAGAAGGCCTTAAAATCTTGGGGTTTTATTTCTTCTCATCCTCTTTATTGTTTCCTTAAAAAGAATTCTAGACATAAACCCACATTTAGATCACACTTAATCCCAGCTATGTGAACCCTATTTCTGCAGTGAGGTCTCAACTTCTGCTCCCCCAGAAATCAGCAAAGCTTAAAATTATTCTGATTTTCTGAAAACTAAGCCAGAAAACAAGTCTAGAGAACTTTGTGCATTTTTAAAAAATTAATCTTTCGTACTCAGATGCCTGAATAAGCTTGATCCTGCATCCAGAGGTTGCTGAGGACACAACACAAATGTTGTAGCATGGCTGTTGTCTTCCATCACAGATGCTTTCCTACCATGGGGGACAAGTGTCTGTTTCTATCATGGGATGGAGTACAGAGATCTTCAGTCAAACCCTGGGTGAACTATTATTAAATCCATATGGCAACCCAGCACCGATGTCACTGAGGTCCCACGAAGGATGCACGACTTGGCTGAGATAAAACTGTAAATTGATACATCTACAGTCAACAACTTTAACACTTACAAATGTAACCTTGAGTACATCCGATAGCAGAGAGTTTCCCACTGATTTTGTCTAAACTTTTTCTGAAGGAACTTTCAAAAATTTTTCATCTGTCTCCTTCATTGACAGACTTTTCAAAACAGGGTTTTTTCAGTGGCAGTCACTATAAAATCTTCTTAGCTGTTTAAATATTTGTGGTTTGGCTTTGTTTAGTAGTTATAGGATAATCTTTTCAGTATAAACTTCATGACCACCCAGAAATAACAGATGAATTGCTTATACCAACGTCGGAAAAATAAACAAATTCTACAGTTTCTTTGCTCTTAGGAATACTGCTAGGATATTTATTTCTCCAGGCTTCTGACTTAGATTTACCAGGGCAAATAATGGCTCTGGGCCTTTCTGCTGAAACATCTTCTGTATGCAGTTTTAGCCTTCAAAAGGAATTGAAGTTTCTCTGTTCCCTGATAAAAACTAAACAAAACAAAAAAAAAAGACTAAAACACCCGAACAAAAGAAATCAGGCAGCTTGAATATTTGCAGGTTTTTAGGTTGGTTTCAGTTGTTGCAACTTAAGAAATGAAATTTTCTTTTGGTCTCAACTCATAGTTTGAGTTGAGACCAAAAGAAAAGTAAGCAACTCATAGTCTGCTGCCTCATAGAGCTCTACTTACTACAGATCATCTATAATGAGTTTCTAACCATGACAATTTAGGACCTTGCAACCTGTCATTAATTTTGCTACCACAGTGTTCAAGGAACTGGAGCCAAGAAGTTTTTCCTCTTAGAGATTTGTTATAGAAAACTGTGATAGTGAAAAAAGAATGAATATAGCACTGTAGTTCTTTATTTCAACATCGGTGTCTTTATTTCTCTAGTATAGGACCCCTGTCGTGTTTTATTTCAACACTGTTGAAACAGAGAACCAGCTTTGAAACCAGTTTCATGAGGTCCAAAAAGTAGAACAGGACAGAGCTGCCTTAGTCTTAAAGATAAAGTGAGGAAGTTTAAATTTATTGATCTACTTCAGCACTGAAAAGGGATCTTGTAGAGAAGTAGATGAGGCCTAAGTCATAACCCAGGATATGTAACCTTTGGGTTATATACTCATGAAAATATGTGATGACTTTTATGATCCCAAAAGTGGAATGAGATTTATCCCTGACACGTATTTTCTCCAGAATCTGTTAATGTTTGTGCTGCCAAATCCCCTGTACTGAGCCACTCAATGACCTTCAAAATGCCTGGTACCAAGGTCCATTCAGCTGACAGCTGGCCAATTTTCCAAGATAATGACAATGGAGAAGTAGAGATGCATATTGTCTCTTAGGCAGCTTAAGCTATATTTACCGTTGAGTAAGTGTTTTGTTTCTATGGAAAAGAGAGAATGGGAGTCCTTTAAGCTCTGATCAGATTGACAGATTGGAAACATAATGCTGAAAGATTGCTTACCCTGCAGCTAAGCCTGTATTTTTAAAATGAGGTTATACACCGAAAAGTGATGGAATAAATGGTCCAAATTTTATTTTATTATTTATTTGGATTTATGAGTATATAAAAAGCGGGTAAACTGTGTTTTGACATTTTAAAACCCCCACAAATCAAACTACAAAGGGAAAATGAACAGCAAGTACCATTATGTACCAGAGAGTGGTAAGGAGGCAATCATCATAAAAGATCGCAGAGTATGTTATTCTCTGGCTTTCCCAGCCTGAATCACTCCTGAAACCAAGGAAAAATCATTATTTCTGTGGGACACTAGTTTCTTATGGATCTAGAGTACATTCAGGTGTTCCCCTTTCCTGTCTTTGCTTAGAGCAGCTCTACTGTTTTCCCCATTTCTCTGTCAATACAGAAAGAAGTAATGTTGATTTTGATCACTGTTTAAATTCCATTCAGATCCTGCCAGAAAAGTCAACCTCCTTATAACTTTTGCAGCTACAGCAAGATAAACATTCCCAAGCACAGCAGGTGATACTAGAAATTAATTAATCATTCTGTCAAGGATGGGCATGCCCAGGAACAACAAGTTCACAAGCTTTCTTTGGTTTTGCAGTGCTAACAGTATATATCTTATATAAGTATATAAGGGCTAAGATATATATCTTAGATAACATAAAAAAGGAAGGAGGTACAAACAGCCTGAAAAAAATTCATTTTCTACCATCACCACTCTCCAGAGAATTATGTTCTCTACCACAAAAACCAATCGATACTCAAAGACAACTACACAGGTCTCTAAGAGAGAATTCAAATTGAGCAGAATTTTGTGGCCTACCAACAATTCCCAGTTCTGGGAATTCCTCGTTTACCAGAAAAAAAAAAAAAAAAGAAAAAAAAATCTCAATCTTGTATGGGGTAGCATCTCTTTTCTAGATCCTTCCTCAATCCAGATTTTTTATTTTTTACAAACACAGTGTATTTCTGTGACGATTAGGAGAGATGTCATTCACATAAACAATTGTTTGGCATCTGAAAACTGTTGTTTCATGAATATCTAGGGGCCATTTTCACACTACTTAAAGTAATGACCCTGGTAACTGGCAAACATACCTGAGCTCAAGAGACCAAAGAATGGTTCAGATCAATAGGCATCCAGGGCTGTCAGTGTCAGTTCCTCAAGTGGCCAGTGAAGAAAAGGAGTTCTGATGCCTGTTGGACACTTGAAGTTGTCACTTCATGTACATTTGTCATCATTTCTCTCTGCCACCCACTTCAGCAGATGCTAAGATCTCCCAGTCATGGGTGATGTGTATCTCTCCTCCCCCTCTTGAACTTTGTGTAACAGCAATGACCAGTGGTGAAGATCATTATTTAACTCTGATTGCCTGCTGATTACAGATCTAGATTAGCATAACCATCTAACAGGAAAGAACAGGCACTTTCAATAGCCAGGTCCTTTTGCTTATCTCAGGCATTTAAAGTATCGGTCTTACCTGAGATGAACCCTGGACTCATCCACCTCAATCTCCTTCTTAACTATTGTCTTGGGTTGAAGTATATTCTATCACCATCTTCATGAACTGTTGAAACCAGGTGAGGCAGTGCTCCCTGCCTCCTCCACTCTGGCTTATCTTCTGTTAATGGGCCATCAGCACCTTTGCTACACAGCTCACAGATAACCCCCTCCTGGACTACCTCCTGTTAATGGGCCCATCAGGCCTTATCACATGACTCACCATCCCATTGTGGGATGCTCCGACCAGAGGGAGAAACCAAGCATTCCAGCCTGGATATAAGCTGAGACTCTGAACACCAGAGGGGCGCTTACCCACTGGATTCCCAGAGGACCCGAGCTACCAGACCTTTCTACAGGATCACTGCTTCAGGAAGACCACCTCATCTGGACTGCTTCCATCACTACGCTCAGGTTGTATTCTGACTCTGTCAGTGGTCTTTTGTATTATTGCATCGATTTTATTTTACTTTCTTTCCTTTTTTTTTTTTTTTTCCTATTAAATTGTATTTCTGACTTGGAGCCTCTCATTTGTTTTGCCTTCAAACTACTACATTTTTGGCGCCCAACGTGGGGCACAAGGCACTGAGAAAAGTCAGAATTACAATTTTGTATTGAAGAAGACACCTGTTCGCTATGATGCTCAACATGCTTACATGTGTCTTATATCTATCTCTCTATATTTTTCCACAACTGGGGTACTATCTGCCAGTCTTAATGCTCCTGCGTAGACCAGGGTATGGTACTAAAATTGCTTTAGTGGTCTATTATGTCCATTGCTTGATAAACTCTGAGGCAATGAACATTATTCAGAATATACACCCACTTTTGTTTTCTTGTTCTGGTCTAGGATGCTACATCTGGGGCCTCAACAATCTCACCCAGCCCCTGTGGGGAGGGGTGAAGAATGATTTTTTCCAGCTTTTCAGGCATGACACAGCAGTTTTTGAAAATATGGAATACCCTCTGGATGCCAAGGACAGCATGATGTTGTTGTTAGTCCTGCTTTGTCTTCTCTGCACGGCCCGCACCATGCTTAGAATCAAAACACTACATGGTGTGATACAGCGTGTTCTGAAGGAAGAGGAAGAAGGAAAAAGAAGCAGAGCAACGATATCAGTGTCTACACAGAGTGTCACAGAGGCAAAAGGAACCAAAGGCAAGGCAACAGTGTCCTCATCTACACAGACCGTCACAGAGGAGAAAGAAGTCAAAAGTGAGGCAACAGTGTCCACATCTATGCAGACTGTCACAGAGGAGAAAAGGACTAAGGGTGCCATCAGCATCTCCACACAAACCATCACCGAACCGGAACAGCCTAAACCAGTAGCAGTTGCCCCCGTTCAGAAGAAGAAATCAAGGACCAAATCAGTCCGCATAGTGACTGATGAGGGTGCAGCAGGACCTTCACAATCAGTAGAAGAGACAGAGCCAGAGATCATCACTCGCTCTCTATCTCTGGGTGAGCTGCGTGACCTGCGAAGGGAATTCACCCGCCAGACCAACGAGTCCATCCTGACCTGGCTGCCCCGCATCTGGGACGCTGCAGCCAATGACACCATTCTGGATGGAAGTGAGGCCAGGCAACTGGGATCGTTGTCCCGGGATGTGGTCATTGACCAGGGGATTGGGAAAAGCCAAGAACCTCTCAGCCTTTGGCAGCGACTGCTAACAAGTGTGAAGGATAGATACCTTTGTAAAGAAGACCTCCAAGTGCACCAAGGAAAATGGAACACAATAGAACAAGGTATCCGATGCCTGAGGGAATTAGCTGTGTTGGAAATCCTTTTTTCAGAAGATGAGAGATTTCCTAAAAACCCAGATGGTGTCCAGTGCACATCACGGATGTGGTTGAGATTTGCACGGCTTGGACCCGAGATGTACTCACGTTACCTGGCAACACTGCAATGGAGGGAAGGTGAGGACAGGGTAGGTGTCTTGGCTAATAAACTAAGAATTTACGAGGACACTGTCACTGCTCCAGTTTCGTACCCATGTCTCGTCTGTGGAAACAAGACTGGCTGAGCAAGTCCGGAACTTGATTGAAAAAGGCCATCAGAAACTGAAAAAAGAACTTAAGGAAGAAATTTACCATATCCAGCCAGAGCCAATGAGAGTCTCTGCCATTAGGAGCAGGCGCTCCCCAGCCAGGGAGAGAGGATACACACCCCGAGGTAACCTCTGGTCTTTTCTTCGGGAGCATGGAGAAGACATGAGGAAGTGGGATGGAAAACCCACCTCCTCCTTAGCAGCCCGGGTACGTGAACTGAAAAGAGAAACACCTACCACAAAGAGCCCATCTAGAATCAATGTTGCTCCGGTCTCTCGTGCACAGAACTCCAGACGGTACAGAAATGATGATATGACTGATCCTCTTGAAGGAACCTCAGAAACATATTTACAAGAAGAGAGCAATGTATGCCATGACCAGGAATAGGGGGGCCCTGCCTCTAGCCAGGTAGAGGAAAGGGACAATCGGATCTACTGGACTGTGTGGATCCGATGGCCTGGAACATCTGACCCACAAAGATATACGGCTCTGGTTGATACCGGTGCTCAGTGTACTCTGATGCCATCAAGGTACGTGGGAGCAAAACCCATTTCCATTTCTGGGGTGACAGGAGGATCCCAGGAGCTGACTGTACTGGAAGCTGAAGTAAGTCTAACTGGGAAAGAATGGCAGAAACACCCCATTGTGACTGGTCCAGAGGCCCCATGCATTTTGGGCATAGACTATCTCAGAAATGGGTATTTCAAAGACCCAAGAGGATACCGCTGGGTTTTTGGCATAGCTGCTCTAGAGACAGAAGGCATCAGACAACTGAGTACCTTGCCTGGACTCTCAGACGACCCCTCTGCTGTGGGACTACTGAAAGTTGAAGAACAACAGGTGCCGATCGCCCGAGCAACAGTGCACCGTAGGCAATATCGCACCGACAGAGACTCTGTGGTCCCCATCCATAAGATGATTCGTGAGCTGGAGAGCCAAGGGGTGGTAAGCAAGGCTCGTTCACCCTTTAATAGCCCTATATGGCCCGTGCGTAAGTCCAGCGGAGAATGGAGACTGACAGTGGATTACCGTGGCCTGAATGAAGTCACACCACCACAGAGCGCTGCCGTACCAGACATGTTGGAGCTTCAGTATGAGCTAGAATCCAAGGCAGCAAAATGGTATGCGACCATTGATATTGCAAATGCCTTTTTCTCCATTCCTCTGGCAGCAGAATGCAAGCCTCAGTTTGCCTTCACCTGGAGGGGCGTGCAGTACACCTGGAACCGACTGCCCCAGAGGTGGAAGCACAGTCCCACCATTTGCCATGGACTGATCCAGGCTGCACTGGAAAAGGGTGAGGCTCCAGAACACCTGCAATACATTGACGACATTATCGTGTGGGGAAACACTGCAACAGAAGTCTTTGAGAAGGGAGAGAAGATCATTCAGATTCTCCTGAAGGCCGGCTTCGCCATCAAGAGGAGCAAAGTCAAGAGACCTGCTCGAGAGATCCAGTTTCTGGGAGTGAAGTGGCAAGATGGACGGCGTCAGATTCCCACTGAGGTCATCAATAAGATCACTGCAATGTCTCCACCGACCAACAAGAAGGAAACACAAGCTTTCCTAGGTGCCATAGGCTTCTGGAGGATGCACATTCCCGAGTATAGCCAAATCGTGAGCCCTCTCTACCTGGTTACCCGCAAGAAGAACGATTTCCACTGGGGCCCAGAACAGCAGCAAGCTTTCGCCCAGATCAAGCAGGAAATCGCTCATGCGGTAGCCCTTAGCCCAGTCAGGACAGGATCAGAGGTGAAGAATGTGCTTTACTCTGCAGCCGGGAGCCATGGTCTGTCATGGAGCCTTTGGCAGAAGGTGCCGGGTGAGACTCAAAGACGACCACTGGGATTCTGAAGCCGAAGCTACAGAGGATCCGAAGCCAACTACACTCCCACAGAGAAAGAAATCTTAGCCGCCTATGAAGGAGTCCAAGCTGCCTCAGAGGTGATTGGTACTGAAGCACAGCTGCTTCTGGCACCTCGACTACCGGTGCTGGGGTGGATGTTCAAAGGAAAGGTTCCTACCACACATCACGCCACCGACACCACGTGGAGCAAATGGATCGCCCTGATCACGCAGCGCGCCCGTATTGGAAACCTGAATCGCCCTGGGATTCTGAAAATTATAACAAACTGGCCTGAAGGTGAGACCTTTGAATTATCCTCTGAAGAAGAGGAGGAGCAAGTGACA
Source organism: Chamaea fasciata (assembly GCF_029207755.1). Taxonomy (NCBI): domain Eukaryota; kingdom Metazoa; phylum Chordata; class Aves; order Passeriformes; family Sylviidae; genus Chamaea; species Chamaea fasciata. The sequence goes on along the minus strand of NW_027094087.1, from coordinate 77,659,270 downwards.
CGGGCCAAAGAAGCCCCACCATATAACGAGCTACCAGAGAGTGAGAGACGATATGCCCTTTTCACCGACGGTTCCTGCCGAATTGTAGGTACTAACCGGAAGTGGAAAGCTGCTGTATGGAGCCCCACACGACGAGTTGCACAAGCTACCGAGGGAGAAGGTGGATCGAGTCAGGTCGCAGAGCTTAAAGCTGTCCAGCTGGCTTTGGATATTGCTGAACGAGAGAAGTGGCCAAGGTTCTATCTCTACACTGACTCATGGATGGTAGCTAATGCTCTGTGGAGATGGCTGGACCGCTGGAGAAAGGCCAACTGGCAGCGCAGAGGGAAACCCATCTGGGCTGCTAAGATTTGGCAGGACATCGCCACCCGAGTAAAAAGGCTGACCGTGAAGGTTCGACATGTGGATGCGCACGTACCCAAGAGTCAGGCTAATGAAGAACATCACAACAACGAGCAGGTGGATCGAGCTGCCAAGGTGAAAGTATCTCAGGTTGATCTAGACTGGCAGCACAAAGGAGAATTATTCCTAGCTCGTTGGGCTCATGATGCCTCTGGTCATCAAGGGAGAGATGCAACATATCGATGGGCTCGTGACCGAGGGGTGGACATTACTATGGACAGCATCTCCCAGGCTATCCATGACTGCGAGACCTGTGCTGCGATCAAACAGGCCAAGCGAGTGAAGCCTCTGTGGTATGGCGGACGATGGTCAAAGTATAGGTATGGGGAAGCCTGGCAAATTGACTACATCACCCTTCCCCAAACCCGCCAAGGCAAGCGCTACGTGCTCACCATAGTGGAAGCAACCACTGGATGGCTGGAGACCTACCCTGTGCCTCATGCTACTGCCCAGAACACCATCTTGGGCCTGGAAAAGCAAGTCCTGTGAAGACATGGCACCCCTGAGAGAATTGAGTCAGACAACAGGACTCATTTCAAAAATGGCCTCATAAGTACTTGGGCCAGAGAACACGGAATCGAATGGATATACCATATCCCATACCATGCACCAGCTGCTGGGAAAGTAGAACGCTGCAATAGACTGCTTAAAACTACCCTTAAGGCACTTGGTGAAGAGACCTTCAAAAATTGAGAACAGAACTTAGCGAAAGCCACCTGGATGGTCAATACCCGAGGGTCCATCAATCGAGCTGGTCCTGCCCAGTCTGAATCCTTGCATACAGTGGATGGAGATAGGGTCCCTGTGGTACACATGAGAGGTATGTTAGGAAAGACTGTTTGAATTAATCCCACCTCGGGCAAGGGCAAACCCAACCGTGGGGTTGTCTTTGCACAAGGACCTAGTTACACTTGGTAGGTGATGCAAAAGGATGGGGACACCCACTGTGTACCACAAGGAGACCTTATTTTAAGTGAGAACTGTGTGTAGGATTTCATTATATATATATGTGTGTGTGTGTGTAGTTTAAGGAAGGTATTGATTTGGGATGATGTAAATGGTAATAGAATAAGGGGTGGATAATGTCCTGGGTTGAAGTATATTCTATCACCATCTTCATGAACTGTTGAAACCAGGTGAGGCAGTGCTCCCTGCCTCCTCCACTCTGGCTTATCTTCTGTTAATGGGCCATCAGCACCTTTGCTACACAGCTCACAGATAACCCCCTCCTGGACTACCTCCTGTTAATGGGCCCATCAGGCCTTATCACATGACTCACCATCCCATTGTGGGATGCTCCGACCAGAGGGAGAAACCAAGCATTCCAGCCTGGATATAAGCTGAGACTCTGAACACCAGAGGGGCGCTTACCCACTGGATTCCCAGAGGACCCGAGCTACCAGACCTTTCTACAGGATCACTGCTTCAGGAAGACCACCTCATCTGGACTGCTTCCATCACTACGCTCAGGTTGTATTCTGACTCTGTCAGTGGTCTTTTGTATTATTGCATCAATTTTATTTTACTTTCTTTCCTTTTTTCTTTTTTCCTATTAAATTGTATCTCTAACTTAGAGCCTCTCATTTGTTTTGCCTTCAAACTACTACAACTATTAAGTGAGACAACAGGTTTAGTCCACACCTTATCCTTGGACACATAAGGAGATTTTAGCATGACCCCAGTTCTGTTAAATTACCAACAGTTCTAACACACAAATTTATTTACTCAGACATTTGGTAGATACATTTGTTCTCAAGCCAAGATTAAATTGTTATATTGTCAATAGACTGAAACAGTTTTCTAATATTTGCTTTCTAGAGACCTCTTGTTTTAATCTATTCAATTATTGATTAATGGATATTCTCAAGGAGTTACTGAAGTCAATGAAAGGTCAAATCAGCCTCAAGTCTTGCACAACTGTGCCTTACACTGTTCACATACACTAAAACTTCAGTCATACAGATAGTTTCACTTTTACTTTATCCTGTTTCCAGTGCTAATTAATCCAGATTACATTATTGAACTGGTCAAAAAGATGGTTTTGTTTATTCTTTGTTCTGGGACACTGACCTTTAGGGTGAGTTCTGTAAAATAGCAGGCTCTGTAATATATGTATTACTTTAGGGTGTTTAATTTCACAGCAAAAGAAAGTGAGAAATATGAAGAAATACCCACATAATAAGTAATACCACATGCCTATAGGATATGTGTGCATTTGAACATGAAAACTCCAGAACTATTTACTGGACTTCGAAAATGGTAAAAAAAATAAACTTACTCTTTACCCAATTTAGCTTTCCTGAATGGGGAAACATCCTTTACTTTTGCATTTGCCACGAAACCTGGTGTGACTCAGAATTCAACAGCAGTTCCTCAGGATGGTTATCTCATGGAGATCAGCAGAACTCCACTGCATTTGTAGAAGTGTATAAGACAAATAGGATGATTTTTTCTAAAATTTTTATTATCATTGTTTAAAATTTCATATAATACAAGTGTCCATTTGGCTTCCTTGACTTGCTGCGTTCACTTTTCTAGTTGTGTAGAGCTGTCTTTTAAATAAAACTCTTCAGCTCTTCTCTTTTTTACATCTACCACTTTCTGCCATGAGGGTTCTGCTCTCCAGTGTTCCTTGAAGTACAACCAATCTCGGCCATTTTCCATATTCTTCTTGCTCATCCCATTCCTGTCACCTGCTTTTGCCCTTTCTAAGCTACTCTCTTTGCTCAGGGTTCTCCTGAAAACGGAAGTCTAGCACTATGACTGTAATATCTTAGCATAAGTGTCCAGTTAAAATTATACTGATCTCACCACCTCTCCCCATGACTTCCTCTATATTTAGGCTGTTTTCACCTTTATACAAAAAGCTTGGATCCATATGGAATAATATGGTCTCTGCATTTTACTTGGAGTCCTTGACTCCAGTCCCACAACAGTTGCTGAACTCACACAGGCAACAGAACGGTGTTATTTGTTAATGCAATAGAGAGAAAGAACATGATTTTCCACAGTCTCCTTGGTTTTGGTGGTGCCTGACTTAAGTATGTGTCAGAAGTAAGTTCTTGGTTCTCAGTGAGAGGGGATGGTCTTTCTACCCAATATAGATGCCAGAACACTTGGAAAGAACCCTTCGTGTATTTCTCATGTGAGGAAATAAAGGACTTGAAATCTGGTTTTGGTAAATATTTAATGCTTCCATTGAGAGTACAAGAAAACAAAAGGAATACTGAGCTTTTCTGTCAGGTCACAGGTGTGTTCTCCTGTGCCCCTCCTGAGAATAAACAGCCCCTAGTGCTGCCCTGGGATGATGTGAGCTATAGCTGGCCATTTTTCAGACAGAAATGCAGGAGACCCAGAGTTATTTAAGGAACCAGGGCAATGTCAGCAGTAAGTTGTCACCTCACCAGATTCTTGTCTGTCCCAGTGATGGCTGGAGAGGAGCACCCCCTCAGATGAGCTTGCCTCAGCCTTTTGATCATTCCTTTTGAGTTTCTCCCACTCTGGATGAGTGCTGTAGTTGCTAGACCTCTGCATACGAGGTGAGAAATGTTATGATGCAGGTCAAGCCTGGATGTACCCAGCTTTTTGGCATTCTGTAGGAATTTAAACAAGTACCTGCTACAGCTTTAAGGGAAAAAAGTAGGCACCCATCTCTCAAGAAACAGTCATTTCAGGGAGACTGTTCACTGACAACTAATAATAAACACCAGAAGAGCTTTCAAATTAACTAGGGAAGTACCTACAGAGCTGAGGTACATAAAGCAGTATCAAGCAATCCTGCAAAGGGAAGGGACCAGGTTGCTGTCTCACCCCAGGGTACGTTTTAATCACTGCTACTGAGTATTGTTGCCTCCAAGGTCAAATACGCCAGGACAGTTTTATTCATGTCTGCCTCTCACATCAAACATGAACATATCTGCATATCATTTTTAATGCAGGGCAGGTTTTGATTCCTTGACTACTCGCTGATTGCTGTGACTTCTGTGAAACATGGTGAACGTGGGTACTGGCAGAAAAATAGGCTCTTTGGAGGAAGATTATGTTGCTAATGGGCAAAACCCATCATTTCCTTAAAAAAAATGTACAAATTCACAGCACATCACAAATATTTCCTTAAACCTAGCATACTGATGTGGAAAAAAACCTCTTAAATAGCTGAGAAAAAATGTGTTTACTTTGCACTGTCAGGACATTGAACCATAAAATGCCTCAACTTATTTAAATCTGTGCACAGCAACATAAAATGTACTTAACCCCAGATGTTGCAGAAATATGATCTGCAAACTAGTAGCAGCATATTTAGAGACTGGATATCATAGCAAACAAACTTACTCACACAAGAGTTCCCTTTTTGTTTGTATGGTAGTTGCTTTTGTTTCTAGGTTGGAAAAAGGCTAAACAGAGAATATTTGATTAGAGAAAATGAACTCCCATTAGCACTGAGATACACAACAGTGCAACACCCTGGCTCTGCTACAGCATGACACCAAATGAAGCCACAATGGAATTAAGTTTTCCATACAGAGAGAAACACACATGTTTTGTTCACTGTCCTACGCCCCAAATTCACATGGGGAGAGGAGGCACTTCTCACCATGTGAAAACTGTTAAAAGCATGTGAAAACAAATGTTTTTAATTGAAATTGTCATTGCGGAGCTAGACTGCTGTCTGGGGTATCTTGCTGAAAAGTGACAGCAACAGCAGGGTAACAATGTAAGAGATTGTAAAACCAGTTTCCATTATGCACTAATTCAGGGACCACATATGGGATGCTATCACGTTGTTTATTTTAAGACTTAACACTGGGGGTGGGAAGTCTCTCGTTGGTGCAAGGCTGAGAGTTGGGGAGGAAGCACAATCCAGTTTGGGGACCGGAAATTTGTGCTCCTCTGCTGCTGACCTGCTGTGTAGCCTTGTGCCACTGATGTCCTCCTCCCTCCCTGTGTCTCCACTCAAGCTCTGTGATTTTTCTGTCTCTTGACATCACCATTTCCTTGTGGATGGAGGCAATCTTTTGTAGTTCTGCTTAAGTACCAATGCAATATCATTGTGAATAATAACAAATAATAATTTGCAATAAATTGTCTGTGAAAGGTCTCACTTCCTCTCCAAATTCATAGCAGGACAGTCTGACAGAGAGCTGTCAATCCTGGAACAATTCTTCCTAAAGGATAATATTTCTTTATTTGTATTCAAAAAATTCTTTTTTATATTTGCTTCTTTTTACTCAGTGAAGTCTTGGAAATTTGACAATGTAAGTTTTGTTCACTCAGGCCCGGGAGCTGTAGATGTGTGTTGCTGCTGAGCACACATCAGCAAAGAGCCCAGGCACAGGGTCAAGCTGTCTTCTTCAGCTCACCCAGAGAAGATCAAAGCTGTGACACATCAGCCCTACCTCTCTTTCTCACCAGAATATTTATAGCCAAACCATGTTCTTTAAGGTTTCTAAAGCTGATGCTGGTATCTGGATGTCAAGCTCAAAGCTGAGAGCTGATGTGTGCAATGGTTCTCCAGCACTTCTCTTTCAGCTCCTGCTTCAGACTTTAAAGCTCCCTCGAAACCCAACGTCATCTAGTTTTCTTCTGGTTTTACACAAATTAACCCAGCAAAGCATGAAGGGAGTTGAACTCCAGAATGAGAAGCATTTTGATTTTTTGCTTCTATAAATCAGACAAAAAAAGCTTTATCTCTTTAAAGGAAGATGGGGAAAGCAACTCTTGCTAAGCCAGACTGATCTTTCTGAAATTAGAAGACAAAGGTATTGCTAATTCAGCCAAAATGGTCTCAGTGACATGAGTAAGCCTGATGATATGTTCAGGCAGGCCAAAACTATCTGCTTCTTCATCAGTTCACAACACGAACAAACTAAAAGCAAGCCATTTCTGTTTCAGAAAGAATCAAAGAATTAGTGCAATTTTATATTCCTATTCAGAGAACTATATAACACTCACACTACCACTGAATTCATACACAGCCTCGCTTCTCCTGTATGCTCTCACTTCCCTAGTTCTTGAAATATTAAGATCTTGAGAGCATCCTTGGGATTCTTGGTTTAAACACTACATGAGCTAATTAGGTTTGTATATATCTGTAATGCAATGTTCGAGTGAGGTGCCTCCTCATTGTGCACTTATGCATCTTTGATTTGGACATGGGAATGCTTTGGGCATGTGGTGGTTTGCAGACTGTTCAGTAGTCATTCACTTATGGCAAGAATTTTCCTGCTGCCTCTTCCTCCTGGGATGGGGAAGGCCAATCCCCAGGCTTCAATGGGGCTCAGAGCCCTGCTCAAGATGTGCACTCTGGTCGTGCACCATGTTGAAGGTAGCAACAAAGCCTGACCAGACACTGTCTCTCCTGTCCCTGTGCCTGCTTTCTACAGGAATGGAAGCTTTGAAAATACAAGGAGTTACATGCAGCTTTCCTCATGTTAGTGTCTGGGGAAGCTGAACATGGGGCAGCTCACTTTTGCACTTCTGTTTAAACATATCCTGAGTCTCTTCCTCATCACCCCCCTTCTAAGGGAGTAGTCTTGCTCCCCCAAGTAGTCTCTTCTATCTTTGTCCCTCAAGTCACATTTTGAGCACATATCCCCCTGCCTACTGAGGATGCTTCTAATTTTAATTCTAAAACCATCTCCCTTTGACACAGATTTGTGTCTTCACACTTTTGTAATGGAAAATTATGAGCAGAAATAAATAATCATGAGTCTCTGGTACCAGAAAGAATTTTTCCCCTAAAGGAAGGGATCCTCAGCATTTTCAGTTGTCTGCATAATTAATTTTTTTGTGTCCCTCATTTGAAGTCTCTGTCACACTTTGCAAATCCACACCAGGGCACTGCAGCTATTGCTGTAGGGCACAAGCCATTTATATTCTCCAAGTCCCATTTTGGAAGCCTCAGTCCCACTGAGTAGATATTATACATTCAAGGAATCTCACTGATACCAAAATGACTAACTGTGTGAGTGCAACTCACAGCATCAATAGGCTACGTGACCTACTCAGTAAATTAGTATTGCTCTGCAAATGCATTGCAAAGTGATGTAGAGACTGTGTATTGCGGAAGGAATGGGTTGAATCACCATCACCTTTACCTCACAACTGGTTGAGGTGGGGGAGGAGGGGCTGTTTCAGCTTGATATTCCCTGAAAGATTTTTACTGGTTCAAACAGGAAATATGTACATATTGGGGAATAGTAAACAAGGGTCTGAGTACAGAAAGCTGGATTGAGATAAGACGAGTGAGTGCTGAGTAGATTTAATCTTCACATAGTTTGTTTCACTTCCTCCAGTTTATATGTGTATGATTTTTAATATTAATCAAACTGCAAAATTCGGCACCAGACATGAAATATTAAGCATCCTATGAAAATGGTAGGCTTTGTGAATGTTGTTGAAAAGTCAGTCAAATTCAGAATAACATCTAAAAACACCTTTCAGCTTTTCCCTCTGCTTCCACAAGTGTCTGTAGTATCTTATTATTCACATATTCACATTATGCCACTGCCTACTCTCTAACTGCAAATGCAGAATTCATAGGCTGACATTTTTTCATTACTTATATCCACTTCAGAAATAGCTCAAATTGAACTCTATTTTCTATGACATAAATTACTTTGGCTTTGAGTTCATAACTATAAAGTGTGTTATTTTTGCCACGACTGTCACATGGTATTTCTCATCTTTTTCTAGAGCCTCTGTTCTACATAAAGCGTGAATAAATTTGGTTTGGTTTGTTTTGACTTGACTTGCTTTGTATTGTTGTCTTCATTTTTTTTTAAGTCAGAACTCACGTTGTGCATTCTGACCAGGGCAATAATGGGTTTTGCTGTCCTTCTTTTGAAACAAGCATTACTAACCTAGGGTCTTCCCCAAATTTAATTTTCATTTCCCTAAAACTGCTGCTATGCTATGGCTCCTTTTAGATTGACCTCACTGAACTCAGCTGCTATTTCTTATGCATTTCCTCTACCAGAGCTTTGGTTTATTTAAACAATAGAAAGAAAGCGCTGCCTCTACCTTTTTCCCCGTGAGAGGAGACTCTACTCCATAATTATGAATAATTCCCCAAAGATGGTGATGTGATTGGGTTAGCAACTAAAATATTTGAGGAAAGATAACCTGGGTTGATTTTAAAAAATAATAGTTCAATAGATTTTAAGGTTGTCAAAACTGCTCTGATTATATGGGTCACAGTCCTACAAAGCAGTAGTCTAATTCCTATCTAAGTTAAACAGTATATTTTTGAAGCCAAATCACTTCTGAATTAAAGATACATCCCTTGGTAAATCACTGCAACAATTAATTACCTTTGCTACTTAAAACTGTGAATCCTCCTCAAAATGTCAAGCTTTGGCTGGCAGTCCAAACACATACACAAGCTCTTGCTTCTTCTGCAGGGTTAGCAATTCACTGGTGTCAGATACTCCCTTCCTCTCTACGGGGGTTCAAAGGCTGCTCTCAGCTCAGCTTTGAATCTTCTTTTTCATGGTAAAGGGGCTGCTTCCACAAGACTCTTATGCCAGAGTATATTTTCCATACTTGTAATTGCAGATGTTTGTTCCTAAAATCCTTTTAGATTCCTGAAATTATCTTTTCTAAAATCTCTCCAGTTTTCATCTTCTCTATTTCTATTTTGCTTTCCTTTTAAGCCTGGCACTATCATGGAGCACAGTATTCTGCAAACAATTCTGCTTCTGATGTAGGGGAGGGTAGGGGGGAATACACACTCCCCCCATTCTGCATGACATCCTGCTGTTTACACCTCCTTGGCTCGCATCTACGCTCTCAGCTAGCACATCACAGTTGGAGCTCGTGTTCAGTTTGCTAACCAATGAGACTGGCCATAAAAACTTAAAATGTAACTGCTTCTTGATAGAAGATTTTGAGACTAATTTTCTTGCCTTACTCCATGCTCCAATACACACACATATGTAAAAGACACAGAAAATAAAATGCATCAGCTGCAACTTGCTGCTGTAATACCACTTGGGTACGAAAGCTGGTTTTCTCCCCTGTGTCCTCAGTGGATGAGGTTTCCCAGTCCAGCCAAGAGCTGAGAAGAGGATACAAATGTGATGACAGGAACCAGAACAGGAGAAACTAAGCCCTTTTTCCAGCAGGGCTCTAATGCCATGCTTCTGCCATGCACGTGTTTTTCTGTCAAGAGGAACAGCAGTGGTGTGTCATGGCACTGTCAGACCTAAAGTACAAAGTGTCTCAGCAGTGTAATGTCATCCAAAACCCAAACATCATGGTGTTCAACAGACAGGTGTGAGAAGTAGGCTTTGCCATTCAGACACTCCCACCAAAGGTTTTCCCAATTCATGAACAGGTCTACCACTATACCTTTGGACCTCTCCAAAGTCTCCATTGCTCAAAGTGCTTCTCCATTCATCGGGGCACACAACCCTTCTGAAATGTGGTTACAGGTTTGGAAACAGATATTTGGACTGGATATACAAAGTGCAAGGCAGAAAATGCTACTCCCAGGATAAACTCCCTACTCTGTTATCACTTTCTTCCATTCCTATTTTCTTTTATTTAGCTGAGCTGACATTTTTTCCTGACATGTTCTCTTCAAAGTTGACTGACTGTTTATTCTTTACTTCTCTCACTTTGTTTTCACCCACTTTCTTCACGTCTCTATATGCCTTTGAGAATAAATATTTGCATCTTCAGTATGAGTGCCTAATTCCAGTATGGGTTATGAAAATAACAACCAAGTGACTGTTGGTTCATGTCAAGTCAGCCACACTGCACTGATTCAGTTTGCACACATTATGCAAGCTTTAAAAAAACCTCTCATTATATATATTATAAGACGTGGACTTTTTCATTGGCACACTCTGGAAGCCATAGTATGGAAAGTTAACTTTCAGAGGAAGCTGAGAACAAATGGCAGTCCAGCAGAGTTTTAGGTAAAATTCCCTTGTGTTTATTTCTCTCTTGTAATTCTTGACAGAATTTGCTTTCACTTTTGCGTGTGTGTGTGTGTATTCATGTTTATAGTTTTGCATATTGTCTTTAAAAGAGATGTATTAAAAGTTAAAAAAAAAAAGTCAGGAAGAAGCAGGCAATTATTTTTGCCATGAACAGCTAAATATCAATCTCTGTGCCCGTTTGCCTTGTGAGTCAATATGGCCCTGACTCAGCAAAGTTCCCATCCACACACTAAACTAAGCTTGCAAATAGTCTCATTGACTTTACTTCGCCATATGTTCAAGTTTGACTGAATCAAGACTGCTAACAGATGTACACAACCTTACTAAATACAAAACTGAGGAAAACAAGGTGCCTGGCTTCCTCAACAGTCTGAAAATCAGGCAGGAGCTTTAGAAAGGTTGATCACATGCTTGAGGTTTGGAGCTGAAATCAACCAAAAAAATCAGGTTTTTCTTTTCAAGAACCCCTTTCCCTTCCTGACCCTGATATTGACATCCTGCATAACTGCAAATCCAGATTCAAACTGTTCTGTCTTGGTTTTACAAAATCTGCATCAAAAGGTTTTGCAAAACCAAAGCTAAAGTCAGCATAGCCTGTCTGCTGCAGTTTGTCTAATGCTGGAAATGGTGGCATAAATAAGATTGGCCTCTGCAACTTAGATGCCTTTGATCCCAACTCCTCCCATTAGCTTTCACTCATAAACTGTCTCAGACCACCCCACAGTTTTTATAATTATGTCTCCAAAGGTTTGACTTCAGTAGAGGATTCAAGGCATTCACTAGTTTTTTTCTTTAGTTACCCCTTGAATAAAAACCTGTCATCTTCAGCTGAAACCACAACCAGCTCTGCTTCCTAAAGAAAAGCAAAATGTGAATGGATGGAAAATGACAGAAGAATGACAGTCTTTAGAGAACATAAGATAGCTTTTAAAAAGGCATCTGAATTTTCTTGCTTTGTAGCTCTGAACCCTAAAATGTTTGGGCCTAAAATACTAAAACAAAACCTGAGAAATCAGAGCACCAAGTTTTGTACTGCTTTATAACCCAGTTCATCTCATCTGACCTGACACTCGTTGGGAAGCCAGCTCCAAGAGTAAAGGCCAGGGACCATATCATCAGTTAAACCCAGAGCAATGGACTGTGTGACTGCAGCATTTTGAAAAATCTCTGATTTTGCAATTAAAGTTCAAGGGTGGTCAAAATAAAGAGAATTATGTCAATCAGGAGCAGCTAATGAATACCTGCGAGTCTTCCAACTACAACTCCATAAAGACTAATTGTGTTGTATGGTAGAGGGTTGCAATGTAATTATGGAAGATATTTTCTGACAGTTGAGAAAGTAGCAAGACATAGAAAGTGTTCTGTACCAGGACGGGAAGAGGCACAGGACAGACTGCTGAGCACCACCAGTGATCTCAGGAGAGATCCCCTAGGGTACTGGGGATCCTTAGGTTGATGCAATGGATTGAGTTCCTTTTCAGCTGGGACAGTCATGTCCAGACAGGCCCTGAGCATTATTTGCAAGGGTTGGAAAAAGAGCTCTTTGCATCTCTCAGATTCTGTCGACCAGGTGCGTGATTCAGTTGCTTACACTTAGGTAACTGGACTAATTTTGAGGTATCTTGTTTGTCACTGAGCAGATTTTCAAGGTGTAATAAATTGTGTGATACACCTGGTACCTGCAGAGAATTATTTTGGATATTCTATGGCATCTCAGAATGCACTAATCAACCACCTACACATATAGACAGCTACCATTTCCCTAGACATCCACTGGCTGTAGCAGGAGCTTGTACTCACTGCTCACAAGTAGAGACACAGACACATGGATTTGAGTTTCTTTATAATTGAGCTGAATCCCATTCTTGCTGGCCCAGTAACCTTCGTCGTGCCCAAAACACACACACACTAGAAGGGCTAAAAGATGAATGCTCACTGACTTTTGCTCACTTTTGAAAGGGCTCTTCAGAGTCAGCATACTAATTAAATTGCTTGCAACTCCTTTCACTTTCTTTTTTTTTCCTCTGTCCTCCTGTCCCTGTGCTCCATCAGTTATTTCAACTCCTTTCCTTCTTCCTTCTTCACTTCTTGTATGCATTGCCCTCTATACATAGAATGGCCATCCTCCTTCAGACCCTGTGCACTGAATTGTGCCACAGCCCATAGAAACTAGCAAGGCTGCTTAGCAATCCAGCCAGTCAAGGACTGCTAGAGAGCATCTCCCACAGTGCTGAGGTCCTTGTTTAGCCAGCTGGGTGGTACTTCTGACATTGCCTCAGCTGAGGAACACCTTTGGTCTTAGTCCAGATTAAGGACCGATCAAAGGCTCTTGCATGAAACAAGGTGCCACACAAGAGAAAAAAGTGCAGCAACCAAGGTTTTGAAGATTTATAGGATTCAGATATCCCTGCTCTTGGCATATCCTGTCAGCTAAATCTAGGCATTTCCTGGTCCCTGGGCCAGCTCGTTTCTATGTCATTTGGAGATACTGAACTTCGATATTTTCAAGTGTCATGATACCATGTTGTGAAGGTATTTGAGCAATCACTGAGATAGGCATTTGAAGTGCACATCACTATAATTCTCTTCTGGGGTGACTAGACCTGTTGAGGAAAAAAATACACAGGAGCACTGAAACATGTGGGTAAAAAGTAATATGCAAATTGTGAATCAGTGATTCAGTTCTTCCAGGTATTCCGTTTTCATTGGGTATAAAGCTGCTTAAGACTATGTGTAGATTAAAAATGTGGACCATTTCCTGGTACTTGGGTATATGTCTCAGCGGTGTCCCCACTCCAGAAAGGTCAAGATCCCTTGGTGCATCTCGGTTTCCACAGAGAGGAAATGAATAGCTGTGCATTGGAAAAGAAATATGCAATCCAGAGAGCAGCAGCCCAGGATGATGGGTGCAGCAATCCAGATTCAGACTGTCTCCTGAACCTTTGGATTTTTAATCATTGAAATCAAAAGCTCCCACAAGCAAAGAGTGCACTGCTTTGTGTGCACAGTGCAGAGCAAACTGCCAGTGCTGAGTAAATAATACATAACAAGTTTTATACCCAGGACTTAAAGTGTCTATCAGTTCTCTCATGGCAGCTCCTTATTTGCTTACTGTGGGAACTGAGTGACATTTGAATGAGTGCATCCAGGCAGCAAGGCAGTCTGGGGAGCTCTACCATCCTTCCTGCCAGCTCCTGGTTCTAGCACTTGATTCATGACAAATGGGTGACATTTGGTTCCAGCCTCAAGCAAACCACAACAGAGGCATAGATTTGACTCTTCAGAGGGATTTCTAGGGGCGTAAGAGGAGGCATTTATCTAGGGCTATAATAGTTCTGAATACACTGTAAGTACTGCTGCACCATCATCCTTGGTCTGGCATTTGCAGGGGAGTTTTCCTGAATCCTGGAACTCAAAATAGGGGCAATATGTGCATTTTAAATGATTTCTCATTTGTAATTTGCACCGACATTATACGCGATACTTTCATTCAAAATGAAGTAAATGAGGTGAAATAGTTCGCTCAGTATTTCTTGTTTTAAAAGTTAGAAAAGAATTATTCATAGGCCTGAAAAGAACTTCTTACACCACCAAATCCTGTTTCCTGCTGCATCTTTCAATCATGTCATTTTATCTCTTTCTTCAGCTGTTTGTGCTGTATCTTGAATCTACTCAGGCCTCTTGCAGCCTCTGTTCCTACAGGGAAGCAGCTCCAGACCTGGGGAAGCAGCTCCAGACCCTCATGCTTCCTCTGCTTAAAAACCTATTAATTTGAAGATGATATATAGCACTAGCTTGTTTGTACTTCTTCGCTCTGCTCTCTGCCTTGTCTTCTGCCTTACAGAATCCGGTTTCCCTGAGATCCTTGAAAGCAGCAATCAGTCTCTGTTCCACTTGGCTCAGCAAGCTCAGGTCCAGTTTGCTTTTATCTCATCTTCAGCCAAACAACTGCCAAACAAAAAATGTACAAGCAGCTGCGCTCCATTGGGAATTTGTACCTGGGAGAGAAAGCCACCTTTCTAGTAAGACCATGCCACAGTAGGACATTTTCACTTGCCTCTCTGGGGAAGGAGTGTCAATCCCCTGAAAACATCATAAAAATGAGTTCTTGCAAGAACGCAGAAGAGCCAGGGTGCAGATCCATACCATGCATTCCTTGCTAGTTTTCCTGTATTTTTCCTCTGTGGCTCTATTCTCATTTTCACGCTTGCAGCTGATTACTTATCTAGAAGTGTCCCCTCATTCTGGGGGCAGCTGTGAAGATGGCTCCATACATCAGTCAATATTCCCACAGACAAACTCATCATTTACACCAAGCCTGGTTTCTCTGTCTGAAGCCCCAAGAGAATAGTCCCTCCTGATATAAAGGTTTGTGTGATGCCTGTCTTTTGCACCGAGCTGTGAAATGGGCAAGATTTTCCTTTCGTGCTCTACATCTGCACAAAAATCACTGGAAGCCTGTGTAGGATTTAACATGTTAATAGACTAGCACAGATTTTTACTAGAGCTGTAAAATCAACACTTCTGCTGCAGGTTTAAGCTTCTATTTTTCAACATATACAAAGAATATATTTCTGGATTTAATGTTCGTCATGAGAACGTGACAGCCAGAGCTTCCTTCTGTAAGAAAAATACAATTATGACTTATTTTAGAATGCTCTTTTTCAAAGGATTATCACAGATATGATCAAATCATAGAAGGTTGTTAAAAATACATGTCACTCCAGACACTTCAACCTACACCATGTTTTCAACAATTCATGTTCTGAGTGGAAAGTTACCTTTGCCATGCTCAATATTATCTGCCATATCTGAATAGATTTATTTTATATTCTTATCTTGCAGTCTTTAAGTTTGTGTTTCACTTCTCTTGCAATTAAATATTTCTCTTCTCTTGCAATTAAGTCTTTCTTTTTCTTGGGTTGGATTTTGATTGCTCCTTTTTTCTTCCCCAAACATGTATAGCACAACTGGTAGTGAAAAAAAAAAAGGTCCACTTACCCATAGGTGATAAAAATTCACAGTAAAGTCACAGATGTAGCAGAGTGAGAATTACTGTAGCAGCAGGAACAGAAGATAAAAGAGGATTACATATGATGAAATGTAGTAATTGACTAGAAGTCACTGAAAAATACCAGATGGATGTCACTATTCCACACAGCTCTAATTTGCCTGTAGACTTTATTGAGCTTCACTTGAGCTTTGCTTTTAGTATTTTCCTGAGTGTAATTGGGGTTTATTGATATGCTATTATGGGCCAGTTTATATGTGACCATAAAAAAATACAGTTTGAGGCCCCAGTTTAACCAGGAAAACAGTAGTATTCTGCTTAGCTGAAGACAGTCACATTAATGACTGCAATAAGATAAATTCCTGTTTTCTCCCTCAGACCTTTGCACAGAGTATGAACAGTAAATGGTTCACACTGCATTTAAATTGCAGAAGCATTTTCAGTGAGGGATTGCTGCATAAAAAGATCAGGCATGTAATTTCAGATACTGCCAAAAGAAGCTTATATGGGATTTTGATTCTGGTTTTGTGTATAAAGAAAACAAATCTACATACTATAATGACTTGCCAAAGCCAGTTTGGAGCTCTGCTTAGTTATCAAGAATTTCTTTTTCTATTTATTTTAGCATTAAGGTCAGGGGAGAAAGGGAATACTTGAGTTTTGCTCTTTTTTATCTCCTTCCACCTGGCAGGGTTTGAAATAAAAGGTAGTGAGGGACTACTAGCTCACTCTCTTCTGAATGAGTGGGAGAGCCCTGCTACTTTTCTGGTTTGGCTGCAGAAATTGTACCTCAGTGGGCAGGAATTTGATATTACTTGGTACCTAACTCAAATCTTTCTGCCTTTCTGGCAAAGGATTAGAGCATCACATATGGGAAGAAAAGACACCTCACCTGAGTGACCCACTGTGAAAGATTTTCACAAGGGCCTGAAGTATAGTGTTTTGGGTAGATGAAACCAACACTCACCTCTGCACCTGCCCTTCTGCCACCCTCTACTGCAGGGTGGCATGCACCATTTTGCCTTATCTCTCCCAAAAATCATTCGAACAAACACTTCAACATGGAATTTGTACAGGTCTCTTGCAGGGAGGCTGCTAAGCCAGATGGGCAGTAGACGAGACTCTGATGTGGCACTTCTAAAATAGCAAAACATGGGGAGATCCCAGGCTCTGGTCACTGGCTGAGCCAGGAGCTAAGTCCAAGATCAGGTCAGAGGAAAAGCAGCTCCTGCAAGTGTCTAGCACAGGGCAGGCAGCTACAGGCACCTGTTAGCCGTGGCCTGAGGAGCAGTACTGCAGCACCAGCACTGCTGGACATGCCAGCAAGCCCTCCCACT
This sequence comes from Chamaea fasciata, assembly GCF_029207755.1. Taxonomy (NCBI): domain Eukaryota; kingdom Metazoa; phylum Chordata; class Aves; order Passeriformes; family Sylviidae; genus Chamaea; species Chamaea fasciata. Next base: position 77,642,573 of record NW_027094087.1, on the reverse strand, counting down.
GCTACAGAGGTCTGTCTCCTTCTGTCCATAATTACTTCCTCTAAATCACTGAATTGGCACCACTTGTCAGCTCTCCATTCCCGATGCACAGGCTTGCACAAGTGTTCTGCCTTCACATGGCTCTCCTAAAAATGAGCAAAAGGGAAGTGCTTTCCACCCTCTGGTAACCTGCTTCAAATCCTTCTTCTTAAAGCTTTCATTTAAACTATGCTTTGACTGTAAGGCACTACATTGGCCATTTTGCTCACACAGGAAAGAAAACACAATTGTTGCAGTTTAATTCTCATGTATTGATTTCCTTTTATCCTCATAAAGACTCTTCCTCTGTTTGAACCCTGGAAGACAAGCTGGGAACACCAAGCAGTATAGCTCTCCTCTAGTGTGTGTGCTACATGTTCAAAATTCCACTTCTTTTACTTCCCCCCTGCCAGGGCACCTGCATTTCTGACAATTACCACTCTGGTTACAGTTTTTTCTTCTTTTTTACACCCAGTCAGCAGGGTGACCTTTAAATACATCCAAACCTTTGCTGAAGGTTGATTAGACTACCCATGCCCCTAGCTGACCACCATGTCACTAACCAAATCAAGGTGCACCATAGCTGTGGCCACTGCCATTGAGTCACTAATTAAAATTTTTCACTAATTCTACGGTAGATTATGTGTAATGTGTGATGTGTTTTATTCATCTTTCAGCAAAAAGAAAAAAAAAATTTTCCTTTTAAAATATCTTTAATTAGTGGTAGATTGTAGCCATAAAGTGTATGGTAATTGAGAACTTGCTTGTTTATACAAATTAAATAGTGGGAGGCTACCACACATGCTTGCCCTTAAACCTACTTGAATAAATTATATTTATATAATATAAAATAATGATAGTGCACCAGGACACATGTAATTTTCATTTATGCAAATAGGTTCTCTACAGGAAGAATGTGTTGTTCTAGCTGTGACATTGTCCAGACTGTGCATGTTACCACTGAATGTTCTTCAGGGTACAAACACATCTTAGTATGGGGGCTTTGTTTCCACTATAGATATTTTAGTTGAGATCAGAAATGCCATTATATAAAATGTTAAAAAAGAGTTTACAAATTCACCATTTCAATCATTATTTACATATTTGCAGCAAATCAAAAATAAATTTTTGCTGAAAAACCCATATTTTTAAGAGTTCATTTGACTGAAATTAAAAATACTGTTTCTGTTTAAAGGCCCTACCCCATTTCTAGAGAAAGAATCCAGGGCAACTTCCTAAAATACATAATTTGAAATACATAAAGCCAAATATTTGTTTAAACAAATAAAGAAAACAAGCATTTGTATTCAGATTTTTTTCTGTAATATATTTCTTAAGAAAGTTTCTTGGTGACAGTGAAGCAACCTTGTAAAGTAGTTTGATAGTGTAGGATATGTATCACAGCTTTAGAGGGGACACTCCATACAGGAAAACTGTAGAATAAATCATGTTTCTTCTCCACAGTTTTCACATTCAACAAAGTACTGTATCTTCTTAGACACACAAAACTATTTTCTTATTGTCTCTCTAACTTCAGTTTGCTGTTCAAGAGGACACATATTGTCTGCATATTTGAGAAAACACCATTTGCATTGCTGGTAGTAAATTAAAAGCTGTCACAAGAACACATAATAAATAGATAAAATGCATAGTTCAACACTTGAAGATGAAGCTGTAAACACCAGCAAGCTGTCACCTTGACATTTGCTTGCATTAATCTGGAAGCCAATTTAAATATCTTCGACTGTTCACTTCAGTGCATTGTCACTGCCTTTCTCTAGAAGGATACATTTAAAAAAATTCTACTGTGAGAGCAGAAAAAATAATTTCCAACTAATTTGCAGCCCCACTGCAAATAAAAAGTTCTACTCTGTAGAAACCCATGTAAAAAAGTAATTGTAAGAAGCTGAGCATAATAATAAATTTTTGAAAGGGACGAAGAGCTGAACTGGAGCGACATCCATATGTCAGATGTTAACTGTTTCATTAGAGGGCTTGGAAATAGAAGTATCTTTAGTCCTTTCTCTTGATCCTCTCATATAGATGAGCTCCTATGTACTCATGTATAGCCCCACACTATTGGATAAGCCACAGAACGGGTTTTGGCACCAGCATTAATTATTCTCCAATGACAGCCCCAGCTGCACCAGGTAGCTGCTCATTAGCATGCTACCCTACTGCCAAGGGAGGGATTAGATAAAAACAGACACCAGAGAGGAGATAAAAGAAGGTGAATGGGGAGAAAGGCCTTTTAACTGTTTGCCTCTCTTTCCTCTGAGTATCTCCCTCCCAAACTACCTTAAGTCAAGTGGCTGACATACGGGTTGCAGTGCTGGTGGAGATGCAGTATACCCGTCTCAAGAGCAGTTATTTGGTGCTTTTCACTTTGTCTTTGCCTTCCACAATAGTGGCAAGAAGACAGATTATTTCAAGTACCTCCACAGTTATGGCAGAGTGAACGTGCCTTGTTGCTAATAATAGAAATAATTGTTTTTCCAAGTTCTGTTTCTTGTTTGGAGCCAATTCTATCAAATTTAATGACATCACATGTTCAGAAAAGAATATAATTAACTTTTTCCTGGCTTGAGTAAAAAAAGCAAAATTGTTCTCTCATCGATCAAAAAGAAGTCAGTGAAAAGACAGCTGATTATGACGCGCACATGGTAACGTCTAATCTAATATTCCACTTTATGAGGGAGAGAAGGATCAGACATGAAGTTTATATCATAATCATATCAAATAAATACATTCCTACAGTCTTGTCTGCAGTGCTGCAATGGAATTGGGATGACAGATCCAGTATTTATGAAGTCTGACAGAGGAACACAGCTCAAGGGGTTTTGATATATGCTGGCACAAATAGATCCTTTTTATTTTATTTTGCTGCTTGGATCAGACATAAATTTATCACTCTGATTAGTACGCATTTATGTCAGCAAATTCATAATGCTATAAAGCATTTCTTTCCCAACATTTCTGTTTTCACAGCTTTGGAGATTTTCAGGGAAACAGGGAAAGCTAGAAGGATATTTGTATTTTATAGCAGACAATTTTCAACAAGAACAGTAGGCAAAACCAACTTGCAAGCTCATAACCACCATTTAAGCAGATTTGTAGCTCATTTAGGAAAGCTAAGAGACCTTTCTTTTGATCTGTAATCATAAATAACTCATTATATAATAACATGATTTTGCTTCTATGCTTCACCATGGGGATAATAGGCAGGCTGCTTCTTTATGTAACTCTAAGCAATTTTGAGTCTCTGTGTAGAAAAAGATAGCTTCAGAGCACGCATTGCTCACAAACATGTCTGGTCCCCATCTTAAACACAATCAAATTTTCTAGTAAGTATCAGCAGAATGGTGCTGCTTGGAAGATATTTACAGTGATGTTGTTTAAAGGGTTTCATTCTTCTGATGTATGGTGTCATAAGCAACCTATCTGCAAAATACATTGTTGGAGCATCAATCCTTATTATATACAGCAGATGTAGGAGTAACGGAATAGTGGCACTTCCTAGTTCAGAACATACCATTCCCCCTTGGTTTTAAATCAACTGTTAACCATGCAGAGGGCCCTTATTTTGCTCACTGAATTTTGGCCTGCCTTGTATATCAGCACTGATCAGATTATTTTAGGGACATGGGGCTCCTGGTCAGTGGCAAGTGGAACATGATTCAGCAGTGCCCTGGCAGCCAGGAGGGCCAAGCGTGTCCTGGGAGCATCAGGCACAGCAGCACCAGTGGGATTGTCCCGCCCTGCTCTGCACTGGGGCAGCCTCACCTTGAATATTGTGTACAGTTTTGGGTGCCACAATGTAAGAAAGACATTAAACTATTAGGGAGTGTCCAGAGGAGGGCAACAAAGATGGTGAAGGGCCTTGAGGTGAAGTTGTATAAGAAGCAGCTGAGGTCACTTGGTCTGTTCGGCCTGGGAAAGAGACTAAGGAGAGACCTCATTGCAGTCTGCAACTTCCTTGTGAGGGGAAGAGAAGGGGCAGACACTGATCTCTTCTCTGTAGTGACCAGTGACAGAACCCAAGGAAATGGTCTGAAGTTGAGTCAGGAGAGGTTTAGATTGAAAGAGATTAGAAAAAGGTTCTTCACCCAAAGAGTGTTTGGGCACTGGAACTGGCTCAAGATGCATGTGGAAAATGCCCTTGAGCCCATGATACTGTGGGATGACTCTTGGGTCCTGTGCAGGGCCGGAAGTTGAACTCAATGATTCTTATGGGTCCCGTCCAACTCTGCTTATTCTGATTCTCTGATACTTCTGCTATGAAACCTTTCACTTGGCTTGCAATTTGATTAGCAGCTCCGAAGACTAGAGATGAACTGATGAACAGATACACATTTTCTAATGTTTGCTGCAAAGTAGTCTTTCACTCTTGCAGGATAAGTAATTCTATGAGCATCTGATATGACAAAGCCTCAATTTTTTTGCCATTTGTGTCCTCTGATATTATTTGTGTTTGCCAAATTATACAAGTACTTTCCATTAACACCACAAATACAGACAATGTCTTCCCACAAAATACATTGGCAGTGATCTTTGGACTGACACATTCAGCGATGCCAAGAAGCCAGAGGGATCAGACAAAAGCCAGGGGTGAATTTGCAGCCGCTCATACTCCCATTTCTTATCCACCCAAATGCCCATTTTTATAAAACTGGTAAAAACATAATTACTTTTGAGACCTCTGCCTCTCTGTCAAAACTGGCTGAAAACAGCTACCGAGTTCAAGAGTTATTAAGAGTGAGGAGAGAGACCCACGGACAGAAGAAGGGATCATTCCAGGCTTGTTTCCATGGGAAATCAAGATACAAATGTTCAGGGGAAAAGTGTGGGTTAACACAGTCTACAGCCTGAATGAGAAGAGCTGGGAATGAGCCAGGCTCTCTCCAACAGGAAAAGCTGTCAAGACTGCTAAGAAAAGGATGGCATAGGGGAGAATGGCAGAGGGTCAGCCAGGAGAAGGAGAACTGCTGGAGTTCCCAAAACAGGATCAAGCACTTGCAGATGAACTCTGCTACACTGTCCAGACTAATAAAACTCTTCACAGCAGTTGTTGGCAAAGCAGAGAGGGACACCAAAACCTTCTGGCTCAGTTCAGCTGCCAGCAGCAGAAGCCCTGGAAATCAGCCATTCTCACTTACATGCTCTCCATCCCAAAAGGGGAATGGGAAAGGGCTCCTGTGCCATCCCTGTATCTTGCTCAGCCATTCCCAAGCACTTGATAGCTTTATGATTGATGTTCAAAATTACTTTTTCCTGTGTAGCTTCTCAGACACTCATCACAGGGCAGACAGACTGCCCTCACAGGCAGGGTTTCTCTTCATGTACACTTCTGGCTTCCAAGAAACTCCAAGCTCTAAGCAAAGCTTTTCCCTCTCTTAGAGGTCTCAACAGATATTTCTCCTGGGTGGTGCCGCAGCTACCCAGTGAGATGAGAAATTTTGCTAAAACCCTCTTTTAGAGAAAACTCATGATCTTCACTATTTTTGAGACTTCCAGTCTACACACTGGTTTCGTGTGTTCTGTCTGTGCTCTGTCACAAATCGTGTCTGTGTTCAGTTCACATAGACCTAGCTTTTTTGGAAAGTAATGCTATAGAAATACAGAAACCCCCTCTGATCTAGGTAGTTTTATCATAATTCTCCCGGTGCTTCCTACTAAAAGATCAAGTTTTCTATCTGATTTCCAAATAAGCCCATGTATCTCAGAATGCATTATCTGCTTGAGTTCATATTTATAATATCTTGATTTTTAATTTGATATTTTAAGGAAAGATTTTGCAAAGAAAAGAAAACTCATTCCATGCCTGATTTCTTTTTAAAGTTAAAAACACCTGCATTAACAAAGAGAGTGGAGTATCTTTGCAGATTGATTCAAGCTTGAATCTGGTATTTTTCTGCTAATTAAAGCCATTAATCCAAAAAGATTATTATGGACAGTAAATCTTTTCAATGTGAAATATTTTTCTTTGATAATGAATTGCCTGTTACCTGAAAAATCTATCCTGTGCTGTTTTGTTTTTCAGCTTGGCACAGCAGCCTGAATATTATCTCCAATTTTTTATCCAATTTTTCTAATTAGTTGTCTGTACAGAATGCATTTTTCCTCAGTCTTTTAGAATTGCTTCTGTCAACTCTGGCCCTTCTGTCTGGATTTGAGCCTTTGACGAGGATGTGCATTGCCCTCTGCATTCATTACCCAGTGAGGGGAATTGCGGGCAGGATAAGTCTGGATTGAAACCGCATTTTTGAATCACATGTCACAGCACCAAAGAGAAGTAAAGTGGGGGAAATGCAGTGCAGCCTGCCTGTAGGTTGTCAGTGTTTATGCATTCATTGTACTGATGGTACAACTTTGTGGCTGTCTGCTGCTGAATATCCTTTCATCTTCATCTCTCCTGCCTAGTGACGTGTGCTAAGAGACTTAATCAGCTCTGTCCAGATGGATGCTAATGAAGGAGACATTATACAAAACACTATTATAAATTCTTACTCACATCTCATTTTCTTTTGTCTCACTCTATTTTTAGAGCTGATTTCTGGAGATGCAATTACAATCCTGATATTTATCAAGCAGTCAACATCTGAAGGTGCTATTTCATGTCCACCCACTCTGATTTTTATCTGCCAACAGCTAATGAACGAGTCCTACACATATTTTTCATCTGTCCCATAATAATACTGACCTTGTGTGACATTTAAATAACAAACAATACCGAAAACAAGTGATGTTTTTAGATCTCAGTAAAGATGTCTTCTTATCTACATACTAGGGCAGACATTTTTACAGGAGATTCTTTGCACTCACACATGGGCAGCAGTAGCGCATAAATATTCAGGACAACAACTGGAAAATATTTCAGGTTCCAATTTCAGGAGACATTAGAAAGGAGCAAGTGGTTCTGTGAGATGCTAATAAAGTCTGATTACTGTCAAACTTGAATATTGTAGTTGACTGATCTTGGTCCCTAAGAAGCTGCAAGCACCAGTGAAGCTATTGTCAAAATTGGGACATTTACAGTTCATCTCTCCTGTTTATTTTTTATGGTGTCAGTAAAGGACAATGTCACACCAACTAGGCCTCAAGAGGACTTCTCTAGTCAGCACCCATCCTCACAATGTTCAAAGAAATGCAATGACCTTTGGAATGTTTATCCTTTTGCGAAACAACTGAAGCTGTCAATGATGTCCAGAAATAATTTAGAGGGAAAAGAGGCAACAGGATGGGCTCATACATGAAGATTTGACAGCCTTGCGCAAAACTGTGAACACCAGGCAAAGTGTAACTTGTGAAGTCAGGCCACACCATGGAAACTTCCTAACAGCATGCTTGTACTTCTATACTAAACACAACTGTTTAAACTTTGGGCTTGCTTTTGATTCAAAAGATGACATTTCATACAAAAGAACACTTGTTCTTCTCATGCTGGGATTTCTTTTCACTGCTGACTTAGAAGTAGATATACCTCCTGAAAAAGGCAAAAACTTGTATTTTGTGATGCTCTAACTGCTGGGATCAGGAGGAAAGGAAGGAAGAGAGTTGAGTCCAATGATTACTGTGCTCCTGTAACTGTAAGAAAAAAAGAGACAAGCTTGTTTTTGACAAAAGTGACCTCTGATGTTCTGAGGAAAGAGAAATGGGAGTACAGGCAGTTCTGGTAGCAAAATCTGAGTTAAGATTTCCTAATTTTTTTCCCATTCTTTGGTTGCTTAAAACTTTGTCTGACTCAAACTTCTTGGGCTGGCCTTTCTGCAACTGTACCTATATCTGTTGACAAACAATCATGCCACAGCCAGGTGGACATAAAGGATGACTCCACCTTAATTTCTTACTTTAGGAATCTGTGTGTAGTGTCCCATCTATTGAAGAAGAGCTTGGTATTATCATGGAAATTAACTAATTGAGGTCAAAGTGACACTTTTGCCTTCTGAAATTTGCCCCATATTTGGCCATGTAATGGGTGGAGAAATCTTGTCTTGCCCTGATTGTTCCCTCCAAACAGGTTTATGCTGCCATGAACCAGCAAGAAGTACCTCCCTTTTTATTTTTGGGGTTACTATTTGTTAGCTGCTAGCCCCGTTGATTTCTTATTTTTATTTCCTTCAAATACTTGTGCTCCACTGGGGGCTGAAAAAGAACAGACAGTGGCCAAATTTCCTCCCTGGTAAAGCTGCCAGCTTGAGAAATACAAGAAGGCAACCAGACTAGGTGATTTCTGGTCAAGGAATGGCTCTCTCACAACCTTTAAATTATTCACAAGCACTCTTTGTAAATTATTAAGTTCCTAGTTCTTAGATTTAGTTCTTTGAGTTTACAGGATTCATGTTCAGATGCTCACATCTGTAGCTGGCTGCTGTTCATCTCACTCAGGATGGCAGCTCAGCTCTTCAGCGTTAAGCATCCTAGTCTTGCGTCCATTATAATTTTCTTTTGGCTTCTCTGCTCTTTAAAAAGAAAACTACCAAAGGCAGTCAAGGGAAAGGGAGGGCAAAGTACTTACATCAACACTTAACCATGCCTCAGACCACTCTGATTCCTCCACTCATCCCAAAAGTCTGCTCAGCCCTCTACTGTTAAATACCAGTGATTTCAGTACCTCCAGTGCAAGTAAAAAAAAAAAGCAAATTTGGCTTTTTTCAGGCCAGCCCTGTGCTGGGATACTCAGAATACCATATCCCAAGCTTGGCGTCTGCAGGCTGGAGGACAGAGACACTACTCTAAATTCCTGCAGATACCAAGTGAGATAAGTACAGACATGTTCATGTCCCTTTTCCTCCTTCTCTATACATAGATGTTAATTAGTAAACAGCAAAATTTTAGTGTGCTACCTATCCACACTGCTTAGTCAGTATTGTAATTCACCTGAAAAGGTCAGTGAGGATTATTGTCCCACTGGAAGACACCTAGAGATTCATGCCAGCATTTAAAATGTGGATGTCATGAGCCACATTGTATTTCATTGAAATGACATTTTAGAATCTCTTACTGCTGGTAAGGGAAGGGCAACAATGTCATCCTTCACAGCAATATTGTGAGGGAGAGATTATCTGCTGTCAGCTCCACACATCTCAAGTCTCCCTTTGAATCATCCAATGTTGACAATAGAGAAAGGTACCACAGTGAGTTAGGTGGATTGCAAGTTTGACCTGGCTTGGCATTTCTTGTCCCCTTGCTTTCCCAGAGGTGCTGAGTATCCACAGCATCCATGCAGGTATCCAGAATTTTATCATGCTTGTCTTGGGGCACTTGAAATGCAACAGACTTAAGCAGGGGAAGAGCTTTGTCTAGAAGTATCATGAATGGGACCCTGAAACCCAGAAAACTGCTGCCTCAGGCTTGGTAATGCTGCCTGCATTTTCAGAATAAGCTAGCATTTCTTTCTGTCACTCTTCTTTGATGGACTCTTTGCTTCTCCTATTCTAATTCTCTGTTGGGTATTGGCTTTTCTTGGCATGTTTATGTTCTCAGCCTTCTCTCTCTCTGTTGAGATTTTGCTCCCAGTGTAGATGAAACTTGCTCCTTGACAAAGGCTTGCCTCTCTCTACCTCTTGATGTATACACTTTTCTTGGTGTCTAACTTTGCCTCCTTATAGCTCTTCTTCCAGATGTTTGCTGCATGTCCTTTGTATTCCTTTCATACGTCACATTCAGTTCAACTTACATCACAAACTGTGATTAGAGAGGTTTGGAAAACTGCTGTGACAGGTTATTAACCCAGCCAAGAGCTGCCAAACTGAATCTTTGGTTATACTGCAGTAGTACCCTACTTATCTTTTCAGTGCATTAATGTCACAAAAAAGTTATTCCCCATTTGTTCAGACTCCTTAAAAATCCACCCATCTAGCCTCACTTATAAGCTGGATCCCTGTAGCTGTGGCTGGCCTAAGACAAACAGCAAGAGCTCATGCCCAAGCAGCTTCAGCAATGCTGACTTTGATCTCAAAGGAGCTGCAAAGCAATATGAGGAATACAATAGAATTTTGGAGCAGTCAGAATTCCTTATTTCTGAGAATTTCTTCTCCACAATTTCTATATATACTTTTGTGAGCAGCTTTTTCCACGCACCTCCCCAGGGATAGAAATCCTTATTCTGCAACACTAGAAATGCTTTCCCTGTATCAGAGGATCTGAATTTGCCTGTGACACATCCTCAGTAGGTCCCAGGTGTGCTGAGTGAGGAGCTCTCCCCACCTTGTTCACATTCCATTGGCTGCCGTTACTCTTTTTTTGGAGGATAAATTAGGGACCAACAACACAAGGAGTGCAGTGGGTCCAAGGACCCTCCACCTGGCAGGCAGATGATGACAAGTAGCTCTTCACCATCTGGGAATGACAAACCATCAAGTAACTCTGCTGAAACAAGATGTGTGTTCCCAGCCTCAGTAGTGCCACACCAGGCAGAGGCAAATCTTTGGAGTTAATCCACTGTTTCTCCTTATTTCGAGTCTCAAAATGCAGCACTGTGCTGAATAGAGCTAGGCAATGGCACAGTCTTGCGAGCAGGCTGCAGTTCTCCCACGTTTCCAATAAACTGAGTCAATTAGCAGTTCCTCCCCAGGGCTGCTCGGAGGATTTCTGATCTGTTTGTACAAGAGTAAACAGTCTGAAAATCAGAAAACAACATTGTCATGTTGGTCAAAAGCTGGTATCAACAAACTGATTGGTCCCAAGTAAACAAAGCCTTTTTAGGGCTTAATTAAATTTTATTTATCTTCTGTTGATCCTCATTTATTTTCCACATCCTTTCAGTTTTTAGGTTTTGATGGACAAAGGTAGAAGCATGAAAAAATACCAAAATTCAAAAACCACATTCATGACATTTTATGTTTTCAGTCTCAGAAAGAAGCAGAAAACAGGGAGGAGATTTTTCTGAAAATGCCTCATTTCAGGCTTTCACATACAGGCTTTTCAGATATGAATTAGTGCCCCTGTTGGACTATAATCTGAAATAAACACCTTTTTTAATATACATTGTCAGAAGAGATGAGGAATAATCAGAAGCCCAGTGATTACAGCAGGAAAATACATGGATTACTAAACCATCTCATATCCACTCATTTATGTTTGTGTCATGATCTCATTTTGCAAAATTCTCAGCCCTGTCAGGTTCTGCTCTAGTTGTTAAGCAATGTGGTGACTGCACTGAAGAGTGAAGCTGTTAGCTCTTCCCACTTCTGAAGCTGAGTTGTTTGTTTGGCATAGGATTCTTTCAGAGAGCTGCAAGTCAATCTCACTCAGATGCTGAACTTCACCTTGTTCAGACACGGACCACAAAGAGAAATGAATATACAGGAGATACTTAAACTGAATTAGTCTTGTTTTTTTCCACATGACATAGTTAATAGATATTGTTTATTTCCACCTTCAGGCTACACAGGAAGTCATTGTCAGGCAGGCCGCTGCGGAAGCTGTGTGCTTGCTAACAGAAAAACACCCAGCCCTTCTAACATATCCTCTCCCTTCTTATAGGTAAGCATTTATACCCCCATTTGTATGCCCAAAATGAGAGTATATGTCAATTTGCTGGTCTCTGCATCTCCAGACTGACCAGACAGGAGAACCATGGTTCATCATGCAATGGAGAGCCCACCAGAGAATGGTTTATCTGCAAGACAGTGTGAGAAGGTAAGAGTAGAGTAGAAGAGAGTAGATGTGCACAGGAGCTCAAGGCAATCCTGCTGCCTTTCCATTGGTTCTGGCTCAAGGCTCACTTTGTGGGACAGAAGTGAAGTAGTTTAAGAAGCAGATAGCAGAAAGTCCAGTCCCTCCACCCTTTCCCATAACTACTCCCTGCCTCACTTCCTCAGCAGAAATGACACAGGGTTTGGTACCACATGATATGATCAGTAGGTTTCCTTCAATTTACAGCCATTTGACTCAACTGGCAGAGCCAAAAAAAAATTTCAGCCTCCAAGTTCTTGTAGAGCTCCTTGAAGTGATAAAAAAACCCTAAACTTTACTTCAACAAGTTTCAAAGCTGCGAATTAAGTCACACACTTTGAGGATGGTGCCTATCTGCTGCCTGTTGCTGACAGAATATGCAGGCAGGCTTAGGACAAAGTGTTGCCTTGTCTCGTAATCAAGGAACATGCCTGAAGGATTATGGTTACATATGGCCACTGAAAATCAGACTAGGAGGGAACATCAGAACTGTGAGGAGAGAGGGGCAGCATGGGAGACCTTGTGTGGGTCTCTCAAGAGGGTTTGGGATAGGGAGTTCCACCATTGCCACAGTAAGCCTTTCTCAGGTTTTTGTTTGTTGGTTGGTTGGTTGGGTTTTGGGGGGTTTTGGGGTTTTTTTGGCTTCTAGTTACAGAAAAAGTGGCCCTTAAAGAGAGAAACTTTGAAAGAATATTTGATTGCATTTATATAACAGGGGTTGAGTAAAATCCCCTTAATACTTTCTCTCCTAGCTGGTGGAAACTAGGAATTAATGACAAACACTCTCAGAAGACTAGAGTCCAGACTGGCACCAGACTGTGCTGACTGATATTTGTTTGGACTTTTTTTTCTTTATTACTGAACTTAGACACAATTTTAAAGAGAAAAAATCAAACAGTGACAATCCATTTTTTAGACCTTTTCTTTCAAGGTATGATAATTTTTCTGTTTCAGGTTTCTATTTACCATAAAAGGGACATTAAGAACTGTTAGCTCAAAAAAAAAAAAAAAAATCAATGAGGAAGGGATCACACTGTTCTGGCAAAAACTCAATGTGCTTGAACTTGTAGAGATAAATGATTCAGTGTGGTCCTCTATTTTCTTGCCAGGTCTACCACAAATCTTTCATCTTTTGCTGCTTGGCCTCTCTCTTTATTTAGGCTACTAACCTTACAGATTAAAAAAAAAAAAAAATCCTTTTGGCCTTATGGTATTGTCTTCTTCAGGAAAAAAAACAAACCCAAAAATCTTATTAAAATGGGGGAATTGTTGCCTTCCTATAGAAAAAAGAACATCATACTTATCTTAAAGCCTGAAATTTGATCAAGAACCCTTCAAGCAATCCTCACCCAGTTATAGCAGTGGAGGGTAATAACAGCACCATTGTTACCTGGCCAGCAGCAATTGTTATTAGTGGTGACAGCATCTCTCTGCTGTCAGCTAGAGTGACAATAACATATCATTTGCTGGAGATTGGGACAATGGCAAACTGTATTTATTGCAAAGACAGCAAGATAACAGGCTATTGTTGAGTTAAATACTTTTTTTTTTTTCCCCAGGAAACAGAAGAACATTATCTTGTCTATAATATTCTGCAATAAGGAAAGCTAAGGGCCTATGAGTGCTTTTTATATTCCTGTATTAATCTTTCTGGTCATTCGGACACATTACTTAGTGAGTCTCCCAGATGTTATGAATGGCCTAGAGGGCAGATTCAAAGCATCCAGTTTTGTGAGGTAATTAAATGTTAATGTAATGGATAATCCTATTTTTACAAGCTACACAGGAAGACTGCTCATTGACTATACTCTGAGATCAACTCCAAAAAAATAATTTGAGTGAGGAAGTTCACAAGGGAGGCTTTTAGTGCAGCTGCTCTACAAAATTTTCAGACAGAATCGTTTCAAAGTATTTTTCACAAAATTAAGAGGAGTCATTTACAATAATAATGCACCAGGCTGAGTAAAAATACATGCTCTAGCTAACACTGATGATTGCAAAATAAAACCTGTTAGCAGAAAGTTGCTCACAAATAGGACAAGAAATGGCTATTTTCCTATTTTGTCTTCAAACAAAAACCCAACACATCTTCCAGTACTTGGAAACATCTGTTGCCTGTCTTCCATTTAGTCTATTTTCAGAGTTTGTATTTTGGTGTCTTATCTACATTTTTTTTCTTGCAGAAGACTGTGTACTGAAATTCAGTATTTTATAAGTAAAGATATCTAAAAAGCATAAGATGCTGCAATAATGGCAATGGAGTGAAAAGACAACTGTTATTATCATGGCATATCAGGCATGTGCTAAGCCAAGCAGATCAGCTCACTTCACTGAGACTTGTAGGGAACTGTGTTTTCAATTGTGCTAACCAGAAGATTAGAAGAACAGAAACCCCAGAGATACTAAGCTGGCATCTGGGTGTCTTGCTTCCCCGCCTGCTTGATTTTTATTCTGAGGGAAGAAGAGACATTTAAAGTGAACAAAATACAAGGAAGGCAACTCCAAAAGTGACATTCATCCTTTTTATTTACTTAAATAAGAAACAGCTAATCATCAGCATTTAATATAATGACTTTCCTAGTCATAGCATGGTGATGCAAAGGAATATCAGATCTGAAGTAAAGTGAAATTTTAGTGAAGCCACAAAGGGATTCCAGTCACATTCTATACCAGGATATTGAAAATCACTTTATTTAATACCATTTGGAAAATAGCACTGATAACCCAACTGTACATATTGGTTACCAGCACAAAAATAATGAATGTGTCAACATGGAAATAGCAGCAGCAGCTATGCTGATTGTATTAGTCACATGGAGGCAGAGTGCAGTGCCAGGGCTCACAGAGCCAAAACCAGCTATCCCTCGTGTCTCAATAGCTGTGGACATTTGGGTGTCCATACTTTCCTATTTCAAAGCCAGACAGTCCTTCATTGTGAGGAAGTCTGGTAAGCTTTTATAGACCTAATCAACACAAACCCTACAATTCCATTCTAGTACAGCCTAGTACATTAGCAAACATTGAGGGAAAAAGTAGAATCCAATGATAGAATCCAATCCTAAAATTGGTAAGGACAGAGTTCCCAATTTTAAATTACATTGGAACTTCAATTATTTTACTGTATGCCTTGGGCTACCTGTGCAGGCCTGCCAGCTGATTACTGATGTGTCCACCTTTTGTCCTAAATCTAGCAATGCCCTTGACACTCTGAAAACTACTATTAAGAAGGAGAAATCCTCCTTCATTAAGTTTATTAACCATGTTGAAATGTTTATCATTGGCAGGGACCTACCTGGAAGGTGTTCATTCCCTAGGTAAGTAAGGGAAATACACTCTGAATTCGTTTAGTTGGACTGTGCAATGTAGTAGCTCTATAATGTCCCCTGCCTTGGATTATTCCTTCTTCTCTAAAATTAAGAGGAATCATATTTATCCTACAGATCATTGTCAAGCACTACCACAGACTCAGTTTTTACCCTTTTAAGGAAGTGGTTCCATTTTGCACCAGTGGGTGTTGAAGAAATGAGCTCAGTTACTGGGCTGAGCCTTCTTCCTATTTCAAAGTATTAGGGGTATCTGAGGCTTAATGGCATCAGACTTTCCGAACAGAACAATTAGTCACACTAATAGCTGAAATATCCTGGGCTTGAATGCTGCCTTAGCATATACTGGAATAGTTTCACAAAAAGAATATTGAGACAGACTTAGAAGCACAAGTTTTTATTTGTGGGGTCTTTGCCTATTTGCCTCCACTGACTTCAAGGTTGGTACCAAGAACTAAAAAAGTTGATGATGGTTTTTAACGAGTCCTTTTCCATAGTTCTGATACTTTTTATCCAAACCCCTGACTGTTCCCACTAATAGCACTGACTGGTGAATATTTTGATCAGCTGCAGGTCATACACAAACATCTGTTGCCAATCTTTGTGCATGCACATAATTGAGTAATACTTACTGTTTGTTATTATTATCGATGCTGTTATTTAATAAGTTTTGGTTTTCCTCTGAGGTAAATTAGAAGCTTCAAATTAAGAACTATGAGAATGCGGCTATAAAAGAGACAATTCCACACAGGTAGCAATTTCTTCACATGAGAAATTGGTCATAACAGTCATAAAATCTCATAGAATGGTTTGGGATAAAAGGGGTCTTAAATATCACCTAGTTTCAACC
The DNA here is from genome assembly GCF_029207755.1 of Chamaea fasciata. Taxonomy (NCBI): domain Eukaryota; kingdom Metazoa; phylum Chordata; class Aves; order Passeriformes; family Sylviidae; genus Chamaea; species Chamaea fasciata. The sequence continues at coordinate 77,626,706 of NW_027094087.1, read as the reverse complement.
TTCCCACCATGGGCAGGAACACCTTTCACTGGACCAGGTTGCTCAGAGCCCCATCCAACCACACCTTGAACAAGAGGATTTGCAGGTGGGAATAACAACAACAGCATGAGAGCTACATCAGAAAAAGTCATACTAAAGGGCTGCAGAAAGAAAAGCACGGCATTTCAAAGACTAGGGCACTGAGCAAGCATAATGTTCATAACCAGAGGAAAGTAGATTTTACAAGTGCAGATTTTCTTAGTTGTAAGACAACTGAGAAGTTCGAAAATGGTGAATGTTAGAATACCTCTTACATCAGTTTGATGGTCACCTTTTTGTTCTGTATTCTGTACTGAATCCACTTACAAAGTATGAAATGATGAGTACATTCTGGGCCATTTGAAGAAACAGCAAGTTGACCTAAATTCTATTAACTAAGCTGATCTCAGAATTGGAAATGCTGCTCTGCACCTGCAGAAGCAGGGAGTTTTTCCTTCACGGCTTTGAATGCTTGCAGATCATCATTGAATTCAGGGAATATGCCAGAAAGTTGTTTCTTGTATCACAAAAATCCCACATTTTGCTCAGAAAAAGCTCAGTAAGAAAGGCTACAGCAGGGTCCAAACATTGTGCATTGTCAATGTGGCAAGCCACAAATCTAAAAGAAAGAGTAAAACATAGTCTTGTCTTGCCTGCAAAGTTCCCTGGCCCTGTAGCAGATGGTTGAGTGCATGCACCATCAGATTGGTGTTTTCTAATCATTTTCCTCTTCATCCAGTTTATAGCAAATGGCAGCTATTTCAGCCCTTTTAACATGTCTGGTTTTGAGGAAGAAAGGGCTCCATGCTATATTTACAGAGATCTTAGATAGTTCTAATAATCCAAGTGGAAAAGTGATTTTGATGGCTTGGGGCCAAGCCATCAATGGGGCCATTGCAAGAGTTGTCACAGACTGCAAGAGGAAGGACAAATATGGTGTGGAATTTGTGAAGATTGCCAGAGCTTCAACACTTCTCAGCTGATGTAAAGCACAAAGCAGACTGATGAGTTTAGTAAGTGCTGTTAAAGTTTTAAGGGACTGGTCAAAGTGTGTGTATGTCTGTGAAAGCACAATCTGATTCTATGGAAAACTGAAAGCATGCTTCAAAAACACAACTAATTTAGTCATTTCAACCTTCCAGAGTGTAGTAGTTTGAAGGCAAAACAAATGAGAGGCTCCAAGTCAGAGATACAATTTAATAGGAAAAAAGAAAAAAAGGAAAGAAAGTAAAATAAAATCGATGCAATAATACAAAAGACCACTGACAGAGTCAGAATACAACCTGAGCGTAGTGATGGAAGCAGTCCAGATGAGGTGGTCTTCCTGAGGCAGTGATCCTGTAGAAAGGTCTGGTAGCTCGGGTCCTCTGGGAATCCAGTGGGTAAGCGCCCCTCTGGTGTTCAGAGTCTCAGCTTATATCCAGGCTGGAATGCTTGGTTTCTCCCTCTGGGCGGAGCATCCCACAATGGGATGGTGAGTCATGTGATAAGGCCTGATGGGCCCATTAACAGGAGGTAGTCCAGGAGGGGGTTATCTGTGAGCTGTGTAGCAAAGGTGCTGATGGCCCATTAACAGAAGATAAGCCAGAGTGGAGGAGGCAGGGAGCACTGCCTCACCTGGTTTCAACAGTTCATGAAGATGGTGATAGAATATACTTCAACCCAGGACATTATCCACCCCTTATTCTATTACCATCTACATCATCCCAAATCAATACCTTCCTTAAACTACACACACACACACATATATATATAATGAAATCCTACACACAGTTCTCACTTAAAATAAGGTCTCCTTGTGGTACACAGTGGGTGTCCCCATCCTTTTGCATCACCCACCAAGTGTAACCAGGTCCTTGTGCAAAGACAACCCCACGGATGGGTTTGCCCTTGCCCGAGGTGGGATTAATCCAAACAGTCTTTCCTAACATACCTCTCATGTGTACCACAGGGACCCTATCTCCATCCACTGTATGCAAGGATTCAGACTGGGCAGGACCAGCTCGATTGATGGACCCTCGGGTATTGACCATCCAGGTGGCCTTCGCTAAGTTCTGTTCCCAATTTTTGAAGGTCCCTCCACCAAGTGCCTTAAGGGTAGTTTTAAGCAGTCCATTGCAGCGTTCCACCTTCCCAGCAGCTGGTGCATGGTATGGGATATGGTATATCCATTCGATTCCGTGTTCTGTGGCCCAAGTGCTTATGAGGCCATTCTTGAAATGAGTCCCGTTGTCTGACTCAATTCTCTCAGGGGTGCCATGTCTCCACAGGACCTGCTTTTCCAGGCCCAAGATGGTGTTCCAGGCAGTAGCATGAGGCACAGGGTAGGTCTCCAGCCATCCAGTGGTTGCTTCCACCATGGTGAGCACGTAGCGCTTGCCTTGGCGGGTTTGGGGAAGGGTGATGTAGTCAATTTGCCAGGCTTCCCCATACCTATACTTTGACCATCGTCCGCCATACCACAGAGGCTTCACTCGCTTGGCCTGTTTGATCGCAGCACAGGTCTCGCAGTCATGGATAGCCTGGGAGATGCTGTCCATAGTAATGTCCACCCCTCGGTCACGAGCCCATCGATATGTTGCATCTCTCCCTTGATGACCAGAGGCATCATGAGCCCAACGAGCTAGGAATAATTCTCCTTTGTGCTGCCAGTCTAGATCAACCTGAGATACTTTCACCTTGGCAGCTCGATCCACCTGCTCATTGTTATGATGTTCTTCATTAGCCCGACTCTTGGGTACGTGCGCATCCACGTGTCGAACCTTCATGGTCAGCCTTTCTACTCGGGTGGCAATGTCCTGCCAAATCTCAGCAGCCCAGATGGGTTTCCCTCTGCGCTGCCAGTTGGCCTTTCTCCGGCGGTCCAGCCATCCCCACAGAGCATTAGCTACCATCCATGAGTCAGTGTAGAGATAGAGCCTTGGCCACTTCTCTCGTTCAGCAATATCCAAAGCCAGCTGGACAGCTTTAAGCTCTGCGACCTGACTCGATCCACCTTCTCCCTCGGTAGCTTGTGCAACTCGTCGTGTGGGGCTCCATACAGCAGCTTTCCATTTCCGGTTAGCACCTACAATTCGGCAGGAACCGTCGGTGAAAAGGGCATATCGTCTCTCGCTCTCTGGTAGCTCGTTATATGGTGGGGCTTCCTCGGCCCGTGTCACTTGCTCCTCCTCTTCTTCAGAGGATAATCCAAAGGTCTCACCTTCAGGCCAGTTTGTTATAATTTCCAGAATCCCAGGGCGATTCAGGTTTCCAATACGGGCGCGCTGCGTGATCAGGGCGATCCATTTGCTCCACGTGGTGTCGGTGGCGTGATGTGTGGTAGGAACCTTTCCCTTGAACATCCACCCCAGCACCGGTAGTCGAGGTGCCAGAAGCAGCTGTGCTTCAGTACCAATCACCTCTGAGGCAGCTTGGACTCCTTCATAGGCGGCTAAGATTTCCTTCTCTGTGGGAGTGTAGTTGGCTTCGGATCCTCTGTAGCTTCGGCTCCAGAATCCCAGTGGTCGTCCCCGAGTCTCACCCGGCACCTTCTGCCAAAGGCTCCATGACAGACCGTGGCTCCCGGCTGCAGAGTAAAGCACATTCTTCACCTCTGATCCCGTCCTGACTGGGCCAAGGGCTACCGCATGAGCGATTTCCTGCTTGATCTGGGCGAAAGCTTGCTGCTGTTCTGGGCCCCAGTGGAAATCGTTCTTCTTGCGGGTAACCAGGTAGAGAGGGCTCACGATTTGGCTATACTCGGGAATGTGCATCCTCCAGAAGCCTATGGCACCTAGGAAAGCTTGTGTTTCCTTCTTGTTGGTCGGTGGAGACATTGCAGTGATCTTATTGATGACTTCAGTGGGAATCTGACGCCGTCCATCTTGTCACTTCACTCCCAGAAACTGGATCTCTCGAGCAGGTCCCTTGACTTTGCTCCTCTTGATGGCGAAGCCGGCCTTCAGGAGAATCTGAATGATCTTCTCTCCCTTCTCAAAGACTTCTGTTGCAGTGTTTCCCCACACGATAATGTCGTCAATGTATTGCAGGTGTTCTGGAGCCTCACCCTTTTCCAGTGCAGCCTGGATCAGTCCATGGCAAATGGTGGGACTGTGCTTCCACCCCTGGGGCAGTCGGTTCCAGGTGTACTGCACGCCCCTCCAGGTGAAGGCAAACTGAGGCCTGCATTCTGCTGCCAGAGGAATGGAGAAAAAGGCATTTGCAATATCAATGGTCGCATACCATTTTGCTGCCTTGGATTCCAGCTCATACTGAAGCTCCAACATGTCTGGTATGGCAGCGCTCAGTGGTGGTGTGACTTCATTCAGGCCACGGTAATCCACTGTCAGTCTCCATTCTCCGCTGGACTTACGCACGGGCCATATAGGGCTATTAAAGGGTGAACGAGCCTTGCTTACCACCCCTTGGCTTTCCAGCTCACGAATCATCTTATGGATGGGGACCACAGAGTCTCTGTCGGTGCGATATTGCCGACGGTGCACTGTTGCTCGGGCGATCGGCACCTGTTGTTCTTCAACTTTCAGTAGTCCCACAGCAGAGGGGTCGTCTGAGAGTCCAGGCAAGGTACTCAGTTGTCTGATGCCTTCTGTCTCTAGAGCAGCTATGCCAAAAACCCAGCGGTATCCTCTTGGGTCTTTGAAATACCCATTTCTGAGATAGTCTATGCCCAAAATGCATGGGGCCTCTGGACCAGTCACAATGGGGTGTTTCTGCCATTCTTTCCCAGTTAGACTTACTTCAGCTTCCAGTACAGTCAGCTCCTGGGATCCTCCTGTCACTCCAGAAATGGAAATGGGTTCTGCTCCCACGTACCTTGATGGCATCAGAGTACACTGAGCACCCGTATCAACCAGAGCCGTATATCTTTGTGGGTCAGATGTTCCAGGCCATCGGATCCACACAGTCCAGTAGATCCGATTGTCCCTTTCCTCTACCTGGCTAGAGGCAGGGCCCCCCTATTCCTGGTCATGGCATACATTGCTCTCTTCTTGTAAATATGTTTCTGAGGTTCCTTCAAGAGGATCAGTCATATCATCATTCCTGTACCGTCTGGAGTTCTGTGCACGAGAGACCGGAGCAACATTAATTCTAGATGGGCTCTTTGTGGTAGGTGTTTCTCTTTTCAGTTCACGTACCCGGGCTGCTAAGGAGGAGGTGGGTTTTCCATCCCACTTCCTCATGTCTTCTCCATGCTCCCGAAGAAAAGACCAGAGGTTACCTCGGGGTGTGTATCCTCTCTCCCTGGCTGGGGAGCGCCTGCTCCTAATGGCAGAGACTCTCATTGGCTCTGGCTGGATATGGTAAATTTCTTCCTTAAGTTCTTTTTTCAGTTTCTGATGGCCTTCTTCAATCAAGTTCCGGACTTGCTCAGCCAGTCTTGTCTCCACAGACGAGACATGGGTACGAACTGGGGCAGTGACAGTGTCCTCGTAAATTCTTAGTTTATTAGCCAAGACACCTACCCTGTCCTCACCTTCCCTCCATTGCAGTGTTGCCAGGTAACGTGAGTACATCTCGGGTCCAAGCCGTGCAAATCTCAACCACATCCGTGATGTGCACTGGACACCATCTGGGTTTTTAGGAAATCTCTCATCTTCTGAAAAAATGATTTCCAACACAGCCAATTCCCTCAGGCATCGGATACCTTGTTCTATTGTGTTCCATTTTCCTTGGTGCACTTGGAGGTCTTCTTTACAAAGGTATCTATCCTTCACACTTGTTAGCAGTCGCTGCCAGAGGCTGAGAGGTTCTTGGCTTTTCCCAATCCCCTGGTCAATGACCACATCCCGGGACAATGATCCCAGTTGCCTGGCCTCACTTCCATCCAGAATGGTGTCATTGGCTGCAGCGTCCCAGATGCGGAGCAGCCAGGTCAGGATGGACTCGTTGGTCTGGCGGGTGAATTCCCTTCGCAGGTCACGCAGCTCACCCAGAGATAGAGAGCGAGTGATGATTTCTGGCTCTGTCTCTTCTGCTGATTGTGAAGGTCCTGCCGCACCCTCATCAGTCACTATGCGGACTGATTTGGTCCTTGATTTCTTCTTCTGAACGGGGGCAACTGCTACTGGTTTAGGCTGTTCCGGTTCAGTGATGGTTTGTGTGGAGATGCTGATGGCACCCTTAGTCCCTTTCTCCTCTGTGACAGTCTGCATAGATGTGGACACTGTTGCCTCACTTTTGGCTTCTTTCTCCTCTGTGACGGTCTGTGTAGATGAGGACACTGTTGCCTTGCCTTTGGTTCCTTTCACCTCTGTGACACTCTGTGTAGACACTGATATCGTTGCTCTGCTTCTTTTTCCCTCTTCCTCTTCCTTCAGAACACGCTGTATCACACCATGTAGTGTTTTGATTCTAAGCATGGTGCGGGCCGTGCAGAGAAGACAAAGCAGGACTAACAACAACATCATGCTGTCCTTGGCATCCAGAGGGTATTCCATATTTTCAAAAACTGCTGTGTCATGCCTGAAAAGCTGGAAAAAATCATTCTTCACCCCTCCCCACAGGGGCTGGGTGAGATTGTTGAGGCCCCAGATGTAGCATCCTAGACCAGAACAAGAAAACAAAAGTGGGTGTATATTCTGAATAATGTTCATTGCCTCAGAGTTTATCAAGCAATGGACATAATAGACTACTAAAGCAATTTTAGTACCATACCCTGGTCTACGCAGGAGCATTAAGACTGGCAGATAGTACCCCAGTTGTGGAAAAATATAGAGAGATAGATATAAGACACATGTAAGCATGTTGAGCATCATAGCGAACAGGTGTCTTCTTCAATACAAAATTGTAATTCTGACTTTTCTCAGTGCCTTGTGCCCCACGTTTGGCGCCAAAATTGTAGTAGTTTGAAGGCAAAACAAATGAGAGGCTCCAAGTCAGAGATACAATTTAATAGGAAAAAAGAAAAAAAAGGAAAGAAAGTAAAATAAAATCGATGCAATAATACAAAAGACCGCTGACAGAGTCAGAATACAACCTGAGCGTAGTGATGGAAGCAGTCCAGATGAGGTGGTCTTCCTGAGGCAGTGATCCTGTAGAAAGGTCTGGTAGCTCGGGTCCTCTGGGAATCCAGTGGGTAAGTGCCCCTCTGGTGTTCAGAGTCTCAGCTTATATCCAGGCTGGAATGCTTGGTTTCTCCCTCTGGGCGGAGCATCCCACAATGGGATGGTGAGTCATGTGATAAGGCCTGATGGGCCCATTAACAGGAGGTAGTCCAGGAGGGGGTTATCTGTGAGCTGTGTAGCAAAGGTGCTGATGGCCCATTAACAGAAGATAAGCCAGAGTGGAGGAGGCAGGGAGCACTGCCTCACCTGGTTTCAACAGTTCATGAAGATGGTGATAGAATATACTTCAACCCAGGACACAGAGCATGGCTTTTCCATTTGCATTTCTGCCAGGTACCCCAGCAAGAAACACTAATAATAGCAATTGCTATCAACCATAGTAACAACCAAACAACCTGTGAATGGTAACCCTGAACAGAATAAACGAAAACAAAAAAGACTTGCTCTAACAAAGACAAAAAATGAATCCTGTTAGACTGAATTCAAACCATATACAGAGACTGCACAGACTCTACACTTTTTGCTGTGAAAGAGGTGTTGCTGGAATTGATGAATTGCACGAAATCAGCACAAAAATAGCATCAAGTGTAATGCAAAATGCACTAAGGAGAGCATTACTATATAGAGTCACAGGCTATAAATCTATATGCCGTCAGGAGCAAACTGGTCCCATCCACAGATGAGCCTTGTGCAACACGACATATTGATATCCAAATTAGAAGTAGAACATCTTTGTTCATCACACTGCTCATTCCAGACTTATCACCCATGCCGTAATGTGGTAACATTCAGAAACTGATGACCAAACTACTCTGATTCTGTGATGCTACAGCATTTTCAAAATGTTTTGGAAATTTTATCTAATTGAGTCTTACACAGTCCCAGTGCAATAGGTAAGTGTTACCTGTATTTGTAGGGATGGGGAAAATGTTTAGATATTTGCTCAGTGCTTTAAAGGGAAAGAAAAATTCCTGATAGAAGAGGAAGCCCTCACTAGGATGGTCTCACTGCTGCTGAATGTGCAGGAACAGAGTCCTAATGTTACCAAAGTGACTTGGCCATTCATGCTATGGCACTGAAGAACACAAATGATTATTAGCTTTTCTAAGACTGCAGAGTCTCACACTTTCAGGCTGTCACACCTTCCATATCAAGATTATTTGATTTTTTAAACCAGGTGAAGGGATATCTTGGAAATGCACAATTCCAATATCTTGGGAAAGCTTCCTTAGGTAGAGTTGCCATGAAATATATAAGCAACTAAAAAACAATTTTCTCTTCCTTCAAAAGCTCTCCTTTACCATGCTGAGAAACTGTTCTCATTGTCTAGCAGAAAAAAAAAAAAAACCCAACTCCAAAAGACCTGATTTCATTCAGCTTGGGATCTTAACACCAACAATGCAAACAAGAACAGGGAAATATTAGACCTTAGCACTTGAGCACTTGAGAAACAATAGGAATTTTGATCTTATTGCAAATTGAGAATTAATATTTCAGTTTATAGAAACCAACAGGATCAAAGAAAAAAGTGGTAGGTAATCATGGAAAATAAACATATTTCCTTCCCTTTCACCTATAAATGTAATTCATACTTATCTAACCATAGACAAAATGATTAAAACATACTTGTTTCAGTTGTGGTGTCTGCTCCTATGGTTGTATGTGAGACAGATTCACATTGTATATAATTTCTACAGACCCAGTTACTTATACTATCCTGTTAAGCTGCTGCAGCACATTTAGGAGATGGAGCATAGGAATTTTTTTTTCCCTCTTCAAACAATTTTGCCAAAAAGCATTTTTTTTAATAGAGCAAGAAATCCTTGAATTTTGCTTGAATTTGACAGACAGTTTTGATTTTAAATGTCAAGAGACATGCAAATCCAGAGTGAAATAAAGTGAACAAGAATAAAAAGGCAGAAGCAAGTAACCTTCTCCAGCCTCCTGATCATTCTCCTTGCTGGTGAATGAGCAGTTTGAAACAGCCCCACTATGTTCTTTCTTACCATCATACTTGTTTCTGCCCTGTTCTTTTGAATTTCACACTTCCATTTTCTGTTGCTCTCCTTTTTTAGAGATTTCCAAAAAAGCAACAAATATGAATCTGTTGAGCAGGTAAATCAGAACCATGAGGGTGGAAAGCAGTTACAGACTGTTGCCCTTACTCCTTCTGCTCTTTCTGCATTTTTTTAATCGATACGGCTTACCATTCTTAAATTCCTGAAGACACTGTTTTCTTGTTATATTCATCCTTAAAACAGGCTAGAGGCTGCACGCATCGTCTGTTCTACAGATTGCATCTTGACCCTAATTTTATAAAAGCTCAAATGAAATGTCTTGAATGAAAAGTTTGAGCCCAACAGTTGCATTCCCCCATTTCAGGTACTTAACCTTCATTTCAGGCAAGTGTATATAACCTCTTCCTTCTGTCACACATTAGTCATACATTTGAGATGACTGGACAGTTTAGAAAACAACTGAAAATACGAAAGGCTTGAAATGCACATAGCAAAAGGGGTTTCACAGCTTAAAACCTTTCAAATCACACAAATTTTAATTAGTACAACTATAAAGAAAATCACTAAGCCTATAGAGGTGGATGTCAGGTGCATGTCTGCTGAGGTCATGCTTCTTAATAGTTTGCAGGTCACTTTCTCTGTGCCCTGAGTGATGCAGCTTGAAGATGACCCTTGAAAAGTCTTTCTCAGATGTCAGAATACTTACTTTTCTGAAATTTAGACAAATCATCAGTCCCTTGCTCCAAATGCTTCTGGAAAATCATCAGAAAGGCTAAGGAAGTGTCACTGGCATCACATCCACATGTAACGATTGGATGGCAGAGAGTAACTGCAAAACTGAAGCAGAGAGTTGATTAACAGGTCATAGTGGCCTAAAAAAAAAAATATTTTATTTTATTTTTTACGAGACTTTTGGAGGGTGTTGTTGAAGCCTTCTCATTTAGCTTTTTTTTTTTTTTCATTTGGCAGCTCTTGGAACTACTGTCTATAATTTCAGCTCCATCTCTAAACAGAGCAGACTCTCATGTCAGTGTACACGATTCTCAGCAAAAAAAACCATCTTTTTATGCTTCTTAGCATTTATTGTATTGGTACAATCAAATAATTCATAACATCACCCACTGTTCCTCGCTCTTTGAGTTTTCCCATCAGACAGTTGCCTTGTTTGTTTCTTTTTTCTTCTGGATAGATAGAAATTGCAACCAGTATGTGTACTGGCCAGCCTTTGGGAAAGGGAACAAGCACCTCTAACCTCTTTCTTCTTTGTATCTAGAATGTCCTTTGGAACAGGGCTGGCAGCCACCACTCCAGGCCCCATGATAGATCTTGTTTTTCCTCTCTATCATGCTTTTAAAACTCCCTAGCTTACAAATTCATGTAAGGGTTTTACACCATTTACTGAATTGCGAGTATGTGGGTTAAAAGCTGTATACCATAGTCTTATTTTTAACTACAATAGTTATAGTAAACTCCATTTTATGATAAAGAATTATGTCTTCCCAGTGGAGAGGTTTCAGTTGCCTTCCAGCCAGTCTCTCGCAGGCAGATCCTCAGTCTGAGCCTACTCACTTATGAAAATCACATCTTGGAAATAAGATGCAAACAGTAATAAAAAAATTTAAATCTGCAGAGAGCAGCCTGAACTCAGCATGAAGTGCTTTGTATATAAGGAAGTAGGTAACTATCTCCTTCCAGTCCATGAAATAAAGTTTGGTATACATGAGGCACAGCAAACAGAATTTTAAAAAGTCTGTATCTTTAGAATACCAGATCACCTCAGAAGTAATTAACAGTTTATCACGTAGCAACAGGGGTTATTACAGAGCACCAGTTCTACTATAAGCATTCATACAGGCTTCCCAAAATCCCAGCTCGTAGCACACACAAAAAGAAAGTGACCTTGAGGTCAGAAGCAAATTGCTGTTATACATCACCAAGGACAGAATGTCAAGTACCATATTTATGTGTGAAGTGGAAAGGAATTAATGAACAGAATTCAGACAGTGTATGTTCTCTGGAGCAATACAAATGAATGATGTCTTGCAACAATTATTGAAGCAGACCGATTCAGGTAGGAATTACTAACATATTAACATGGTAAATGATTTGTCAACTATCATGACTTTAAAATGCGTAACAAAAAGTTTGCATTATTTTATTCACAGGTTTTTAGCAAGTTTTTCCCTTTCCAAATAAACATTCAGTTGTGAAGAGGTTGTTCAGCAATCATGGGCATTATGCACAGTGCTCAAAACTTAGACTGCTAATGCAATATCCAATGTTATATAACAAGTTCCTCAGTATTTTGAATGAGGCTGACATAAATAATTCATGCCTGCGTGTTCAATTGTCAGTGCAAATGACACTCAATGTCTCCTAAGTTTTACCACTTGATTTTTTTTAATTCTGAATAACCTGTTCTTTACTGCAGGCCAGATTTTGTCACTCCTGCTGCTATTCATAGAGGTTTCTGCACAGATAAATTTAATCAGTATCAGTGATGAACAAATTTGGCAAAAGACAAGAAAAAGACATCCTTTACAGGAACAAACACTGTAAAAAATCTCCTAAAATCCCTGGCACTGAACTATCTTAGAATTTGGGAAGGAAGAATTTACAGTTTTAGGTGCCTACTTTCAATGCACCTAGCAATGTGACTTCTTTCTAGTGCTGCCTCAAGGAGAGGAGAATATATTTTATTACATTTTTTAACAGACAAAAAAATACTATGCAGGCCTGTGGTTATGTAGACAGAGTAAAAATTGTCTTTGCTTTTTTTTTTTTAACTGAGAAGGGAAATCTTTTAGGCAAAGCTAAATTGCCAGTCATTCCCAGAGAAAGTAACCAGTTGAGGATAAAACTGGGTGTTAAAAGTGTGGTGGTGGGTACCACACAGTATCAAGCCATCTGTGCAGTTGCTGTTATAATTTCCCTCTCTTTCTCTATTTCCTCAACTGCAACTGCTCATTTTAGTAAAACAAGCATGTAGCATTGACATTTATGCTGAGATAAGTTAAAATCTATGCTGTACTTTTGTGAAATGATGTGTGAAAAATCAAGACCAAGTTTGTAAAGTAATTTCACAAGAAACAAATGTGAGATTGCTTTATAACATCATCAGGAAACCAGGTATAAAAAAGCCATAGACATAATAGAATGAAAGTCCTCAAGAACAATGGACAAGTAGATGTTTTGGAAGCAAAGAACATGGTATTTTTTTGAGCCTCCAGTGAACATAAGTTGAAACTGAAACCATCTGCATATAAGAAAACAATCAAATATCAGGTCAACAGTTCCCACCTTTCAAAACTGTTGGTTTAAGTCAAACAGCTCCCGCTGACTGAAGTCTTTTGTGCAGTTCTGGGGATTTTTGTGCATTGTGTGAGAAGTTTATGAGAGAGAGAGAGAGATTCTGGAATGAAAGAGTGCCTGCCTAAACTTTCAGTGATTTGCCTTCATGCACCTCCAAGGTAATGAAGCGTGAGTTCAAAAGGTCAGATTTCACACAAGTCAGCATGGAAGCCAGGAGGGAAAATTCACATTTGAAGCTCTACTTTTCAGAGCCGTTTGCATATAAATGGTTCCAAAGAAAATAAACAAAAGAAATCCAACCTAATTTAGTTATGAAGGCTGTCAACAATTGCTGCAGTTGAAGGGGCTTCAAATGTAGTTGACCTGACTACATTATCAAGTCTAAACTGTGCTTCTGTTTGTTTGCTTTGTCCCCTGGATATGTACAAATGTGACTTTCTGGTGAAACATTCTTCCTGAGACAGAGAAAAGTGAGAATCAATCCTTCAACAGACTGTAAAAAAAAAAAAAATCAATATTTTTCAACAAATCTGACACTTATTTATGGAGCTGTAAAAGGATTAAATAAATGGTAATATTTTTCTTGACTTATACGCAACTTCTATGACTTGTAAAGCATATGGCTGCTATGTGCATTATGCCAGTATTCTGCCAACAAAAGTTCCCCTAATAATGAAGAACTTTCTCCAAGATTCAAATGCTTCTTGTACTCTCAGGAATTATTTTATTTGCTAGGCAAAGTTTCCTCCCTGCCTTCAAGAAATTTTCACTCTTTCTGTAATATTAATGTAATTCTTCTCTCTCTTCATTGTAAAATCTGGAAGGAAAGAACATTTCTGCTCTAATCTTTTGTCACCTGAACATTCAATTAAAAGACTCAAATCTCTCCAAAAAAAGCATTAACTTTGGCAAGTACCCCAGCACACTCAGGAAATCACAAAGAAAATATCCTACAATAGACCTCTGTTTACTAAAACTACAAGGGCAGACCTCATTACCTTGCTTATTCTTGGTTTTCAGTGTTTTCAATTTTTTCACTGCTGCAAAATAGGGAATGCAGCTCTTGTATATGACTAGGTCATACATTTTTCCATATGTCATACAGAGAGCACACATACTTGATAATTGATGGAAGTGGAGTCATCCTCAGATCTAGAGAGTCCTCAGTCATCAATATCATCAGTGAACCTAAATAAGTGAACCCAGGAAGCATCTTCACATTATTTTTCTGTGCAGCCTGGTCTGCCAGACCGCTTGAACTTGTCCATAATTGTGCATCGTCAGTGACAGCTACATTGAAGTAAAGAATTTGTAAGTCTACCTGGATCAGTGGCATAAGTCCTGCATAAAAAGTGTATCCATGAGCGTCAGAGCCTATCCCACCATAATAAGAAATGTGTCTGAACTCAGTAAATTACCCTGAAGAAGGCTGACTTCCCTCTGTGTATTTCCACTGATACCAAGTGAATATTGTTCTTTTACATTTGCCTGTCAGAATGCCCCATTCAGATGGAGGAATTTGAGTGGCAGGTCGCTAGCAAGACTCTCAAAGTGGTATAGGCACATTCATAGGCACTTAGCAGAAGTCAGTAGATGTTTCATTTGAACAATTTTTTCTTTGTTGTACTTTCTGGCATGAGGAAGTGTGGTATGTAAGCAGTTAAATTATTTTGCCTTCTCCCCCACCCCCCTTTGTCATCTAACTTTTTTTAAAGATTTTGAACTGAGAGTACAAATTTTTCTTTATGCCGAGTCTTTCCTACAAGAAAGACTTAGGCTAATTCTGAAAGAAGACTCAAGGGACAATGGTTCCTATAGACTAATCACAACCTCAGGGAATTGGCATATCTATCTTGCATGTTGCTATGCCCCACAGATGCAATTATCTCACACCAGCTGCACAATTTATTGTGACTGTTAATGAAGGACTAATACATGTGCAGAATTATATAGTTAAATCCAAAAGCAGCCACATATAAAAGACCAGCAACATTTACATGCAATTATTGAACTAGTCAAAATATATTTTTCTGTAGACCTGGAGACCTCACTTACGCAATGATGATACCTCTGTAATATTACTTGTGTAAGCAAGGATAAAGGATCAGGTCCCTACTAACCAACTTGAAGAACCAATTGCAGCAGCATCCAGAAGTTGCAATTTAATGAAGTGTCAGTTATAAACTGCCAATTTAAAATGGATTAGGTATTCAGATTCACAACAAAAATCCTCTCTGGGGAGAATCCTGGCCTACTTAATTCACAGGCATGGAAATGATTAAATTGTAAAATACCTCTGCATGAAGAAATCATTGGAGAAATTGTTCCTAATATACTTTCCGGAAAATATTAAAAGTTTCATTTTTAAAAATATTTATGTAAATATAAAAACTGAAAAAGTCACAAAATCTGATTGCTGTATAAAATAAAAGTTTTAATGTTTCAGTACTCATCTTCTACAAAATAAGAGTATGCAGATTCATCATAAACATCTTTGCCACTTTCTTCTTTACCTCCAAATTTCCCCTTGGCTTTCAAATTTCCTTAGTCAAATTCTCCTACTACCTCTTTCCCCCTTTCTGCCACCTGTCCAGTGAGGACCTGCATGCAATCTTATAACAGCCACACCTTTGCTACAATGGAGTAAGATAAGTAAATACATTTTTTTTCCCAGCTATTGGTGAGAGGAGGACAAATAACCTCTGTAACTGAAATGTATTGACTCTAGTCTGTGTGAACTGGCACACATACATATACATGCACTATTACACCTGTATGAAGCCAGAACCTCAAAGCCAGGAAATTGAATCAAAAACTGTGGGACCTGAAATGTTGGTTACATTTCTTTGGCACTTGGATGTTTCAAATACCTTTACTGTAAAGAAAAAGAAAATACTAAGATGCTCCTGACGTTAATGAAACAGAAATCAGCTGCTGCTTTTTTTTCATACTCAGAGAAATTTCCTTGGACCATGTAATTAACCTGAAAAATGAACAATGTTCAATTTACTCAAATTAATTTTCCCTAATGTGTAAAAACACAAGGAATTTATTACAGATTAAGTAAAGATTTGGCAATCACAAGATTACACTTTTTTTTTTTACAGATCATTTTGCATGGACTTCTGGGCTGTAGGCTATTTTCTAGACTACACTTGTAGACTTCACAGACTTCAAGGCTGACGTGGACTAGATGGCAAGGCATGCAACAGGAATAAGCTCTGTAAAATGTATTGCATTTGATGTCTTCCACTTCAGACCATCCTTCATCCTGGAATCAAATGTGGATAGATATGAAGAGTCCTTCACAACACGGTATTCAAACAGAATCCTAAAAGCTTATCTCCATCTGTTTTGAGTGGATCTTCTGGAGGTAGCAATTTCAGTATGTAATTTTTCAATGACTTATCTGTTTCAATTGGTCATCACATGTGCACTGGCTCCACTTGCAGCAAAAAAAAAAATTCTACTGATCCTTGCTGAATTATTTAAGATACAAGATTTTAAAGAGATGAGGTAGTGCAGAATGTAGCTGGGATCCAAGAAAGCCCATCTTAAACAGGTACATGTGTAAATCTAATTATTCCATTTGAAAAGACACCAAGTGCAGTACCAAAATGCAGAAGATTGAATGAAGGGTATTTCTTTAGTCCAATACAATAAAAAAATTTTAAAAAACTTAATCTGTGGCATCAGTTTTCAAACTACCTGTCTTTTTTAGGTACTCATTTAGCATATGAAGTAACAGCTCACATCCATCCTTCTTTTCAATAGCAGACCTCATATGTCTTGAATAGAGGAGCTCCATTGTCTTGTTCCCCAGGTGTCATCCAAAATTCTACAGATTATTCTGAGCTGTGGAAATAAGTAGTAAAATTTTCTCATTTCTACCACTGAAGGTGTTCCACTGCGTAGAAAGAAACCCTCAAATTTACCAGCACAAATACAATGAAAAAGGGGGCATGATGCTCAGCCCCAGTGAAAGAACCCTGGTCTCCAGTTTCTGTTTCACATCTCATTTTATTTGATGATTCACTGGTTTTTTAACATGAAGTACAAAACTGGTTCACTGGTTTGGCTTTGTTTGGACAGCATTTTTGAGCTTCCATGGTTTTGCTGTTGGCAGATGTGACCTCATTAACAACCTCATTGTTCATGTTGGCAAGTGGCTAAAGTTCACTTTTTGTTAAATGCATCAGTCTGCTCACCCAACTGTAAAAAATAAAATAAAATAAGCACCAAAGTTACACCCAAATATATTATTGAAATTAATAAAAAGGAAAGCAATATAATGACATATCCAAATAAACATAATGTATTTTTAATTTGAATCTACATTTGCAAAGCTGGTGCTTTACCTGAAAAGCCTGTAAAACTTACCAGAGCTAAAAACTCCATGAACATTGACAGGTTCTGACACTAATGGTTTAAAAACTGATTGCAATGAACAATGAAAAATTCCTCAGAAATCCAGGACAATGCATTACAAGCAGTTGTACAGCTTCATAAACCAGAAAGGGAGTCAAAAGAAATTTCATAAGCCAGAAAGAAGCCATACCTTCCAAATGGAAGGTAATGCTGATGAAAGCTGATAGTCTGTCACTGGGGAAGAACAAAATTTATCTGTGTTGGGACATTCCCAACATCTACAGAATTTTCAGCCTGTACCTCTTAGTCAGTGCTGTCTGCAGGTGATGAAGGACAAGGGGAAAAAACAATCTTATGGGTGTTAATATCTTGCCTAAACCTTTCCAAAATAATGCATTTCTAGAAGAAAATCCTGCAGCTTTAGAATTCTAGCCTTACCCGTCTTTGAAAAGCAGATATCTTAGGGGAAGTTCACATTTGCAGTCCTTAGTGTTGGAACACTATCCCCACAGAGATCCAGAAACACACAGACACAAACACCATGGCCACTGTCAGGCTGACAAGTAACTTGTCAATCAAAACTGGTCAAGCAAGAGGTGACACCAGGCTGTCAGATGTGGTTTCAGGCAACATGAGAAGTCTGCATCTTGTACAGCAGGACCTGATACATTACTAAAATAAAAGAGTCCAAAAGTGGGGCAGGACTCATAAAATTGGCAAAATTACAAGAAATGCAACTACACAGTGAAAGAGACCATAGTGAGGAGACACCTGAGCTAACAAAAACCTGCAATAGTGAGTGGCAACACTGCAGCTGGACTTCTCACAGACCTCAGCAAAGCAGATCTGGACACACAGTTGCTAACATTCAGTAGTGGGAAGTGTTCAGCTGCATGTAGTACTGCAGTAAATGATTCACTGTCTCAGACCTCTGTAAACTCAAACATCTCCATTTCATGTATAGACACAAGTAGTGAGATTAAATAACTATCAATTTAGACTTGCCTTCAGACATGCAACTCTTGTTTCTTTTATTAAACTGTGAGAAGAATAGTAAAACAAACTAATCCAGAGGAAATAAAATTGCTCAGAGGAATAATTATAGCAACTTTCACCTCAACAGCTGGGGTCACTGGTTCAAAATCATTCAAATCACTTGTGACTGAAAGTCATTACCAGTTGACTCCACTCAATGAGCTTGTGCTTCAGGTCAGAGTAATAATTACTGCAGGACTAAAACCACCATTACTGGCTCCATTAGTAAGGAGAGAGAGAAAAAGAGCGGAAGAGAAGAAGTAGCAGTCTCAGTCTCATTAGTGCTGCTTTCCAATCAAGAATGAGAGGAGAAAATACTTTGAAGAATCCTGCACACCTGAGGCCTGATTTAGCTGCCCAAACAAAGCACCATTTGCAATACTCCAGAATATTGCACCTGCACTGCATCTGCATCTCCAAAAGGACATGGGTCTCCCTTGGATCTTACCTATCACATCTACCAGTGCTATGCAGATATGATAAATAGCCAGCCTCATCTTGGCCCTAACACTAGGCGTCCATTTGGGGTCAGTTGAGTTCTGCCCTTTTTTTTCTACCCTCCCTCCAGTGTACCCAAATAGAAACTCCAGCTTCAAAAACTATGGTGTTATTAATAAATTGAAGTCTTCCCTTTGCCCTGATTTTTGTGTTTGTCAATCAACAAAAACCACACAGATACTGGGAAATACTGTCAGAAAATATGTGCATATAAATGATGAAAAACAGGTATCCAGCAGTCATCCCCCCGGAGACCCATTTTGCTAAAGATTCCCTATAGCCTGATATCTGTTGTTTACAGCAATTTACCTATATCTGGGATGGTTCTTTTCCTTATAGAAAGTGATATCTGAGCATTTCTATATCACAGAAACAAACTGAAGAAGCTGAGCTGAGGAGCTGCTCTAGGAAGGGTAGCCAGGCTAGGAGTGAGATTTATGACAGCTCAGTGTGGCTGGACATGCTGATGGCTGTCTGGTACATGAACTACAGTGTAATACAGCAGAACTAGGATGTTAAACCCACTGTTCTGTCAAGTCAATGATAGACACAGATGAGGCCAGGTGAAAAGTACCAATTTACATCAGACGAAAGGAAAACCATGGTGGAAAACAAAACCTTTAAGAGATGTGTTTCTTATGTTTTCAAAAGGAGCTCTATGAAAATACCAAATATTAATGACCATGAATCCAGAGGGCTACGAATAGAAAGCAGTGTTTTAAAAACAGGGACAAATGTGTGAATACTGTATTAAAGATTTATTAGAGAACATCTCTCTTCATAGCAATTTCTGGTAGCTTTTAAAAATACATTTTCTTATATGACTTATTCCTTATAGCCAGATACCACTCATAATAACATGTACTCATAATAACAGGATGGTCTTATTAACATTCCATATTTAAAAGATCAGCTGACATGTTCAATTGGGTCTTTTAATATTGTGACAATTTTTCTAATGGTTGCTATTTTAATTTCTCTGTCTTTTTTAAAATATCACTCTCTTAAATATTTATCACTCTCTTTAAGCATGGTGTTTTAATCCTACATAAATTCCTTAGATTTTAAGAGAAGATTATTACAACACATCAAACATATGGGCTCATTTCAGCTCCCAGTGTACATAAAATTAGTCAAAACAAAACACTACCTATTCGTTACCAAAACATGTGGTGCAGTCAGTAATTTCTGCTCAGAAGTATCATGGGACTAATTTAGCAAGAACAATACATATTTTTTTCTCACCTCACTCTTATGTCTATAGATCACACAGCAGAAGCCAGAACTGCTAGATGAAGTTCACCGTCTCTTCCTCACTCTATTCCTCACTTATATTTCTTTCAAGGTTGTCTCCACTTAGAAAACAACAATTGCTTTCAGAGACTGGGAAATCTATTTTCAGAATTTATACTGCCTTTTGGAATTACAGAAATAGATAAATCTTGTGACACTGGTGGAAGCAAAAACTTCAAACTATATAGACATAGTATTGAAAACCTGAGATAATTCCAGAGTCTTTCTCACAATAAAGAAATTTTTTTTCTGTGTCTATATGAGAAGGGGAAAAAAGCCTATGGGAGCATCTGAGTTCAACGCCTTTCTGTTAGAAGAGAAAACACATTTGCTCTCCAGAGAGTAAATTCAAGCACTGAGCTTGGGATCATCAGTGAGAGCCTCCCTTTCCCCTGACTCTGTTTTGGGACACCTCAAAAATTGCCTTCATGACAATGTCCAGGGACATTTACTTGCCCCCGAGCTCTCACAATGTAGTTATAAAGAAGACATACATTGGTTTTGCCACCTTCTATCCATGCAGCCTTCAATTGCTACTCTAGCAGGCTCTGCACTCTCAGGATCCTCACACCACATCCTGGAACAGATAAAACACACATTTAGATTTATATTGTAAAAATACTACAACCTACATTACTTCTATTTCTTTGAACTGGAAAAAGTAGACCAAATACTTATTGCATTTGAGGGCAACAGGAGGGTCATGCTAAAAGCAAAGGACTCCAGTACCCTAATGCAGCACAGAGGAGAAGCATCTGGCCCACCCAGAGGACAGCCTTTTGAGCAAGGGGATGCAGCATGGCATGGGAATGATCCTCACCCTGTCACCATCAGGGGCATGGGCACAGCCAAGGAAGAAGGCAGAGCTCTTCCTCACAACATTCAGTTCACTTTCCTTCCTGGAGAAGCAGGAGCCACCAGCAGTCTCCTAAATGAGCTCTGCTCTTTGGGCTGCCAGTCCCCCACTCATGCTGGCAGAGCATAAAGCCAGCAGGCTGAAGTATTAACTATGACCTAATTAGTTTAATGTTCACTGGGATAAATGTAAAGCAGAACTAGCCAATTCATGAAATTTGGGCTGACTTTGAGAAGGATGCAAGGCCCACGGGCCCACTCCTGTGCCTGCCTGTGAAAGGACACACAGGACAAACGGATGCCAAATCAAACTGGAACTCACCAATGATGTGTGCTGGCATTTCATGGCTGTGCAAGGTTTCAGGCCAGAAAGCAGATCTTAAACACAGCTTTTAAAGACAAAAATACTACTTTATCTGCTTAGGAGCACCTTTATCTGCTTAGGAGCATATTTCCCATTTAGCACAACTCTACAACTGTCTGTGAACAGTGAAAAACTGGAAAGGAAGATTGAAAGAAATCTTTGACATTCATAAGTCAGGAATTATAGAGTAAGTCTGATATGACAAAATCAAAGCAAAAATGAGTCCTAACATGACCAGTTTTAAAAGAAAAATGCTTTTGTGTGCACACGTGCGTGTGTTCGATTTACTCATATTTTTTCACAAGATTTTCTGAGTAAAAAGAATCCGAGGATCGTGTTGCTGGGGAAACTGAAATGATGGTCTAATCTTCTAAGAAAGTGTGAAACATAGAATTAGCACCATTGAATTGAATTTAATAACACTGTGCAACATCAGACCTAGCTTTAAATCAATATTTAATTTTCTCAGCCATATTACAGAGCAGTTGTAGCCATTATATCTCCAGGGAATACCAACCACCCCACAGAGGGTCAGCCTACCCAAGTAATATTTTGCAGGATCTTCTAGTGGATAGGTGACAAAATATTCTTTCAGAGTTTGTAGCTGCCGCTTCCATAAATACTTCATTTTTTACATTCTGGAGACATCCCTAATGTTCTACTGTATTTGGGTTTACCCACTTAAGCTCGGTGATACTTATGGCATATGACACCTATTATTTCTAAAACTAGACAAAACATAACCCACTTTTGGAAAACAACAAAAATAATAACCACTAATGTGAGTGCCTAAAAATAAGCTTCTATAACCACTGCTTTCAAGAAGGTTACTTTCAAATGAAAGTCACAGCTGAGCTTTAGATTATTTATAGAAAAAATCTGCTGCTTGAAGTTCTTCCATCTTATATTTCAATCCAGTTTTCACTTGGAAGTACCCCACAAGCACAAGCAAAATTAAATTGCATGGATCATAAGATGCGCTTTCACCCTTGCCTCGAAAAGAAACTGAAAATACTTTGTGGCAGCAGCAGAGATGCCATTTCCTGAATGATGTTCTGCTGCTGCAGCATGCAGCCAAAGCAGAGAGCACTGTCACATACCAGGACATCAGCAGATCACACCAGGGGTGGTATCAGCAGCAGAGGCTCATGCAAAGTTGCTGCCAGGCCTTCCAATTAACTGCATCAAATTCATAGGGTCCTTGAGCAGAGAACTGTGACAGCTTGATGCAACAACTCAGTTCTCTGCTAATACACAAGGAGAGGCTCATCCATCGCGTCACTTGGCACACAGGTGTGCATCCAAGAGTCCATTCAGGCTGTGTCCCAGGGCACAACCTCCTCACAGGTTCCCACATATGTGGCAGAATTGTGCTGGTACAAAATGAGCCAGTGCTGAATGCACTCAAATGGACACAAGCCTGGCTAAGGTGAGAACTGCAGCATCTGCAATTAAGCAGCTTGAGGCTGGGAGTGGAATTTGCACTGCTTATAGCCCTTTCTGAATTTGAACAAAGTTATTTGATCTTCAGGGATTCATGGATTTGCTAAATTATTCTTGCACAGGCAAACAGAAACACTTGTGTAGAGTGCTTGGTGCTGCAAGGAGCAATGATTTCACTCAGTCAATAACATCACAGACTGGCAGAAGAATGTAGATCAGGTTATGTCCTGGCAGAAGAAAAATTTCATAGTGCTCCCTTTGCTAGCAGGCTGAGTTTATACATAAGAGCTAACTTGCAACTTGGTGTATTCTGCAAAAGAAAGCCTGATATCTGCCATAGAGTTTTGACCAACAGCAACCAGACAGCATTTAATTTTTGGGAATTCTCTTCCTCATGTCAGAGAAGGAGCCTTCTCTTTTTAGATAATGCTTGATTTTTAGCAATCAGATTTATGAAGTGCCTGATAGAGACATTTGAAAATTTCTTGACAAGTATATATGTTTCATGAACCCAAAAGTCAGAGATATAATAGAATGTTACAGGGATCATTGACGGACTTGTATGCAGAGATTGCACTGTACATACTGGTTTATCTGTAATTGTTGGACAAGCAGATTAGTCCCTTATTTGCATAAGCTATAAAATTATCCTAGAAGAAAAGTACTCCAAATTGTCAACTAAAAAGACTTGGTTCTCCATTGGTTTGGCAAGAAATGAAGAGAGAAATTATAGAAGAGCAGATGGTAGAAGAGATACACCAACGTGTTGTATGCAACAGCAAAGAAAAATGGGAATCTTGTAGGAACAAAATACACTTTATCTGCCTAAAAGTTATAAGCAAGGGAGACCTGTGGTTCAATACATGAGAAAATGGAAGCTTGCAGAACTGACAAATAAGCAGATCTTGTTCTGGATTTCTTTCTACCACTGAAAACAATGAAAAACAATCTATAGAAGTAGCTGCCTTGGACTATAAGAAGGGATTTAAATTACTCATGCTACATTTACTTTTCATATTCAATAATTAGCAAGCAATCTTTGAGCAACCCTGAGAGTAGCTGGTAATATTTCCACAACAGAGCACAGTATCTGTGAGAGTTCCTACAGCCTCAAGAGCCAGATTCCAGACCTGGAAAAAATTACGGATAGTGCACATGTGCATGGAAAAGTTTTGAAAATTAAAACAAAGGATATTGCGTGCAATTGTTCACATTCAGATAAGTCTGAGTGAAGGGATGTTCCTCTTTCACATGCCTGAAAAATTATATCCAAAGTCACTTTAATGCTGGCAACAGCATGGCCTCAATGGAACACAGTCCTCATTTACTGTATTTAAATATTGTAGCTAGGGGATTCTCTTAAATATTCATTGTTTGTTCAGCCGAATTTTTATTTATGGGATTTATTGAGGTTTTCATGCTTTTAAGAATTTGGTCTTTTCCCAGCTATTTTGTGCTATGTTATGTGGAAAGTAAATGAATAATCTCTACAGCTTCAACCTCAAACACTTAATCATATGAAAGAAACATATAACCACACATCCCCAGTATCATAATTTGAAAAGGAATCAGCATACTTCTTGCAGTGCTGGGATTCCTGGTTAAGAATAGTAATACTGGGTCGAAAGAACTGAGATTACATCCTGTCATGCAGTCAAACAAAAAATTATCATCTATTGTAGTTTAATTATGTTTGAAATTTTAGGTTTCTTGTCTTTTTTACATTTTTAAACCCAGAAACAAGTAGCACCACAGACAAGACGCAACTTCATGGCACTCAGTACTTATGACACTAAATTGTTGTGAGTCAATATTCTTCCTGGGTAGTGGACATTAGATGCATATTTATTATTTGAAAACATGTTGCAAACCACTTGAATAAAGAATAACTAAATTCATTTGTTCTACACAGACAGGAACAGAAAAATTTCAGCCTGAGACTTTGAGGAAGGATGTTCATTGTAGTTAATATATGACCTCAGCAACATTGATATATATACAAGAAATGCATCCTTTTAAGAGAAGGTATTTTATCACACTTCCACAACCACATGAAATAACGAGACAGGCAACTAGGCAGAGAAACTAGAAAAGAGACTTTAAGTGTCCCTTCTGTTTACTTCAAGCAGTACACTAAGCCCCAAAACCTAAGACTATGCCAATCCAAACACACAGAAGTACCTGGAGGTTTTTCAGAGAAATAGGGCCAGAACAAACCACACTTGAAATGATCAACATTTCAACTGGAATAAATGTTCTCCAGTATCTTTGAAAACAGATGCTTGACTCTGTTCTTCAAACATCTGAAAGCATTTTATACAGACACAGCCTCTGCCTGGACACTTTTATACTGAAAGGTCCTAATCATCTCATTCATTCTGACTTGCTTTGTAGTTTTTGGACTTAGGTGAACACACTGCTGTTCATTTTTCCATAGTGGAAATTAACAACTCAAGAACCCAATTATAATAATAACTTGAGGGCACCTTTTATTTATAAGGTAACATGCATAATCTGGACTAAAAGATTCTGTGGCTGAAGGCCAAGGACTTCATTACCCAGAATGTGGTTATTACAGATTATTATACTCAATGTTTAATTAAATATTGAAATCTTAAAAGATAGATGTGGGAGAAAGTTTGCTTTCTTCCTTTACCCTCCTTCAGCCATGCCCTTTAGTCTCTTGATGCACTTCTTTTTATACCATATCTATTTTACGTTACCTTCTGATCTTCTGTGTGCAGTTTCCTTTTATTTCCATAGACTTTGGTGACAGCTGAAAAAAGGGGGTTAGATTGTATCTTTCAAAGTGGAAAACACTTTGACCACCCAGAGAATTACAATTTTTTAGCTGAACTTGTAGATACTAATAGACAATTGAAGTGTTTGCATATTCACAGTAAAGCACCATAGAAAAAATCATTATGGGATTAGAAAGACTTGAGCATGGAAAGAGGTAGGCTTGTCACTGAAGGTAGATAACATGAATAACCTAATCCCAGTTCTTGCCAGTGTAAGTACAGGACACTTCATATAACTAGGTCTAGCTGCATGCCTGGTTTTAGAAGGCCGTCATTAGATGAGATGAATCCCATCTCTGCTATGAGTCATTCTTGGACTCCATTTCCTTGATCTGTAACAAATACAGCCTCAAATTCTCCCACAATATACAGCAGATGAAATGCAAGCCACTCAACCAAGTGTGTTCAGCAGAACTCTCAAGTGATGGCTGTATTGGAAGCTGCTTAGGAAAGTGTTATCAAGCATGAGAGCAATGGGCAGTTTCAGGGACTGTACCTGAAGCACATCAAATGAATATTGATGATGAAAGCTGATGAAAGAGTTGAAAGTCAACTGGCAATTATCCTCCTGGTGATGAAGATAGCACAAGTTTTCTCTTTTTTGTTACAAGGTCACAAGCATCGCCACACAGATGAAAACAAAGGGTCCAGTAACATAGTGGGAGGAAATGTTAACCAAAGACAGCAAGGTGCTGATCATAGATGACTATGTCACCATTGTGCTCATCAGCAGTATTTAAGAAATAAAAATCTAGCAACAAAACCAACTGAGATCTGTTTTCCCTCCACAGCTGGAATGCTGATATTTCCACAGGAATAAGAAAATGAGTTCCTGTCCTCCTCTGCCAGTGATTCAGTAGGCTTTCCAAGATGAAAAATATTTTTGTATCCCTGTGACCCTTTGAGTGCATGCTGATATCCAACTCAAGTCTCTGGCAGCTGCAGAGATTTAATGCCTCTCAAGATAACAATTTGTTGCCAACAAGATCAGTAATTTATATAAGGAAGAGATGTTTCAAAAATGCCATGGAAAACTGAATATTAATAGGAGTCATGTACACAAATAATTTCCACATTTAAACCAATTTACTCTCTAAAATGGCACATGAAGAAGCAACTGGAAAAAAGGTAGAAAATGGATTTCAACTTATCTTCATTCACTCACTCATGACACCCGCACTTTGGACTCACTCATACCCTTATCTGAGAGAAACTACAGAAATACAACTGCAGTATTTGGATAATGTCTAATGAACAGGACTCTGAGCTAATACAAATGGTGGCAACAGAACCTCAAAACAGAAGTGAATTTCACTGTTTGAAATGGTGAAGGCGTGTATGGTGCATCAGCACAGCGTCTGTGGAGCCCTACAGAAGCAAACAAAAAAAAGCATACAGGAACCAACACCAAACATGATACAGGTTCCCAGTAGTGGCACAACCAGGAAAGATCGGAAAATTATGTTTTAGATTAATTCCAAAGAAGAGTTTAAGTGGATATACAAGAGAGATGGAGATGGACTTTGCAAATGAGGCTGCTGCCACAAAAATCTTGAGTAAGCAATATCTCTGAAAGAAGGAAAAATGAAACTTTAAGTTTAGAAGTGATCAACAGTTGAAGAAAACTCTAACATTCAAGCCAAGTATTGAAAGGAAAAAATTTACAAGAAAAAAACTTCTTTAATTTATCTAAGGTGGAGGTGGATTTTAACAACCTCCTCTACTCAATTATATTTCCACTGAAGAACCAGCTCTAGGCAACTCAGTCTGTAGGTAGGATACTTTCTTTACTTTTCTTTGCTTTCCCTGTCTCACCTGTATCCACATTTATTCTACATCCCCTCCTCCACTTTTAGAGCACTTAAAACTCTCTGCAACCAGCTTTAGTCACTCTACACATACACCTCAGCAGGTGAGCTGTAAAATGAAACTATCTTGTCAGAAATCTTCCCAGTTACCCACAGCTGTCACACGTGTGAGTGAGCCTGTGCTTTTAATAGTGTTTCCTTTCTGTCTAAGTGAGGATCCTTAGCCTGAACAGAGCACTTTCCACCTGACCCAGATTCACCCACACTGAAAGCTGAAATGTGCGCAATATCCTACTGAAATACAGGAGCAATATGAGAGGAGTCACTGTGGTTTTGTCCACCTGTCACTCTACCCCTCATAGTTCTCTGCTTTTCATTTTCCCTCTGGGTTTTTCACTTCTCCAAACCACTGCTACTCGACCTGTGACACTGACAGCCAAGAGCAGGCTCTGCTCAGAGATCTGCATGCTCCCCAGGAAACATGAAGTGTGGCAGTCGAGCCTCCAGCAGGGAGCAGGGGTTTTAAACGAAAAGGCAGTTGCGAAGCCATTTGGATGATTTATATTTCTTTTGGTTTCAAAACACACATGTATTTCAAAGTTTTCTCTCTGGATATTTAACCCACATGGGCAAGTAGTCATGCAAAGAGAGCCTATCAATTCTATTGTGCATAAATTCTACTTGAGTTAATCTCAGAGCTCAAGCTAAAGGCCAGCTCATATGCCTGGCAGAAAAAGACATTTAACTTCTGGCAGTGGAACAGTTATTTGTCTACAGAGTCAATAATTTATAGGGGAAAGAGAGGCTGCATAAAACCTAGAGTAAGAGAAAAACAGTAAAAGCTCTAATAAAAATGCAGAAAATAAATCACTCTTCGTTCCTCTATGCTAGAAATTTAATTCAAAGATTCTTACATCCAGCTTAATGG
The DNA here is from genome assembly GCF_029207755.1 of Chamaea fasciata. Classification (NCBI taxonomy): domain Eukaryota; kingdom Metazoa; phylum Chordata; class Aves; order Passeriformes; family Sylviidae; genus Chamaea; species Chamaea fasciata. Next base: position 77,598,898 of record NW_027094087.1, on the reverse strand, counting down.
AAATAAACCACCCAGATTATAACTCCCTGTGGCATGCACATGCAAGTACTAAGTTCTTTTCCAATTGTCTCAGCAAGCAGTTGTTCTGTGAGGGCAAAGAAGTAGGTGAACAAGGAAGTTTTAAGATTAAAGCATACTTTGAGACTAAGGAATCTGATATAATCTACATTGACCTTGCCTTTAGCTGACCTTGTCAGTATCTCCATAGGAGAACTCTGTTTATTCAATGCAATTTTGTTTGGTTGGGTCAAACAACCAAACTTTCCCACTTGAAGATCAGAGGTAACAGCAGAGTGACCTGGTTTCAGGAGACAAAGGCAAGGTGTCAGGAAATTAGTACTGATGCCTGAGTTTCAACATGAAAAGTTCCAATCTGTGGTGATCTCAGTCAGCTGGATCAGTGGAACCTGGATCTTACACTGGCACTGCAAAGATTCTACCCATCCAATATTTCAGAAGAAAGATGTAGCAGATGCTTCATGTGCAAAAACTTTCCTTGCTTCTTCCCTCTTTGAAAAAACTTCTTCATATAAACAACAATCCAGGTTAGAGCTAGTAGTGCTAGAAATTTTTCAGGGTATTGTGCAGTATTTGAAATTGCTTTGTCCAACATAATATGAAATTAAATAGCACAGGATAATTAAAAAATTATCAAAACTGCGGGCACAGAAAATGCTAGCCAACTGTAAACAAATGGCCCAGATTTCAGATGGCAAAAATATGAACAATTGCCTTCAGAAAAAATCATAGAGGGAAAGGAAGGTAGATGATGGTAGAAGGATAGCAGATACTAGGCCTATGCCTTATGCCATCCTTGTTTGAAACAAAAGGGGAATATGTGAATAATAGGAAAAGCTAGGGCATCCTACACTTTGTTTGCCCTAGGTGAAATTTCTTGACCCTTAATCTCTCCTTGAGATGCCTTAAAATCACAGAATAAAACAGATTGGAAAAGATCTCTGAGATCATCATGTCTAACCTGTGACCAAACACCATCATGTCAACTAGACCACAGCACTAAATGCCACATCCAGCCTTTAATCCTTAAACACCTCCATGGACAGTGACTCCATCACCTCCCAGAGAAGCCCATTTTAATGTCTAATCACTCTTTCTGTGAAGAAATTCTTCCTAGTCACCAACATAAGCCTTCCCTGCTGCAGCTTGAGGCCATTTCTTCTTGTGCTGTCACTTGAGAGAGGAGGTCAACCCTCACCTGGCTACACCTCCTTTCAGGTGTTTGTAGAGAGCAATAAGGTCTTCCCCAAGACCCCTTTTCTCCAGGCTAAACAACCCCAGCTCCCTCAGCTGCTCCTTACAGGACATGCTCCAGACCCTTTTCCAGCTCCATTGCTCTTCTCTGAACTCCCTCCAGCACCTCCTCAAGGTCCTTCCTGAATTCAGGGGCACAGAGCTGGACACAGTACCTGAGGTGTGGCCCTACCAGTGCTGAGTACAGGGGGACAATAACTGCCCTGGTCCTGCTGGCCACATTATTGCTGGTACAGGCCAGGATCCCACCGGCCTTGGCCACCTGGCCACACACTGGTTCATGGTCAGCCACTATCAACAAGCACCTCCAGTTCCTTTTCTGCCTGGCCACTGTCCAATCACTCTGTCACCAAACTGTAGTGCTGCATAGGGTTGTTGTGACTGAAATGCAGGACCCAGCACTTTTTGAACCTCACCCTGCTGGTCTCAACCCATCCAGGCAGCCTGTCCAGATCCCTCTGCAGAGCCTTCCTACCCTGCAGCAGATCAAAATCTGACTCAACTTAGTGTTGTCCATCAATTTGTTAAGGGGTAGACTCAATCCCCTCATCCAGATCATCAGTGAAGATATCAAACAGGACTGGCCCCAGCACAGACCCCTGAGGGACACCACTGGTGACTGCTGGATGGCAGCACTGTTCACCACCACTCTCTGGGCCCGGCCATCCAGCCAGTTCCTAACCCAGCAAAGAGTGCTCCTGTCCAAGCTGTGGGCTACCAGCTTTTCCAGGAATATGCCAAAGGAGATCGTGCCAAAGTGTTTGATGACAAGCAATGTCCAAAATATGGTATAAAGATGAAGTTAGCGCATGTCACATCTTACTTGAGCTGGTGCACTGTGCTAACCTGCTAAATATGAAATAGACACAGCCATATAATAAATCAAAACCTACTCTCTTTAACTTGTGCAAGCAAACCCAAATAGCATCAGGGGATGCAGCCAGACAGCACTGTTCACAGAAACACAGTGTTAGCTTCCACAGACCCTGAGCAGGTAAAGCGTTGCCTGCAAATGGCCAGACTCACCCCCAAATATTTGTAAGTACTTGGACATGTTCATACAAGGTAGCTTCAGGCTGTGCATTAAGACCAAAACAAAGAGACATCCATGACTTTCAGAGGAGCTGATGTTATGAGTAAAGTCAGCTGACTTCTCTTTGTCTGAAAGAAATGTATTCTGTTTATAGTAAGATACTTGTGGTGGCACCAGTGGGGCAGGCACTATGCAGAGTAAAAATAAAGGCACATAAACACTCACAGTTCACAGAGAAAAAGAAAAGGATGAAAGATAATTACACGCAGAAACTCATGGTCTTAATCATGGCCTATGTTCCTCCAATGATGTGAAAGTAGAAGAGGTCTATAAACCATCTGTTTATATTTCTGCAAATGGAAATTATTTCTTGGTGATGCAGCTTTTGTCCAGCAGCTCTGTCCACATGTCACTCATGCACTCTAAGGGTGATCTGGTAGTGAGGCAAATAGTGGTAAGGATAGGATAATGGCCAAAGCAATCTGTGCTATAGCTTGAGCTGCAAAAAAGATTTGGTGATTACTTGTAATACCAGCTTATGCTAATACTACAGTAACTCCTAGGAGCACTAAAACCTTACAGATGCAAAACCAGTACAAGATCATCCTCAATTTCTCTTGGCAAAACTTGGAATCAAAAATTAAACAGAAAGCGACACGCTATCTAAGTATAGTGATGACTGCAGTGTTTAAATAGCCTTCTATTTGTAATGAAATACATAAAGCTTATCCCAACTATTCATTAGACTAATGAATAATTAGCAACTAATTCTGTTCCTCTATTCCTCTTGGAAAAAGTCACCTGATGCCAGATATCGAATTACATATTGTAGAAGGAGAGTTAAGTTACCTTGCAACTGTCAGTGCTGGAGGTAGATATTCAGCAGTGTACAAAGTATCACTACCTCACAGTCACTGCAGTTTTACAGAGTAGGCTTTATTTGTCATATCTGAAAAAGAAAATTTGCAGCTGCATGAGCTGACATAAATATTCAAACTGTTAATGCATTAACACAAGTGACAGTACCAGATTGCAAAGCTTAGCATAAAATCACAAACAACTAAATATGGTGTACAGCGTTGCTTCTCTGAGCAATCAAAAACCTTGCATAATATTATAGCACAGCTGGTTAGTAGCTCGTGCCATGTAATTTAAGTCTCCTTAATAGATAAGAAGAACTTTGAGGCATTCTCTAATGAAATATCCCTTTGGTTCCAACAGTATAAGGGAATAAGTTGTCTCTTAGGTTTTCTCTGTTTCCAGGCTCATTGATTCATGACAGAGAAAGTAATGATTTCTGCACATTATTATAAGCATTTTCACATTTATCATACAAAATGAAAAATGGGTAATATTCCATGCCCTTGAGCAGCTGAGCAATGTATATTTTAGGTCAAATATTTGATGGTATGTGAGTGAAAATTATTAGCTTACATATTCAGAGCAGTGCAAAAGGAAGAGACAATAAAAGTTTTTTCATTACAGGAATTAGGCAAAACCAGCACACTTGACTTGTTGTGAGAGGTGATACTGTCCCAGAAAAAACTTTATTACCTGTCATGTTGAGATCCAGAGCCATAAAAATCTCATTTCCCCTTGTAATTTCTGACATGCTCAGTAGCCTTAGTAATTGAAGTACACTCCTAGGACTTTTTTAGCAGGCTGAGATAGCTCACCATCTAACTACTGGCAATTAAAATCAGTAATGTGAATGGAAAAAAGGAATTAATTAATCAGCAGTATATTAGATAAGTAACAAATAACAAAAATAATGTTTTGGTGCAGAAGCAAAAATTTCAATACAAAATGTGCCATATAAAGTGTGCAAAAATAACAGGGTGCAAAAAGTGTTCTTGAGACTAGACTGCAGTATGTGTTCCCACACATAAAATAAATCATGTGCACCTTCCCAGCATTCAGATGTGAAAAAAACTGCTTGGAGCTATGATAACAACTGAATGTTTCATTCTGTGAAGAACTAATATTTTCAGCAACAGTAACCAGCACTTTATGAAGATCAGATAAATCATTGCAATAAATATGAGCTAAAGAAGAGCACACAGTATGTTTTCTTAATTTATTCATTTATCTATTCATAATATACATTGATGCATTGACGTTAAGGCATATAAAACATGAAAAGAAACAGGTGTGTGGGGCTGTGGAGCTTTTGCTTTGTTTTGATCATTAAATTCTAACAATAGAGCCAAGATTAAATTATGTACTTCCATTTGCAAAAAATATAATATAAAAACATTCTGTTCTGGTACAAAAAATAAGTGGTAAATTAATTGCTTCACTAAGCCATTGTGTAGACTCTTTGAAACACATGTTGAAGCCATACACTATTCATAGAATACCCTGGAGAACAATGTGTTATGCTTAAGTAATGATGAATTTTATGCTGGCCACTGCATTAGCCGTCAGTTAAGTATTTTCTTAGTTAGACCCTTGAGAATTTAGCAAGTAATTAATGATCATGAAAGATGAGAAAATTCATTATGGGCCATACATATCTTTCCAAGATATGTCATTATTCAGATTTGTCATAAAGCAGCACCTTATTGCATTAAAAACTTAGCACCAAGAGCTATAGGCTTAACAAATAAATTTACAAAGAGACAGGAACACTGAAATATAAAAGGCCATAACACACACATTTCATAAGGCCATGACAGCCTCGAGGCAGTGTGTCTGCCCAGGTGGAGCTCCTCTGCCTTCACAGGAGCTCTACTAGAAGGGCAAGCTGCCTCAAAACAAGAAACAAACAGGATTAGGCATTGCAATCCAAATTACTTACAAGAGGTGCTGAAGAGGATAATGAACCTAAGCATCCTCAGCAATATTCTAAATATAAATTGGAGCAAGAGTTTGAATTTTGGTATGTGGGTGCATTTTATAAACTGAAGCAGCTACAACACAAGAAGCATAGTGAATGTTGTCTCTACAGTGCCACACAGGGTGTGACCTTGAAAACAAATTCAGTCTATCCATATTTACCGCCCACCTACCTTGCTTGATCATATTAGGCAGACTAAACAGCTGGTACTCTTCCTACTAGTGCCCCAACGTCACGTCCCCGAATTCAGATCACTTAGACGGGAAATGGGAACACCAGGTAGCAGGAAAATGAGGACACATCACTGCTTTCTCCCCCCCTCTCTCCCTCTCTTCCTCCCTCCCTCCTTCTTCTCCTCCACTGAAATAAACTTGTAACCTGAAGAGGCATGCTTATTATCTCCATGATTCTGTCATTTTTACGTTTTGTTCTGTCTTGGTACACTTACCACACAAAAAAAAAAAAAACAAACAAAAACCCCAAAAACTAAAAAACAAAAACACATTCTTAAAATAGTACAATAAAAAAAAGCTACCTACTTCCACTACAAATCATTTAACAAAAAACCTAAAAATCCAAAAGAAAGTAAAACCCCATAGGCATCTGCTATTTTCTTTATATCAGCCTACCTCTTTGGGAGTTTGAAGTGATAATAATCTGTCACCGGTAGGGACACGGAAGAACCACACTCAGGTTCAGAGGTGAGCAGAGAAAAAAGAGAGTTTATTATGATTTGGGATTTAAATAGGATTTGGAGTTTGACCAAGGACTGGGAGATGAGAGGAACACCTTTCTGACCCCAGTGGTCAGTTCACCAGTCCATCACAGACTGGTATGACAACAATCTACTTGTTTATGTTACATTCGTGAGAGACTCCACTAGAAATATGTAAACAGTCATCAGAAGGCTAAAGAATCAGGGAGACAGTAATCCACAAAATGCTATTCTTGTGGAGAATAATTCCTCCCATACATACAAAGCGACACAAAATGAAATTTGGTAGTGCACATAAAAGACTATTTTCAATCAGGGAAATGTCGCCTGGAGAACTACATTTTTTGCTTCTTCTGTTGCTGTCATGCTGGTTCTTGAAAATCTGGGCCATCATTCAACCTGTAGGTTCTGCTGTGCTGTTTCATAGAGAACTGCTTGGGTTCTGTGAGAGCTGATCCAGTTTTAGCCAAGTGCACAGAGTGTTCCACAAAGGGCAATAAATCTCTGTGCTGCTTGTCTGCTGTTTGATCTTTTTGATTAATGTTATATGATAAAGGTGATGTTCAGGAAAAACAGTTCCTAAGAAATCGGCTCGGTCTAGAAAACTCATTTATGCTACCCTTCAGTTACATCAAAGAAAACCTGGCACAGAGCTAATAACAGTCACCTTTACAGAAACACCCTGATAGTCTGATTTTAAATGGAGAAGATCATGGGCCTGTTTCTCCAGAGAGATGACAAGATTTTCTCTTGAAAATCAACGTACTGATTGGAGGAAGTCTCCACAACCTGTCCAGATGATGTGTGTTCATTTGATGACCCAGGTGCAAACATACAGAAATCAATAACAACCACCAGGTATTTAGAAACAGATGGCAAGCACCTTACTTGACTGGTCATAATTCTCAGAATATATTCACAAGCTGTTATATACTGACCAGCAGTATGTTGTCTTCACTGGAGTGCTCACTGAGATAATAATCTGTTCTTATAGTCAGCTTCACTGATGGAAAAAAGACCTAAACAAAGGGTCCACACACAATGCCATAAATAAGGATCAGAGGATCAGCCCCAAAGCCACTCTTCTGAGAGGTGAAGTCAGAGAGCAGAAGTACAGGTGGGAGCTGAGCCAACAGCTGAGCAGACCCCAGATTGAGCCCTCCCCAGTGAGCGCCATCCCACAGGGCATAAGTGTGGGGGCCAGAGCCAGGGACCAGGAACAGGATCCATGGACAGACAAGGTAAACAATAAGCCAGAACTCATAGTGTAGCTTAGGGTCAGGGCTATGTGCCCAGGGCTGAGTCAAAATAAGGCTCCTGGACTGTGGGAAAGAGGATGCCTAGGTGGGGATTTCAGGTGTGGCTGCTCAGGCCATTTAGGACCTACCAGAACCATTCTCCCCGGTGTCACTGGAGTTGTGACTTTGAGAAAAATAATTTTCCTTGGTAGCTTCCAGTTTTCTGCTGTTTCTTGCCAAAAGGCCAACGTACATACAGGAAATATATGAAAATTAAAAACAGACTCCAGCTCATGTGTTCTTGTAAAGTCTGATAAATTAGAGACACGTGGTCAGCTTCTTTGCTTTTTTTAACCTTGTTAATGCCATATCTATAATGAAAATTTACCTACAGAAAATTAGGGAAATCCTACCACTAATATTCATTAAGAAGCTTATATACACTTAAGTTTTTTATTGTTAGAGGTACCCTTAGTATAGGCCAAGGTGACCAAGATTTTAGGAGGAACCAGGGTCTCAGCAAAAGCTCGAGTAGTCATTGGCCCAAAGACGGACATGGAATCTAGAAGGAAAATTTTGGTTATAATGAGAGCCAAGATGACCTGTTTAATATTTTCTTTTCTTTCCTAAATCCTATATTCCTTTTTATCTGTAAGGGGATGAAATAATACTTTAACATGGCATGTTTATTGGCTTCCTGAAAAAATTTGTTATGCATAATATCTGTGTTTGTCTACTGATCTGGAACACAGGCAGTAGATTGCCCTGGTATGCTCTAGGAATCTCTTACCCTGATATTTTGCTTACTCTTTGCCTGCTGAATTATTTACTGCCTTTCTATGTGAGAAAAATGTATGGATTAACAATGACCCTGCCTATCTTGTCAAAACCAAGATCTCTAGATCCATGTTACAGCCTTACTTTTGACTCAAGCCTCTGTCAGGGTCACAAAGACTCAAAGGGTCTTCACCACTTACCTACTCTGTCAAATGTATTTCATTATTTCCATTCTGACAAGACAAATTAATAAAGCCATTGTTTAGATTTGTTTACCATTTTTTTGATCAGTAACTATGTTCAATGTGAACATTCATTGCCAGCCAGAGATGGGATAATTAGAATAGGAATAAAAGTGCTTTTAATAAATTGCCCTGCAAACAGGAGTAATCTCGGGGACAGAATTAGGAAACCACTTTCTTCTGAATCCAGAGAACATCCCTCTGTTGTATGCCAAAAAGGAAAAAAATGAAACAGTGCAAAGCCAGACACTTAAACTATCATTTTATTAAAAGAAATTACAAGAGTGCATAAGATGTAGGCCACAAAAGGGGACTGGAAAATGTGATTTGTGAAAAATTAATTCTTCTCATCATCCTGTAGCTACATGAAGCAATATAGTTTAATTGGCTGGATGCGAGAACCTATATTTTGCCTCCTTTCCTACTCCCCTTTTAACTGCAGTGTTAGCCTTCTTTTATGAGACCAAAGATGGCAGGGTACCAGCACAGTGAGGAAGAAAATACCTTACCATACATGTAGTGTGGGGGCTCAGCCAGGGGGCTGAGTCTTACCAGAATGAAAGGGGGAGGGCAGAATAATATTCTTGTATTGCAAATTATCCAGGAAGAATTCACATCCACAAGGACCATTGTGAGGGCACAGAAAACCTAAAATAAACCATAATTAAAGCATAGGAAACTACTGGTTCCCTAAGGAAAGAAAAATCCAAGAAATAAGAAAAAAGTGCTGTCTTTTTTGGTGAGGGGCCTTTCCACCAACTAAAAATAAAAGTAAATACGACCCCCTTTTTTTCATAATCAAGAAGGGGAAAGACAAGTAAAAAAATGTGTTACAAACTACTTAGGCAACATTTATTGGCAAGAGCTCTGTATTGTGAGGAGGCCTGAACCTCTGATCCAGAGCAAGGATCATGAATTCTCTGTGGAAAGAGAAAGAATGTTCCAAGTCCTGACAACTGTAGTTTGATTGAATAAAACATCGCAATAAATAATGTCCTATCCAGTTTTCCCTAAGCTTCTATTTTAGGAAATACAGAAGTATGTTTCTGGACTAATATAATGTAAAGATTCAATAATTAAATATTTAAGTAGATGTGCATTTGAAGTCATGGCTTCCAGGTCTCCACAGCAGCCAGCCACTGAGATACAAAGCAACACTTCTGAACAGCTTTTCTGAGCAACAATTTCAAGACCTTTTGTATCAGATCACAGATAGTTCATATTTTTAAGACATCCTTTATTATCAAAAATTATCATTTTGTCACAATTCTCATAAATACTTCTTTTATTAGTAACAGTAAAGTACTGTAGGGAACATTGAAGGAGATGCTGAGGATATTTAAAGTACTGTGAATGTGAGAACCAGAAAGGAGAAGAGCAAGACCCACACAGGGGTAGGCACAGGAACAGAGATGTGTATGCTCCAAGTGGGAGGGATGAACGGTGTGAGAGCTATACCAAATACTTCATTTTTAATTTGTCCAACTTCTCAGTGAACAACTTTATCAGTAACCAGCAAAGACAAATTTAGAAGTTCTCTCAGAAGTTGTCTGCTATGCATTAGCAGGTAAAATATGACATCGACGCTCTTTTATATCTATTTTATTTTAAATTCAGATGTCTTCTGATATCAATTGTTATATAAAAGGATGGGTTTGCCATTAAAGAAATACACTAACTCCATGTTTAAATTCCCAGCTGCTGCACCACTGATTTTCTGTTTCCAGTAAAGAGAAACTTTACTGGAATTCTAGTTAGGAATTAGTTTAAATTTCACCTTTTCCCTGGTTTAGATGGAGAAAAACATTAGCATAAGAACTTGCCTGAAATGGAATATAATCAATGAGGTCCAATAGGATTAATTCATCTAACTTACCTTGCCTGCAAACCACAGCATAGTTAAGGTGGAAGCTACATTATATTGGACCTTTATAAGCCAAGACTGACCCAGGTCAAAGTAGTTCAAAATTAAGCATTATTGCAGGTAGTTTAAAAGCCCAAAATAACACTTGGCAAAACAGTGTGTATTTTGAAAAAAATTTTTTTTAAAACAAAGGGCATTTGGAATAAATTCCAAGCCATTTCTTTTTATTTCCTTCATTGGTATAGGGAGAAGTGAAAAAAAACAACCTAAGATAGCAAAAAATTTTAATCAAACCCAAATGAGATGTTTTATCTCCCTTTATTCTTTAGCATATTTCTAATGTTATTACTACTTTTAGCCAAAATAAATCAAGGTGAATTTTGTTAAATGCAGTAGTGAAGCGTGATTTTGGAACATAATTGAAAGAGCACTTTGAAAACATCAGAACAAAGCATTTCCATTTTTCAGAAAGAATCCCCATTTCACAAACATTTTAAATCAGATCAAACCTGCAATTTTCCTGTAAAAGTACTGTTCACCTAAGAAGTGGTCCTGACCTGCACCCTTGGGCATTCCTACACCAGGCTGGAGAGCGGGAGCTTTGCTGACCCTTCCACAGGGTAAAGGGGGACATCACCTGTGAACTCTTCCCACCCTGAAGAGTAGACAGTGAAGGGATTCAGCTCTAGACCATGTCTGTACTGGAGGACTGAGGTAGCACAAGCTGCCCCTGACCACATATGTCTACACAAACATATGTGTGTCTGTGTGTATGAGCACATGGATGCTTCACAAACACCCACACACAGATATCATAGGCACACACACATAAGGACTTGCTGCTGCTTTAGCCTTATTTGAAGCCAAGAGCATGACACAAGGACGTGGTGCCAGGAAACACAGTGATAGCTCAGAAAAAAAGTCCTCTCTACTGCCAACAGACACAGCAGAAGTAGATTATCTTGCACGAGTTTCCATGGTAAACTAAATTAATGAAAAATGCCTCATTTCTGAATTGCATCACCAGAGAGCAATTGTAATGGAAGTAACAATGAGATATGTAGGTGATAATATTCTTCCTCCTCAATGCACCAGAATGGGAGGAACATATCCCTGTTGTGCAGTAAATGCCAATACATGTAGTCAAAGTGTTTATTGTTTTGAAGCCCTCAGGAAATTTGGGTAAAAACTAAAGCCAATTTTTCGATTGGATCATTCACTGAAATGAATGTTCATTATAACACAAAGAAATGAAACAATGCAAGGCCATTTTAAATTTAAATATATTTTAGCAAGTAGAGCAAGGACTGCTACATTATTCTCTCGGTAGGGTGTGAGCTGCTGTATCAGTAAGCATCTGTTCTTTGTAATTCCTCCAGTCAGAATCCGATGATTTAGTAAATATGCAAAGAGCTGTACTTCTGAAAATTAACATTTTTCCTGAGGTCTTTGTTTCTAGTTCCTATACAGCAGATGGCACTGGTGGAATAAGAAGTTATGATGCTTGACAACTTGTAGAAGCCCTTCAGAAGGCCCAGTCAGGTTCTGAATGCCCGCAGGAACGGGCATCCCACAAACTACTTGGGCAAATAGTCTCTACATTTTACAAGCCTTACCACCCAGGAAATTAATGTTTTCTTATGCCTAAATGGAATTTGCTCTGTTTCAGTTTGTGTCCATTGTCTCTTGTCACTGGATACCACATTAAAGAGCCTGGAGCTCCCTTCCTTGCACCCTTGAAGTATTCATGTATGTTGATAAGACCCCCACATGAATCTTCTCCAGGTGGAAGAGTCACAGTTCTCTCAGCTTCTTCTCATGTGTTATATGCTCCCAACTCCATAATCATTTTTGAGATCTTCTGCTGGACTAACTCCAGCATGTTCATATGTCTCTTATACAGAAGAGCCCAGAACTGGACCCAATGCTCCAGATGCTGACTAGAGAGGAAAGATTACCAACCCTGATATGCTGGCAAATGCTTTTCCGGATGTAGCCCAGGGCGATTTTGGCTTTCCTTGCTGCAAGAACATATCGTCTGTGAAGATCCCCAAGTCCTTTTCTGCAAAGACCCTTGCATTTACCTTTGCTGAATTTCATGAGATTCCTGTGTCTCCTGCCTGTTGAAGCCCCTATGAACTGGTAGCACAACCACCACATCTAATAGCCAATCCTCCAAGCTTTTTACCATCTGCAAGTCTGCTGAGGCTGCACTCTGTCCCACTATCCAGGCTATCAATGTTAATGTCAAACAATACTGGTCCCAGTACCAATGGTGGTACAAGGTCCTTCTCAAGGCAGACACTGTGCTGCTGACCACATCACTTGAAGACTGATACTTAAGCCAGGTTTCAGGCCACCTTATTGTTCCTTTATCTAGTCTGTATTTCAACATTTTTTCTGCAAGATTTTTACAGCAGACAGGTTTGAAAGCCTTGCTTACCTCAAGATCCACTACTCTTCTCCTTGCCCTCCAAGCCAGTCATGGAATCATAGAAGGCTATTAGGATTATGATGTATGATTTCCCCTTCATAAATTCTTGCAATATAAACCAAATCACCTCCTTGTCTTTATTATGTTAGGCAAAGCTTTTCAGGATTAGCTGCTCCAACGCCTTTCCAGGGACTGAGATGAGGTCATCCAGCCTGCAGTTCCTAGGTCTGTCCTTCTTGCCCATGGCTTAAATTTGGCAAAATAAATTACACCTTTCTTCTGAATTAATGTGGATACTCCCTTCCTCCATGCTTAGATGCAACATCTCAAAGTTAAAATAAAACATATTCTTTTGTTTTGAACATATTTTTCTGTTTTTCACCATTTATGAAGTGCTGAATAGTTACTTAAGGAGCCTTCAGATATTTCACACTACTGAGAGAATGCTGGGGTTCTGGGACAGTTCCAAGTGACTGCAGCTGCAAGAAATGTGGTGGTATTTTAGAAGAAATCATCTGTGATACTTCAGAAAGGTTGTGGTTTGTCAGGTAGGCATGTGGGCTTCCCTAGGATGACACTTATTTTATTGCCATTGTCCTGGCAATGACTACCATTGGCCAAATGCTGCCAGGAAAAGGCTACAAAACTCAAGGAAAAATCCTTTGACTGAAGACTGAACTGACTGCTGAGTCAAAAAAAAGTACATCCTATGCCCTCACAAGGCTGTGTTTAGGAGGGACTTGAAGTCATTCAAGGTAGAGAGACGGAAGAAAAAAGATGGATGGTGAATTTCCTTTAGTGTCACTATGAAACTAGACCTTCCTTGGGATTTACAAAATATGCTGTCCATCTCAAATTTTATTTATTTTTATTTATGCAGTTTTTAATGAGAAGGGTTTTTCCTTTAGGAGAGAAAGTAAATCCCCAGAGGTGTTACATAAGGTTATATGGTGCTTGGAAACTTCTGGAGCATTCACCCTTGGCATTAAATCCTAATTCAGAATTTTCCAGCATTTATTAGCACTTTAAATATTACAGCCCAACTGATTTCTTTTTATGTTTAATACTGGTGTTAAAAAAGGGAAGCCAGATGGAACCTTTCACTTGCAAGTGCACTTTAAAAGCATTTTGATAGAAGAAGATCTCAAACAACTTACAACTTTCTATTCTGACATGCCAACATGTGAGTGAAAGAACAGCGCCAGAGCAATTTCCTCACGACCTAGACGAAACACAGTTGAGATTGCCAAGTGTTCTTAAGTGCAAGAATTTATTTAGGCAGCCTCAGGAAGGAGATAAAGGGCACAAAAGGACAAATGGCAATTCATACATATACTCTACCACTTTAGGGTATTTACCATGCATTATACATGCAGTACACTATTTTGGAAGAATTTCCACTCAGCTTTTTCACAGGACACACAATTGACAGGACTGGGAAATCATTCGTAGGTCTTTATTCTCTGCTGGACTTTGGGACTGCACAGGCTCATCTTCACTGCATGTCACTGTGTTGAGCGAAAAAGTGGGCAACCTCTTGGCTTCACTAATACTCTGGTGCCAGGTAACACATGTACAGTTTCCCCAAACACTGTTTTGGCAGTTACTTCACGAGCATCTGCTGCCCACAGTTAGGGGCTAGCTGTCTTCCCCCACAGCTGCTGATAGCAGCAGGCAACTCGTGTCTTCACCTTCTTCTGCAAGTTCAGTTCCCTCTGTCAGCTTGAGGTCTATGGCTTAGGGCAGCAAAGAGCAGCTACCACAGAAAAGGTGAGAGCAGAGCTGTTGTGGTCAGTGCAGCAGTGTAAAAAGATGATTCAGTGACTTTCTCCAATGCTTCAGTCCATTCTGCTGGAGACAGTCCAAATTTTCAGAATTCATGAGAATAGCTGGCATTGCTAAAAGACGTGATAGGAGTAACGGTGTATGTTAAAATTTTCACCTAAGCCTTGTTGAAAAATTGATGAGTTTTGAGAAAGAAAGCCGATGGCAAATTACAGTGAAGAAAATGTTTAACTGGACTTCCATTCTAACATCATGTTAAAGACAGACAGCTTTTCTGAACTCTCATGTAACAATGTCAGGAGTGATGTGAAGTCCAAAGGAATAAGAAAATGGCATTAAATATAGTCTGTTCCTATTCTTGCTATGATAGCTGAACCCCATCAAGGCATTCACACAGAGCTACAGAATCCCCTCCTCCTCAGAACAAAAACACACAATAGAGATGTTTGGTGTTACAGATGAGAAGTGAAAAAACAAAGGAAAATAGCCCGAGGTATACTAAATTTTTCTCCAAAATATATACCCAGCAGGGATGAGTATGAATCATCACACAGAAAGGCACAGAAATTATAAGCCACCCTGTGCTAGTTTTGTTTCACTTGACTTTAAATTTGCTGGAAAATCGTTTTGGTTTTTTTGTTTTAAACACCAGAGCCATTGTTTTCTCATTGTATGCTCACTTGGGTTACTTTCAGCCTTCAAAGTTTTCTGAAATACAAGCCATAAAAAACAAGTCATTCTTTGTTCACTCTCATAAATCATCACGCAACCAAATCATTGCCCTGCTACCTGCAGGTGACTGATTGGAAAAAACTAGTTCTGACACTGAAGAGATTATGTTGAAGAACAGGGCTTAAGAAAACAGAGCCTGATGTGGAAAAAGAAAAGGTTAACTTCCTCCCCGTTAACTTTTGGGGCACAGAATTCTAACACATCAATTTCAAACTGATGCTTTACGTCAAAAATCTGTACATTAGAGTAGGGTTCCACTCTTCTGAGGGGCGGGAACGAGAGTTTTACAAAGGAGCTGAGATTCAGATGTCTTCACTTTATCCTCTGTGCCATGTATAGAGCAAGATGCCATGTCAGAGTAGTACAGAATGTTCACCACTGGTTGAACTCTCACCAGGACTGAGTTTCTAGATGCCTGCATGTCAAAAGTGCTAAGACACCCTGATAGCTCACTTGTCTATGAGCAATAAGAATATTCAGCAGTCCATCACCTAGAAATCATCCACAAAGTATAAGAGTGAGCTCTAAAATGCTGAGTCAGATGCCTGCAGTCTATAGAAGAGGCATATGGTCTACGCAAGCTTTGCAATAGCCAAATCACTGAAGTGGTAATATGTTAATTAGGTAAAATTATACATATTACTCACTGGAGTAATATGTAAAAACCTGCACTTTGAGCAATGCCAAGTGAGAGAAACGGGGAATTTTGCAGAACTTGGATTTTTAATGAAAGCATTGAACCAATGTGAAAGGGATTCAGAGATAAAAAACATCTTTTGACTGAAGTACCTAAGTTACACACATACATGTAATGGATTACCTTTCAAATCTACGTGTCAACGAGATAGCCATGCTCCATTTATACTCAAAGGAGAGATGTGAGCACTCCTAGAAAGATTAATTTATCTACTTATCAGTATCGATCTTGAGATAAACCAAGTCACAAATCACATTATTAGCACTCCTATAAATAGTTTCTAGACAACAGATTAGCTTGGTTAGAGCACAGTGCTAATAATGCCAAGCTCATAGGTTTGTTCCTCATTAGGGCCATTCTCTTAAGAGCTGGGCTCATTGATCCTTGTGGGTCCCTTCCACCTCAGAATATTTTGTGATTCTGTGTAACTATTCAGATATTGATTTTTGTATTCATAGTATCATAGATCGGTTTGGGATAGAAAAGACCTGTAAAAGTCATCTTTTAAACCCCCTCCCCCTGCAGAGAGCAGGGACATCTTCAAGCAGACCATGTTACTCAGAGCCCCATCCAAATTGACCTGGAATACTTCGAAGGATGGGGCATCTGCAGCCTCTGGGCCACATTTGAACAGATGACTCTCATCGTCCCATCAGATTGAAAAGATGGTCATGAAACAATTTGCCTGAGATCAGGAACAGATTAATTATTATAGCATTTACCAGATCAGTAGGAGACTTGCATTTTATTTTTGCAACAGTAAAAACCCAGTGTTTGGTTTTGTAACCTGCTGAGAGAAGTGAACTTTAATCTCTCATCTCTTAATACAGGTGGGCCACAGTTCAAGCAAGTAACAGGGAGTAAGCCAGTGGCAATATCCCTGAAATGGAATTACAGTCATCTGGATTCCTCTCAGCACCTCCCTGAGGGAAACAATCGTGATTAAAATAGGGCAACAAAACTTAAAGCTAGATCTAGGTCCCTTCTTTGGTTCTTGTTAAAAAACACTGCTGGCAAGCAAGACATTCTTAGCACACCCTTTCAACCTCTCTGACTCTGTAATTCTTTGCTGCCCCTGAAGAATAAAGAGTGCCTTTCTCACAAGCAGATGGTTAAGTTCTGCACTGGTCGCATTGCATACCTCTCAGGCATGTGAGCAGCTATGCCATTGACCAGAAAATAGGCTTGTCCATTCTGCTCCTATATGCTGACTTTGAAATGTGGCAATACTGACTGTTAATTTGTTAGGTATAATTAGAAAAAGCTTAGAGACACTGCAGTCTTCAGGGACCTTAGAGAAGCCCAGGCAGAGAACAAGTTCCCAAATGTTCAGTTCAGCCACAGTAGGAGTTTTCTTAACTATGCAGAAGAGAAAAACTCTGGAGGTTTTATTGCTTTTTAGTTACAGAAATGATTGAACAGATCTTTTTTTTTTTTCCTGTCATAATTAGATATCTGTTTTTCAAAATACGTTTTGGGCACCTAGGCAAGATTTTCAGAATTTTTAATAATATTTGATTGTTCCTTCATTAAATTTCATCTCATTCCCACTGTACTGTTATCAAGCTCATCTAATTTTTCATGTATACTCATTCTCTTCCCTATCAACAGCGTGACCCAGTTCCGTATTAGATATCATTAGTTCAATCCTACTTTTCATGCCAAAATCATTAAAGAAAATACTCAAATGAACTCCAAGGATGATTCATGAAAAATGGCCTAGTAGTCCACTTCAACCCATTACATATTTTTCTCAATATTGCTCATTTCCATTTCCACTTTAAACAACTCCCTAACTATCTCAAAGTTTGTACCTCCGTGTTATTAACGAGGACTTTCCTACGGGCATCGTTTCAGATGCTTTACTCATAAATTAGTCTGTCTCAGTGGGACTGCTTCCATTTAGCTTCAGATGTCTTTAGAGTGGTCATCTACATCTGAGCTAGTCACCCCTGGCTAACTATGCAGTCAATGGAGAGAAACAAGCACTTGTAGGTGTGATTCATCTGACTTATTTTAGATATTTATTTCAGGATAGGATGAATCATACCCTAAAAGGAACTATTTTTTAGAACTGCTAAAAAAAGAAAGCATGAGGTGAGTAGTTCAGAAATAGAGGTCACCAGACCGGACACATGCATTTAGTCAGATCCATCCCATCATTTATTACTAAACAAATTTGATCCTTCATATCTTTCTGCTTTGTAAAACCTGTTATCCAAAAAACAAATTCAGTTATTCAGACATAAACCTCACTTGACAAAATTTATTCTAATTTATACCATTTTCTTTTATCTTTATGTCATACATTATTCTTTCCTTCATAATTTTATCTTGCATGCTCTTGATGTTACCCTTGATGTTACCTGAGGTCTGTTGCTGCTCAGTACTTTCACCCTGAATAAATAAACCACAAGGTGTTTTGCTCCAATCTGCAAAGCAGATTTTTTTCTGCATTCATTCAAATTTGTACTTTATTAATTTTTATTTATTATTATGTGTTTACTTATACATAATTATATGCTACATAATATCGATCTTCTTTTCTTTTTGCTTCTGTTTTACATTTTCTGGTAAAGTGCTGAATATTCTGAAAGTTAAGCCCAAGCAATGCCAGAAGCTTGGAACACAAGAGACTCATTACGAGATATGGTTTGAAAGGATGTGCTGTCCTTTTGTAACATTTCAATTGTGTGTCTTTAGTCCCAACTTTGAAATAACTAGTAAAGGCAATAAATGCAGTTAAGCATTCATTTTACATCCAGTGAATCACAATAGTTATTGAAATCAAAAAACATGGAAGGGGTAGAATGTAAAATTATTTAGAAATACGTAACACCAGAGCTGTAAACAACTTCACTCCCTAAATTCTCCTTATTGTGAAGGCTCTTTGCAAACAGATGCACTCGAAAATGATCTCTCTGATGCTTAGTAAATTAATTTCAATTTGACTTTATTAATGCCAAATAGGTATCCTTATTAACAACACATATTCATCACTTGATTGCCATATTTATAAGAAATAATAAACTGCAAGCATTTAGCATAACATTCCAATGATTAAAGACTAGAGTAGGGAGGGGGATTTTCATACTCTGAACAGTCAAGAATCATGCATAATGTAATAGCATATTTTTCAGCTGGTGTCAGCAGGCCAGATTTCAAGAGATATTTAAAATGTGTTTTTATTAACAAGAGAAAAAGGTCTTTTAACTGATCTGAAGCAATTTCTGTGTTAGAAGCTGAAGAGGCTATCATTATAAAACGTAATGGTAAACAGAGAATCCTGACAGAGAACATCCTAGTAAACTGGTTTCCCCTGTATTTGATCTGTATTTAGTGAGGAACTGATACAAAGCTCATTTGAGAGTCAGTTGAAAATCTCCTGCTGAAGCAAATGGATTTTGGACCAATGCTGGACTGCAAAAGTAAGGTAGCTGAAATTATCCACCAATCATGTATATATTTGGTGTTAAAATGAGAGATGAGACTAACCTACAAATTTGAAAATATTGTGGAATTTTTCTGGGTTATTTTCCCTATATGACCAACCCCAACGGCCCTCAAGGCTTTGGATCTGTGATTTTATTCTGAAGCAATACAGAAATAGGGGGCAGGTATAAAGTGTAGCATGTAGAGGCTTCTTTGGACCTCTCAGTAAATATTAATTCACACATCAAAGCCTGGTTTATTAAATACTATGGGTTAATAACATAAGGAGCACTTAAAAAATACATGGATGAAAATTTTTATGGGAAACCAAATGATCAGAAAACACTGGTAGTGAAAACACATTCTAGAAATGTCTCAGAGCTTCCTATGAGCAAAGCTAGAGAAGCCAGTTCATTCACAAATGGTTTTTTTAACATTCACCTCATGTAAGAGTGAATCACTTCTGTATTATCAGTAATTCACTCATCTACCTTTTATAGATTAATATAATTTAGCATTTATAATAAATTATTACATATATTAAGCTGATTATATATCAGGGTTAAAATAATAGAAGAGTTATGCTTTGCAGGAGTACTTTGCTATCAAGTCAGTGCTCATGCTGGGGTTTCCATCTGCAGACTATCTCAAGCTGTTCTTCATCTTTAAACTTGGGTAAATTAGATTCATCCAAAATAGGTTAACTACCTAACAACACTATTTTGGGCAAAACCATAAATTTTTCATTCAAACTTCTAATCTCTCCTTTCTATTTGTTTTTATCCCTTGGTTAATATTGTAATAA
Organism: Chamaea fasciata; assembly: GCF_029207755.1. NCBI lineage: Eukaryota > Metazoa > Chordata > Aves > Passeriformes > Sylviidae > Chamaea > Chamaea fasciata. Next base: position 77,579,033 of record NW_027094087.1, on the reverse strand, counting down.
TAATTTTTAATATATTTCATATTATTGAAGATATTAACTCTTAATGTGCTATCTGTATTGCATTATTCTGTAATATTGTATTGTATTGTGTATTTAAGATTTTTAGTAAAAATTAAAAATATTTGTTACACTGAGAGACTTTCATCAGAGGCTGACTCCTGGAATGCGCTTTGGGAGGATCCCAAGACTGAAAAATGGCTCACAGTTTCTAGTGTCAAAAGGGGACAGGCTTTGTCATATTATGATTTAGCTTCTGCCAATGCAAATCTCTAAAATAAGTCTGGGGATCTACGGGTACCTTTTATTCTTCCTGTTGAATATAAAGAAGCACAGAATGAGTAGCTCAGATGTAGATCAAGAGCTACATGTGATCAGTTACACCAACCTCACTTCAACCTGTCTGTTGTCTAAAGGTCTTCTTAGAAGGGGAAATAAAAGTCCCATTCAAAACTTTACTCCACATCTTCAGGAGCAGTTCCAGCAGAGAGGAAGAGGAATGAATGGGACACTTTGTGCTCTCCAAGAGTTTGCAATTCTACCAGTCTGACAAGGTGCTAAAATTTTCAGAGTGACATTGCTTACCTTGAGGAATTGTAAATTCTGAGACAATTAGGATAATACTTTTAAGCACAAAATTCCTTAAGGGGTGCAATCTTTGCCAAAGACAAGGCAGATTAAAATATGCATTTACTCTACATAGCCTGTTGATAACCAGAAACCTCTCTGGAGCTTGAGAACAGGTACAACAGGAAGATCCAGCAGCTAACTGTGAAACAAAGAGTTTGTGTGGTAGTTAACCAAGAGAAAAATGTTTTGTCTGAAATGCTGTGTAAGAACACTTGTGAGCACAGTTTGATTTGCCTATCCTTCATTTACAGTGTACCCAACAGCTTCCTGTGCTCATGTGTCCCCAGGAATGCTGATCGAGCAAGCGTGAGATAAAATGTAGGCTTTCAAATGATCTGCAGGGCGTGTTCCACCAAGTTCACACTGACAGACTGGTCTGCCTGACTCGTAAATTTAGTCTTGATAGTTAGGCCTCAAGTCACTGATTTGCTTCCAGTGCATCACTTGAACACACTTGGTCATGATCTGGAAATGAATGACTGCTCAAAGTATTCTGCCTTGGCAGCGTTCCTGCTGCAAAAAGAAAATCCCTCGCCTTTTTAGGAGTTGTGTGGAAACAAGTGATTGTGACCCAAATCTTTAGATCTAACTCAGACCCAAACTCAAAGAGCAATAGCAAATCTACAGCTTAGTCTCTTCTGTAACTTTGAGCATATTTAGCAATGTGACTTGCTTAAGATGTTATACGCTTCAGAGTCAGAAGCATAAATTTATCTGAAGGGTCATTCAGAATACACAGTCTGGTTGAAAGTCCAACACAGTACTTGTTTACTCAATGCCGTGGGCAGTGCTGTCAAAATCACATTTCTGATGCTGATAAGAACAAAAAAGCACTTGCTCTTTTCTGCTTCTCTTCTTTTTTCTTGGGTTTTTTTTTTTTTTTTTGGGAGAGTTGGGGTGCCTTAAATTTAGCCCATGATAAAAGGCCTGGGCAACCCTTTCTAGATTGCTGTTAATGCAGAGTGGAATTGAGGGTTATTTATAGCCTTTGCGACTTTAAGCAGCCATTGTGATTGAAACAGAGACCTTCCTAATTCATTCTTCATCATCCTATAGTTGTTTTCGTCTGACCTAATTATCTGTGACTGCAGGTGTCAGTCTTTCTTAATGTGCTGGAATTGTGTGCTAGGAAAAAACATCACAAGAGCTTCGAATATTCGGATTCCCAGACAGACAATCTATAGAGCCTTTTATTTGCTTTCCATGTGCATCACTGGTGGTTTAAAAACTATACAAAGTAAAGTATGGCTTTTTTCAATCAAACAAGGTTATTCCTGGCTAAGCTTGGTGCTATAAGGCCCGTAACAGAACACAGGAACTCTGTTAGCATCTATGGTTTAGCAAAGTATTTAAAGGGAAGAAGTCACTAAGCAGACAGACTGCAACAGGCTAAGTTTGCAGCAGCTATTGTGCAATGCTGAAAGGCGATTCTACAAAAAAAAAAAAAAAAAAAAAAAAAAAAAAAAAAAAAAGCCATTCTGTAAATCTGGGGTAAATATGGGATTGCTACTCTAGTGAGACGGTCAGGATGTACAATTTTACATGGCAATCATCCAGAGTAAAGATGCAGCTTGCAACATGGGGTTGAAGAAGACAGGACAGCGCTCTACTCAGCACCCTATAGTTGGGTAAATAGTGAAATCACACTCAGCTCCACTCTTGCCAAAATATGCTGATGGTAGGAAGGTAGTACCCAGCTTTTCTATTAGTCACTCACTGGAGAGATGGGGACTCAGGCTGCACTGTAGATACATGAAGTGGAATCAGAAGAATTCTCCCCTCTTTGTTACAACCTACCTGCTGCTTTTACTCTGTTCAATGTGCTACCCCTTCTTTCATTATTAAACTCACTCATTAAATTAATCACTTGTTAGTGAAAAAGTACCATTCTCAGACAGCTTAATTTTCCACACTTTTTGGAGTGATAAGGAAATTTTGCATGTCTATGAAGTTTATTGTGGTCATTTCTACTGAACCAAAATCTGCGCACCTTGAGCAAATATTTGGTTTAGGGTTAAGTACTTTCATGCACAATATATTTTCTTATATTCATTTATTATGTATTTTATTCTTCCTGTAGACTACAGCAAAAAATCTTCCACCGATGCACATCCTTTCCCTTAAACAATGTAAGACTGACCTGGCTTATATTCAGCCTCTGCCCGTGGCTGCAGCAGCCAACCCTCACCAAATGCAATAGCACATACTCTGACTCTCAGGCAGCTTTTTTTATGCTGTTTTGTTATTTATGATCCACCTACCATGCAGGGTGGGATGGGGGGGAGGGTACCCCTCCTCAATTAAAAAGTGCAAGCAAAATTCTGGTGTTAAATTCTGCTGATCCCTTAGCACTTCCACAGCTGTGCTCACAACCAACCAAGTCTGTCAGCGAGGTACACAAACTAGCCCTTTGCAGATGATATGGAACATGGGAATCCTATAGTGGGAGCTATCTCATTTTATAACAGAGCATACAGATAGTAAAGGTGCCTTCCATGCTCAACTTTACCTTTCCAGAGTCAGGTACTGATCCTTTCCTGCTTCCTACTTCCCTTAACTTCACCACCCCTATGGCAACGAATGAGGAAGGTGGTGTTCTAGATGTACTGTGGATAATGTCTTCTGGGAAAGAGTTAGCCTGGGCTGACTGCTGGTGGTTCTGCCTGTGTGCCTGTGAGGCCCCTTACCTCCCACTACTGAAGGGAACTAATGAGATGCAGCACACATCAGAGAGAGGGAAAGCACAGGCAGACCCTTCAGCTGTCACATAGCCTTTATTTTGATATTCCAACTCACCAGGATCACTATTCTGTCTTAGGAAAAAACCATTTGCTGTCACTTATCTTTTGTTTTTCTGAGCATACCAGTGCACTTTTGGAGATCTATGAAACAGCTACCCCTGGGAAATAATTTTGTTGCTGGAGTTATCTCAACAGTAGAACTGTTTGTACCATTTAGCACCCCACACACATACCAACTATTCTTTTTCTCGCTACATTGCAGCATGGTTTACTGGGAAAAATCTATTATCCTGGACCACCATTACAAAGACTTTCCTACTTTTCAGCAGGATTGGCTCTAATGTCTGTCTATGGGGGAGAATCTGGTGGCAGATTAATCTGATTCTGCTGCTAAGAAGAAACTTCATACACTGCTGTACATACAATTTTACCTAACTATGCTCCTTGCCACCATCTAGTGGGTGGCTAGACATTTTGTTTATACCTAAAAATTACTGGGTTATCTTTTGGAGATATAGAAAAAATATAGAAGTATAGAAATACTTTGCATATGTGCCATACTTAAATATGTTTCTCAAAAATAGTTTCTCTGATAGCCGGTTCAGTAATTGCTATATCTGTTTTATCTGCTACATATTTTCATCATAAGAATACAGCTGAAAGTCAAATATGGTAAGTCTTTGCTCTGTATTTAGTTCATCGAAGCTGTCTTTGAAAACCTCAGCCTACTGAAAACCCTTAGGAATGTATGACTGTTTTCAGATGGAGCCACTACTTGCTTCAATTTTGGCTTCTGTAACAGAACTTATTGCGTATGTGCAATGTGCATATATTGCATATACCAAATGTGAATATACAAAGAGAAACCAAGTCAAGATGACTTACTGAAATTTACTTCTGACTTCAGTCAGTTAAAACCACTATCTGGCTTTTCATACATACACTTGTGTATAAGTTCCCCTGCAGCACTTCTGACTCCCACTAAACTGAAAGCTTAACAAGGCACAGGAAATACAGATGGAGTCTTAAGAATGCACTTACTGTTCAGGAAAGTGTTTTGCTCTGTTGTCCAGCTGGAGTCCCAACCTCCTGTTACACTAACAAGCACTTTCCAGATGGATCTATCAATACAAATTCAATCCTCTGAAATCACAGTCAGTTGTGTAATAGACATTGAGTATTGGGAGTCACAAAACTTTCACTCTGTTGCAATGATAAAGCTTAAAACCTCTACTGCCAAAGTCACAAAAACTGCAGTGTACTGCAGAAAAGAACAGCAGTATGACGAATGCTCCAAAATAACAATGAAGTTTTTAGGAGATAGTTAAAAAGCTGCTTGTATACCCTTCCAAGCTTGTTCCCAGAACTCTTTTCAGCAATCGTTACAGTTACATAGATAGATAGATAGATAGATAGATAGATAGATAGATAGATAGATAAATGTGTGTCTGTACATGTCTATGTATACATGTCTACACACATGCATATGTTTTCCTGCACTTCATCTACTGTGACTTACTGATGATTCCTTATCCATTCTTATTCACAGTGATAAAGATTTCCTCAATTCTTCCAGTGGACCTTGACAGTCTTTCTCCAGTGAACACACAGCATCACCAGCTTAAATGGCACTTTGGGACCTGCTATAAGAACTCTTTCCTTGCTTACATATGACTTAATTATTACTGGTAAAACAATACTGAATGAATTTATGGTGAGTACACTTTCTCATGTTTAAAAACCAGTAATTCATAATTTGCTACCATTTCAACAGGCAAAACAAGGTTCCCTCCTTCCAAAACCTGACAATTGTCAACAACAAAAACAAAACTGGTATACACATCTAAAGCAAGCAATTTTCATAGAATCATAGAATCATAGAATCATAGAATCATAAAATCATAGAATCATAGAATCATAGAATGCTTTGTGTTGGAAGACACCTTAAAGCCCATCTAGTTCCAACCCCCCCAACTTTCCACAAGACCAGGCTGCACCTTCCACGAGACCAGGTTAAATTCCCATCCAACTTGGTCTAGAAGACTTTCAGAAATGGGGCAGACAGATGTCCCCTGTGCAACCTGCACTAGTGCCTCACCCCTCTCATACTGAAGAAATTCTTCCTAATATCCAGTTTAAGCCTACCCTCTTTCAGTTTTAGGCCACTTCCCCCTGTCCTCTCACCACATGCTCTCACAAGAAGTCCCTCTCAGCTTGTCAGCCCCCTTTAGGTACTGGAGGTCTGTTCTAAGGTCTTCCTGGAGTCTTTTTTCCAGCTGAGTAACCCCAAATCTCTCAGCCTGCCTTCACAGGAGAGGACTATGAAGCCCCTATCTCATCTAACCCCCCCTCATCCTCATGGCTCTTCCCTGGACTCTAACAAGTCCACATCCTCCTTATCTTGGGGGCCTCAGATGTGGACACAGTGCTCCAGATGGGGTCTTATGAGAGGGGAATAGAGGGAATTACCTTCATTGACCTACTGGTCAAAATCCTTTTCATGCAGCCCAGCATACAATTTGTATTTTTGATGCACTAGATGTCCTCTGAACCAAAACTTGTATGAAGTGACAGCAGTGTCCCCTTGGGAAGAGTCTAGAATGCCTAGAAGGACCATAGGTCTGCCTACAAAATCTAGATCTTCCTGTAGAAAGCAGCTCCTCAAGTAGCTGTATTTCTAAGAAAATGTTAGTGCTGCTTCTGTGTTTAAGGAGTTAGAATAATACTCATAACAATAATAATCATATGTGCTGGCTTTCTTTGCTGCTTATGAGAGAAAGAAGTATAAGGCATATTCAAGAACACTTTGTATAGTAGCTGGTTTATTTAGGTAGTTAAATAAAGCCAAAAGATAAAAAATATTAGATGTGACCCAGAGAAAGCATCTTTTCTTACAAGAAACACCTTTTGAATTTGACAGATGGCTTAATGTGAGATCTCAATATACCTTCAACAGCAAAATAAATAAAGGTGGTAATAAAAGTGGATGGCCTAGAAGTATGCTGTTTGCATGGGATTCAGAAAAATTAGTTTTCAGTTTGTGGCAAGAATTTACAGTAGCCTGAAAAGGTTAGGCTTAATCTCTACTGGCAACCAGTAGAGCCACAAAGGAATTTGGAGCAAGAGGAAATTTAGCCATTAGAAAAAAACCTACTCCTTTCCCCACATGTTCCTTTTCATTTCCTCATTGGACAATCAAGATCTTAGGTGGGAAAGGCTAGCCCTGAACTGATAAAAATCAAGCTGAATTTGGCAAGCTTATTGCTCATCTTTCAGCTTTAAGGTGGAAGCAATGATGTGTGAAGGTAGTGCACATGAATGGGGCCAGAAGCTTCAGTACTCAAGAAGCTGAAATCCCTTTTCCAAAACTATTGACTGTACAACAGCATGGGCAGCCACTGAGATGAGTATATCACTATGTTTGGACCATATACAATCTTAATAAATATTTTTATACCATTCCAAAGAAGACTGCAGCCTCTAAAAAATATTTTAGAAAGTCTTTCTCAAAATCTTCTGTGTTTTTTTTTTAATTATTATTATTTTCAAAATGGATAAATACTTAAAATAAATCCAAAAATCTATGAACCACCTCTACCATGCTACTTAAAGGATGTGATAGAGATCATGGTGCACCATTTCAGAATGAGATTTCGTGAAACTAAACACAAAATAATGGTTCCTAAGGGAAAAATAAAATCAACAACATGAGCACAAGCAGTTGCAAAAAAAAATTTTCTTTTTATTGCAGTCAAGAGATATTAATCTTTTGCCACATATTTAAGGGAATGCAACTGCATGAAAGCAAATGTTTAAAAATTCATGTTATAGAACTTTCTGGGACAACATAACTGGAATTATTGCCTGCTATAATTATTGCCTCGGGCCTTAATTTTTGTCTCCTTCTTCTATTTTTCCCATCTCTCTCATTCCACTAAATAGAGGAGAATCAATTCCTCTTCAGGTAACAGTGTACCTGAGTTTGTTGAGTACTGCCCAGTGTTTCAGACAATGTGATATGCTAAAAAACACACACAAATAAAGTATTTTATAATACATTTTCAGAATATGGATTTCCAGTATCAGTTATCGTGATATCCAGAATTTAAGAGTAGTAATACAATTAAACCCCATCTTACTATTTTACATCTGATGGAGTTAGTGGTCATGTATTAGACTTTGCATTTAGTTCTGCTGTTAGTGAGCACCATAACAGCCTTGTAGGAACAGAAGATTTCTCCTTTTGGATTAATTTGGTCCTTCATAAATGTTTGTTTGCCAAAGCTACACAACTGTATTTCCTGACAGCTCCCTGTAGTGTTGAATCAAGGGATAATTTAGGCAAGAAAGTACAGGACAGTGCAAGACAAAATTTTTGCAGTACACCAGAGTGTTGCCATTTGAGGTCAGGGACATGGCATCACCAGGGCTTGATCCTGAACGCAGCAAACTTGCTCAGAGGCAGCTGATAGCTTTCAAAGTGGTTTTCAAACTAAATGTGATTGGAAAAGGAAGACTCAAAAGCTAATGTGAATGTCTGTATGTACCAGCTAGGGCTATAGTTCCGCCTGGCTTGAGTCTTCCCCACCCAAGCGTTGATGCTTTCATACAGCTACTGCCACTGAAGTCAACAAACAGGTTAGGAGCATTTGGCACTTTTCAGAACTGGGTCCTCAAACAGATACTGATAAAAACTTGAAGTGCTGCTGATGCCTTAAGCTCTAGCTTTCACATTTTCAGATTCTGTGCTGCCTAGGGATGTATATTAAGTGCTAGTAAGCTCTCTTCACAGAGTAGGTAGATAAAACAAATCCTTTTCCTGCTGAAGACCAAGGACAAGTTTCAGGCCCAAAAGCATAAACAACAGTGGACTGAAGAGAGAAAACAAGAAAGATGAGACCTCACAACCTGAAGCTACAATTGGACAATTAAACCCCAATATGCAAATGGACCAAAACTTATAAAAGTGTAAGACCTCGTGACCAATCAGCCATTTTGTGACCATTCTTAGTCCACCCTGGGTGTAGCCTGGGCCAGACTCTTGTCCTGCCCAAGGTGGATCCTGGAGGCCTTTCAATAAATACCTGCTTTGTTCTCTAGCTCTGTCCAGTCTCTGTTTCAGGTCAGCCTTCCCAAGGCATCACTGCAAATGCATGTGGGTTGCCAAGGGCTCTTTAAAGCCAGACATCTTTCATAAAAATAACTAATGCTTGGTCTGTGTTTGATCATGTTCCACAGGCCACTGATCTGTGGAACAATCTCTTGATACTTCTGACTCACTTGGAAGGGAATAAATACAAGAATAAGAAACATGAGTAGTAATGTTCTTCCATCAAGATGCAGTCAAGAAATATCTTGTGTCGTTGGATTGTGCCTGAAGGTTTCTACACAAAGTTCAAAGAGACAGACTTGCTGAAAGCTCTCCATATATTTGCCTCAAGGAGTGGGACTGGAGTGCATGGTTGATATTTTTACTTTCAGTTTGCGGACTGGAGCCATTTCTTCTTCTTTTTGACTTTTTTTTTTTTTAATTTATTTACTTTTTTTTAATGTGTTCAAAAAAGAGTGAGAAAATAGGCAGTAAGGTTTTTCTTCATTTTTATTTCTTAGTAAAACAAACTAATAATTGCAAGAGGTGTTTATTATTAGGAAGGCCTTGATTTGTCCTGCATTGAACCATCTATTTTTTGCTGTGGTTACAAGAACAACCTGCTATGCGTAAACCAACCCATATACGTTCTTGTGGGGTATCAACTCTTTTGCAGTCACTGCCCACACACACACACTGCTACTCTGATACACCCCGGGGTAGATGCAAGCAGTGAAGTTATTTTTCCTTTATTATCCTATTGCAGAATCTATCACAGCCCAACAATTCCACAATTGATTTGCTGGCAGCTGAGCCCTGAGGCTTGGAATGTAAATAAGACTCAGAACGAAAGTGATGTGCACTGCAGCAGCCAACACTGAGTACAGGTACTTCATCAATTGACCTGATTTCTGGAAAATCTGCTTGCAACCTTGAAACTTGCTTGCAATTACAATTTTTGCAATAAAATATTAGTCTCCATGGTAATGAGAAGTGCTTTACTAACTCATTTAGGAAAAAAAAATACACAAGGAGATGACAGTATCTCTGAGAAAATGAAATTTTCAACATTATTTCACAGTTGGACAGCTTCATGCAGACTTGTCAACAGATTAGTAGCATTCTTTGCATTTTATATATGGAAAATCAGAGTAATTAATAGCCCTCAGGCCTTCCTTGCAAAAAGGAGATTTAATGAGCTCTGTAGCAGTATCAGAACAGAAGAGCACATAAATAGTTTGCCTCTGTCCATGCAAAAGAACACCACCAGTAGAAGGATGGCCCTGCCTTACTACTTACCAGATCTACTTAATGTTATTAGATAAATGCTGTTCTACCCATTTAAATGTTGCAAAATTCTGGAGCACAAATTATCTCTTTGGGGCAGGGATTCTGTCTTTCTTATGGTTTTTTTTTTGTAATATCTATCACTATGGGGGTCTCACCCACAGGCCTTAGTTAACTAGGGGGAAAAAGAATAATTGCATTTCAGTAGGCACAGAAGAACAAGAAAAATTGTTACAGGCTCTGTAGAAGGCAGGTGCTCAACAGACAATGTGTTGCTCGGGCCAACATTAAAAAAAAAAGGGACTTTTTTACAAGCTACATACACAGGCTTACCAAGCTTGTTGTAAAATCTTTCTGAAAAATTTCCTCACAGGAAACTGTCAAAATAACTGGCAAAAATATTCAACAGTGGGAGGCACAAAACTGAAGTCAGGGTTGGGAGAGAGAAAAGAACTATCCTTTTACTCCCCTCTTAGAGGGTCAGAGAGAGAGGTGCAGAATTCAGTGCATAGCAGCCTGCCCAGGAGTGTCCTATCAATTCCACTTTCCAACAACAAGAAGTTCTCTAGAAGATAATTGGTTAGTTGAAAAACTCAGTCCCTTTTCTCCTGAGATGGAGCTCTCTTGGATGGGCAGAAGAAGAAGAGTACAGTTTGCGTCCAGTGAAACTGTTGGGGTTTTAACATCCTTCTAGCGCAGCCAGTTTTTGTGAAACCTCAGAATTCCTCACTAGAAGGAAAACATTATGTTATAACCAGCTCTGTTGGGTTCTGTTTCTTGTTCTTGCCATTGAATTACTGTCAATCATGAATAAACAACTTTATCTCATTATTTGTCAGGTTTTCCACCTCTAAAGCAAGATGCTTTCCTTTTCCAAGCACTCTAGATGAAAACAACAATAGACTGTACAGATATAGATAAAGTATTCCTTCTTAAATTTGTTATATAGCCATAATTACCACTGAGCAAGAAGGGAAAGAAAGAAAAATGTTATTTACAAATCACAGCTGGAAATTATCTAAAAGCAGCCACTCTAACTACAGTCTACGGTAACTCATAGGTCTTAAATATCTCAGTTCTTTCTTGGGTAGACACTAAAAATGCAAGTATGATCTCATGCTTATAGCCACAATTATATGAAACAAATTTATTTTAGTAAGAAATACAGTTTAATTTCATAAATAAAAACAACAAGAAAAGTTTAAAATAATTTCTGTGGTTTATGTCAGTGTTCCTCTTTGATAGCCTGGCCTGCTGTCGGATGGTGTCTAATAGTTGCCCCTTGGATCACGCTGCTCTTCAGCTGTACCTCAACCACAGACGCATTTTTAAGATTCTTCAATAAAGATTTCAACTTAGAAGTTAGAAACTGGGTTCATGTGAATCATGCACTATTAACTTCTCTTTTTTTTATTGTGTTATAGTATTTCATTGTATTTCCCTAGGGTTCTCACTTTTAGAGATCAAAAATCCCTTTTCCCCCTCCTACTTTTTAAATGTAGGCCTCAGTCATGGAATTCTTTACATGCAGGTGAACTTTCAGGATTTCATGGAAGCCGTTTTTAGGTTTGCTGGTGTGTGGAAATAAAATAAAAGACAAGGTTAGACTCATGGTTGAAAAGTTAAAAAAAAACCAGGAAAAGGTAGAGGCCCCAATTCATTCTTTCTTCTACTTCATGTCATCATAATTTCATACTATTCAGTACAAAATGACATCATCTGACTCATTTACCACATTCATCACTATATTTTATTTAGGCAAATTACTATATGAGTGCAAAATGATGGTCCAATTTGCTAACATTAGGTAATACAAGGAAAGGCAAATAATTTTTCTGGTGCTCTGACCAGGGTTTCAAATGCTTTTCAAGAGAAGCTTCTTTAGATGCTGGAAGGTTTTTGCAGTAAATTATAAATTTCCTAATCTATTAATGTATCACCCAATGCAATTTTATATAGTGTACATTAAAGTTCTAATCAACTTAACCTTAAGATAGATACAGCAGTCTTTAAAAGTGCCTATTTTAATTTATATGTGTGTGTGTGTATGTGTGTGTAGTTTAAACACTATTAAACTGGAGGACAAAAGTAATGAATTACAAATAGATTCTGACAGCAGAGATGCTTGTACAGCCTCTTGATTAGGACAATATAATTTTAAAATGTAAAACTTGGAAACATTCTTAAATCCTAATGTTAGCACATGCAATCATTCAGACTGTGTCTCCAATCTTTTCCTCATACAGCTTTAAATAATTTTTGGAAGGAAATTTGAGAACCTTTGAAAATTATTTAGGAGTTCCACTTTCCATTTAAATATTCTTTTTTTTAATCTTCTGCTTCTTTGTGTCAGGAACAGATAGTTATTTTAATTTCAATGTCTGGCAAAGAGAGGTGTATTTTCTATAACAAAAAGTTATGCAGATGCACAGAGTGAAGTAGTTCAGTATTAATGGTGAATTTGTAGCAAGCTGGCATAACTACCTTGGTACTTTCCTTGAAAGGTTTAGGTTGATTATTGATAGACAGTTCTTTATTTTTCCCATAAAGGCTGAAGTATAGCTTGTACTACATCTAAAGTACTACAATGAGAAGTAGTGATGAGTATTATTATTCAGAGAACAACAGAATAGTGGAATCTTTGTTATCCACAAGTCTTTGACCTACTTTTCATTTTTTATTGAAAATAACACATTCCACAGAGCGTATTTCTCACATTCAGAATTAACTGATTAAAAAATATATTTCTTATCCACTTATTTAGGGGAAGGAGAATGTGTGAACAAGTATATACTTTTAATACAGTTTAAGACTGTGAGCCACAATCCTTCAACTCTACCCTAAACATTTTAGTAGTGGCAAAACATAGTAACAACAAGTCTTCAATGAATCCGCTCGTTCTCAACAAGTCCACAGCAGCAGAGCTAAAGGATTCACTACTTCACTGAAAGCCTCAGTTCGAAAGAAAATTAGAGTTGTAGGGTCTTTCTGTCAATCTTCTTCTAATAACTTCTGTTCCATTTAATCCAGAGTTATCAAAATACAGGAGCCTCAAGCATGTTCAGTTCCTGCATATTTCATAAAAAACCCCATAGTGGCTGTGTAAATGGCAGCAACCTGATAGACACTTTTCACAGAGAGACCCACCTGTCACCAATCCTGCAAGGTGACTGCCTGGCCAGGAAGTCTGGGCAGGCTGTTCACCAGCAAACACACTCATAGCTCTGGTCAGTCATGGAATAAAGTGAACCTGGAACAGGTGGCAAGCCAAAAAGCAAAGTGAGGAATACTGAGGGATCTTAATGAGGATGACTTACATGGGTTACAAAGGGAACCATAGTTAGTAAAGCAAGGAGGTGTTGGAAGATGAGAGACAGAAAAAACAGGAAACAAGACTCCATTCATTGCACTCCTCTTGCAACAATCTTGTTTAACTTCTGTTTCATTTCTCTTTTGCTTTTATGACTCACTTTTGATCAACATTGCAACTGCACCAGGCATATGACTGCCTGTCTCTACATACATATGTGTACTAATAGACACACACACACACACACACACACACACACACATGTACAATACATAACATACAAAACAAGCTGCCGAAGACCTGGTACTTAAAATGCCTCATTTGGTGTAAGTAATTGGGACACCAGCTGTCTAGAGGAAGAGACCATTGAAATACTATTAACAATAGTAGGGGAAATATGCCTATTCTTTATGAAAATATTTGCATATAAAATGCCTGTGCATACCCCAGCCATGGAACAGGTAGGGACCAGAAGGCTACCTACAGGCACAAGCAGTGACTCTCAATGGCCACAGCCACATTTGTAATGGCAAAGTCCAGGCAATGGAGAAAACACAGCTGTTCCAGAAACAACTGTGGTAGCAACTGATAGCCTTTTTAAGCTTCTGAACCATTTTGGTTGAATCCTGCATTACCACAGTCCCTGACATTTCATTCTCTTGTCTGCAGAGTCACTGTGATACTGTCAAGTGCTGATCGGTTGAAATACGTGTTTTGCACACTCCTTTCTTACAAGAGCAAGGCTGGCCTTTGTGCAGATCTGCAGTGGCAGGCTGCTAAAAATAAGGATGCAATAGCCACTTAGGCAGATCAATTTAGCATGCTGAGAAAACTACAGAGCAAGGAGATATTCACTTCATACACACAACCCTCCCAGAAACTGCAGACCAAAAAAAAAAAAAAAAAAAGAAGTTGTATTTAGGAACTGCTTCAAATTGAAATGCTATAATAACCCTCCAAAGAAGCAGACTGAAGATAAATTATGCAACTGTAACTGATTTGAATCAGATTTTGAGGGAACTAGGGAAATCTCCAGAACAGGTATTTGCTCTGCAGTTCTTCATGTTAATTAAAGCAGAACAGAAGGCCATCATAAAAGCTGATCTATTATAAAAATAATAAAGTCCTAAGAAAAAAAATGGTTATTTCTAAATGGAAAATAATGGGAAGCAGAACCTTCTGCCTGTGTTAACTAGTTCATATGGAAATGTTAATCACTATTGTTGTATTGACATAAGTGGTGATGAGGTGATTTATACCATCTGTGCATCTGGCGGTGAGGAAATACATATATTTGACCAGAAATGATGATACCAGCAGACACACTGAACAAATGAAATTCCAGTTATAAAGCACAGATCAAGGATGTGCAGATGTCCAAGAAATGTGAGCAAAGGAGCTACTAAGAAGAGTATGTGATTTGAATGGGTCATTAATAGGAATAAATACATCAGCAAATGTGATAAAGTCAAACTAGCTATGGAACAAAACACAGAAATGTGAAAGTGAGTCAAATACTACAGGTCTGGCAATTGTCACAGTGAGTCTGGTGAAGCATATCTCAACCTTGATTCACAGAACCTTACATATATTTACATATGCTTAAATTAAAATAAATTCTTACATATGGGCAAACTTAAGCATGAACTGAAATTTCATTTACTTCATTATAAGTTATAGAAGATAAGATTGAATACATGATATGTTGCCTTTTCTAACTCAGGAATTTTTTCTAAATTGGGCCCCTCTCTTCTGAGTTAGGGCCCTTCCATTAGCAAATACTAATTAAAAATTCTATAAATATTGTAATCTCAGGAAGATTCTTAAATTTGAGAATTGTTGTTGACAAGAATTTGACTTGATAATACATATGTGTGGCAGTTTGGGGGCGTGGAAGCTGAAACAGTAAGGAAATATCAGGAAATATCAACCAGCACTTCCTAATCATGAAATAATATGGCAAATCAGCTATTTTTAGGAAGTGATATAAACCTCAGTCCTTTGGATTGTAGAAGCAGAAACCTAGAAAACATGTCTTGGTTGATTATCTCATGTTTTACCTTGAATTTATAAGGCAAAATGACCCAAAGGTCATAAAGACATCTTTCACTTTTACCATTTCATGATGACAAATTATGAAACACAAAGCTTCGTCATTTGTGCCGACCTAGATCACCAAGTCAGGGACAAAGCCAGGACAGACAAGATCATTTGAAAGTACACGGCTCAATTTATTGGTTTGCAGGTCTTTGCGTACCTATTTTAGCTCTTGTACCACAGGGACCTGAAGTCTCCAATCAGTTCACAGAGCTTTGCGTGCTTGATGACAGCAGGTCGCCGGCTCTCCACCGCTTCACAAGTGGGGAGCACCTCAGACGCTTTGCGGTAGCTGTTTAACAGGCACAAGTTACAGACTTCCATCTTAAAAGCAGGAGTTCCACATATACAGCTGAATAATATACGAGCCTGGCAATTGTGCTGTCTCAGCTGCTGCCTCTCACCCAGCTGAGCTGCCCGTGTTGCAGAGCAGATGTTCCAAAGCAGGTGTCAGCAGCTGGGGTGGCAGCCACCAAAGCCCTCCCTCCCAAAGCAGCGTTTCCACTGGAGAGTTAAAGCCTCAAAGGAGTCATGAAATAACCTTGTTAATTTGACGTTTGATAATGCAAACATCTTTAAAAATCCCACTCCAAATCGTATGTCACTCCCTGGCACACAGCCAGGAGTTCTCATACAATTTCAACATATTAAGATTTTGATGGGGGATTTTAAGAGAAGCTTCTGCCGAACATTTGGTGCCACCAGTTCAGTGTTTAATCACTTTCTTGCGAGGAAATCGCGGTGATATTTAAACATACAAACTAACTACACCTGATACAACCTTTTTGTTGTCTCCTTACAGTACCTGTCCTGCGGAGAGCATCTGCAACAACCCCAGTAGGACGACAGCCTCTTACAGAAAGGCTGGAACGCTCTGCCAGCTCGCCTTTCTACCCGTCCCAGGCGGCGAGAGCCAGACACCCATCCCCGCCACCGCCCCACTGGCTCTGGATCAGCTTCCCGGGGGATTCCCGCTCCGCGCACGCCCGCCGCCGCAGGAACCTCGCAAAGGTGAGAGGCGCGGGGGGCTCGGTGCCCGCTGCTCTCCCGCCCCCGTGCCGGGCGGCCCCCACTCTCCCCGGCTCGCCCGAGCCGCCCCCCACCCCGCGGCCAGCCAGATACGCGGGACAACGACCACCGCCGGGGCACAACGCGCGGGCGCACACCGGGAACGCCGCGTAGGCGACGGCGGGCGCTGCCGGGAGCCCGCCCGGCCCCGCCTGTGCGCGGGGTGCGGAGTTTGGGACGAAGGGGGAGAGACCAGCACCGGCCCCGCGACCACCGCGAGTGAGCGCCCAGCTCCGCCCTCCCGGCCCCGCCTGCCGCGCGTCACCACAGCTGTAGCCAATGGGCACGCGGGGCTGCCTCGGGGGGCGGGGCCATAGAGGGGAGGGGCGGGACGATGGCCAATGGGCTGCGGGGATGTTCCCGGAGGCGCAGCCGCCGCGGCCCCTCCCCCGCCGGCCGCTCCGGCTCGGGGCTCGCCGGGCGGGAGAGTTTCGCTCCCGGGTGGGAGATGCCGCGCGGGCTCCGTGTCCTCGCAGGTAACGCCGCGCGGGGGAGCGGGGGTCTCGCCAGTGCCCCGTCCGCTGGCGGGACCGGCCCGGGGGGGTGAGGGCCGGACGGGACGGGCCACCCCCTACGGCGGAGCCGTCGCCGCCAGGACAAAAGGGGAGCGGCGAGCGGCGAGCAGGGCAGGGCCACCGCCAAAGTCCCGGCGGGGCTCGCCTGCCCCAGAGCCTTAACCCGCAACCGCCGCCGCCTTCCCGGGCGGCTCCTTCCCCGGGACCGCCCGCCGGCTGCCCGGGACGCCCCCAAGTTTGCGAGGCTCCGGGCACGGCCAGCGCCACCTTGGGTGCGATCCACCCCGCGGCGCCGGCGCTCTCCGGCGGGAGGCACCGTGCCCGCCCCGCCGCGGGGCTGCCTGCGGTGTGCGGCGGGCGCTCTCCGGGTCGGCTCGGGCTCGCCTTTCCCTGGAGAGGACGGCGGAGAGGCGCCTCCCCTCCCTCCCTGTGCCCTGCCGCCGGGCAGCGGCTTGTGCCCGCTCCGGGGAGGCGGCGGACCCGCGTGGGTGCCGCGCCGGCCGGGCGGTCACCGCGCTGCCCGGGGGAGGGAGGGCCCTGTGGACCGGCCTCCTGGACCGTGGGGAAGAGGGCTGGCAGCAGCTGTGCGCCGGATAAATAGAGCAAGCGTAATGGGAGAAACTTTCAGAGCGAAATGATTTTTGAGTAGATTAAATATTTTAATTGCGTGGTGCGCGTTGATGCTGTATCCGTGCTGTTGGGAGCAACGCCGTGCACTTCCCTCAGTTAACAGCCACGCTTTCTCTCTTTGTTCCCGTCAAACTACGAGCACAAGGGTGAACTACTCCGAGAAAAGGTTTTGCTCTTAAAGCAGCTGCTTTGCTCAGCCGGGGACCTCCAGCCTCTCAGGCTGCACAGCTCCAGGTTACTGACTTTATCTGAATTTGGGAGCAGTGCCATATGGTCTCCAAAGCGAGGAGGGGAACTGGTGTGGCAGGGTGTACTGCCTGTCCCTGTGCACGTGTGTGTACAGGAATTGGGAATATGCGGGGACCGGAATGTGATACTGCAAAAGGAGAAAGCTACAGAGCGATTGCTGTAGCAGCTCTAATGGTCAGCTCTGTTCCAGAAGCCAGATGGTTGGAGCTGTTTTCCTAGACCGTGCAAAGACATGGAATGCAATGTTTGCAGGCATGCACTGAAGCTATTTTTCTAGATTTTCAGTTTTTCCTTTATGAAGGTATTAAATGCAGTATCTTCAGGAGTGCAGCAGTTGATTTAATAAGCAAATAAATAAGAAGGAACTGAAGATAGGCTACTATATGTGCCTGTCATTCTTTGGGCTTACAAAATAAAGAAATCATATTCTGCCTGGCTTTTACTGCAGTTTTCCGTTCATAGCCCCCTTTCCTTGCTGTTTCTACCAGCACTTGATAATAAAACCACTCACAGTAGTGTCTGAGCACCCGAGAAGCAGAAGCAGGGTAGTAGTCCAGACGGAAGGCTGGCTCTGGAGGATCCAGAGAGACCCATCTGAGTAAAGGTGACTCATGGGTGTAAACCTCCAGCCTTAGAGACTCCACACTGATGTATCACTCGGTGTGCTTGGATCGCAAGGTCTTTTTCATCTGCCCCAACAACCTCTTGAGTCGGTGAATACAGCCATGGAATTTCAGCTGCACTTCAGGTGTGCAGGGTGATTTCATGAACACTATTCCCATCTCAATTCTATAGGTCTTGTTATCTCATTGCTTAAATTGTTGAGATTTAGGGCCTAGTCCATTAACTGCTATCTCCATAGGTCTATCTGTGATGTTTGTATGAATTCCTTGCTTTGGGAATGGGTAAGACTAGGTCCTTTAATTTGATTAACTGAAGGGAATTGAGTTCTTTTGGCAATTGACAATGTTTGCTTTTCAAATGTGGAAGGAAATTATAATGTTTATCACTTTCTACAGAACTTTATAAATACTTCACAGTCCCCCTGATGCATCTGCTTGTATTGCTTGAAAAGAACAGTAAGAAACAGAAAAACAGTGAATTGCTCTAGGTTTTAGAGTTTGTCTGTGCCAAAATTTTACCTTAGTATCTAAGGATTTCTTGTATTTATCTCTGTGCTCCAACCATGAGAAATTCTACCTTCCTCATTTGAAGTACAAAATTATGTTTTGGTATGTTCCAGTAACTATGAGAGGCATTGAGAGAAAAAATGTGAGGTTATATGAAACTTGATCTTTTCTCCCAAGCCAGCTTTCCTTTAAAATTCTTTTTTAGTGAATTAGAGCTGTAACCATGCACTTGTATGTGTTTCTTCCAGATTTTCAACCAACATAATGCTGAAGCTCCTAACTTGGAACAAGCATTTCACAGAATGGCACAAATGGAACCTAATCTGGACCATGACGTATCATGGTTCCTCCTTCCATCATATTGGGCTAAAATGGTTGTGGCGTTAATTTCCTTCCTCTGTTTTGCTAACAGCTATGATGGAGATTTTGTCTTTGATGATTCTGAAGCCATCATCAATAATAAGGTTTGTATCTTTTCCTCACACCCTTTGGCACAAATGGTCATAGGAAAAGAAATAATGCAACAGTTAATCTAAATAGGCCCAAAAGTTTCAGCTTTAGTAAAGAGCTTCTCCTTTAGGTATTACTTGCTTTTTTTAAAATTTCATTTTTCCATTTTGTTTTATTGGGTGTTTTTGTTGTTTTTTTTTAAGTTAAGCCTGAATTAAGGGTACCTGTACATCAAGACTGCCAGTAGGTTTAATTTTATGCTCCTTCCTAAGTCAGTGAGAGTGTACAGTAAACTTTTCTGGTACCCATGGATGTTAATAGGAGATTTTGTTCATTATCTTCTTGGGGTCACAGAATAAGACCAGTGACTAAACTTAATCTGGCTGCAGGTACCTAAGGTATCATTAGGCTATTGTAGGGTGCAGGGTGTCTTCAGGTGTAGTTTGTACCATAAAAATGTTACAGGAACGAGCAAAGCTCCCTTTTTCCTCCTTCCCCCCTTAAAATTCCTGTGACAACAGTATTTTTTTGAGACAGAGGTGGAGTATTCTTGTGTTCCATTTTAAAGCTGACCATACATTGAATGAACAGACATTGAAATGCTTAGAAATTAACATGTGATTCAAACAAACTTCTAGCTGAGATTCTTTTGACTTGAGCAGTGGCGTGTCTTCAGTTGCTGAGATACTTCACAGGATCACATGTAGCAGTGAGTGAGCCTGTGCCCATGGATGGGTATTGGTGTTACAGCTTTTATGCTGTTCTGGAAGGTACTTGTTAAGCATTTAGAAAGAAAAGCACAGGATAAAAATAATCACATTCATCTATTGGTTCTGTCTTCCTGAAGCCATGGGGTTTTACAAAGAGGATAATCTGGAGACTCATACTGCTAGAACACAATTCACTTTTTTTTTCCTTGCACAAGATATAAAGGCAACTTATCAGAAATGTGCCTTTTAGAATCATGCAGAATTACTGTTTCTTTAGACAAATTTCTATTATGCCTGTGTAAGTCATCATACCTTCAGTTATAAATGTATGGGGGAAAAATACAGCTGTCAACATGGAAATAAATCTCAAAGCTTTCAAGAGAATACTGTAGACAAATTAAGAACCTATAGCCTTGTTGTTTTGGGTTTTTTAAAAGTAATATTGTATTTTAGATTGCACAGCTCCTGGTAATGTGTCATTCTGCAAAGTTTTATTTGGGACCTGTTTGTAATATTTTCACTTCCTGAAAGAATGAACAAAAGACTGATGTTGAAACAAGGCAGGTGGTTTTGTTAATGTACAGTTTCCACACTTCTAATCTCTCTCCATTTCTTTCAGTCTTTACTCTAAAAATGTTTCAATTTATCTATGCAACCCACCAATTTGCACCAGGATTCTAGCTGCTAGCAATGCTGAGAAATTCAACCAATTGCTAAAATAAATTAATTCATATGTAGTCTGTATGTTTGAAAAACTGTGAGGCTGATTCTATTTTTCACATCAAAATCCTCTATTATTCCCTAGAAATTAAACGAGAACTTTGTGACAATATCATTTTAACACGTGGGTCATAGGAATAGATGGAAATTCAAAATCCACAAGAAAAATGCAGAGACAATGAGTTTACCAGTTTAATGGGGAGGGAGATTATCTAGCAATGGCACACTTTATTAAACAAAGCATAGCATATTTTATTCCTATTTAATAAGAAAGGCAGCCGTTGAAATAATTTTATAGATTTACTGAGCATTTTTACTGTAGTACTTTCTTGGGTACTACACAGTGCCTTTTCT
Source organism: Chamaea fasciata (assembly GCF_029207755.1). NCBI lineage: Eukaryota > Metazoa > Chordata > Aves > Passeriformes > Sylviidae > Chamaea > Chamaea fasciata. The sequence continues at coordinate 77,558,056 of NW_027094087.1, read as the reverse complement.
GTAAATTTACTAGGTGCCATCATCCCAATCTTTTGTTTCTTTTGTTGTTGTTTTAACAAAAGATACACATTTAGTTGACACCATGCCTATTGTATCATGGAACATTCCATTATTGAATTTTATTGGAGTTAAAGGCTGTTTTCCAGATGCTTTCTTATCATTTTAAGCAGCATTTTAACTGGTAAACAACAGTGGCTTTTGTCTTTATTTATTTACTAACTTGGCAAGACAAACAGTTGGATTAAGCAGAGCTTCAGACACAATATGTCATTTCCATAAGCCTTTATATAGAAAAACTGACCTTTCTTCAAATCTTGAACTCTGCTGTCTGTAAGCTGCTGCTAATCAAATATTTAGAGATTATTTGATAGCTACTTTTGGTTTTTAGAGAGAAAATCATATGTAGCTTTTAAACAACTCTATCTCTTGGAGCAAACTGTTCCTATTTTAGGGTAAGTTCACTAAGTAGGAAAATTTCTGTAATAAACTTTCTCACAGAACTTGGATACAAGGGCAAGATACATGATTGAAGATTTTTAGGTCATATGGAAGTGTAATCTAATCACTAAGTAATTCCATGCATTCAGTTTTTCCTGCATTCTTCCGATGGAAGACAAAAGAAGCCTGATTGTAGTGGAACAAGAAATCAAGCCTTCTATATTTCCCATCTCAAGTTATTGAAGACCATCTGTGACATGGAAGACATACTTTTCTTTTTCAGCACTAACATTTATAAAAGCATGTCTTTCTTAGACCTTATGTACATAAGGAGCAGTGCTGCTGGTTGGACAAACAGTGTGAGGGCCACACCACCCTCTGGCAACTGTCCCCTGCAGAGTACAAAGACTTCAATAGATTTTGGTGTACATCCCTGTCTCAGCTTGCCCCTGGAAAAGCTGGCTTTATTGATTTAGTGAGATGCTGGTTGAGAGTGTTCCTGCTCTGAGAGTCAAATTATGACCTTTAGGGTTTGTGCATACCAATGAAGAATGGAACAGGAATTTAGGTGCCTAAGGCTAAAATCGCGGTCCTGGGAGAAGAAAGAAATTTCTAGCTATTACTTGGCAGTTAAAACATCTGTAAGAGCGTGAAGAAATTTTTCACCTTGGTAATTCTTAAGCCCAAGTAGGATCCCCTGTGAATCTTGATTTCTTAAGAATTTCCCTGAGAGTGCTTTAATTGACAGCTGCAGTCTGGGTTTTTTCAGACTGCAGTTTTAGTCCTGCTCTCTTTTCTTTGTATTGATTAGTAACCTGTTAGAGAATACTTTAGTTCATTTGACTGTGTGCTAGGACCTTTGGCCTATTTCCTCTTCCTAATTTTTTTTTAAATCAGTTGTCTAATACTGGCCAAATTTGATCAAGTGATAGAAATGGATCTCTTCTTGGATTTTTTTTTTAATTTGTATTTTTGGATGGATGAAAGTCAGAATATGTTAAGAATATTCTTGTTAAAGAAGCAAGAAAAAATTAGTTATTTTAAGTTCAGTTGAGCAGCAGCCAGTCATGAGGGTCCAGAAATTTGGCTGTAATTTGGGAGTATGTGCAAGCCAAAAATACTAGCTGAGGATGAGATGGAAGGTACTGGAGACCACAGAAGTGCTCAAGATACTATAGAAGCAAGTGAGGTGGTAGCAGCATTGGAGAGGAACTGGAATTAATAAACCAAGGGAATTGCAATGTGGGAATCTTTCAAGTAGATGGAGTTGTAGAAATAATAAGACGGGAGCACCAGGGTTTATAAGACCTTTCATGGGGTTAGCAAGCCTGTTTGTCTACTTACTTGTGTTTGCAGTGTCTTGTTCACCTCCTTTGGTTCATTGGTCTCAAATAATTCTAAGACAGAAGGTGGGGGTAGAGTAACTTGTTGATTGGAGGAGTAATACTGGCTAGCACAGTTTTGTTCTTAGGTTCTGTCTCCAGTGTCTTTAACCTGCATGAACCTTGCGGTAGCATAAATTGGTATTTAATTGCACCAGGGAAGCAGAAGAAGGGCAAGAATATGTTAGGTTGAGCTGCCAAGCTTATCCTCATAGAAAACTGAGGCAGATGCTAGCAAGATCCTTATTTTTCCTCCAAAGTGTATGCTTTCTGTTTAATAGCCTACATTATTTTGATTTTTCATTATCAGCGTGGCTTTGAGATAAAACGGAAGAGCAAGCAGGCAAGACTTTTTCTTTGCAGTCTTTTTTTTTTTTTTTTTACACTCCTATTGCACCCCAGAGTAAAATAATTCATTACCTTTCTGTCTTTTAATCTTTTAGAGCAGTATATAGAGATGTTGATTCTTGATTTCATGTATTAAAACGTCAACTATTGGAATAGTCCTGTGCAAAGTAAGGCTTCAAAAAGAGCTAATTGTTGTTTCCTACCTTTAGTTCCCTTGATTTCGTGCTTTTGTTAGTAGTTATGCTACTGCACTGGTAAAAAATGGCTACTTTGCAGCAGTTTGTAGTTGGCCTTCTCTGCAAGATAACCTACACCTAAAATCAAAGGCTTTTTACAAAATTAAAAGATAAGGAGGTATATTTATTTCATATCTTGGCTATTTACCAGATTATAAACTGATGTGAATATAGCTCTAAATTTCATGTAGTTATGCCTACTTACAGAATCCAGGATCATGGCCTTTACAATGACAGGCATTCAAGATGTGAGCTTCATTGCAAACCTAGGTACCATGGGTTAAATGTCAGTAGTGAGCCAACAAAACTCCTGCTATGTCCACCTTAGTGTGAGCTTGTATTAGTTTGTGGTTTAGCTGCTTTGAATAAAGGAAAAATTTAAAGAATCTGATAATTTGTTTTCTTTTAGGACCTCAGGGCTGAAACCCCACTTGGTGACCTGTGGTATCATGACTTTTGGGGTAGCAAACTCAGCAGCAATACCAGTCATAAGTCATATCGACCGTTAACTGTCCTAACTTTCAGGTGAGACTTGTATTTTTGCTTGTGGTCTGAGTATTTTTTAACCTATATTGACTCAATTGAATTTAGGGGGGAGGTAACAGAAAAGGCAAGAACAAAGTAGCTGGAGGGTAGTTGGATACCTTTCCAGAATACAATTTTTGAGTTCACTGCCTTGATCTCAAATGGTGTTTTATTTTTCCAGTTCTTTCTTTCCCAAAATATTTATTATTTTGACATTCTGTATTTCTATCTACTTTTCAGAGATTTTGTCTTATTGGTCTTCTATACCTGGTACTAGGGGCGGTGTGGTTTAGTATGTCGCATCATCAAGGAACTAGGAGGTGTATGTTCCCTTCACTTAGCCATGCTGCCACTTACACTGCTATTGTAGTTTTTGTTCTCTGCTTTCCTGCTGACCTGTCAAATGGTTTATTTTATAAATAGCACCAAGGTAGTGTGGCCCTTTTCCATCAGCTCACTGTGTAGTCTTCCCACCTCTTCTTTCCAATATTCTAAGATGAGTGTCTGAGAATCTAGTGAAATGTCTGCCTAAATATAACTTGCTGGGTTTGTCAAATAACTAAAGATGTAAGAGGATTACTTTTGTAGATGCTTAGCTCATGTTTTTTGCACAAAGATTTGAGCAAACCATAGACCATGTAGAAATCTGGCACAGTAATGCAGAGAATTTTGAGGACTCAATCTTAATTTCTTTATTTTGCTCTTGTGACTCAATGGTATCAGTGGGGACTTGATGCTCGTTCTAAAATTGCCCATTCTGAGCCAGGGACTAAGTAAATGCAGAAGAAGTGTTTCCACTCTTAGTCCTCATATTCAAGCAAAAACTTTGACCCTTTAGGGCAGTGTCAGTGTTTTGAGTACCTAGTACTGTGGGTTTCACTGTCTGTTGGGCTTTCTTCACATTTTCATCAAGAAAAATAAGGGTAGGACATGTCCGAGTCCTAAACCTATTAAGCCTTCAGTGCGCTACACAGAACATACTTTCCTTTTTTTTTTCTTTCTTTTTTTTTTTCTTTCTTTTTTTTTTTTTTTTCTTTTTTTTTTCTTTTTTTTTTTCTCTTGTCTCTGTGGTATACTCCATCTCTAATAACATTCTGGTTTGTTTAAAGAGTGAACTGGGATACAATCATTACTATATCTGAAAATATAGATGAGCCTGTGGAGATTGTCCATAAAATGCTATTTCCACAAGTAAGAAATTGGTTTCCTTAATTTCCCTGAGCTCCAACCTTTATGTGCATCATATTTATAATAGGTTAAGTTTTTTAATAGGTTTTGTTTATGCCAGATGCAGATTAACCAAAAGAACAGTGTAAAATGCCCTATTCAAACTAAGTTTCTGTGTACCTCACCTACTGATAAAAGTATATGAATAATAGCACAGTGTTTTCCCCTTCTCTTCTCAGCCTCCATTTTACTGCAGAGTTCCTGTCTTGAATAGGGGTTTAAACTGAATTTCCACTTACTCTTCCTTCTGATTCTAATACTTGTATGAAATGTCTCTCTAACCAGTCTCACAAATCAGTTACCAAGATGTGCTGACTACTTTCTGAGTGGATACTGATTGTACCCACATGCTTAGGACGTCTTTCAGAGAATATGTCAGTGGAAATCATAGTCCCACTGCACATTAGTTTCCTTGCTGTGTGGATTTAATTAACATAATTTCATCAAATTGGCGGCTCTTAAGCCCTGGGGTATCCCTCTGTGGGCTGGGTTATTTATCCCCAGGATAAATAACTCCTGTGTTGCAACACTGAAGTTACATTGTTGGCCAAAAGCCAGTTGTAAGTAACTATAAGATTGATTAACATAATGGTACTAAGGTATGTGTTTGGATAGGATAGACACTGTATCCATGTGTGTTCCCTATGAATACCTTGGCCTGATGACTGGGATATTGTTTCTGTGTTGTTGTGGTGGCTAAATGGTAACACCAGGTGAACTGAGATGTCCACTTTATTTTTGTGTGCCTATGTCTGCGATGGGGTTGTTTCGTTTTTCTATTTGTATTTTTCTAACCGCTGTTGTAATTCCTAGCCTCAATATTTTTGTTTCTATATAGAATTAATTACCTGTTTGCTGGAGGCTTCTACCCAGTTGGTTTCCATGTCATCAATATAATACTGCATTGTACTATCTCGGTGTTGATGGTTGATGTGTTTTCCATATTATTGGGTGGATTGCAATTCAGTAATAAAGGAAGACGGCTAAACCTGGCTCCAAAGTCCTCTCTTCTTGCTGCTTTGCTCTTTGCTGTACATCCAGTGCACACCGAGTGTGTAAGTATAATTATCTCGAGATTTTTATTTTAGAAATTCTTGACCATCTTGACTAATTAATTCTGGTGTAGCCTTATACTCTGCAGATTGATTTTATATATTCTTAACACATCTCTTGGCACATGTCTTAATAGAACAATCAAATATTGTGGTTAGTACATCCAAGGCTTGTAATGCCACCAAGCTAGACCTTATTGAGGAAGATAAATCATTCAAATACAATCACTAAAGGAGGATAGCACTATGCTACAGAGTTTCCCTACCTCCTGGACTTCCCTAATTACTTTTCATTTCCATTTGCATTGATAAAAAAGCAAAGAGTTTTAAAATTTGAGTAGGAGCACTCTATGAACTTTGTATGTGACTATTAGAATTCTGCATTCAGTTTTGTATCCGTGCTGCAAGGACAACACTGGAAAAAATGGAGAGTGCTCAGAAGAGCCATGAAAGTGATTAAAGGGCTAGAAATCATCCTGTTTCCTTAGAGATCAAACTGGGTTTATATTTTTAATATGAAGGAGAAGATTAAAGGATTTTTTTTTTAATCACAGTCTGTAATTATGTACATGGGGAACACAGATTTGACAGTAATGGTCCCTTTAATAGTGCAGGCAAAAGCAAAGTTGTAAAGATGCAGAATAGAAGCATGGCACATGTATAGCAATCAGTTAAAATATCTAACCAAAGCAAAGTCCTTGTGTGGGAATTCTGTGAAGAGAAGATGGTGTTCTTAAAAAGCTCTTTTGTGCTCATAGTTAAGAAAATCTTACGGCTTTATGCTAGTGGGCTTGCTGAGTGTCATCACTGATTTCTTGATCTTGTGGTAATGAATAAATGAAATACAAAATTGTCACAAAAAGGGAAATTGGGGGGGGGGGGGGGTGTTTGTTAGAATTTGGAAGGTCTGAGCTAAGAAAAAGTACTAGCTTTAGTTTTGATTTTGTCCTAGCAATGAACAGTGAATCCTACAGTGCACATTCTACATATGTGGCACTGATTTTTCATTTATTCACATTATGCCATGGTTTTGGCTTCTTGCATTTGCTCTGCACATGATTGGTGGGGAAAAAGTTACCGAAAGCTGTGCTCTCAGCTGACTGGAGACCTTGCATTTATTGAAGACTTAGAGATGGTGCAAAGTTATGCATTAGTAATTTGGCACCTTTTCTGGCAGTGTGGCTAAAACATCTTGACAATCGTTCTCTGGTGTTCACTCACCTGCACAATAAATTCTTTGTGAGAGTGCACTGTGTCAGAAGGGCCCCTCATATTTGTTCTTCAAAATCAGTTTTAGATGTCAGAGTGAAGTGAAACAAGTCTTCAGTGCTTTTGATGTTCTGACATATAAAGAGAAATCTCATTTGAGTCTTAACTTTGTACTAGACCTATTATTGACCCCTTTATCAATATCCATAAATTTATTCTTCATTCCATTTGACTCTAAGAACATATTTAAATCAGCATGAGAATATTAATAAGCCCTTTGCCATGTCAAATAAATTACAAGTGATATGGTCCGCTTGCATATTTGAAGACTTGCAAATGTTTCAGGCAAACAGTGGAAGAAGAGGGGGAAAAAGTAGCACACTTATATATCATCTAAAATCCAGGAATGAACAAAAGCCTCTAATCATTTACATGGTGAATAATAAATCTTGCTCCAGTGAAGAAGTCATTATACTGCTACAGTTCTAGGATGAGTGTGTGTCTGGCAGCATCTCTTAAAAAGCATTCCTTATGATTTTAAACCTATGAGTTTTAAGTATCCAACATGCTGGTTTTGAAATGAGATGACATATTTTGACATAAAATTGTGAAGAATCCGTCTGTTTGCTGCTTTAGGTTTTGGTTTATACAGCGAAACAAACTGTCATGTAAAACAGATATTGAAAGGTGTTATGTTTTCAGTACCTATGTTAGGAAAATGCTATAATTTTTCTACCTACAAGTAAATATACTCATGTGCTATAGTTCTCTGCTCTAAAAAAGGCCTATTCTTTGTAACTCTTCAGTGATGAAATGCTGAATGAATCATGGACATAAGACTATATCCGACACCAATTTAAAACTAGTTTGGTTTTTCTCCCTTGTTTGCCTTCTTACCAGAATATATACGCCTTATCTTGCATTTTAGGTAACATTTTGCTACTGGAGTCATCTGAGGCCATGTGTGTTATTAGCTCCTTAATCTTTTTGCTGTAACAAGTGGACATTTATTTTCGAAATTCTGTCAGCTCACCTTAACTTTTATCTCATTAGGAAGAGCGGCTCCTGACGGAGAATGACACTTCATTATTTTCACCTTTCAAAGTACTCCACAGCTATTGAGTTAATTCTCATAATTCCTTTGTATGATAGAAGCAGCAGCAGAGAAGTTAGGTGCACAGCTGTAGATAAATCAAGAAGTTCTGAACTGAATTTAGGAGTCCAACAACTTTTTCTTTTACAGTGCTCAAGTGAAGCTGAGGGTAAAAGTGGGAGAGAGTCTCTGCAGTGGAATCAGTCATACTCTCATGCCTCTACCCTTCTCTTTCTCTGATGTTATTTAGAAATAATTGCTCCATCATGTTGCCCTGATACAAAAAATGCTCTTTTTACTTTCCTCTTTCTCTTCCACACACAAAATAGGACAACTGGTATACTATACAAAAACTGAAGTTTCTGCTTTTGTCCCTGAAATATGATCACAAAAAGTGAATTTAAAAAGAAAACCTGTAGCTGTTCTGCCCCACTTCTGTACATCTCCTGAAAACATGGAACTCAGCAGTCTAGGAAGCAGAGCTAGACAAAAAAAGGGGGTATTTCCATGATCCTTGCTCTGGGTGTATGTTCTAGTGGGGTTTCAGGATCAGGACCTATAGAGTCCCCTACCAGCTCCATTGTCATGATTTTCACAAAAAATTTGTGATGTTATCCTGACACTTGTGTAATTGGAAATTGAAGATCCAAAAGTGTCTTGCTCTGTCTCAGCAAGTTATTGTAAATACAGTTTAGGGGCTTGAACCAAAGCTTCCAGATAGTGCTGAGATTGTGCTTGATTTAAACAGGTTGGAATAGATCTCAAGTATAGAGGTCCCAGGATGTGCTTCTCATTTTCTTTTGCATTAGCACAACTTCTGTTTCAAGATGCAGTTGGAGGTTGCTCTAATGCAGTCAGTTAATGTAACACAAAAGACTGCCAGAGGGGGATTCTTTTTTTTTCCCCTGAATCTGCAAGCTGGAAGCTATTTGTCCATTCTCAGTGTTCAGATTGCAATTTGAAGGTTGGCTTGTCTTCTGAAAGTGAACAGTTTTGATTTGTGTTTCAGCAGAGCTGCCAATTTAATTGTGGTTCAGGATGTTTGGCTTCCAAGCCATGTAATGGCTTCAAATTGAAAGAGAGTAGATTTAGGTTAGATATTAGGAGGAAATTCTTCAGTGTGAGGGTGGTGAGGCACTGGCACAGGCTGCCCAGAAAAGTTGTAGATGCTCCATCCCTGGAAGTGTTCATGGCCAGGATGGAGTTCTGATAAACCTGGTCCAGTGAAAGGGTCGGAAGGAGATGGTATTTAAAGTCACTTCCAACCCAAACTGGTTTATATTTTCATGTTTTCTAAGTGTTCTGCTGAAATGCAGTTTGATCCAAAAAACAGACGGAATTGTGTAGAGTCTAAATTTAATTCAGTGAAGTCCTCCTTCATGTCTTAAAAAAAATTCCATAAACCAAAGCCAAACCATTTATGTAGTTGATACTAAGCAATACCCAATAAAAAATAGGATGCATCTTAAAAATTGGATATAATCAATCCAGTTAGCCAAGTTAAAGAAAAAAAAAAGTGATACAGTTTTATTCTATTATATATTTCACTTTGCATGTGTTCCTTTACTTGAGGTTTTCTAAGAATGAAAATGCAGTAATTTGAAACTTCTTTTTTTTGAAAGGTTGCTGGGATTGTTGGCAGAGCTGACCTACTGTGTGCCCTGTTCTTCTTGTTGTCATTCCTTGGCTACTGTAAAGCATTTAGAGAAAGTAAGCATTGTTTGCCCCTTTAATTTCCTATTGTGTATGTTTTTAGGATTTGTACATTTCATTGAAGTATAGCAAAATTTAAAATGTCTGATTGATTTGTTTACCTTCATAAAATATATATTCTTTTAAATCTGCTTTAGCAGCTAGTTATTGTTAGAAATTCTGAAAAGGTTGCTGTCCCTAATTCTTGTTAAACACTGAATTTAATTTAAGAAAAGTCCACTTTATGATAGGCTTATTTGCTAAATGTTTTATTGTTTAGAAGTTTAATGAAGTATTTTAATAAATATTTTAGAAATAAACCTACAAATGTATATGCTTAAATATTTTACTGCTCTTTATGGCATTATGTTGGGATGTCTTAAATGGAAGTCAACTTTTTGGAATGTTACTTGTATTTTTAATGAACTGCAAAGAATTATTCCTATGACTAAGCCTTCTAAATTCCTGCAATATGCAAGTGCTGGCATATAATGCTGAATATAGTGTTACTCATAGACTTTTTGTAAGACAGCTGTGTTTAACATGAAAAATTTCTTGGCAGATGTATTTTCAAGTGAGCTTTCAGATCTCTGGTATTATTTGATCTGAATGCAGGTTGGCAGTTCAAATACAGTTGTGGAGAAATTATCTTGGGGCTCTGTTAAATAAGCACACAAGAAAGACTGTGAAAAGCTGTGCAGGACATGCAGTCTGGTGTCTGAATGTGCTCTACCAGACGAAATACGGGAGTCATTTGGTGAACCCACAAGGAGCTGTGTTGTGAAGAGTGTGTCTGTTGTTCAGTGGGCATGGCCTGTAATGATTAGCTAGAGCTGGCAGGGTATTTCAGAGGTGCCTGAGCTGACTTTGTGATCTGGCCTAACAACATACTTACGGCATCACAGAGACCTCAGTGTGGGCTGAGGGGAGTGAGCTAATCCACAGTGAGCTGTGAGATGCTGTGAACAGCTCCTGCTGGTTCAGTTTAGATTGTTTGGAACTATTGTGCATATTTCTATTGCTGTTATAATAAGTTTCTCTTGCCATTTCAAATGTTACTTAGGATGATTCCTGTTTACTTCGGATATATTTTTCTTCCCTTTGAGTAGGTTTAATTTCTTTCAACTGAGCTAATGATTTCTTGATGAAAATTTGCCTTGGGTTCTGGCTTGTTTGTTTGTTCTTTTCTCACCTGGATATGATTGTGGTTATGATGTTTCTTCTGTTAGTGGTAGAGTAAGATAGACAAATCAAAGTATTGCCTTATCTGTCTTCCAATGTCTCGGGTAGACAGATATGCTTATATGGCAGGGGTAATAATCTTTGCCTGAAGAATTCAAGAGCCAAATTCTTCGGATGACCACTGGAGACACTTATATAAGACCCCATAATTATTTTGTTATAGAGGACATCTTGGGAATGATAAAGGATGTATATTCTGGTTAAGGATGCTCTTCAGCTTGTGAAGGCCAGTTTAATCGCTTTTAGAAATCAGTGTCAATGTAATAATATATTTGGACTGAAAATTGTGTCATTGATACAGAAGAAGGAAAATGTTGCAAAGACAAGATATTAAGCAGCCCTTACTGATTTTTTTATTGCGTATTACATCATAATAGAGGAGCAGATGTGTCTATTAAGCTATTTTGCCAAGGAAAATTACAGTCTGCCAGCATTGTCTTTCAGGTCAGTTTTCTGTCACCTTCACTGCCTGCTTTTCCCTCAGCAACTTCTTGAAGAAGTTTAGACTTTCTCTGGACACAAGAACTTGTATCCAGGTTACATACTTGAGTGTTTCACCTTGATTGCTGCAAAGGCACACTACTGACTCATCAGCCAGGAGCTTATCAACCAGGCACTCAAGACCTTTTTCTGCAGAGCTGCTGCCCAGGCCTTAATTGTTGCATGGTGTTGTGTTTGATTTTCATGAGGCCCATTCCTCCAGCTTGTCATATCCCCTCCAAACAAGAATCCTGTTCACCATTGTATCCATCTATCCCCTAGCTGAACCCCACAAAGGACCACAAGCAGTTTTACTTGCTGCCCTTATGTTAATTTTTTTCTTTTTTTCCTTTGTGGAGGGGAGGTTTGTCCAACCTGCAGCTGTTTGAATGTGAGTGCTTATGTAGGAGAGGGGGATGTCTGGATTGGAAAGGGCAGCTACAAAGAGAATGGAGGCTCTCTCTTCACAAGGAGCTACATGACCAAGACAAGGGGCAGTGGGTGCAGTTGCGCTGGGAAAGGTTTCACCTTGATGTAAGAAGGAATTTTTTTACAGCAAAACCAATCAATTACTGCAGCAGCCTCCCCAGAGATGCGGCCGAGTCCCTATGACTGGAGGTTTTCAAGATGCATTTGGACAGGGCTCTAGGTGATCTCATCTAGGCTCCCTTTCCTGCAAAGATTGGACCCAGTGATCTCTGGAGGCCCCTTCCAAACTGAGCTGTTCCTGCGATTCTTTGTATGAAAGGCTTTAGGAAAAGGTAGCCAAATACAGGAAGTGGCTGTGGTAGAATATGACTCTTCAGTGGGTTTGCAAAGTGAATAAAAAGTTTTAGCCTTGGTATGAATTTCCTTGTTTTGTGAACAGTTCTTCTAGGTAGTCTCAAACAAAAGGTTAAATAAGGAGTAAAGAACTTTTATCTGGCTTTAGCTGAATTTGATTCTGCATAGATTGAGGGAGTCAATCCCAAATGTAAGGTGGTCTCACTGTGAATATAAGAACATGCATTTTGAAAATATGCACATATAATTTAAAAAGCAGACTTAGACAATGCCTCCTAAGAAGGAAAGAAAAAGGACTTTTTCTTCTCTTAGAATGTTGTCCTTCTGATGTCAAATCCTCATGATCCAGAATGTCTGTGAAACTGCCAATGCATGTTGGTAGCTCTAGAGCAAGCTAAGAGCTGTTACTACATCATTTTCTAGGTCAGACCAAGAAGGTAATTTATCTTTGTGGAATAGTCTTTGTGAGAAAGAGAGGGAGAAAACAACCAAAAACCCCTCTGTATCAGGTTATGTTCCTAATCAAATAGAGATGCTTTATGGTGATCCTACACAAAAGTGGATTGTACTGGTTTGTTCTAACATCCTTTTTCCTTTTGTCCTGCTGGGCTTTTTGTATATTAAAGGCAAAGTGTGGCCCTAAACTGTAGGTCAACTGCATGTGTCTTTGTTCCTGGATTTGGTTGTCACATTTATATAGAGCTTAGCTCACCAAATTTTTACAAAGAGTAGGAGAATTATCAAAGCTTGATATTTTTGTTTGTTTTTGTTTTGTTTAATTGTTACTAATAGACGTCTTGTAGTGTGACTCTTTTGGAGCACTTTAAAGTGGGTACAACTCTTAAGACCATCAAGATTTGTGGATTGCATTTGTATTGTCTTTTGAATAAGGTTACCAAAACGTGTTTGATGCCAGTTTGTTTTTATTTCATGAACTTTAAGTGAGCATCAGAGCAAAACAAACATTGAAAAGCATCCTGATGTGATGCTACCGATGTGGTTGGGTCAGTAACATATATTGTTTGCTACCAGCAGCATCCCGATGCTATTATCAGACAGATTATCCAAGTTTTTAATAATGAACCTGACTATTGTTGCAGCAAGGCAATGTGAAATTTGTGTGTGACTGAATTCAAAAAATCTGTTTGTGTTTCAGTAGTTTAGATGCAGTTAATGAATTGTCATTCTTTAAAGAAAAGGGGTCAAAATCATATGTGAGAGACTTATTTTCACTTGAGAAAATGAATATAAAGATTTTTAATTTTTTTTTCTTTTTTGTGTAGGAGTAGGAGCTCATAAAATGTCTGAAGAGGATTTGAAAGTACTATGGGGAAAGTATATGTAATAGTGAAAACAGTCAGGAGATCAGGAAAATATCAGTGTCAGGATGGAAAACTTCCAAAGGAAAATAATGGGTTTTGTAGAGCTCAAGATATACTGCAGCTTGTTTACCTGATTTATTTGTGGTTTCAGTGGATTTTTGGGTAGACAGTTTCTTTAAGCCAGAATCTGAAGCTTTTTTTTTTTTTTTTTAAGTATAGGCATTTAATTATGTGGGCTATAATTATGTCTTACTGAAGTTCTACAATTGTGTTACTTTTTCCCAGTATACCATTTTTGAAGTTAGCGTCTTTGAAAGGATAACATTTATAATTGCAAGGAACTAATCTGTTGTTCTCATTCTGTCCTGCTATTTTAAACACAACTGTGGGGACAAATCCACTGCATAGGCTTTGGAGACAGCAAGAGCTGACAACTGTTTAGGTATGTTCTGAAGGGAATTGTGGGTTATTAACTTTGTTGAATTTTAATGCAGCTTCTCTGGGAATTCATAAGGCAATTTAAAACTGCTGTAGTGTTCATTTTTGCCTAGCTTTGTCTTCAGTTTTGACAGCGATTCAGTTGCATGTATTTGCCATCTGCATTGGCAATCTCTGAGTAACGTAAAATGAGGAGTTCATGACTTACTCCATGTGACTAATATTGGTGTAGATATTAAATACAGGATCAACTCTTTGCTCATATGCTATGACATCTAAAAATTATTTTGTGCTGGTTGTGTGTTTCTGTTTTGTGCTGTATAGATGTCAATTAATCATCTACTAGTTCATTGCGAATTTAATAAAGCATGCAAAGTAGTGATGAGTTTTGTGAATATTGGAGGTTTATATTATGGAAGTTTTCCTACAGAATGGAAACATTTAAATCTCCTGTGTGAAAGACATCATTGTTAAGATATGGGGAATTTGTTAGCTATTGTGCAATTGGTCAAGAGGTATTTACTATTTTTAAACATGTGGGCCCTGATTTTTCAACTGTGTGCCCTACCGTTCATATTTGAACACATTGGGAGGGAATAGTTGTAAGTGAAAAACCTAACAATATTATTATTTTAGTTGGCTGAGGAAACAAAATGACCTTTTTTCTTGTAGAATTAATGCTAGCTTTCACTCCAAGATGTTGTAATTCAGGGAATAGATGCTTCCTTCAGTGTGGCCTTCAGGTAATGAGTTTGAGATGGTGGGATACGTTTAGGAATGGCATTTCCTACTGTAATATCATTATTAAGTGAAACACTGAGCTGAGCTCCAGTAGTACATACATTTGGAGACACACAAGGAGATCTTGGGCTTAATTCTAACAATGGTTTCTTATGTGGTCTTTTAAGATTAGCTAATTCTGCCCCCTTTGCTTAGCAATTCACAAGTGGGGAAATCTTAGAGCTTGATTAGAAGAATATTTGTAGCAGTTCAGCTGGAAGACACCATCCCCACAGACAAGGCACATTAATAGAATGTATGAGTGTTTGTGATCTGTTTCAGTTAGAAATTAAAACTTCCTGCAGGAGCTCAACATAACTTACGCTGCTTCAACCTTCAGAGGAGTAGGTGCTTTCACAAAATCAGTTGCTGTGTTTCACCTTAAGATGGTGACTCCTTAAAGTGCTCCAAGCTGTCACCTGGCTGACTCTTAAGTTGCTAAGCTGGGCATCAAGAAGGAAATGCTGAATGCCTAAGTGTAGTAGTAATTGCTTTGGTAGTAATTGCTTTGGATAGTGTTAGTTTGGCTTTGCAATAAAACTAAACTTGGTAGTTTAAAGGTAGCTTTTTCTTCATATCCTTCACTTCTAAGGAGTTTGTTTTCATTGACCTGTGGATTTAGGACACTAGAAAATAAGGTCTGTTGAAATAGGATTAGTGTTTAAGTGTGCTGTCAATGTGTTGCTCGTAAATTTAGGATCAGTCAATTCACCACTATAAAACATTTTGTGTATGCAACTTTGCCCTAGGAATGCTTATACTCAAGTCTAGCAGTCTAAATGTTGGAGTTCTCATGGCTTGTTTGTGGTTTATATAGATATTTTATTGAATCCCCTCAACTTTCAGACTGGATATACTCCTAAAGAGGGACCATCTGAGCAACGCTTTTTGGGTTTGTGTAGAAACACTGTATTTTTCCAGCTTAAAAAAAAATAAGCAAGTACTCTATTTCATTGGCACGCTTACAATTTTGTCCATCTGTTAGAGTGGCAGAATGCCCACTCACAATATGGAGTACCAGTTTCAACCAGGCACAGGTGCCAATGAAAGATTGGTTTCGTTTTCTGACACAAGATTTTTCTGGTGGGAAGCAGCGCCATATTAGGGGAATATGCTTTGTTAGACTGAGTACTTCTGCTGGCATGTGTATATCTCATAATAAGCACTTACGCAGTGCTTTACATTTTCAAATCACTGTTTTAAAAAAAAAAGATAAAATTGAAAGCATTGCTGAATGATGGTCTTTTGTATCTGTTTTGCCAGCCTACTTTACTGAGATTCCTGCAGTTGAGGCAGGGGGTGGTGGAGATGGAGAGGTATTCTGCAAATTGACCCAGGAACAAGCATGAAATAAAATGTTTCTCAATTGAAATTCTTTCTCTCTGAAGTTTAATCACTGGTGATTTTTGATAATATTACAATTCTCTGTATAACAGTTGATTTTTTTGAGCCTGCAAAAAAAAAAAAAGGAACAAAGATAGTGCTTTTCAGGGAGATCTTGTTTACAGAATCACAGAGTGGTTGAACTTGGAGGGGCCTTGAGGTCACCTGAGCTGACCTGCCCACACAGCGTCACCTAGAGCCAATTGTCCAGGAGGCTTTCCTGCAGGATTTTGCAGTTTCACTCTGTAAACCATATGAGGTTCCTGCCAGACCATTTCTCCAGCCTGACATGGTCCTTCTGTGTGCCCTCAGCAAATGTGCTGAGGGTACCCTCTGCCCCATCATCCAAGTCATTAATGAAGATGTTGGATAGGACTGGACCCAGTATTGACCCCTGAGTACACTTGCCTTCCATTAGATGTTGTGCCACTGACCATCACCCTCTGGATAAGTCGTTCAGATAGTTTTCAGTCCACCTCACTGTCTGCACATCCAGCCTATTCAGCAACAGCTTCTCTGTGAGGATCTTATGGGAAACTGTTTGAAGGCCTTACTGAAGTCCAGGTCTTTGATGCTCAGTTTTGGGGACCTTCATTATTTCTCTTTCTCCGTGTGTTTTTATCGTCTTTGTGAGTCCATGCTTAAGCTGGACTTTGCTGGGCAAGCTGAGACATTTCTTGCATCTGAGACTTGGGATGTTCACAAGAAAGTTATTTATGCACAACTTTGAGCATGTGCCTATTGAATGGCTTCAGTTTTCTTCTATTTGGCTAGACCATTCCTCCAGGCCAGATTGGATGGGGGTCTGAACAACCTGGTCTAGTGGAAGGTGACCCTGCTTGTGGCAAGGGGTTTGGAATCAGATGATCCATAAGATCCCTTCCAAACCAAGCTGTTATATCATTCCTTGGTTTTTCCAGTTTGTCAATGGAATTCTGACTTCTCCTTTGTGTGCTTCCTGGCCATTGCAGCCTGGCAGCACTTCTGGTCTTAAAAAGCATATTTCTTATTCCATCATCCAAATGGAGTAAGGACAAAGGAAGAATCCAGTACAGAATGTAATCCTTACTTTCTTTCACAGCAAGCTAGTATCTTACTGTAGCTTTCCAGCTGTTATTTGTACCCATTTTATAACAACTTCATGCAGCCCATATTTTTTGTGGCATATTTCACACTGCTTCCGGGGGTATTCTCATGCCTTTACAAAGTCAAGGCATAGGATGTTTACAGATTACCTTTTATCAGGAAGACTTTTTTTTTTTTCTGCCCAAGTCAAAAGTTATACTTAGTTCTATATAAATGACTAAAATTGGCAAACAATTAATCATATTCTTTCATGTTTTAGAGTATCACCCAAAAAATATTTTGTCTAGGTGTAGTGATTTCTTGTCATTTTGACCAGTCAGCTTAGCTTTGCATCTATAGTCTATCCTTTAATATTTTTGCTCCTTTTCAAAAGTAGACATGTAGGCATTGCTTTATTTTATTACAAACTCCTGGATTCTCATGTATTTTTCATGACTTCTCAGAGGTAATAGTTGAGGTTACTCTGGGTTTGTATAGGACCCGTTGAAGTGAATGTAACCAATCGTAATTTAAAACAGATTAACTTCTCTATGAATTCTGTGTCTTGTAGTTTTCTGTTCTTGCTTTTGTTCTTCCTTTCTGCTGATGCTGTACTCACCATCTGATTGCAACTGAGCTTTTGGGGAAAAAAATAAGGAAAAAGGCCAGAGAACACTTCTGGTTTTTTGGCATTGTCCATTTTATTTCTCAATTACTATTGGAATAACTCCTTCCTCATTACTCTTCTTACTAATATATCCATGGAATTGTGGGGTTTCTTTCTTTACATACATTACCTTTTTCTCATTTTGTGATGTGACCTTTCTGTGTTAGTTTTGCTGTATGACTGTGCTGCTATTACACTTGTCCTTGATGATTTGACCTAGTTCCCTTTTTACTATTACTCTTATATTTTGAATCATCAAAGCATTTCTGAATTGCCAGCTGGTCTCTTACTATATATACTTCCCACTATCTTTGTGTTAGAATAATTTGTATTTGTGTAGTGAATACTGCTGCTCTGAGAAGTGCTTAGTTACCCTAACTCCTTTCCACTAGAATTTGATTCTGAGAAGAAGAAACGTCTCAGTGGAAGAAAGTCTACTTCCATAAACACAGTAAAGTCTATCAGCTGTCTTCATTTTTTTCCTTTTTACACTTACTAAGGATGATTTGTTGTCATTTTGTGAACACAGTCAATAACTTTGCCTTCTATCCTTGCATTCTCTGTTGTAGTTGATTTCTACAGAAAAAAAACCCAACAACAAAAAACAAAACTGGCTTTCGAGAACTGTCTGAACAGTCTGTTGTACTGCAAAGGTTGAAAAGTTGAAGAGTTCCTTGAAGAGATGTATTTAGACAGAATTCTTTTTGTCTTAGCAATACTCGTAGAACAAACTTTGAAGCTCTTTCCTCCATAAGTTACAACCCTCAGCTGTTCTTCTGTATAATTGATGTGTGCTGGAGTTTCCCTGTTACATTTTAATTTTTCTACTTCCAATGTCTCTTTAGTCATTTTGTATTTTCTTGACGTTTTGGCATTATTCAGATGTGTATGACTTCTTTCCTAAAAGAAGGCTTTGTTTTATCTTTATAACATTTGCACCTCTAATGTTAAGTCTTACCTCATTTCTGGAGACATAATTTGGGCTGAAGGGAGAAGGATCAAATGCCCTCTTATGTATTGCAAGGATGAATCTCAAACATCTTAGTATTTACTCTGTTGAAGCTTTAGAACTCTTAGGTGAGAAAGGAGTGTTAGAAGCAACCTCAAAATCTGTTCTTCAGCATATTTGTATTAAAAGTGTGAAGCTCTCTGCTACAAAAGAAGTAGTCTGGTTCAAAATGAAAGAGGAGGCCAATGTCAGCCGATTCTTTTCACACTTATGGTTATGATTTGTGTCTGGCCTCAACAACATTGGAGGTAGTGTGCTGGTTTCCTTGTATCATCAGTGCAGAGTTACTTCTCTGAAGGGTGTTCAGCTGCATTTAATTAGGTGACTTAATCTCAAAAGGTGTTGATTTCTCACTGGCAGTTATAAAGGAAACCTAGTGTACTAGCTTAGGTGTAGGTGCTTACTTCTGGTGAAATTAATCTTAATCTTTTTACCCTTTTCATAGACCATTATTGCAGTTCTCTTTAAGCAGTGAGGGTGAAACCTGCATTAGCAGTAGAGGAGAACTGCTCTAAAGATCAAGGGAAGTAGGAAAGGGATTCAGTCAATGAATGCAGAGTTCAACTTTGTTTTTTCACATGCCAAGTTTGATTCTTGTGATGCCTGTAGAGCCCATGTTACTTGAATTAAGCAACTGCCTCTGAATGAGCAGAGTGCTTCCCTCTGCTGCTTGCACCTATGGAGTAGAGGTTGTGACAGATATGTTTTAATGTGAAGTACCTGTGTATTCTGTGTGTGATAGTACCTTGGCTGAAGTAGGGTTTATTGTATTCGTCTCAGATATGCCTGCTTGTAGTACCCAAAATCAGCTCCACTGTACAGTCTTTAAAGACTTTTTCTTTGAGTAGAAGCTGTAGTTGCTCTTGATCTCTTAACCCCAGAGTTCCTCACCCTGCTGTAAAACTGCTTCCTGAGTGCAAGGACTGACTGCTTCTGCTCAGCTGCTGACATTTTTGAGCTCTATGGCATTCTATTGCAGTGATAATAAAATGACATGAGGCACTTGCTATATGCAGCAGCTCTGGAGAAGCAGCTCATTGTGCCTTTGTAGACTAGACTGCAGTTAAAACAGTTTGTGTGTGTGACACTTCATGAGTAACTATTATAAAGAATTTCTTGTTCTTATGGTAGCTTGGAAGAGAGTGGCCAGTAAATGACAGAGCTCTAGCTAAGGATGACAAATGTCTCTAAATATTGGGAATTAACCTTTGCAGATGACAAATAGTGAAAATTATGTGAAGCCTCTGCCATTCTAATTAATCTGGCTAAAACATGGAGCAAATAGGGAGATTTCTAATGTCTCCAAGAACAGAAAATCACTGCAATAAAGGGACAAATGCCAGCATATTGCAGGAAGTGGCCTATGCGTTCTAAGTCTGCGTATCCAGATCTTGACTGGTAGAAAAGACTGTGATACTGAAAGCTGTTTATTTTTTTTTAATTCTTATTTTAATTTACCCTTAAATTTATAAAATGCCTAAAAGATGTGGCATTCTTTATTTTTACAGATAAGGAAGGACATACGTTTTCTGTATTCTGGGTGCTGGTGAGTGTTATCCTAGGTGCAATAGCCATGCTGTGCAAAGAGCAAGGAATTACAATACTGGTAAGAATTTTCCTATTAACTGTATTTTGACCTCAACATCTGTCAGGTATAGTTGTAAAGTCTACAGGAATTAATCTTCTCCACAGCTAATGACATGCAGACCTTTTATTCTGTTGAGAAAACTAGTTAATGTTGACAAAAAGCAGTTATTCTAGTAGATCTGTCTTAACTATGTCTTTGCCAATCTGTTAAGAGTTCTTCACTTTAACTTTTGTAAGCAGGTTGCATATATTTTTTTAAACTTCAAAGTTTAAAACTTCAAACTTTAAAGTTTAGAGGTTTTACAGAATTATTTTCACTTTCATTGCCCTTGTTTTTGAACATAATTCTTGAGATAGCAGGACTACAAACTTCTCATTGAAGGCTCATGAACAAAGATATAACCAGAGGAGAGCACTTTTAAAAGATGCATTCCCTTGCTTTTGTGAACAGTGTAATTACAATTAGGGCTATTGTTTATGCTCTTCTAGTACTGCATCTCTTCCTTTTCTCCCTTATTTAAGGATCTGTTTGTGGAAACAGATGTAGTTATTGCTTGTGTTTATTGTGGTCTGGCTTTTTATAACTTCAATGAAGGCAATACTGTTTTGGGTGACCAAACTGGCCACCTGAAATGCTGTATCTGTGATTTTTACCTTTTATATAGTCATATATCTTTATTAGTAAGTCCAATTTATAGCTTTAGTTGACATAGATAAGCAGAAGAATCAGAAAATTCTTTGCAGCAAGGACCCTCTTGTCCTTGCTAAAATAAAAGGGAAAAGATATTACAGAAAACTTCTTGATTTGGGATGTGTTTTTTTGATAGATGTTTGTAGAGTAATGTGTTTTTCAAAGGTGTCTGTAAGGAAAACTTAAGGAACTGTCTAAAAACATGGTGTAATTATTTACTCTAGCAGTATGAAGAACTATTTGAGCTATCAGACACAGAACTATTATTGGATTTGGGATTTTATTTGTTTGCTGTTGCACTGCTAGAATGATTATATTTATTATGCTAAGGGGAACAGGTCAGAGGGATAAAGGGCTAAATCACCCATTAAAAAGATTACTTGAAGGCTGAATGTGATTTTCAGTTGAATTCTTGCCTTCCCATCTCCATGTGAGTGAGCCAAAAGCCTTTTAATTGCCAAGTGGCCTTTCTACATAGAACCACATGAAGCCACACTCTAACCTATCTTCTGTCCCTTCCCTTTGACTGTTAGCGAGGGGCTTGTACCTCCCAGTGTGTGCCAGCTCTTCGCTTCACCTGGAACTAGTCTAGTTTTATGTGTCATATAGAACTCTTCTTTTTTTCTTTTTTTCCCCAGCAACTTGCACTTTTTTATTGCTGTAATTGCAAGAAAAGCAAGCCCGATACCTCTGCTAAATCTTTCTGAGCCTTTGTCTGTACCCTTTAAAAACAGTATTTCTGAAACCTGGAACTCCAAAGATACCATACAACAAAAAATAAATAGAAAGCTTAACGAAACTCCACCTCACTGATAGAAGCCTTACCTTTTGACTGCAGCATTTACACTGCAGAACATTTGGAGAAGAAGATGGAGAGCAGATTTCTGTTGTGACCATGCATATGTTATCTAGCTTGTTGGTGCACAGTATTCCCTGAAGGGTTATTCCATGTAGCAGGAGAATTCCCATTACAGTAAAATGTTATTGTACTCATTTGAGCTCTACCATTCTGCCATCATTACTATCAATGTATCTCTCTACTTGTTTGGAATCAGAATTAAGATATAGAGTAAGTCATGATAGAAGTGCAGTTCAGGATGTATTTAAAAGAAAATACTTGTGGGTAGCTGCTTCATCTTATGCTGTTATTATTCTCTTGGTTCTTTAGGGTTTGAATGCTGTGTTTGATGCACTGGTGATTAACAAGATAAATCTTTTGGAGCTCATTAGAAAGTTACTGTATAAGGACAAGGCATTGGAGGTGAGTCCCTGGATGTTTTGTTCATTCTTACAGATTTTGTTCATTCTAGCCGTTCAGCAGACAGTTATGTCCTAAAAGACAGATTCAGCTTCTGGCAGTTTTATTGTTGTTGAGAATCAGGAAGAAAAAAACAAAAACAAAAAAACCAAAAACAGACCAACCAACCAAAAAAGGCATTGTTAGTCAGCCTAGTAAGGCAATGTGCTATGACATCTTTGCAGCAACATGAGTAGTAATGGGGTATTGTTAGAATTGCACTGGATAGTGAAATCCCTTCCACAGTTTTCTCAGTGTGTTAGAAGTGTTGTATGGAACAGTTGCTCCAGGGTCAATAACTATACACCTGAAATGGACTTGGAGTGGGGTTTGGTCAGAATAAAGAGAGGAAGAGATTTATTCAGATTCTCAATGACATAGTTAGACAAGTACATTAAAAATATGTTAACGGGTCCTAGTAGCTTTGGAGTTTAAAAGAAAAAGTTGTGTAAGCACTGATAGTTGCTAAGGATTGATTTTTCTGACTTTCATTGATGTCACTTTATCTGGTATTGTCTCAAGTGGCGTCTGGCACCTAGTATTGGCACTGACAAGCAAATAACAGAAACAATCAGCCTCAGATCAATGATGGATAACAGCCAAATAGACCTACACCTACTAGAGCATCACTGCTGTTGAACAGCCAAGAGTCTCATCCAACATTCAACAAGGCAAAAGAATATTCCTTGTACTTTGTTTCAGTCAGTGGTTTCACTGCAGAGGAGTCTCACTAATGTTTCTGTGGCACAAGTCCTGTGGGGCTTTTAAATTCCTTTGCAATGAGTGAAATGAGGAGCTGCAGGGGAGATCAGGTGAAGTAGATTCTCTAGAACTGAAATGATAGATTTGACCAAGAAGGGCTAAGTGAGGACTACAGAGTGTTTCAGGCAGCAAATAGGGATGCTGGTGAGTTTTGCTGAATAAGGAGCCTAATGTCAACTAGAATATGACAAGGGAAGCATGTAGAGCTGTAGGGATCTAAAGCAGAACTAGTTCAGAATTAAGTACTGGAAGCAACAGGTAATAAGTAGAACCTCAGGAATAAGTGGCCAATCAGCCCCACATCAGTGCCCGGTAAGATCATGGAACAGATCCACCTGGAAGTTATGTCAAAACATATGAATGACAGGGAGGTGACTGGAGACCGCCAACAGAGCTTCACCAAGGGCAGCTTGTGCCTGACTAATCTAGTGACCTTCTTGAATGGAGAAGAGAAGGCTGCAGGGAGACTACCTCTCTAGGAAGCTGGTTCCAGGGTTTGACCAGTAATAAATTTTTGCGATGAGGGTAGTGAGGCACTGGAACAGGTTACCCAGAGAAATTGTGGATGCCCCATCCCTGGAAGTGTTCTGGGCCAGACTTGACAGGGCTTTGAGCAAACTGATCTAGCAAAAGATATCCATGGCATCCCTTCAAGCCCGAAACATTCTATGATTCCAGGAAATGTCAGAGTCAAACCTTTTTGGAGGATTATTCTTTAAGCATGAAGAGCTCAGAGCATGATGCTTCTGTTTAAAAAAATAACTTTTAAATGGTTCTGTCTCAGTGAAGAAAACATCAGATGTGCCTTTTCTGTCTTATTCTTTTGGTAGAAGTAATTAATTTTAGCTCCTGTTACCTGCAAAAATCTGTTCTGCTCTTTTCAAGGAAGCGTATCTAAGATTGTTTTGCTTTGTTGAAAAGCAGATCCTAAAAACTCTTCAAGGAAGAACAGGGTTTTTTTTCTTCTTGATTGAGACAGGTTTCAGTTTCATGCTGGATATCAGTTAGTTCTAAATCAGAAGGGATACAACAACACTTCTTCCACTTTCACATTCTGCCTACTGAGAGATTTTGTGACAATTGTGAAATCTGGCCTTTAAGATACTGCATGTACTGTTAAATGAAATGAAGCCCTAGGATAACAGATTTTGTTGTTAATCTGTCATAAAACAGTTATAAATTTTCACTATAAGTGTTTTCTTTCATAGTACAATTTTCTCCAAAAGCTATTCTATAGGAAAACCATTCTTAAATCCTCCTTGTTGTAACTTTGGTTACTGAGATGTCCAACTTGGAAGCAATCATTGAGCACAAAGGCTAGCTTATGTAAAATCAAAATTACAGACTGCTTTATCCTTAGGTATTCAACTGAATATTTTATCATGACTCCATGGTCAATTACAAATACTAAAAACCAATCTGAATTTTTTTTTAATTTAATTTTTCTATCATTTTAGAAAATAAGTATCATCAACCAGTGCACTGATGTCTGTCTTTGTTCAGACAGCCTACTTTTATTTTTTTAAACTTCAGACATATATTGATATCCTAAAAATCTATGGTGATCCTTGCTAAAGAGCATGTTCCACTAAGAGGTAATAATAATTATGTGCCATCCTAAAGCTTTCACTGGTGTATTGTTATACTTACTGATGATTCTGTTTCCAGTCTCCACTGGTGAAGCCTGAAAAAACTCTACAATGTACGCTGGCTTGTTTTTTGGTTTGGGTTTTGATGTTTTTTTTTTAAATTTATGAAAATGATGTTTGCTTGGAGAAAAGTGTTATACATTCTGGAGAAAAAGATATAAAAATCTGTTAGATTTACTGTCTCTACCATCACTTCTTTATGTTTTATGTGAGTTGCCTTCTTTACACCCTGAAGTGTATATTATAAAATGCACGATGTAAACCAACCAATGTAGATCAAACACAAGTTTCTACTTTTTCTGATCTTGGGTAATTTACCCTGAAGTAAGTGATTTGGGTGTCATTAGATTCTAATCATGTTTTTGGGTGTGCAAATTTTAATTCAGTTTCTAATTTCTCTCAGTTCCTAACTGTGCAGTTTTCTTGGTATATACCTATAATTTCACCTTTAAAGATACCTAAGTCAACAAAAAATTTCCATGACAAGCTGACAGCTGGAAATAGCTATTTAAAACAAAGTCTCCAATATAATCATCCTCTATTTTAGAAAGAAAAGATAATTTAATTTAATATGCTGTATACTAAAGGCTGTATTCCTTTCAAATTCCCTGTCAGAAACTGCCATGTAAAACTACATCAGCTATAGAATTACAGAGGATTTGTAGAAGAGTGTCTTCTTGAACTAACAAGTTTTGTTTACTGATTGAGAAGGAAATTAAAATGTTTGCAAAAATACTTTCCAATTAAAATGTCAACTGATAGCAAAAATGCACAGGAGTAGCTTTTTCTTTCTGACACCGAGGTGAAAAGGATGTGAATGTGTTGAGTAAGAGAACAAATACTGTTTCTGCATGAGGTGGTTTTCTTTCTTTCTTTGTTTCCTGTAGAATGCTGGGCTGTTAAGGAAGGGGCTGCTTTTCAGGATAACTCTTTTGATGTGTGGAGGGGCCGGCATACTTTATATCCGCTGGAGGATTATGGGCACAGGACCACCAGCTTTCACTGAAGTAGACAACCCAGCTTCATTTGCTGACAGTCTGTTTGTAAGAGTAAGTTATGAAGTTGCTTTTTTCTGGCCAGCTCAGAGCATTTGTCTTTGCCCTAAAATTGAGTTTTCTGTGCTTCTAGGAAACAATAAAGTGGGTAGTTTTTACATTTCAAGATATGTGTCATGAGTCACCTTCACTTGTGCTGCTGTGATAATTCTCTGCCATTTTTTTTTTAAGTATACCATGTATATTCTTTGCGTTCAATTTAGGATGCACTGTATACATTGAAGTACTTCTCTATTTACTCACTGTTTTTCCCATGCATGCAAAAAATGAGTTTTTATGCATTTTCATCCCTTTTCCACATACTGTGTTTGACTTTTCATCTTCTTTCACAACTAAAGAAAATAGCACAAAGTTCTAGTCTGGTGTATTTGGAGTATGTCTTGGCTATGTACCTCTGGTGGCATTAAGGATCTTTCTGGAGATGGAGAATGAAAGATAAAGACAGTGGGTGATGTCTGTTGATGTTTTGTCCGGTTGTACGAGATTGTTCTTTTTATATATGAATATTGGTTGGACAGCACAGATTCACATTTCCCTGATCTGAGCTAGACAGCCACCTAGCTATGTTTAAAGAAAATTTAAAGATTAATCTCACAACTGTAATAGAAATGGATATGTAAATAGTTGCAGTCTAACAGTATTCATGGCCTCTTTATTGTGTTACAAGGGAAATGAGGGAAGAAGGAAGGACTAAAGTTGCCCCCTTCCCCCCCAAGTTTAGTATCAAATAAATGTTTGTTTTCTCTTTGACTGACAGGCTATAAACTATAATTACTACTATTCACTGAATGCATGGTTGCTGTTGTGTCCCTGGTGGCTGTGTTTTGATTGGTCAATGGGCTGCATACCCCTCATTAAATCCGTCAGCGACTGGAGGATAATTGCACTAGCAGCACTTTGGTTCTGCCTAATTGGTCTGATATGCCAAGCTCTGTGCTCAGAAGACAGCCATAAGAGAAGGTAAGAGACAGTGATGAATTTTAAATGCCTGGCCAACTTGAGTACGGTATTATTTTGTTAAATCCACTACTGATAATGTTAACAATTCAGTGGAACCAGTGTCTAGCAAATGCAGTTCAAATAAATATTTATAGCTGTCATTACAGTTTTATCCCAATTTGGGTCCATCACTGTACACCAGCTAGTAGGAAACAGAGTTGGAGGAGGAGGCATGGATGGCTGCTTTATTCTTTCTCCTGAAGTGGTATTTTGAGATCCTTAACTCTGTAGGTGGTAAAAAGTAATATGTGCTCAAAACGCAGTAGGAAATTATGTTTGTCGTTGCCCGTACTTCTTACAAGTCATCATTTCCTTTAATTTTCTCCTAATAATGAAAGAGAGGAGATATACTTTGAAAGCAAATAGAAATACTGGCCATGGTCATACAGTTAAAAACTAAAATGCTTGACCCATAGAATGTACTCAGAAAACAACTTGTACTTTACCCAAAGGAACTAAGAAATTTATTGTAAACTGTTCTTTCTCACTACAGGCTTCTGTTTAACTTTGCAGGTTCTGTTCCCATGGATTTTATGTAGACCTAATTTTTCAGTTCCTTAAAATTTTTCAGCTGCTCAGTCACAGAGTGGTTTGAGTTGGAAGAGGCCTTAAAGGTCAGGCAGTTGCAGTCCCCCTTCCACAGGCAGGGACACCTTTCATGAGATCAGGTTTCTCAAAGCCCGTTTATCCTGGCCTTGAACGCTTCCAGGAATGGGGCAATATCACTGTTTCCTTTCAAAAAGCCCATCTCCAGCTGTCTTGTTTCCCTCTTTAGGCACTGGAAGGTTGCTAGAAGTTCTCCCTGGAGCCTTCTCCTCTCAAGGATACACAACTCCAACTCTCTCAGCCTATCTTCATAGGAGATGTGCTCCAGCCCTCTCCTCATCTTCGTGGCCCACCTCTGGACTCACTCCAACAGGTCCATGTCCTCTCTATACTGGGGGCCTCAGAGCTGGATTGCAGCGCTCCAGCTAGGATCTCACCAGAGCAGAGCAGAGCAGAGGGGCAGGATCACCTCACTCACCCTGCTGGCCATGCTACTTTGATGCAAGCCAGGATATGGTTGGCTTTCTGCTCTGCAGGTGCACATTGGTTCATGTTCAGTTTCTCATCACTGAACACTCCCAAGTCCTTCTCCTCCGGGCTGCTCTCATGCCATTTTCTGTCCAGCCCATCTTTGATTGCCCTGTCTCAAGTACCAGACCTTGCACTTGGATTTCATGAGGTTTGCATCAGCCCACCTATCCTATCCTATCCAGGTCCCCTGAATGTCATCCCTTCCCTCCAACTGACCACACTGCACAGCTGGGTGTTGTGAGCAAACCTGCTGAGGGTGCACTCAGTCCCACCATCATGTCACTGACAAAGATGTTAAACAGTGCTAGTCCCAATACCAGCCCTTGAGGAACACCACTTGTCACTGGACTCTGGACACTGAGCCATTGCAGTAAATGCGTGCGACCATCCAGCCACTTCCTTAGCCACCAAGAGGTCCAGCTGTCAAATCCATGTCTTCAGTTTAGAGACAAGGATGTCATACTGGACAGTGTCAAATGATTTGCACAAGTCCAGGTAGGTGATATCCCTTGCTCTTCCTTTATCCAAGAAAGCTGGAACTCCATTGTAAAATACTATAAAATTTGTCAGGCACATTTTTTTCTTAGTGAAGTCCAATTGGCTTTCACCAACCACCTCCTTATTTTCCAGGTGTCTTAGCATATTTTCCAGGAGGATCTGTTCCATGATCTTGCCAGGCACAGAGGTGACCTACTGACCTAGTTTCCTGAGTCTGCATTTTTCCCTATTCAAAACATGAGGGTTATGTCTCCCCTTTTCTAGTCAGTGGGGAACTTCAGTGGATTGTCATGACTTCTTAAGTATGATAGGTCAGAGCTCAGCACTATCTTAGCAACTTCATCCATCAGTTCCCTTGGGATCTGCGAGTGCATCTTGTCAGATCCCATGGAGCTGTGCACCTTCAGGTTCCTTACATGTTCTTGAACCTGACATTTTCCTACAGCAGGCAGTTCTTTGTTCCCAGTCTCTGCCTTTGCCTTATGTGACTTAAGCAGTGTGATTGGAGCACTTGCTGGTGACGTCCGAGACAAAAAAGTTATCGAATACCTCAGCCTTCTCCATGTCCTGGGTAGCCAGGCTTCCCATTTGCTTCCAGAGAGGGCCCACATTTTCCAGTCTTCCTTTCATCACCAACATAGGTAATTCTCTTGTTTAGAGTGCAAGATCTTTTCTTATTCTTTTCTTCCTTCTCATCCCTTCAAATGTTTACAGTGCACCTGTCTGCTTTTCTGCTCTTCTCATACTTACTTGCACAGATAAATCATTTTGGAGAGGGCGTGGAACTCTTGCTGCAAGTGATGTCATATTTTCTAGTAAAAATACACTCACCAAGCCTTTATTGCTAAATAGTTTATTAGTAATAAGTGAAGATAAAAAGTTTAGTAAAAGCCTAGGATTTGTGGGGAGGAGAAAAGACCAGGCAGACGCATCTACCTTACAGTGTAGAGATTAATTTGTAATAAATTAGAGTAGAAAATTATCATGTTCGTTGCCTTTGTAAGAAAAATCTGACATGGATCTGAAGTTCTTATTCCCTTATGTCAGCTCTGTAAAAGTGAAGTATCTAGACTCTTTTGTCTGAGCTCTGTATAGTAAAGAGCTGAGTCCATATCTGCTGAGGATGCTAACGTTGGTGCCTAAAAAAAGGAAGACTGCTCTCAAAAAGTAATGTTTCTCTTCTGTCTGTAGAAGGAGAGTAGATTACTAACTTTCAAGCGGTTAACCACAATGGATTCTACTACTCATGTGTTTGTTAGGAGCAGAACCACCCTCTCAGCTGAATGTGCACCTAAGTTTCTTCTTTAACAGTGACTTATGTTTTTGCCCCCATTACTGTCTTACAAGGTCCAAAAATAGACAAGTAGCTTTTACCATTACTTTTCCTGCCTGTGTATTTTAAATAGGAGTTTTGTACTTAATATGTAATGGGGCTATTTTCTGGCCTGGAAGCATGAATATTGCTTTTCTGGAAATTATAGCAATGATTTTTAAGTGCCTCACTGAAATTTGATCTTAGTGGCTCTCAAAGGCTGTGTTTGAATACCCTGTTCTATATGCACATCCTTCTACAACGTTTAAATAAAGTTTATATGTGAAGTGGAAAAGGTACTTTTGTTAAGACTTGTAGTTAATCTGAGAATCTTTCTTGTTTACAGAATCCTTACACTGGGACTTGGATTTCTTATTATCCCTTTTCTTCCTGCAAGTAATCTGTTCTTCCGAGTAGGATTTGTTGTTGCAGAGAGAGTCATCTACCTCCCCAGTATTGGATATTGCATTCTCTTTACATATGGATTTAGTCTCTTGAGTAAGCAAGCCAAGAAAAAGGTACCATCAAAATAATCAGTAAAGTTGTTCATGATGAAGCTGTTCAATTGCATGATTTGTTTCTTAACTTGGCTCTCGTTCCTTAAGAAAATCCTTGCTGTGGCAGTACTTGGAATCTTGTTGATCAATGTTATGCGCTGTGCGCTCCGCAGCAGCCAGTGGAGGTCAGAAGAACAGCTTTTTAGGAGTGCATTGTCTGTGTGCCCTCTGAATGCAAAAGTAAGTCACGCATGGACTTCTAAACTTTTCTTCTATTTTTTTTAAGTGCTTTGAAATTCGGGGTCAAGGAGGTGTTATGCATAGTTAATATATTGTGCTACAGTGTTATTCACAGTCTTGGCTCAGTTCAGGAATGACATTGACAGGTCAGACATCTAAATTACAGTGGTAGCATAGTCAAAATACCAGAAAGTGCAAATTACAATATTATAATTCAGAATTTGGAGGTGAGAGTGGGGAGGTGAGGGAGAGGGGAGAATGCACTTCAAGAAAGGCATCAAGTCAAATTGGATGTACTGCCAATAAAATCTATTTAGAAGAATTGTGTCTATAATTGCAAGTTATTGCAACAAAAATATCAAAACAAGGCTAGTAAGTCATAGCAATGTATTCAACTGAAAAAATGTCTATGCTGTTTTTAGAATCTTTTCTGTCTACCTTCCAGTGGTACATAAAGCCAGAACAGCCGAGGGACAAAGCAGCATATCATCAGTGCAACTGGGGGATGTGGGAGTAAAATCTTGCTCCCACTTGTGCTTTTTTACAGCAACTGATGGGCTAGACTCTTCAGACATGGGCACTGAGGAAAACTGCAATTTTCCCTGCAGGCTTAGTGAGGGAACAAGGAAGATGGTGGGACTGGATAGGATGTTTCACTGAGCTGAGCCAGCAGTGTTCAGCCTCGGAGACTGTCTCCAGCCTCCAACAGAGGTGACCTCCACAGCAGTCCTTTGACAGCCAAGAATGTGATCTGTTGGAGCATACCACTGAGCCCTGATGTTGTCTGAATTTTAGTAAAGATACCCTTTGAAGAGCCTGGGAGTGGGACAGTGCAGCTTGTCAATAAAAATACACTGATGTTTTAAAAGATTAGATTCTTGTAATCTAGAGTGGTATCTAGAAAATACCAATCAAGACACAGGGTTTAAAAAGGAACCTGGGAATGCTCAGCTTCACAAAGAGAGTGATAAACTTAGCATTTACTGGAATACAAATATGCAACAGTGAGCTGTAAAAAATATTTATGGCCAATATTTACAACATGGTGGTGTCTTTCAGCAGTCTGAAATTTTAATACATAGGAAAGTGCTGTTGTATTTTATTGTGTGGCAGCAGTAGGCAACCATCTTCTTTTTAATGATGACCTCAGTATATCTTGTCTTCTGGATGACAAGCGCATACTATAAATGGAGCAAGTGCAATCTGTTTTCTTTGTGTGTAACTCCATCCATCTGCCATGGTAAGAGTGCTTTAGACAGATCCACACTCTTTGCCTGTGCTCCAAGCTCCTTGGACTCCAGCCATGCCTGGCTGGGAAGCTGTGTAGCTGTGCTCCCGCAGCATCGCGCTTCAGCCGATAAGCTGTGCACAAGCTACTGAGCTAATGCCGCTGGTTTAAAGCCAATGAATGTACAGGCAGAATGAGCTTGTGTTTGTCAACACTGGGCACTGTAGACATGCCTGAGCTGTATTTCTGCTGGTGACAGCTTGTGCAAGTGGAAAGCATGGAGATGTGAACAGGGAAAGGATTGTAGGCTCACATTCCAATTTTGCTGAAGGATGTAACTTTGAAATCACAATAGTAGGGAACTTTTCTAAGCAGGAACATTAGAGACTCCATGTATGAGAGCCTATCTCTTTTTTTTCTTTATGAGTCAGCTATATTTATTAAATTTTGACCAAGGTAAATGTAAAAATTTAAACCAGGTTTTGTTCTGATCTTCAGTTGTCTTGACATTTGCAGGCTTCCTTGAAAAATGACTCCACAGGACTTTCTTTCAGTGACCCATTTATTTCAGTGGGAGGCTGGTGCAGACCAAAGAATGGCACATAGATAATAGCTTTTTCTTGTTGTTCTTGGAACATATTAAATATGTGTAATGTGGCCATGCTTTACTGCCATTACGTAGCAGGATCTCAAAATCTCAAATCCTCACTAGCAGAAAAAGCTGTTCATGTTTTGTACAGCTCTTTTCAATTCCAAATTGTCTGTGTGGGAAGCATAGAGTAAACTTAGCCTAATTTTAAACAACAAGTAGTAACAGCACTGCCTTGTCTGATTTCAAGACTCATTTCTTTAAACATATCTCTATGATAAAAATGAGGAAACTGCATTAAATGAGATTGTCTGACACAGTAGTGAATCTGGTGCCTTGAGCGGGGACACATCTGGCTCAAGAGGATGACATTTAAGATCAACTTCAATAAACCATGCCCAGTGACTTTAATATTTATTGGAAATAATCAGGTACCATAATGAAGCTACAAATATTTTGACCTGTAAAAAATTCCCAGAACAGATTTTTAAATGTTTTAAATATTTTAAAATTTATTTTAAATGTCATTCATTTACAATATTTAAAAGTATATATGTTATATATAAAAATATATGTGTGTATATAAAAATATATATGTTATATATATTATACTTTTTTTTTTTTTAATATACAAATGGAGTGGGTGGGGTTTTTAAGAGAGAGAAACAAGTATGTTACAGATCTTGGTTAAATATGTCCAGGAGTATGTCCCACATTTGTACTTGTGTGGCCCTGCACTCAGGTTGGCTTCAAAGGTCATTAGACTGAAACAGTACACATTTTTAATACATTTGGCAGTATTCTCCTTAGCTGAACAGGAGGTGCCTGCATATTGATTCCATTTTTCCTACCACCTTTTTTCATACTGTGTGGATTGGATTCTTCTCCTGGGGAGAAGAAGCTGTTTCTTTTACCTTGTGGTTCCTCACCTTGGACTAAAAGAAAGATGTAAGTCAGAAGGACTGTATCCTGGATTTCTGTCTTTCTCTCCACTGATTATAAAAGAATAAAAGAAGTCCTGACAACTACAGCTGATGTGGATACATAAGATTATGTGAAATTTTGACCCTCTCCTACTGCTATTCACTATTTCTAGACATTGCTAGATTGCTCCTCACCTTCTGAAGTCATTACACGTTGTTTCTTTTAATTTAAAGATTATTCCCAAAAATGCTCCTTTTGCTGCCTTTTCTTTTTGCTGTTGGAAGAACTGAGTTATTTTTTCTCAGCTTTTAGAAAAGTCACAGAAGTTAAGAATCCAGAGATGGTCTTTATTCCTGGATGACTTCCTCTCATTGATTGTCTAAATAAATAATTACAGTTACCTTGTTACATACATGGGAAATAGCTAGCATTTTCCTAGATTTGAAATAACTGAATTTAAATGATTGTAAATTGTTGTTATTTTGTACGTAATCTCTACGTTCTCCTTGCTGCTGGCTTTTCTTTAAAGGATAGAAATTAATAAATGTAATTTTTGAAAAGCCATTTTGGTAGCAACTTTTCTGCAATAATAAGCAAGGAAGTTAGAATACTCCCAACATAATATTACGAACTCTCTGCCTTGACACATCAGAGTAAGTAACTTTGAAATTTATGCATTATGCAAACTGCAATCATTATAGATACAAGTTTGTCAGAGACGAGCTATGCTAATACTGAAAAGGTACAGTAAGTTTGTGAGATTGATTTCTATACTTTCCTAAAAGGTCCCATAAAACCTCTTTGTAACAGAACAAAATTTAATGCTGCCTGATCTTTGATCCTTAAGGAAGGAGGGCATGATCTAGAGGGCATTTCTTTTAGATACTGAGATATTTTTCTTTTTTCTATATATTAAAAGGGGACTATCTTCTGAGGAATGTAAGTGCTGTGGGCTATGTTTATATGGGCTATTTGCAGTGTTTTGCCACCATTCTAGATGTCAATTTTTGTGTATACAAGCACAGTCATGCAGAAAAACCTTTAGACAACATTAGATACGCAAACAAGATGTGAATATCAAAAAAGCTTTGTTTTATTATTATTTAGAAAACAGAGTTTCAGCAGTAGAAGAAAGAGAAGATTGATGACAGGAGCTGGCGTTGAACAGAGGCATCTGCATGTTCCTGGAGAATTTTGACATCTGTGCTTTGCTTTCATCCTTTTCAGCAAATGTTCATATTCGCTGAAAAAGATTATAAGCAGCTAGGGAGAGTAAAATTGGTGATAATAGTAGTGCTCCAGTGAGGGGATGTACCTCCTAGAAGATGATGTTACATTTTAATTTCTTCTTGTTCTGCTTTGAGGGAAAATGAAAGCAAAAAAAACAGTCTGGCAATAATTTTGGTTTTGTACAGGAAAATATATTTCTTTTCCCTCCTTGTGTAAATTTAACATTTAAATAAGAGTTCAAGTACTATGTGTATCTGGTACAGAAGAATATACAGAGCTTTTTCTTTTTTATAATGGCTTCTTAGGCTGACTGAGGTATTGAACAGACCAATACATAGAGCCTATTCCTTGGCTAGGCTCTGGTGCCATGGTTATGTTAACTTAAACGACACATGCCTGTTGAGAGAGTGTAGGTTCTACCTGATCTCTTAAATTTTGGAGAATATTGTGTTGTTGTGCATCCCTGAGAAATGCTCTTTTTAGAGCTATTACTGTAAAGTAATTGCCTGTTTAAGATTGATATAGGATCATCTGAGTATAATATAATGCGTCATTTCCAGTTAATATTTAATCATTTAATAATGAAGGGCTCTTAAATGTTTAACCAGGAAAGGAAAATCTTCCCTCCCGGGCTGGCATGCACAATATGTCTCAAAAACAGAAGAACCACACCTCTAGAGATGAAATTTTAAGCAACTCACCGACCCCTCATTATTAAAGACCAGATTTTTCCCACCCATTGGTACATAGGAAGCATTTGTGTCCTCGTGTTGTGCAGGAGTCACAGCCTTGTGCTCAGCAGACTGCAGGTGGTTACTGCAGGCCTGCTTTGAGTGAGCTAAAGGCTGACCTTGGCATCTCTCCCGTGGCTACTGAAGTGAGTGACACAGCTGGGTGGCAGAAGTAACCTGCACCTCTCAGATGACTGTTTGTGCCTGGAAACCCTTTGCTAGTTCTGTTCTTAAGAGCAGGACATTACTGCATCTTATTTACTACCATTGCAGAACTGGTTTTGTCACTGGATATTTATGGGAGGCCGGGCACTTCTTTTGGTATGTTTGGTTTGGGGATTTTTTTTCCTCTTCCCTTCTTTGTCACCACCATATAAAGAGGAACTAAAGCTACAATTTCACTTAAAGGGAAATTAGAAAACTTACCTGCAGCAAGGAGCCCTTCATTTTGGGGGGTATTGTATAGAAACATCATTTCCTTTCACACAGGAGGTATAGATGAGGACAAAAGAAATACACCATTGAAAAAGCTAATAGATTATTTAAATAGTTGTGCTATCAGTTTTAATAGTCTATAGTACATCTTTTTAGTTCAGTTCACGAAACGTGCATGTGCACTCAATACTTCATTTGATGTTTTGACTTGAGAGAATTGATATCTCTCAGTTTTCTTCAGACTGCACAATTCTGTTTACACGAGAAAAATATTCTTGCTGCTGGTGCTTTTGGGAAAAAATGAATGTGAAGATACTACATGTTTAAAAAAAAACTGTGAAAAATAGAAAGTGAAGTGCTGTTAGTCCTAACACAAGATAGCTGACATGTGAAAGACTGAGTGGTTGGTGTACACCAAGATTTTTCTCATCTGCTCTGTCCTGGTTTTTAGTCAAATTTCATTGTGTAAAGCTTCTTAAAGAATGAAATTGAATCACGTTAAATATGATTTTGTTTGCTGACACTGTACTTCAAGGGCTAATATCCAGTATTCAGTGTAATCTTTAAATATTTCTTCTGTGTTGCCACAAGTTATCTTTTATCTGGATAAAATTTAAATACGTGAACTTCAACATATCGAATCAGAGCAATCCAATTTGGTAAGAGTGTTAGTGTTCTGAAAAATTTCTGGAAGAGATATATAATAGAATTTAGTCCTAAGAAACATCTTTCAGGGTACTTCATTTTAATGTAATGACTCCTGGGAAAATGCTGCTCTATCTTTTTGTATTTTTTGACACTGTCAATGGATCTTCATTTGGTTATTTCTTGGTACAAATGTACCATTCTGTTGCTTCTTTGCCATGGGCCTTGTCTTATTTTTATGAATGTACAGTACAGTGCCAGTATTTTTTTTTTTATTTGTGGAAGCTCTGCTAGACCTGCTTTTATGGGATGCTGAATTTGTGTGCTATTTTATTTCTTACAGTGTGAGGAGCTGCCTCTGTGCATGTTTAGTAAGCTTTATAGTATCTCTGCTCTCCTTAAAACCAGTGAAAATTCTTTTTCTCCCATTTGAGAAAGCATGGAAAATGTCCCTAACTTTATATTTGTTGTTGTTATGTTACTGCATAGTTATAATCATATAGAGATGAAATTCAACAATTAAATACTGTAACAACTAGGCTCCAGCAATTGTGTATGCTGGATCAGTAGGTCCCAGATACTGTGCCAACTGCAATTAGGATTTTTCCGTTAATGGACATGTCAGATGAAATCCTTTTTTGAATGTAGAAGGTGAATTAGACTTATCTAAGTGCATTAAAACTTATCTTTTTGGACTTCAATCTGAAGTTATTCCTGTATAG
Organism: Chamaea fasciata; assembly: GCF_029207755.1. Lineage (NCBI taxonomy): Eukaryota > Metazoa > Chordata > Aves > Passeriformes > Sylviidae > Chamaea > Chamaea fasciata. The sequence continues at coordinate 77,521,517 of NW_027094087.1, read as the reverse complement.
TGTTTTAAAATTAGATTTCCAAAGTTTGGTGAAAATTACCATGTGTGTTTATTTTAGATGAAGTATATACAATTTGATTTCAAATAGTAATCTAAATAATGAGTCCTGATCTGGGTCTTGAGAAATCTCTTTTCAAGAGTCAGTACTCTCGGTACTTTTCAAGCAGGCAACCTAGTCTCCTGAGATTTGTCTTAAAGTGGGATTTGAGATATCTTCCAACTCAGATTTGTCCTGAAATATATTTATTTCTATTTATTTTTGCCATAAATTAGGTTGATGCATTTTTCCCTGTAGTCTGAAAGCTCTAGATCCTTCCTTCATTCTTCAGTTTTTAACAGGCAGTCTTCAACATGTTGCTATACATATTATTTCAGAAATGCTCTTTGATACGTTTTTATCCTAAGACAATAATTGTGCCTGTCTCTTACCTTTCGTTTTGGTTTTTTGTGAATGTTGAGTTTCTTCTACCTTATGCTGTAATGAAAACAAAGTTTTACACATTGTTGTGGTGTTCCTTCTGCTATGATAGATTTGATTTGAGTCAAACTTTCTCTTACCTGGTAAATAAACAAAATTAAGAGCAGGAGGTCTCCATACAAAGTGCCTTGTGAAAGGTGTGGTGACCTCAGTAATAAAATTAGGAAGTGAATAATCTCTCTTAAATAGCTGGAATAGGTAAGCTGATCTCTACCTCAGATTTTGTCTTACGGTCTTCATTGTATGAATTATGCGATCTTAAGTACCAACCTACGCTGAAAGCCAGCAGTGAATGACACAAGTGCTGACTGATTCTTTTTGGAGAAATAATTTTTAGCTACTTGGTTCCACAAAATATCTGACTGTGTGGCATCCGGTGGAATATCCATCTGTGTTTTCAGGTGCACTACAATGTTGGCAAAAACCTGGCTGACAAAGGAAATCAAAGTGCTGCAATCAAATACTACAGAGAAGCTGTAAGGTATTAGAAATTTTACTGTTTTAATGATCTGTCCTAAAATTGGTTTCATGGTTGATATGAAGAAAATGCTTAGGTATCAATTTTCATGTTCTGCAGCATTGCAGAGCTAGAAATTTGTGTATATTAATACATGTCCATACATAATATTAATCTCTGAAATTTTAAATTTTAGGTTGAATCCAAAATATGTGCATGCCATGAACAACCTTGGAAATATTCTGAAAGAAAGAAATGAGCTCCATGAAGCAGAGGAGTTGCTGTCCTTAGCTGTACAAATACAGTATGTTTAGACTAATGCTAAAGCTGTGTTTTGCACCAACTGAGCCAAAATGAAACAATAGGATCTTGTGTTTCAAATGCTTAATTGTCCACTCTGTTGGTGTTTTTTCCCAATTTGCGCAGACCTGATTTTGCTGCTGCATGGATGAATCTAGGAATAGTGCAGAACAGTTTAAGAAGGTTTGAAGAGGCAGAGCAAAGCTACTGGACAGCAATTAAACACAGAAAAAAATACCCAGATTGTTACTACAATTTAGGGCGGTTGGTAAGTGCTTTTGTATAAATGATAGCCATGACTGGAAGTTGTGTGTCTTTCTGTGTGTGTATATATATAGATAGAGAGATTTATATAATTCTGCTGTACTGTTAAAATCTGATAGTTATCCCAGCTTGCTTATATTGTATTTTAGGGTTATTTCATACTTTTGGTAGCTTTTCCTATTGTTTTCCTGGTATATTTCCTTCCATTACAACCTTTGGTAATCCTACTTTATCATATAAAGAAGTATAAACAAAATTGGAAAATTTTAAATTATTTTTGTTCTAAAAGGTATTATTAATCATTTCCCAATATTATACTGTTTTGCATTCATTAGTATATTGTGAGCTGATAGAACTATGCCGAAAAATTCAAATTAGATTTTTGGAAATGTGTACATTAAACATTTACTAATTCTCTTACGTAGATTTCTAAATTGTATACTGTTTCTTCTCCTTATTCTATTGGCACATGTATATTTGAAGACAAGTCTCACTTCCAGAGAAAAGAAAAGGAAAATTAGTATATAGCATTCTTATCTTCCACACTGCAGGAGTATTCCTTTTACGTTTATTTTTGTCTATAAAAAGAAATCCTACTAGAAAGGAGTGAGACATTAACAACTCTAGTGTCTTTAGTGAATGATAGGAGAGTAAAGCAAGTACTAGCAAAGTCACTGGATTTTTCTTTTGTTTCAGTACGCAGATTTGAATCGCCACATAGATGCATTGAATGCATGGAGGAATGCTACAGTCCTGAAACCAGAGCACAGTTTGGCTTGGAACAATATGATAATATTGCTTGATAACACAGGTAAAGGTCTATTTCAATGTTTTCATTAATAATTTAGTGTCTAGAAAAACTTAAACCTTGATCTGTTTTTATCTGAAAGGATCTCTACTACTTCTTTGGCAACCTAGACACTCTAATAATCTAAGAATGCCTTCTGACTCAGTGATTTAAAGCATAACTTGAAATCCAGCCCATAAATTGAATTTCTGATACTTACTTGAAATGCCATCATTGTGCAAGCATGTTTGTATTATAGATTAACTTCCAGAACTTTTTAATCTCTGCTCTGTTGTTCTTCTGAAGGTGTTATCTGTTGAAAATAAAATGAAGATATTCTATTCCCTGCAGGATTTTACATTTGTGTGTGTGTGTTATACCTGGTTTTCTCAAAAAAATTATGCAGTCAGCTATTTGTAAAATATCTGTGCTGGCAGCATGAAAAGCAACTAATCAGGCTGTGTTAAAACATGCTCTCTCTTTTTCCGCTACCTGGGCTCCCAGGCAATCTAGCTCAAGCAGAAGCAGTTGGAAGAGAAGCCTTGGAATTAATACCGAATGATCATTCCCTTATGTTTTCCTTGGCTAATGTACTGGGGAAATCACAAAAATATAAGGTAGGTAACTAGAGTAGGTAACTTTTTGACTCTAGGGCTTTGGGCTGGGTTTTAGGTGGGTTTTTTCCCTTAATTAAACTCCACCTATGTTTTTTGTAGAAACCATTTGAGATCATTGTGGACGACAACTTAGATAATCTGTTTAAAATATTTCAGTGCCCTTTTCTATCACAGTATCGGTGTGTAATTTTGTTTTGAGCTTATCCCTCCTTATTTTAGATGCTTGGGTGACAAATGTTGCTGCCCTACACTATGTCAGTGGTCAGTGGAGAGAAATAGGCTCTTAAGCACACTAGAGGGCAGTTAGGGTCTTGTGTTGCTTCACTGCCGATGGAGAGAGCCTGCATTGAATTAGAGACCTTGTTTCAAGAACTCAAATCAGACAGGACAGGCTAGTCCTTGTACTTTTGCTATGTGTTCTGTGAATATATAAATATACAGATAAGAATTCTAGCCTATTTGCCTCAGACATGATCTAAAATACAGTAATACGAGTTTGTTAATCCCAGATTGAGGATGGGATACCTGGGTGATCTCAGAATATTATGAGAGAAAGTACATACATTACTCAGTGTATTGAACTTTCTCTTGGATGCAGTGGACCAGCCTGTGAGTGGTACCTCAGTATTAGCTACCTTTATTTGCAAGTAGTAAATGTAATGAAACTGATGAGAATTACTTGTTTTCCAAGGGGACTTGTATAAAATGACAGAGAATAAATCATACACATTTAATATAGTTAGTTGTTTAAACTGACTCTATAATCAGTGATTTATGTGTGTGATAGGGACAAATTAATAATCAAGTTCTTGTTGTTCCTTAGAAAGACATCATTTACTGAACTTTTTTTAGGGTCTTTTTTAGGCTTTTAAGGGATTTGATGTCTTTCTGATAGTGATAATGTTAACAGCACTCCAGGAATATCCTCATTTATATACAAAGTAAGAAGATTCTATGATATGAAACTTGACAAGAGGAAATGGCCTAAGTTGCACCAGGAAAGCTTTAGATTGGATATTGGGTTTGGGTTTTTTGTTTGGTTTTTTGGGGGGGTTTTGTTTGTTTGTTTTGGGGGTTTTTGGGGTTTTTTCCCACAAAAGAGGTTGTAAAATATTGGACCAGATTGCCCAGGGGAAGTGGTGGAGTCACCATCCCTGGAAGTGTTCAAAAAATGCATGGATATAGCATTTGAGGACATGGTTTAATGGTGAACATGCTGGTGGTGCAACGTTTACAGTTGGACCTCATGCTCTTAAAGGTCTTTTCCAACTTTAATAAGTCAGTGACTCTCAAAATAGATATATCTGTCCAGTAGTTACTGTGACTACTTATATTTCTACAGTGTTGTTCACGTGTAGAGTCTTGACCTGTCCACATGTGAGGCCAAGGCCTGTGACAACCCAGGACTGGTTTTTGTTTGTGTTAGTGATGCTGTTAAACACCCTGTTGCTGTTTTTCTAGACTGGCTGAGGTTTTTTCCTGGACATTCTGTTTCTTTTCTCTCTCCACCTGAGACTGTTATAAAAGATATGTTTTAGGTTAGTTTAACAAAATTCTAGAAGGATACAAATTAACATCCAGAACGCATAAGGTATGAGCTTATGGAGGAGGTAGTTGCTAGAATTATTTTGGTGAGTCAGGCATCAGGAAGAATATGTAGCATGACAGAATAAAGAGCACTTATAATGACATAAAGTTGAAAAAATAAGTTGAAAACAACCTAGAAAACTTTTCCAGGTGTAGAAGAGACAAGTCTGCCTTATTGGATTTAAGAAATAAAAAAAGAAGATAGTGGTGTTGATTGCCAGCCCTGAAAGGTTATTATGCTGCAGGAGAATATGTTGGAGACAAAGTAGACGAAAGAGTAGGGGAAAGTGCAGCTTTTAAGTCCACATTCTGAAAAAAGCAAAAGGAATAGTGGAGCCCAGGAAAAAAAAAAGCAGAGTGCCAGTAAGTGTTTTAATAGTTCAATATGGAGTAGTAGTTTTGTGCAGAGTTTGACCAGTCACTTAAAACTGATGGGTTATAACAGGGAGAGCAAATTAACGGAATTGGAAAGTGGGCTCACTTAAAAAGGTTATGATCTCAGCAGCTGTATTTGGCATTGCCTGGAAAGAGATACAGGTAATGGGAGAATACTTACTGACAAAAAAAATCATGAAGAATTCAAATTTCTTGTCCATCCCCTCACCATGTAAAAACAGAGAAGTTGATGGCTCTTCGAGGATTTTTATTGAATGGAATTGGAGGGGAGGAATGGGGGATGGAGACTGTCAAGGTGATGGAGGTAATTTTCAGAGTGCTGCCTGGCTGTGTCTGATGTGTTGTATAACCTCAGGCATTTAATTTATTAGGTTACTCGTTATGTGTCTGTATAAAAGTTGCTACTATGTTGGCTCTGCTACCACAAACAAAGATTTGTTCTGGGATTTTTGTTATCTCTTATTTTAAAAGACATTGAGTCAAAAAGGTTTTATTATGTTGTGAAGAGATTTCCTTCCAATAAGCACAAAACATTTTCCTTCAGTTTCAGGTGCACTTTGATTTTCGGCAGAAGATAGGTTTCCTACGTCACAAAAAATAATAAAAAAAGCCCTTTATTTTTTGTTTGTATCTAGTGATGAATGATTTATTGTTCCAGAGAGAAAAGCACATAAAGGATGAGCTGTTTCTGTGGTTTTGTTTGGGTTTTTTAATTAGCATCTGTTATATCAAGTTAGATTCTCCTTTAAATGCTTGTTTTATCTCAATTGATGAAGAACCAAGCTATCTTTAGTTCTTTGAAAAAGATGTGTGCTATATTTTTGTTACATATACATCTATGCTTTTTCTGTAAAAAGTGCAATAAATTGAAACCATTCAGCATTTTTTGTATTTGAAATAAAGCCAGACTACAATTTTGTGGCCTTGGCAGCAGATAGAATGCAGTCTGCTTACTCCAAGCCTTTGCTATATGCAAGCTGCAAGTTTCTTGGCAACACTTAAAGATTTGGCGAGATGCAGCAATTTGAAATATCACTGATGTACTGGAATGTATATTTACTCCATATATCCACAGTAATATGAATATGATGCACCTTAAATAGCCTTTAATCAACCAATATGCTTCTACTAGCTGCTGAGCAAAGTAGTGGTGATAAAAATATCCTCAGCGTGGAGTTGAAGATTTATGGTAATGGCAGCCAGCTCTCAAATACCAGTTTCATTAAATTATCTGGAAGCGCATTGCAACGTGTTGTCCCATTGTGCTTCAGCAGCGAAAGGATATAAGTCTGTACATTAGGTGCTTCTCCTCTGTGTAGGTGGCAACTTTTAGGTGTAAGACTGAATTAAATGGTTGGCATATCTTTCATTCTGATTGCTGTTAACCTGCCTGGTGAGGAAAAAAAGAGATTTACTAGGTCAAAATACTAAAATTCAGAGTGGGAAAAAACACAACTTTGAGACTTAAAGTTACTACATGCTTTCAAGTGCGAATCCACTGTTGATTTTTAGGACTTAAAAGTTGTATGAAAAGAGGAATTATCTTGCACTACTTGCCAAATTTTTGAGTCTCAGTATGTTTCTCAGGTGACTGAGAAACATGGAAATCATGGAATAATTTTACCTGGAAATGATATCTAGAGGTCATCTAGTCCAACCCATAACCCAAACCAGGGGCAGTTCCAGGTGAATCCTGAATATATCTGTGGATAGAGATTCCATAACCTCTTTGGAACAGCATCTTTCAATGCTTGACCAACTTTAGGATTAAAAAAAAATGATGTTTCCTTTAATTGGAATTTCTTGTATGCCAGCTTATATCCAGTATGTCTCATCGCGTCTCACAGATATGTGAGAAGAGTCCGTTTCCATCTTCTCTGTATTACTTCATCAAGTAGTTGTAGGCAGCACCTTCATCTTCTTTCCTGAAGGCTGAAAAGATCAGTTTTCTCAGCTGTTTCTTGTGCTCCAACCCTGTACCATCTTGGTGGCTCTCTGTAAGACTCACTGGGGTGTGTCTGTGTCTTTCTTGTAATGGAGACCCCCAACCTGGACACATACTCCAGGTGTGGTCTCAGAAGTGCTTATCAAAATCACATGGCCACCAGAGGTCCATTCCAGCCTCAACGATTCCATGATTCCTGCTAGTCTGTTTCTCTACCCAGGTCCCTCAAAATAGTTGTTCTCCCCTCCAGCGTATTTCTCACTCCCTCCTCTTAAGTGCTATCTGTAAAGTTTTGAAATTGCATTCAGTCCCATCATCCAAAACATGAAAGAAGTCACTAAATAGTATGGCTTTCAAAGAGACCAATGCATCCAGGAACAGTCTGGTTTAACAGTCTGGGTATGAGAATGCTGAAGCAACTGCTTGTGTCATAGGAAAGCAATGCTAAAACTTGTACTATGGAGTCATATACTGTGAATTTGCAGGCATCTGGTTCCCTTGTTAACTCCTATCAGGAGAAGTATTCCTTCTTCTGAAACAAAATCAGAATCACAGAACGGTTGGAGTTGGAATGAACCTCTGGAGATTGTCTCATCTAGTTTCCTGCTAGAACAAGTTCACCTAGGGGTAGGTTGCACAGAATCATGTCCAAACAGGTTTTGAATATCTCTGGGGAAGGACACTACTAACCTCTGTGGTCAATCTCATGTTCAGGTGGAACTTCCTGTGCATCAGTTGCTGCTCGTTGCCCCTTGTGCTGTCGCATGGCATGAATGAGAAGAGCCTGGATCTATCCTTTTGGCACCCTCCCTTCAGATACTTAGATATCGATGAGGTCCCCTCTCAGTCATCTCTTCTTGAGGCTGAGCAGGCCCAGCTCCTTCTGCCTTTCCTCATAAAAAAAGCTCCTGTCCCCTCATCATCTTCACAGCCCTCCACTGGACTAGCTCTGAGAGTCCTGGGGTTTGTAATTTCCTTGATGGGTGGAGATGAGGGCACTTTCCGCATGAGTCTGTCCTGCCTTGAGAATGGCAGCCTCAGCTGTGCTCAGCAATGCTTTTAGTTTGGGTTCGAATTTGGACATATGGGGAGGCTCTTAAGTCACTCAGAGCTGAGTGACTCAATCTTGACATCAGAAATTTCTTTTCCCCTGGAGGTACCCTTACAGAGAGTTATTTCATGCTTGACATGAGAAGATGGTGGAACCAAAACTCTGGCTGACAGGTTTTCTTTTTCAGTAGAGCTTGTGTTATATTTTAAGCAGTGAAAGCTTAGCACAAAGGAAAGGACTTTTCTCCATATTACTGTTCTCACATACCTCAGACAGCAAGTATGTGCATTCAGATGGAAGCCTACCACATTGAGGTAATTTTATCTTCAGGTCATTTGCATTGAAACTGAATGAACAACTTTCCCTAAAGCACAGCACAGCATAGAAAACTATGTAAAATTTGCTCTCGAGTATCTAAACTTGCATGTCAGCGAGTAAATATGCTCCATTTGCATTAGGGACTTTTTAAACTCCCACAGGAAATATGCTGTGGGGAAAAAAGTATCAATATTAGCGGCTAGTTTGGAAAAATAGAATTGTTTTAATTAGAGAAGAAATTTAGCGGTAAATTATTCTCTGGATATTAGGTGAGGGAGCTGAGTAGTATTCAGATATCGAGAGTCTTAAGAGCACACACTGCAAACAGTAATACAGAGAAGATAACTGGGGAGGAAAATGTGAAGGATGTTGCATGGCATGACATGATTTGGCATGATTCTTTAAGTAAAAGGTACTCAGCTACTCTTCATAGGGAACCACACTGAAACATCTGTTTGAAAGGGATTTACTGGAATGCCCATATTTTTAATGCTAAAACTTTTGTAAAAGGAAAAGTGTCTATAAGCAGTTTGCTTAGATACCAACTTACATTTCCTTAATTTGATTGCATAAGTAGGGAAAACTTCAGCAGGTAATGTTTGAAAATACTATAACTATTAAAAAAAAAAACCTTTAGGTAAAGAGCAAACTTCACTAGTGCTTAGTAAATTTCTGCTAAAATAACAGCAGCCTGTGAAAACATGACATTTATTTGTTGCATTATTACTGTTTTCAGGGGGCTGCAGCTACCTGAGCTACAGGATCAGGCAGGCTCAGGATATTTATATGGTGGTATCATATAGATATGGCATAATTTTGGAGAGTTTGTAATTACAGTGGTGGGTAAATTTGGCATAGTTTTATATATATGAGAATGGACTTTCCTGATGACTTGTTATTTTAAATTATTCAGGAATCTGAAGCTTTGTTCCTCAAGGCAATTAAAGCCAATCCAAATGCTGCCAGTTATCACGGTAATTTGGGTAAGAGCCTTTCTAACTCTTATCAGCTATATTGTTTATTTGCTTCATATTCATTGTGTTTAAAAAGAAAAAGCAATCTTTTGAGCCTTCTTCCTGCTGGGCAGATTTCTATTTTACTTTCTAGAAGAACTGCCAGCCATAAGAACAGGGCTCTAAAGCCAGAAAAGCTGTCACACGATATGACAGATCAAGAGGGCTGCACAATCCAGCCCAGAGGTAGCTGCACTTTAGTGTCTGCAAATTGGTTCATTTATGCTGCTTGTAACCCGCAATGAGCTCACCAGATAAGAGCTGCCATTTATGGCTCCATTGTAATTCATTCCTTCATCATTCCCATGCCAGTTCTGCTCCCAGGCTTTGCTCCTGCATTTGGCAACAGAACAAGCAGCTACTGTGCCACCAGCCAGTGACAGATCCTCACTGGAAACAAATACTTCAATGTTGTTCTCCAAGTGATTGGCAAGATTGTACATTATTCAACAATATTGCTAATGAAATTCCCCATTGATGTTCCAGCTGTGCTTTATCATCGCTGGGGAAACCTTGACTTAGCGAAGAAGCACTATGAAGTCTCTCTGAAGCTTGATCCCATGGCACCAGGAACCAGAGAAAACTACAACCTCTTAAGAAGAAAACTGGAGCAGTTGCAAAAGAAAGGCGGTGCCTGATGTTCCTTTTCAGGTTGCCTGCGCATGCTATTTACGACAACTGTTACATGGGTACTTTTGACCATGTGCAGGATTCAGTCATCATTTCTCAAAAACAACACCACCAGCGCCGCACACTTGAATGTCCAGTTTTGCCCTCCTACAGATCCTAACATTTCAGCTTGAAGGGATCATTTTATTTTTACTTGAACTGCTTTTAAAGTCCATTAGAACATTTTTATAGGTATATGAAAGCAATGCAGATGGAATTTCACAGCATACACTTGTAATTTGATATCTTCATCTGACTTTTTAATAGTGGGATGAATAGCAGGAGGCAGTTTTATTTCTGAAAGTGATACTTAAAAGTGCAATTTCCTGCTTAAATCCTGATCTTTTCAAGTATGAAAAATATCTGTCCACTTCAGTTTTATTACTGCCTTCCAGTGCCAGTCCTGCAGAGCCAGTATAAGAATGAATCCTCTCCAGCACATCAGTCTACTCATACAATTTGAGTTAAGCCCTTATGCTCATTTCTGTCTCCAGCCTGTGAAGTGTCAGATTTGTACAGGAGTAAATAAGGGCAAGGATTTGACCATAAATATCTGTCAGCCACTGTACTGCTCAGGTATGCTTGAGTGTAGAAAATACTGTTAGGTGAGGTTGGAGATTTTAGCAAGCAGCTAATGAAAAGAAGGTGAGGCAGCGGAGGACTCAGGTAGAGTTTGTGTTCTTGCAGGCAGCCTCATCTACACAGACAGCATGGGCAACAAGTCAGAATTGCTTTCGCTCCTGTGGCAAGTCAGTAGTTTAAATCAGTACAGTGTCCGTAGGAGCTAATTGCTGTGTTCTTGCAATTCAGTGCTTTCTGGTTAAGGACATTACATCTTTCAGTTCCTATACTGCTGGGGAATAAAGAGGGAATTTCTGTGGAAAACTAACTGCAGAAGACCTGACCTTGGCTGTTGATCTGTTGAAAGAACTTGGCTTCACCTTTGTCTCCCACAGCTAGTGTGTTTGCTGAAAGGGCAGATAAATAAGCATAGCTGTTAATGCATAAACTGACCACATCGATGTGCAATGATTCAGAGGTGGTTTATGTTGATACCATGTTACCTCTCAAAAGGGGCTATGCTTTAATACGCATTTGAACTCTGGCTGTCCAGAGTTGTTTGTCACATACTAATATTTACATTCCTGCTTCAGGAAGCAGTCACATGTCTGTTTATTTGCTGGTGGTTGGTTTTTCCAGTTTCTTTTGGGGTTTTTGAGATGTTTGGTTTTGTCTGTTTGTTTTTTTAAGATTGGAAGTTTGCTATTGGATATGAAACCTGAGGAACTCTACCTGTCTTTTCATATTCCTTTATTCTTGCCATCCATGTCCCCTGGGAGAAATTGATCAGCGCATTATTTGCAGCTTTCCTAATTCTTCCATCGATTGTTGTGAGACTGTTTAGCATTCTCCACACACAACTCATCTATGCATGGAACCACTTCAAGTGTCAGGGAAATTCCTGCCACAGGACAGGATGCTGTGTGACCGTCTCATCTAACCACCATAGAAACATTTTACATCTATACCATATTTTGAACCTCCCAGAGACTGCTTTTACATTATGAATTTGCTTGGAAATGACAGTTGTTTCAAGAACTAGGTGTGTCTACAGAGCACACTGCAATACTGCAGAACTACCAAAGCATCCTCTGACAAAGCTAGCTTGGGCACTACAAGTCATGCAGATACTTTAGTGTACCATTTTTGCCACACTAACTGTAGATCTAGCCAGCTGTGGCAGTGTGGTGCTGTCCACAAATCCAGCTTTGAACAAACTAACATGGCTACAAACTGGTTTTAGTCAAGGTGCCAGAGGCATGTATGTGTGCTCCTCTCTTACAAATGTAGCCTGTTTCTCAGTGGGACTAATTAATTCACACAGGGTACAAAGCTGTGGTAGTTGTTTCCATTTCTTCTGGTTTCTGGACAAAATTTTCAGAATTTTTTTTCTGAATATGATCCAAGCATGCTCTTTGGTAAGTATCTGGTAAGCAGAACACTGCACCAGTATGGCTAATCATCTTCCGATGGCCAGCATAGCTTAGTACCAACTTTTGTATCTGAAAGGTGCTGAAATAGGTACACCCTTCAGTACAAACAGCAGGTTCTTAAGGCTTTCCATACATAGCCTACTGTTCATCAGACAGAGAGAACATGTAGCTTCTTCAGTCATGAGGAATTGAAGAGTTGGGATCTGGCTGGATGAGCTAATTTATAGCAGAAGATAAATATTTTTTACTATAATCAGGTCTTTTCTGTATATTTGGAATATGACATCCTGAGTTTAAATTATCATTCTCATCTTAAAGTCCACATGTGTAGTTTGCCCTGTTGCTTTCCGTATCAGCTTTAAAGACATCCACTAGATCAATATTATGTATGAGGGATGAATTCTTTGTAGGTCATTATAAACCAAAGTTATAGAAATTCCTCTGTGGAAGTCCTATTCAAGACAGAAGAGACAGACAAACAAATTGGATGTTCTGTTGGTATTTGAAAATGGTGTTTACTTTTCAGTACAGACAGCATCATTTCTTCTTGATTAGCTTTCTAGCTACCTGTATATATTTTTGTGAGGGTTTATTTGTTTTATATAATATTTACTGCTATAGAAATTCAATGTGATTACTTGTATGATGGTAATATGAAGCATACCCATATGTCTGAGTTTAATGTTGAGGCAGGATTGTGTTCAAAAGAAGCCACAAAGACAACTGCTTTTGTAATAAAAACTTCCTTAAGACTTTTAAGAAAACTAAATATTTTTTTACTTTATTTTCAGAAATATTTTGAAAGTGCAAACAGTGCAGTAGCTTTTATTAAAATGGTTATAATGTTAACCTTTTTATTGGTTTTTCATACCTCATAACTGACTTCTGGAACAGTGCAGAACACTCAGCTTCAAAGAGAAAAAGGTGAAGAAAAAGTGGGCTTGTACATAACTGTAGTTACAAATATTGTCTGTCTCTCCAGCATGCTGGATTTTTTTCCCATTGCTAATTCCAGAAGATTAAAGTTTCCTTATCAGTTGGCCTGTTTGATTCTCTAGGGAAATTAAGAAGCCTTTTTCCTTCTTTTTTTTTTTTCTCCTTTGCTTTTTGAGAAAGATTACTTGTTCAAATACAGTTCTGAGAAGAGAAATACAGAATGATTTAATGCACAGAATGGAGTCAGGAAAATAGTCACAATGACTACTATGGATGTTAGTCTCTTTTCACCAAAAACTTCCAGTGAAGTTCCCTAATTGTATGTTTCTGTTGTGTCTAGATCAATGCCATGTACATGAAGTTTCCTGTTATTTAATTTCATAGTATTTAAACTTAAGAGATGTGGGTTGTTTGTGCGTTTATGGGCACTAAGAAATAAAAATCTACAATACTTTTGAATGTTTTTTTAAAAATATTGGGCCTATTCACTGGGAACCTCTTCCTTCATATTTCAGATACCTGTAATTAAGCTATTCATCCTAGTTTCTCTGTAGAGTCACGGGGTGGGGGGGGGGGGGCGGGGGGGGTGGGACGGACAAACAAACAAACAAACCCCCAAAACCAAAAAACTACATCTTTAGGACATGAGAAGTCATATTTGAAGGATATATTCATCTTCACTAACCTCAAAGGGTAAGGAAAAGTGATCAGCTCCTATACATGAAGAAAAATCTGCTGCTTTCAGTTGAAGTAATTGGTCCCATACATGAAGTAATCTGGTTCCTCTAGAATTCGCATACAGTTTTGGTACCAAGAATGTTAAAAGACTGGCATTGAAGCAAACTGGCAGGTACTTGCCTTGAGAGTCAGAGAGTAGCTGGATTAGGGAATGGGAGAAAATGAATTAACTGATAAATTTACATGACTGATAAAGCACTGAACATCAGATCCCTGTGTATGAAAACAACATTCACATCCAGTTTGATTAATTGCTAGCTTGTTCTGTAATGAACAGTAACAGCTTCTTATTGAATTTTGGTGTCCTTCACTCCTATTTTAAAAAGCAATTCTGAAACAACTGTAAATTTGCAACAGTGAGATTTATGATTTTTCCCTTGAGTTCCAGTTGCTAATGCAAGCTGCAGCTGTTAGAATGTTAAATGTTGATAGCATTGTGTGTTTCAGTATGGTGAAGTTTTTTTGTTTCGATATCTTTTGATATTTATTTGCTGGTTCCTGCCTGTGTCCCATATTTCACATGAGTAGTGGTACATTCACATTACATGTAGGTTCTCCTGTGCTTCCTGACTTGGCCCTTTCACTGAATAGTGCTCCCTTCCACAGCTCTTAGTGTATCTCTACCAAATGTGTGTTAATGAGGACACGTTTAACTAGAAAAGACTAAATTTTGCTAGGAGCAGAAGTGAGATCACATGGCTGGATTTCTGAGATGTAAAAGCTGAGGAAGCCAAACTTGTGTCATGGAACACCATGAGCAGCAGGTGCCACTTGTAAAGGGCACTTCAGACTGTGCTGGGCTCCACAATAATGTGAAGTGGTTGTACATAGGTGTAATGTTATAAACACAGCAAGCTGAACCCCGTGCTATAAAGAAAAAGGACTGTGTATCTCTCCAAAGAAGAGGATGTGCACAGCTGCATGGACTATCGAGCATTGGAGGACTGATTACTCTGTGTTAGAAAGTTGCACTGCCATGTTGTGGCATGGGTGTTCAGTGTGTGTCAGTGATGATACGTGTCAAGTGGTTCAGGGCTTTTTAAAACAAGTATTTTTGTTAGGAAAAATCCCTACAGGTACTGAAACTTGTGATTTCTGCGCTGAACTTTTTTTATGTAGTGTTAATCATTTAGATTGTCAATGGTATGTTCCAATTTATTTTCAGCTGAGCAGGAAGTAAATACATTTGTAATGAAGCCATTAAATAAATCTGCATTTTGCTATCTTTTTTTTGCATAGATTTTAATTGTGACAATGGTGTTTATTTTTGTAGTAAGTTTTTGATTCAGAATTCTGCTACAAGCTAGGAAGAAAACTTAATGGGCCTGGCAGACTAGGACTGGGACATACAGGAAGACATTCTTCCTCTTACAGTAACAGTTCAAAATCTTGATTCAGCAGGAGTGTATTGATGTTGAATGTGTGTGCCTAAACAAACAAAAAGCAGCATCTGAGGAAAGCAATGGAATACTTAACTAATTAATTAATTCTCTAAAATGATAACATATAAAAAGCAGGACCTACTGCCTCAAATTCTGAGCAACCTCTGCCAAAATCAGATTTTTTACCCAGTGTGCAACTAGCCAATAATGACACACTTAAGAGAGACACTGATTATTTCAAAGTTGCACAATCCTGGGTTGCTCAATGGTATTGCACAAATTATGCACACTAATTATCAGAACTTTTTGCTATTTATAGAATTTAGCAAACAAAGGAATTAGTGGTCATTGGCTACAAGTTACATAGTTCTCTTATTAATTGGTATTCTTTTAGTGATTCTCTTGCTTCTCATGCTAATTAGTTCCATGCTCAGTCTTTCTCTTCTTTGGGGTCGGTGGGTTTCTTGGCTCAGTGGCCCGTAAGCCAGTGGTCACAATCTCCCCCTGTTGGACTTATCATTTACCCAGTCAGAGCTGATTTCAGCACAATTGCTGGGTTGGGTTTATTAGTTTCTGCTTTATCTTGGGAGTTCTGCCAGATGTCTTTGTGGCCTGTAAATTCCGCATTCTTTGTGTCCACCATCAGTGATACATCCTTCTTCCCAAGCTTTGTTAACCTTCCCCTAGGTCTGAGATCACTGAAGCATTTCAAGCCCTAAACTCTAACAAGGCAATTCTACCAAGTAATTTGTTTTTCTAACACCTGGACATCACTTAGAGCTTGCTTGTTAGCTGTTGTCTGTTTGACAGATTGCATACCCCTTCTTGTTGACTAGGCTTAAAAGCATACAAAGAGCAAACATCAAAGAACATACTTTCTTAAGAAAATTTTTACATCTACTTACATAAGCATATTTATTGTTGTTTTGCAACAGTCCTACCCAGTGTTATAGGTGGAACAGAATTATTGAATGGTAATTGGGTAAGAAAGTGAATAGTCTGTAAGAGATACAACCTGGCTTCCACTTAGTAACTAGTCAAGGAGGAGGGACTGACACCAAAATATCACCTGCTGTCCCAATAACCAGGCTACAGAATGGTACTTGCATGCTCTAAAGAGAATCATAGAATATCCTGAGTTGGAAGGGACCCATGGGGATCATCCAAGTCCAGCTCCTGGCCCTGCACAGGGCCATCCCAGGGAGTCACACTGTGTGCCCAAGAGTGTTGTCCAGAACGTTTCATGAACTTTGTCAGGTTGATGCTGTGACCACTTCCCTGGGGAGCCTGTTCTAGGGCTCAACCATCCTTCGGCTGAGAAACCTTTTTTCTGATATCCAACTTAAATCTTCCCTGACAGAACTTCACAGCTTCAGGTCATTCCCTTGGGTTCTATCACTGGTCATCAGAGAAAAGAGATCAGTGTTTGCCCCTCTGCTTCCCCTCATCAGCAAACTGTAGACTGCAATGAGGTCTCCCCTCAGTCTTCTCCAGGCTGAACAGACTGCTCCACATAAAGTTTCTCCTCTAGACTCCTCACTATCTTCCAAGTCCTCCTTTAACTCTAATAGTTAAGTATCTTCCTTATACTGTGGCACCCAAAACCGCACACAATATTCAAGGTGAGGCTGCCCCAGTGCAGAGCAGGGCGGGACAATCCCACTGGTGCTGCTGTGCCTGATGCTCCCAGGACACGCTTGGCCCTCCTGGCTGCCAGGGCACTGCTGACTCAGGTTCAACTTGACACTGACCGAGACCCCCAGAACCCTTTCTACAGCACTAGTAGTAAGGGTATCTCACTCTTACTCTGCAATGGTTCTGGCTTCTTTTTCCCTGCCAGGACTGGGATTAATACACAGGAGTTGAAGTTCGTGTTCGGAGTTGGATGTTTATTACTTCTTATCTGTTTACAGACTCACGAGCTGTGAGCTCTAAGGAGCAAGTTAGAGAAATAAGGTAAAATGGAGTACTTCTCTACCTCTACCACATAAAGGACAATCCGTCCAACTATGAAATGCCACTTAAATTATTTTTATTTTAAACCCAGTAACTAACTAATTGAAGTCCGCAATGAGGACTCTATCAACCAATTACAGTAAACCACCCAAACCCCTGAAGAAGGAAGAAGAATGTGAAGAAGGACCTAGACAATGCCCTAAGTCCCCCATTTTGACTCACATGTATTGCTATATACTAAAATCCCAATTTGAAATTTTTCACCCTGTGAGATCACACAATACTATTCGAACTACACACCCACAACCCCAGTGCTATCGCTCTATCTCGGATGCCTGTTCCAAGGCCTCAAGTTAAATGTGGTGCTCGCTTGAGGGTCAGCACCTTTTATCACAGCCTGAAATTTTCAGGCTCCAGGGTTCCAACATTATTCCTCCTATCAATGCATTCACTTTAAAGTGATTTACTGTGTG
Organism: Chamaea fasciata; assembly: GCF_029207755.1. Taxonomy (NCBI): domain Eukaryota; kingdom Metazoa; phylum Chordata; class Aves; order Passeriformes; family Sylviidae; genus Chamaea; species Chamaea fasciata. The sequence continues at coordinate 77,504,157 of NW_027094087.1, read as the reverse complement.
GAACCTTAACATGTCTTGCTATAGAGCAGACTGATCCCTACGGAGCCAGCTTGAGGGAATCTGGCTGCTAACTAGAAGCTGCCTGCAAAGGGGGTAAACAGGCACTTAGCACCCTCAAAGTTTAAAACTCTTGCTTCAGAAGGCTCAAGACCAATTGGTGCCTGCAGCCAAAACCCCTTTCAACAGAGCAGTCAACAGCGTTTATGAACCAACAAGGGTTTTTTTAAAGGTTCTCTATAGGCCGGATTGGCTGCCAAATGTTGCACAGCTTGACGCACGTTTATCACGGCCTCCAGGAGGCGAGGCCCCGGCGCGGGTTTCGGGAGCGGCCCTTCCCGGGAGCGCCGGGCGCTGCTCCTGCTTTGGCAGCGGCCGCGGGGTGTCCGGCTCTCCCGGCCCCGCGCCTGGCTGGCCGCCCTGTCCGCGCTCCCGCCAAGCACGATCCGTCCCTCCGGCAGCCGGGCCGGCTCCGGCCAGCGACCCAGCTCGCCCCCAGGCCCGCTCTGCCCGTCTGCAGGGGAAGGAGCGCGGGCAGGCGCCGCCCCACGCCCCGCTCCGCCCCGCCGCCTATTCCCCGGAGAGGCGCCCCGGGTCGGGCAGAAGGCGGAGGCCGCAGGCGGGAGCGCAGGGTCGGAGGCAGCGGCAGCGCTGGCGAGTGAGTGCCCCGAAGAGCGCCGGGCAGAGCGGGGCGGGGCGGCCGGGCCCTTCTCTCCACACGTGATGCCGCGGGGAAGCGCTGAGGGGAGGCGGAGGTGCCGGCACAGGCTGCGGGAGGGCCGGCGGCGGCCAGGGGCTCTGCCGGCCGTGCGGCCCCGCGGGGAGCGCCCTGCGGCCCCGGCCGCGCTCCCAAAGCCACGTGGGAGCCGGCCCGGCCCGGCTGGCGGCGAGGGGGCGGCTCAGGGCCCCCGGCCGGGACGCGGGTGCCCGTGGGACAAGGGCACAGCAGCGCCTCAGTGTGCCAGGGGCAGCCCGTCGGTGATCCAGCTGAGTGCAGGGAGGGCTGTTCCTGGCGCTGGACCGGCCAAGGGGGTGATCACCTTGCGTTCTCCGGGTGCTCAGGCGCATCCTCCAAACAGAAGTGTTCGTTATGATGCAAATAGTCCTTTTAGTAACATACCTTTACCCTTGTAATGGGTTAGTGATGGGTGTTCGAAGAGCTAGTACCTAAACTAGAGGGAAAAGAGAAAGGAAAGAGTTCAGGTATCATAGATGCAGAGTGTAGCAGAAGGTGCCCCTGCCCACGGTTGGGCTTGAAAATAGACGGTTTAAGGCCCTTTTCCAACCCAAATCATTCCATGACTGTATATCCTTAAAAATAACATTTCAGAGCGCTTATCTTTTTGCCCCTATTGCTTGGACCAGAATATTTGAGGGGGTGTTTCTTTCTTTTTTTTTCTATTAATCCGCCTTGGCTTTTCATTTTGCCATTCGTCCACCACCTGTTCTGTATCCTTTTCCATTATAGAGTTACATTAAGTCTTTTGGGTTTGGGTTAAGGTTCATTTAGTCATATCTGTGTTAATTCCAGACAATTAACTTCCTCATTTTTTGCTTCAGGTATTTTTTAATTTGCTGGTTCTTTAATTTTTGCCATGCTTTGAAAATATCAAGGTAGCAACTTCTATAGAGCTGAACATACAACAGCACAACTGTAAATATCTCCATGACGAAGTTGTTTCATGTAGGGCTCTGTGAGGAGTGGACTTGTTTTATAAACTCTCCAGCTTAAGCAGGCAGTCAACCTGGAAAAGCAATTTCTTGACAATTAAAGTTGTTCATTGTGTGACAAAGGCCATTAAAAGAAGCTTTAAATTTCACATCTCTGAACAGAACATGGGCAAAATTTCATCATTCTTCTCCCCTCCTCTTGAGACAAGTCTTAAAAACTTAGACTGTCTCTGTAGTATATTTATCTTTAACTGGCACTCATCTCCTGCCCTCTCTCCATCGTAGCTGTCAAAGTCATAGGAACACTAACATGTCTTGTTACTTAAGTGTAGCTTTCTCCTGCCGTGGTTAAATAAATGCTAAATAGAACAGATGTATCTTTTACTGTCTGTCTCAAAACCTGAATTTTCAGAGAGGTTACATGTTAAACAAAACAAAAAATGACCTTTCTGTGCATTGTTAATGTTTTTAAATCTGCGCCCGACTGCTGACAAATATTAACTACTTGATATGTGCATCACACTTCATTCTCCTTGGGTTCTTGCAGCCTGTTTGCTCCTCACTTTCCAAATTAGCGTGGTTTTCTGCCATCAGCTTTGCAAGCGAGTTTCTTTGAGCTTGTTCATGAGTTTGTTTTGGGACCACTGGAATACCGAACACAGCTTGGCTCCCTCACGGAAGAAAGCATGTCGTGTTGTTGGTACGTGTCATGTCATCTACTCCTTAGAGCTTTTCTTTTTGGTGACTTCATACGTGTCATTAGTTTTCTGTTGCTTATTTTCTCCTATCGTTCAGTGTGGAAACATTGCTTTTAGTGCTTTCTTTACTGCACTGTCTTTTTATTCTTTAGAAAGGCTTACCATGTCAGTTCACGCTTTCCTTGGCTGATGTTTGACATGGAAATCTAGGTGTCTCCAGAGAGCAGAGGGCACTAGCAAGGCCTGGTTTGCACCAGACATCCTGCTGTCTCTGCCACCCACTGTTCTGCTGAATACAGCCTCTTCCCTTGGAAAGTGTCATCTAGCATTGGCTTTGGCCCTGCTCTGAGTGGGAGGCTGGGCTAGGTGACCTTCAAAGGTCCCATCCAACCAACATTCCTCCAAGTCTGTCCGTACATTCTCATAAATCCCAATAGTAACCCAACTGTCTATTTTAAAGGAAATTTCCTCTTGAAGATTACTTTCACCTGACTGCTCATGTAACCACAGGTTTTGCCAGTTCTGCTTCTCTTTTTTGTATGGTTGTGTTTGTTCTTGGAGAACTTCAGGGAAATGAGGTTATGTGATTGCCTTATCTACCTTGTGAATATGCAAGTGTAAGTACAGGCACAAAGGTAAAGTCATAGAGGTGTCATGGAGTGAAATAAGAGAGCAAATTCCAGGGGTCGATTCTGGCATTTACCTTATGATGCTAGCTCTGGTGCACTTTTACTCTCTAATGGATTAGAGAGTAAAATTATTTTTCTGTATAATCGTGAATGCTATTAACAGTTACTGTTGGTGGAAGAAAAAGACACTACATTTCACTCGGGTTTTGTCATTTCATTTTCAGAGCAATGCACTTTTCCTATTCAAGTCTTCTTGTATTTTTCTCATACTCTGAAAGTTCTTTGAACTTGAACCTGGTCAAATAATTTTCATAACTCCTTTAAGTAGAATTGAATGTCAAACTTAAATGGCATTTTAAGTGATGTGAACTGCTTAAGCAGAGAGCGTGTGCTGTAACAGAGCACATTTTCTATATGAACTGATGCTACCTTTTGTTTTCTCATCTTTCATAGATACATTGCAGTATTCTGACAGAAAGGGTAAGTATTACATAGATAATTTAGTAAGAGATAGGGGAAATGGATGGACCCGGTCATGTCATTGAGTTAGCAAATGTAATACCCTTTCCATTCTGTCTCTCTAAAGAGGATGTTTAATGCCTTTTTTTCTTTAGAAATTGAACTATTCAGGCAGTAGTAAATCACTGGTCTTAACCCAGAATCCATAGCTATCCAGGATTTTTTGCTCTTTTTCACTGCAAAAGTTTAATTACATTTTATGGACCATGTCAGATACAGCTCTCTTTTCCCCACTTCCAATTAATGTTAAAGAAGGAGAGACTGTACACGGGTAATATCACGTCCTATTGATTTACCATTACAGTGTTGTTGAAGAATGGCCGTTACATTAAGAGTCTTGGCCACTGTGATTTCTTAAAGTGTGTCAGCTATTCGCTCTTAATATCTTGAGAAAACAAGTCCGATATCACTGTCACTCCTGATTTCTCTGTCATACAAGACACCTCTTTTCCTTTGGAATTACCTACATAACCACCTCTCTGCAGTGCTTTGACTGTAATTGCTCATGACCTTTACTAACAGCCAGAGTTACCATTGTATTACTGACATTCTGACAGAAGTTCTTGGTTATGTAGAATTGCTTTTTCTCATCCTTTTCCTCAAGCATTGCTTTTTTTCCAGTCTGTGGGTTCCTACTAAATAAAACGGAGATCACCCTACCTGTGCTGAAGCAGGTTTCAGCTGTGTGAGAGTAGCTGTATTAGAACAATGCTGCAATTTGGAAAATACAGGCTATCAGGTAATACCAAAGTAACTGCAAGTCTCTTTATCTTCTTTCTCTCCCCTCATTTTGTCTAGCCTGATGCAGCCCCCAACTTTTATCACAGCAAATTCAAGTTGGAAGGGACGTGGGGAGTCACTTGTCCAACCTCCTTACTCAGTGCAAGTAATGGCACTTGCAGCTTGCAAATTGTTTGTGTGGCCAGACCAGGTTGCTAAGTGTTTTATCCAACGTGTCTTGAAAACCTATAGGGATAGAGACTACACAACACCTCTGGGCAGCTTACTTCAGTTTTTGTCTGTATCATGAGAACCCTTTTCCTTGAATCAAGTTGGTTGATTTTGGTTTATACCTATTGCTTTTCAACTCTGGCATGTACTGCTGTGAAGACCCTGTCCGTGTTTCCTGGATAGCCACAGGACTGCTATTAGGTCGATTGAAAGCCATCTCTCCTCAAGTTGAAAAGGCTGTTTCCTGAGCTGCTTTTCACAAGGCAAGTACTCTTGCCCCATGGCTGTCTGAATGCACTGCAATTTGTCCATATTTTTTCTTGTTTTGGGCCCCAAAGTGGGTGCAGTATTGTCGGTGTGGTCTAGTGAGTGTCAGGTAAAGGGAGATTGTCACTCCCTGTAATCTGCTGGTTGTGTTCTCATTAATACAGCGCAGGGTGCTTGCTGCCTTGGCTGCTTGCTTTGTTCAGCAAGATGTATTCATGAGTTCTAAGGTAAGTGTAAGGCAAATCATTGAGATGTCAGAGGAAACATGGATCCCAAACAGTATCATCTTGTCTGCTGTACTGCACTTCTGGCTGAGTCTTGGCTCCAACAGCAGTCAGGATTGTAGCTCTCCTTTTAGTGACAAAGCAGATGCAGATAGTCATTTCTCATCACGTGTCTAGGAGTCTTGCTGTTTACTTAGTATTCCTAAAGTGTTAGGAATGTTTGTTGGCATTATGTTACTTTCTGGTAGAAATACCATGCACAGTTTCAGTAGTGTTTTGGAATGTTTATATAAAAGACATCTCTCTTCTCCATAATACTTTTTTTACACCTGATCTGGACTCAAATCTCCTATAGTTTCTCTCTTGCATCTTTCCTTATCTGGGCCTGTTTAGCCTGGAGAAGAGACATTTAAGAGGGGACCTCATCATTGTCTGTAAGTATTGACGGGAGGGTGCCAAAAGGATGGAGCCAGGCTCTGCTCAGCGATGCTGAGCAACAGGACGAGTGGCAGTGGGCAGAGACTGATGCACAGGAAGTTCCTCCTAAACATATGGATGAATTTCTTTAATGTGCAGGTGACTAAGCACTGGAACAGATTGACCAGAGAGGTTGTGGAGTCTCCTTTACTGGGGTTACTTGAAAACCATCTGGTTACAATCCTGTAAAATGTGCCCTAGGATAAGCCTGCTTTAGCAGGGAGGTGAGACCTGCGGTCCCTTCCAGCTTGACCCATTCTGTGATATCTTGGATTTCATCCTGTACCTCTGCTGCCACCTTTGTGTCTCAGGTACTACATGCTGTCTACACATCTTGTGAAATATGTCAGGTTAATACATTTTGCCTTCTGGTGGGCAGGCAGATTGTGTGGAGGATTTCCAATAATTAAAGTTCTGTTGTTTCTGCTGACACACAGTACTGATGAGAATCATGAGTTTGTACCTCAGCACTGCCCCCTTCTTTAGTCTGCTTTCCATGATGACAGATTTGCATTTGAAATGTGAGTTTCATTTGTAGTTGCTGACAAGAGATGCACCTCAAATCTCTTCACACCAACTGCTGAAGCCTGAGTGACCAGCCTAGATTCTGAACTGTAGGAAATTAAAGCAAGATGAATGCTACCCTCTGGCTCATTAGACCTATTAATGGTGTTCTTTCTGAATTATTTTAATTGAACCCAAGTGTTTGTTGTTTAATTTGCACATTAAACTAAGCTAGGGTATGGACACTGAATTTTACCACTAAAATCATTCTGTCATTTTGATTGTCTCTGGATTCTGTCCACTGCAAGTTCTGTAAGCAACAGTTTTGTTCTTGGTTAGATCTCAGAATGTGTGAATTTCGCTAGAGGTCGAAGGTGTAACAAGTTTGATTATTTCCCGTCAGGAGAGGCCCAGTCCACATATACAGTAATACTGAAAGCTTGAAGAAATACAGAAACAAACCAATTTTCTTCAAAACATTGCTGAGAAAAATGATCTTGGAAGTGAGACTGTAAGTAGTGAGTGAGAAATAAAAGCCTTGTTCTGGTTTTCTGTTGGAGGAATAGTGTTTGCTGTGGTTTTTATAGGTAGACCTAGTGATGTCCTCTTGCCTAACTCTTGCCTCCCTTTTGTGATGACATTCTTTTGGCCTCTGTTTTTTTGTAGTTTCCCTCTGCTTAAGGGATAACAAAAACTCTGTGATGACAATATGTGAAGGGAGTGCTGGAATATGCGCTCACTGTGGGGATTTAGCCAACCTATCTCGCCTGGACTGAGAGGACGTAAATTTACAGTGTGGCAACAGGTTCTTGTTAGTGTTTTAACTTGGGGGGAAATGGGAATTCCTTCATGAGTTTTGTGAAGAGCTTGTAAAAAAAGGAGAAATGTTAGGAGTCTAGAGGAGGGACTTAATAGCATAAGCATCCATAGTGGCAAATTCAAGAGAAAATTACTAGATTCGGATTTTTTATCTCAGAGATCAGAAGACAGGACTAGTTGAGAGAGAAACTCACCAGAATATGTGGATAGAAGAACTGAAGACAACTGAAGAAAAGAGTTTTCAGCAATAATAGTTTGGGTGCAGATGATCAGATGAGGGATGAAAAAAAATACACTTGCCATGATTGTCAGCTGAGACGTGATGGTCTTGGACTTATTGACAGGAATGGAAGGAGGTAATAGGTATTGGAGTTCTTTATTCCCCTGATTGCATACCTGCACAGGTGCTCAACAGAAACTGGCTTGAAGAACATCTTAGGCCCAAACTTAGTTCTGGCAAAATAAGAGCTCTGAAGAGGATGGGACAAGCCTACAGAGGCTAGGAAAGTGAGGAGAAAAGATTACTAAAAATTACTGTGTAGAAAACATAATCTTGAAATGAATGTAATCTCTCAGATATGTTTGAGTGTATATCAGTTGCTATTGATCTTCTTTGAGGCAGTTTTTAGTGAAGCCATCAAAACTTAGATTTTCTGTGGAATGAGTAAGTAGGAATGTGAGCTCAGTGTTCCAGAATGTTTTCACTGAGAGGAGATGGAGCACAGCACATGTATGGAGTGTGGCTTCATGTACTGTGAAGCAGTGCTTCTGAGGTCAGGTGCTGCTTGTGAGGTGCGGAGATAATGCTTGGTAAGTATTAGGAAGGGACATGGGCATAGGAGAACAACTAAACTAAATTTAGATGAGATTGCACTGAACCTGCACTGTATTACTAAAATGTATAAATAACTGAGAAACTGTATGAATGGAGAGGAATGGTTGAACGCAGCTTATGGAGCAGAGCCCCAGGCTTGATTTTTGCCTTAACTGAAAATTACGTAGGGAATAAATCCCAGCAGGATGCTTACCATGCACACACACATTTCACACATCAAACCACTAACCTGCTCCAAGGCTGCAGTCTTTGCTGTGATGTGGTTCAAGTATACTTGCTATGAAAAATTCCAGGATATGAATCCAGCCACAGGCCAAATCTTACTGAAACTTTCTGAAGCTCATTTCAAACATGATAAGTAACACAAAGTTACATACTTAGGAACTGGCTGGTTGGGGAGAGTGCCCAAGGGGAACGTGATATGAACAGCTCAGAAAGAAGAATCTCTGCCTTCTCTGGACTCTGCAGATAGAAACAGTTCTCTTAACTGTTATCTCAAGCAGGAGTCAAATTCAAGAGAGTGAGCATAAAAGAAAATCTACCTTTTAGAGATTTAAATTATATAACAGGTTAATGATTTATTTCTTTTGATTAAACTGTCCTGAGGCAGTGGGCCCTATTTCATTATCTGGGGTCCAGGCATGATTAATTTCTCAGTAAGGTGAATATGTAAGTGGTTATGGGAAGCAACAGGAAACCTGCTTAACAGAAACAAGACATCTTTGAGAAGACAAGCAGAGGAGCAGAGAAAGAAAAGGATTTGATTGTGTTTTTTTCATCTTTGTAGTATGAGACTCCTTACTGAGATCTACTGACTGGCTGGTTATTCCTCTCCCTCCTCTACTTGTTTATATTTACCTTCATTTATCTTGTCAAAATATCAAGAAATTTAGGTCAAAATATATCTGGATCCATCTGTTCATCTAGTCTGTTCTTTTACTGCTAGTAGTTATTATATCTTTTAATTAAGTATGCTTAGTGACAGTTTACTATATTAATGGAGAGCATCAAGTATCTTTAATTTTGTACCGGATCAACTTAAAAAATTTTCTTCCTAATTTCTGTATAACAAAACAATGATTTAGTCTCCTTAATTTGTCATATTGTGGTCTATATGTCTTACTTGTAATTTCTGTTTTAGTATTGCTTTAGGTGGAAACTCAAATCAGGCTCTGTATTTTAGCTGTCTTTAGCAGAGGTTTATTATCATTGCAGGCTTATTGTGAACTCAGGAAGTGTTTGTTCATTGACATGGCTATCCAGTTCAGTTTTGAATTTTGTTAAGTGTAGTTATTCTTTTGATATAGTAACTTTGTGCTCTCAGACTTATGACAGACTGGGAAAATAATCAAGTCCACGATTGACCTTTCACTTCTAGGTTTGTCAAACATTTTGATTGGTTTTGGGGTGCTTTTTTGGGGAGATTGTGAGATTGACCATCAGTGTTGCTGCAACCAAATTTTAAGCAGGGTCTGGAGAGTGATGCTGCAGACACCAGACCTGGTAGGTATGATAGTAGAAGGAAGGAACAGATGACATTGCCTTTAGGATAATTTGTCTTTCATGACCCTCCTGCCACATCAGGTAATTTGGTTTGACATTTGATAGGTCAAAACTTAATCAATTGGGCTAATTTTTGAGATTATATATGAGACAGATTATTTCTTTGACATCTGCCCCACCCCTCTGTGGCTCTCTGTGCCAGCTCGTTAAGCCATCAGCTGAGTTTTTACTTCAGGTAGTAGTGATGCTTTGGGAGTTTAATTAGGGAAAAGTGGTAGGAAATATTTTCAGTGACAGTGGAACAGTCACTCTTAAGCTTGATGATTTTTATCTCTTAATGGGAATAAACTCCCCAGTAATCTTCTACTTTTGTGATCTGGAAACACTCTGCAGTACTAACAGCACACACAATTTTAGGGTTTACTTAGACAGCTCTGCTTGGATCCCAACTCTAATTATTTCTGTCTTGTGGGCAAAGCTGCTGCAGATGCAGCTTTCGTAGCATGTTTTTTGAGCTACCATGATACAATCACTTAGCTGTCTAAGAAATGTGTACTAGCTTATATTGTTCTTTTTGATAAAACCTGTGACACTGCTGTGGATTACACTTATATGCACATGCAGCAGTTTACCTGTGAATCACATATGCAGTGGGTAAACAAATGTATGTGTAAGATTGTTTATGGTATGTCTAGAAAAATAGCAGTGACTCTTATCTGCAGTTGCCACATCAGCATCTTAGAGGAAAACTGTGTGAGGGTATAGATTTTTAACGGTTCCATATCAAAGTGATGTGTCTCACTAGCATGCTGTCAATAAACAAATAAAACCTAAATGCCTATAAACGAAACATAATTTATATATTTTTAAATCTTGATTAAATAGCAGTTATTTCAGAACTACTTGGGATTCAAATCTGTCATATCTGTGATCTAAAAACAGTTTTTTTGAGATGAAAAATAGACACAACCCAGGGGATGGTTATTTTGTGGGCTCAGAAGGGTTGTTTTGTGGCCCTTTAAAGGACCTTTATGTATAATATATAAACCAGGATGGCTGTCTTGGAAGCTTCAAGGCACAAGTGCGTGTTGCTTTCTACCTGGGGAGCAGAAGTTTCAGAGTAGGAATGTTTTGGGTGAGCTGTGCACCTGTACTTGAGGCTGTGGTGTCAGAGGCTTGGGTTGTTCTTGCACTTTGCCTTCCCTCAGTGCTTTTATCAGCCAAGGATGTAGGGCTGGGCTGGCACTGCTCGGCCTTTGAGCCAGTCATACCTTGCGTGTGCCAGATCCAACCAAAGCCAGCTGCAGGACTAACAACAGGCTTTGGCCTGCCAGAGTTCAAGAAGCATTTGGGCAAAGCTCTCAGGCATATGGTGTGATTGCTGGGGTGTCCTGTGCAGGGCCAGGAGTTCTGCTTGAGAATCCTGATCAGCGCCTTCCAACCCAGCATATTCTATGATTCTGTGGTCTCCTAGGAAGTAGAAAAATTAGATTCATGCCCTTTGTCCCCAGGGCTCTAACCCATGTCCCATTTGGTCTTGTTTGGCCTTTTGAAGCTAGATCACAGTGCAGAAAGCAATGCAAAATTCATGGGGTCAGAAAGCACTCAGTGCAGCACCTCAGGATTATATCTCTAAGTGTATTTAGGAGGCATTGCATGGAGAAAGAAGGGGTGGGAATTCAACATTTCATTTGCTTTTCAGGATTATTACTATTTGGGAAAGTAAATCTAAAAAATCAAGTAATTGCATAATGTAACATCTATAAAGAGACAGGGAGTGGGATCTATACTAGAAACCTCTTCTTCAGGTAGCTGGAGCCTACTGACTAGACCTCAGAATCAGTCTCTTGCAGTTTCCATGAGTCCAGTGTTCCTTACCATGTATAGCATGTGATTCAAACTGTCTTTTATGTTTATTTTTAAAGGAGGGCTGAAAGATTGTCTCATTTATTTTCTTGGCAAAAGGCAAGTTTGGCAGCTGCAGTGTTATTTCTGATAGAGGTTTGCTGTCTTGCTGTTGAGAATAGACAGTAGTGAAGGATTCCTAACTTTCCTAGTTATCTATGCTCTTCCTAGGCACCGTGCTTATCAGGAAGCAGACAGTCTTTCTAGTGTCCATCTTCAGAATTTGAGCTTATTGTATCTTCTGTCAAAGCACATGTGGAAAAAAGCTTACAGCTTTCTTCTGTTTCAGTATGCTTTCATATTCTTAAAGGCATGATGCTCTTTTCTCTAAAAGAAGTGATCACAGTACAGGCTCTTTATTTTTGTTGTTTACTTCTGTAGGTTTTGGTTTCCTGACCTATGATTGCTCTCTTTGTCCAGCTGATAACAGTTCTTTACATATAGTGCTCAAAGCTAGGCATACTACTCAATTTGTGGCCGGACAAGAGCAGGATATTTTTTCCAGCCCTACCAGTTTTTGACTCGTGTTGAGTTCGTGATCATTATAATTTTCAAATCTCTTTCTGCAGAAATGCTGGTACACCAATCTTTCCACACATTTTGTTTATCTGGTTGGTTATTCCTGGCACAATCTTTGTCCTGGCCTTACCTGAATGGCTGCTACAAAGCAGCAGTTGTACAGGGGCTTGTGACTGTCTCATTAGCCTTGTGCACATCATTCAGTGTTTTCATTATTGGTGCTTCCCTGGTACTGGAATTAACATAAAAAATCCTGAGCATATGTCCAGTTTGAGGTTAACGTCTGATAAATATTAACTAGTCTTTCTAACCAATTTTGGAAGTTTGGTTGTTTGGGGTTTTTTTTTGTCTAAATAAGTTCTTTTAAATCGTGTTTTTCTAGCTAGCTTGTGGAAATATCATGAGCATTATCAGTGTCAGAAGTTAGAACTTTTGACAAAGTAACTAGTCAAGGTCAAGACAAATAACTAGTATGGATCAAAACAGATGATTTCTTTTTAGCATCTGCACATCTTAGCAGTGGTAGAGATGGGAAACTGCGTCTGTGTGCATTCTAAATTAGGTTTTATTACTAAAAGGTCTGCATCCCTTCTTTCTTCCATAGGAGCTGACATTGGATATAGTGTGTATCTCCATCCAAGTGGTGTCTCTTAGGTCTGCCTGGGCAGTCATTTGCAGTGGAGGACACATCAGGCCACTCTGCTGAGCAGCTCCAGCTAAACCTTTGTGACCTGTGTATTACTTTGCCCATTGTCCTTCTGCTCCTGTGCATATAAACACATTCTGAGTCAGTGACCACTGAATACTTGTATCTTTTGGGAGAAAAGGATCCTCTAAGATCTTTTTTTTTTTTTTTTCCCCTTTTCAAAAGGGATAAGGGACTAGGGAGTCGTAAAATAAATAACCCCTTGTTTTACGGAAAGCTACTGGTGTTTGATGTTGAGTGGGTTGTGTTGTTGTTTTTTGGGTTTTTTTTTTGGGGGGGGGGCAGGGGGAGGTTTGGTGTGGTTTTGGGGGGGGGGGTTGTTTGTTCTGAAATGCTGAAGCGAGCAAGTGGTGGTGGTATAATAAACAAAACCTGCCTGTAAAACCTAACTTGGTTAACCCACCAGACTTTGGCTGTCTCTTTTAAAAATTACTAATTTATGTTAACATCTGTTTAAATCAAGCATTGAGGAGAAGAGCTGCTTTTTCTTAATGACTTGTATCCATTTTCCTAGGCTTAAGCTTTTTTCCTGCTTTCCATGACTGTTTTATTCTTTATATGGGTTGATGTTATTTGGTACTGTTCAAGGTTGTATTGCTTGCATATCTTCCTTTTAGGGAATTTGGAAGCCTGTCATCAAAAAGCTGGCCCCACAGATCAGCTTAGAGGTAGTAAATGCCTTGCAGGCACATAGGGATCTCCTCCAAACATTGTCTATGGATCCTAGAAATGCACTCACCTGAAAATAATTCCTGTGTCACAGAATCACAGAATGTGTAGGTTGGAAAAGACCGTCGAGATTATCGAGTCCAACCCAGCCCTAACACCTCAACTAGATCATGGCATCGAGTGCCACATCTAGTCTTTTTTTAAACACATCTGGGGATGGTGACTCCACCACCTCCCCGGGCAGGCTGTTCCAGTATTTAATCACTCTTTCTGTGAAAAACTTCTTCCTAATATCCAGCCTATATTTCCCTTGGTGCAGCTGAAGACTGTGTCCTCTCGTTCTGTCAGTTGCTGCCTGGAGAAAGAGACCAACCCCCACCTGACTACAGCCACCTTTCAGGAAGTTGTAGAGAGTGATCAGGTCACCTCTGAGTCTCCTTTTCTCCAGGCTAAACAACCCCAGGTCCCTCAATCATTCTTCATATGGCTTGTTTTCCAAACCCCTCACAAGCTTCGTTGCCCTCCTCTGGATGCGTTCAAGCATCTCAGCGTCCTTCCTAAACTGAGGGGCCCAGAACTGGACACAGTATTCAAGGGTTAGCTTTGCTTCTCTAGCTTTGAAGTCCACAGTGATTGCACTAAAACCTGAAAACTTGTAGCTATGGAAGTGCTTCTGTCTTAACTGAAAAAGTATTGAAAGACAGTATGACTTCTGGAAACACATGCATAATTAGTCGAAGTGTAAGTCTGAGTAAGATTTCACAAAATTATTATAAATATCTTGATCGTATCTTCCTTTGTTTTCTGATACAGAATTTTCTGCCAAAATAGAGACATCTAAACCTTTTGATTCTGAAATACTGCATTTGTATGTTATAATACAGTATTTTCTGTCTTTCTTGTATAACAGGCATATGACTATTTTTTTCCCCAAGAGTTCAGGATTCTTTCACTGATTTATTTGAAATGCTGTATTAAAAGAAAAACATAACACAACCTAAATCTTATACCAGTTAATCTAACTGCCAGCCATAACTCCATTTGGGCTCTGGAATAAGCATCAAAAGCTGAGGAAGTTTTCATTTTTTTATGCCTATTATCTGAAGATTAGAGCAAATAAATGCATGTACTTTCTCATTAAAAAAATACAGGGTCACCAGTTCTGACTCTTTTCATTTCCCTTTAATTTGTCAATTTTTTATCGGCTCTATTTTGCTGATAGAGTAGAAAGAAGGAGAGACTGAAATTAATTAAATCTTCTGTGATATTTAACTTTTTATTTAGTGTCTTGGGGATCCAAGGAGCTCAAAGCAATAATCAATCAAAATCGCTCCCCTCTGTCTATTCTCAGGGGAACTGTAATAATAACCAATTAATACAGCCCTAGACAGAAAGGTGGTGATTAGGCCCTACAAAAATTGATTGCAATTAGCAAAATTCTGCTGTAGCAGAAATCACCAGTTAAAGTGGTTTTTTTCAAAAAAAGATTTAGGTTTTGCTTGCTCGAAATACTGAAATACAGCAAAATTTTCACGTTGTTCAGGCCTTTTTTGACATTGTCTAAGGGATGAAGGCTTTTAGACACCTTGAGCCTCATTTTTAAAATGACCTGCCATTGTCAGTTAACTGATAATGTATCAATTAACAGAAAAATAATTGTGCATGACTTGCCATAATTTTCTACAATTCCACTTCCTTTGAAGTATTGCTGCCCTAAAATCAAAGCACACTCAGACACACCACTGCAGAGCGTTTTAGAAATATATGGTGTTATTCTGGTGACACCAGGTGTTGAAAGTAAAAAATGTAATGCATTATGAATTCAGAAGCATGCCTTTAATAATTGATAGTTATTGTGGGGTAAACGGTGAGCTAGTGAGGGTTTGTAATTTGCCAATAATTTATCTATTTTGAAAGAAATGTTCACGTGCTGAAAGTCAGAAGTCACTTGACCATTACCTGTCTTTTTAAATCACGTCAAAAAGACAAAATGTTGTATGATTTCTCTTCTTTCTGTATTTTAAGTAGTGTACTGTTTCTTGATTTACATCTGGCTCTCTAATTATATTATTTAATTTTTCCTCAGTTAATTAGCATCACTAAGTGAGTGTTTGCTTAAGAAATGCAGAAGTGAAATTAACTGAGATTTCCAGATGTCCCTAGATACTGTCAAGTCTGGGAGAAATTCTGTTCAGAATAATAACATTATTCCTGTGTGTGGGCATTGGGAGTTGCCTGAGTCTGCTGCACTGCACAGTATTTGGGTGGGGAGAGTGGCACTGGGAGGGCAGCGACACATTTGTTCAAGAGCTGAAATGTAACTTCGTATGGCCAGGCTGGACTAAGGAATTATTTAGTAATGTTTTGCGCATTTTCAGTATTGTGTGAATAATGCTTATCTTTAATATTTTTCAGGTAGCATCATTTTAACTCCAAAAATACAATTTTTGGTTAATCTCTAAAATCGTCTCTTTTTCCAGTTTTTCATTGTCAAATGCATTTGGTGTGAGGGTGTACCAGTGTTCATCCAGAACTACTTCTTAAAACTTGACTCATTTCCTATGAGCCAAGACCTTTCAGTGCAAGCAGTCTGTTTTTAAAAGTATGGTGCTGACTGTATTTACTGGAGGCTGCTCTCTTTATTTGTGGCATAAAAATAAATTTTAAGTGGTGCTTGTAAATTTATTTTAGTAGGAGCAAAGTTGCTGACAGGAAGAGCAGTTGGTTTTATATTGTGTATCAGTTTGTGCTGAGAAGTAGGTGTTGGAAATGTCTGCTGATCCTAATGCAAGAGGAAACTTTTCACTTAGAAGGATAGACAAGTCTTGGGACTTGCTGTTCCTGTCCTACTTACCCTGTTCACTCACACTGAAATTTGAAAAAGCATGAGGAAGTGAATTGGAGGATACTCTACATACTACGGGATATTTGGGGCCTATTTGGAAAGGTGGGATCCCAGTAAAATAGCAGCATGTATGAATTGTTTTCTTATTTCCACAGCATACCCTGAGAAAGCAGGAATACAGCGATCCATTGTTACTTCTCCCTCATGTCCCACAGTATGGACTGGGGACAATGGTAATTTCCCTTTCCATGCTGAGTTCTGTGCATCCCCTTTGGTCAGCTCTCTTGACAGCTAATGTAACCAGTTTAGCCATCCCCTTTTCTCAAAATTTTGGCCCGTATTTGGGGTGTGCAAGGAGGCTATTCTGGGGAGATACTAAAGCTAATCAGAGGATTTGCTAATTTATAATGGAGGCTTAATCACCTTTGCTTGGGACCTGCTCCAATCCTAAATTGGCTACATCGTAAGATGTAGCTCGAGGCATTCAGAGCATTTTGCATTGTAGTGTTTTCTAATTCATGCTGGTTTTCTCAGCACAGGCTCTAGATTGATGGATAGGTGTAGTTGGACACTCTCCTAGATATTTCAGTGCCTTAAGGTATGTGAGTTTCTTCTGATGTGCACACAAAGTAACCTGGAAGACTTACGTCTCTAGAATGCTAATTTTATTTTTAAAAAATTTAAAAGATCCTTTTCAGCTGCTCTGTATGCTCTCACGATGCAGCAGTGTGTCACAGATGGAAACCACTTGGTTTGTAGAAGTAAAATCCTTCACAAAAGCTATTAGAGTGTGTCCAGAGCAGGGTGACCAGGTGGTGAAAGGCCTCAAGGGCGAGACTCACAAGGAGTGGCTGAGGTCACTTGGCACATTCAGCTTGGAGAAGAGAAGGCTGAGAGAGGACCTCGTCACAGCCAACAGCTTCCTCAAGGAGGGCAGTGGAGGGCTGGTGCTGATCTCTCTGCTGACCAGGGACAGGACACGAGGAAATGGGATGATGCAGGGGAAGTCCAGACTGGACATTAGGAAAAGGCTCTTCACTGTGCAGGTGGCTGGCCACAGGAACAGGCTCCCCAGGGAAGCTGCATGGCTCCAAGCCTGTCAGGGATAGAGGAGAGTCTGGGCAATGCCCTTTGTCATATGGGGTTAGCTTTAGGTAGTCCTGTGAGGAGCAGGGAGTTGGACTCCATGATTCCTATGTGTCCCTTCCAGCTTGAGTGATTCTGGTTCCTTTATTGCCTTCAAATGATGAGTGCCCCAGAGGCTCTTGGTCTGTGGTCCCCAAGCACATGTTCTTGCACTTTGTATCATTAAAAGCCATCTTACTTCTTACACAGCTCTTAGGCCATCTCATGTGGCTGTAGCATGAAATGATCCTCTTCTGGATGCATCACACACAGATGTGGTAGGCACGCAGCTAATTACTGTAGTAAAATCACTAAAAAATAAAACAACATTGATTCCTGAGGAATATGACTGGTCACTTTTTGTCTGTGCTTAGTACTTCTTATTTTAATATAGTCCATTATAATCTTCCCTTAATTTACTCCTTGTTCATAGACAGTTCTTCCCTATGTCTTGGTCTGGAGATGTTTTCACTGATTGTTAAATAATGAACTCCACTGTGTTATCCTTGTCAGAGTAGGTTGTTTAATGACCCTGGCCTGGCTTTTTTGCATTCAGAACCACATTGCATATTAATTCCCTTCTCATTTACTTCCAGTACTTAATTCTGTTCTTCTTTCTTCATCAAGTTACTATCAGAAAGTCTTTCTCAAATGTCACTGAAGAGAGGCTGCAGAGCATGTTTAAAGCCATTTTCATTTCTGTAAATATTTTATTTGTAAATAATTGGCTCATATAAATTAAGATTAATATTATGTAATCCTGTTACAGTCTTACCCCTGCTATAAGATGCCCTTCATTAAAGCTTCCTTCCAAGCATTCTGGAAGGAGAACTGGCAAGGAGACCTTGAATTAGAGTAAATTCTATGTATCATCATTAAACCAGAATAGCTTTTATCTGCAATTGCAAATGTGTACGTAGAGATAGGGAATTATTTCCATCAGTAATTCTTGTGAGACTCTTGTGGCTTCATGAGAAGGTTTTAGGGGTTGTGTAGCTGGTTTTCCTCATTTTTCAATAAATACAGATCTTACAGACCTCTGTTAAATTTTGCATTGGACTATAGAACCTGTTTCTGCATCAGGGACCAAACCACTCTTTACCAGAAAATAAACATTTAATTCAACACATTCTTTATAGGACACATACAAACTGGAGATTTCTTGTCTTGCTTTGACTCTACCAGGCAGGAGGATATTTGAGAGTTTGGTTGGTACATTTTATGGATTTGAAAACAAATACTCCAGTGCCTTGCTAAGTGCAATTTCAGGCTTTTTTGGATGTCCCCAGAATATGTATTTGTTTCTTCTGTGTAGAAGATAGGAGGCCAGTAAATGTATTTACTTTGGGATAAGGATGCATTCCCTGTTGCTGAGGAAGGACATGAGGTATGTTTCAGACTTCATTGCAGGAATTTGCAAGTCATTCTTAGAGAGCAAAAATCAAGATCAGGACAATTGAAATAACTCACTAATTCTCTTTTCATGATGATTTGTGACTTACTTGTTCTGTAGTAAACTTGTTACTAATTCCTAAAGAGAAGTGATATGTCTCAGTGGGATTGAAGTTAATTATATACATCTGTTAATGGTTCTTTGTAGTTTTGATTTGATGTCCTGTTTTGGTTTGTGTTTTCTTGCCTTTATTATATTAGAAAATGGTGGAAAAGATACGCTGCTGAGATACAGATTGGGTTTTTACTTCTGACTTGTATTAAGTTGCAAGCTGAAATTCACTTAAAAATATTTTTATTAAATAAAACTGCCTAGATAGCTTACCAATGTAAGACTTGCATTAAATTACTAAGACAAATAAAATAACTGTAGTGAATTAGAATAGAATCACAATATCATTTAGTTTGGAAAAAGACCTTTACTATTGAGTCCAACTGTTAACCCAGCACTGCTAACTCCATCACTAAACCATGTCCCTGAGCACTGCATCCTGCACATCTTTTAAATACCTCCAGGGATGATGACTCCACCAGTTCCCTGGGCAGCCTGTTGAGCTGATTTATTTTGTTGCTAGTATGTCCCAGTACCATACTAGTATAAATACTGTGCTTTTCCACAAATTTGATTCATAGACTGAAAGGATGGTATAAGACTTCCTTCTTAAAAAAAAAAAAAAAAAAAAAAGCTCCACTTTTGCTTCTATGCACCTTTAGTAACCTCAGCTCTGGTCCTCTAAATGTCAAGGAGGGCCTCCTCCTTCCATTCCTAGGTATGCGACCTAGGGGCATACATACAAATAAAAAAGCATTACTGTTAGTGTAACTTCTGTGTGTATAGATATACTCTATTGTCTACTATTCCTTCTGAACCTCACAAAATTTGTATGACTCTGCTTCAGAGCAAATGTCCTTGACCATTATCCCACACTATCTGTACCCTTCCTGGTGGAATATTTAAAACTGTGTTTGCATTTAGGTCTGGTGGCTCCTCCAGTACAGCTTCCTCCTTTTCTGGTGGCCACTAACACTTCACAAGCAAAGCATGGCTCTGTGTAAAAAATCCTTGTGTGTGTATATGTGGTTGCAGCAAATGCATATGAATTACCTTTCTTTGACCCTTTAAAGCAGCCCATAGTTTCCCGGGAATCATGTGTGGAAAAAAAAAAACAGTCTGTTGAGTTTTTCTGATGTTTAATTTCTGCCACATTGGTCAAAGGTTTGTGTTTTAGTAGCTAGGCCATACTGGACTGGAGTATGTATGTATGTTTTGAGGAAAAATACTGCAGTGTCATGTGACACTGCTCCCAGGTTTATACCTGGATTTTTCTGTTTGGCTCATTTTAGCAGAGCACATTTTGTTCCCTGAACATCCGTGCTCTTGTTTGGTTTTTAGCAAGGTTTGAGGGGCATTGTGTTGCAGTGACTTCTCCACATGATGCTGCAGGGCTCAGGCACCTTGACTCATCCCAGGGAGACATCCTGCTATGGAGCTGGTGGCTGGACTGGCCCTCCCAGCCACAGTGAGGCCCGAGAGGCACCCCACTGGGTCTCTCCTGGGCAGAGCTCATCCTGCCTGCAGCCCCTGCCATGGCAGCTCCAGAGAGCAGGGGCAAAGGCATAAGATGGCTTCCCAAGCCAGAGGCCCCTGCCAGTGGGAGGATGCTCTTGCTCACCAATGGGGCTTTATAAACATCTCCCTTCCAGGCTCAGTCGCACTCCCAAGGGACGGTGCTGGGCCATGACCTGGGCACCTCTCCCCTCCTCACAAAGGATCATTGTGCAGCTGTTCCCTCATTTCCTTTGTGGAAAGGCACCTCACGATCCCATGCAAGACCCCATCTTTTCTCTCTTCCCGTTCTCTCTCTCACCATCCTTTCAGTGTAGAAAAATACATTCCCATGCTTAGGTACTCAAAGTGTTTGCCGTGTTCCACAGGCCGGGATGATCTTCTCGGTCCAAAACAGCGAACTGACCGCTCTGGGTATTGGCATGTAAATTAATGTGCTGACCTCGCAGGGAACCCATCCAAGCTGCAGGCTCTGTCCTGAGTTTCAGGATGTCGGCGGTTTGAAACTCTGGGCTCTGTTCTGCATCTCAATGATGGAAACCACTTCAAATTCACCATGGCATAGCAGGACTGCCCTATCAAAAGTTGTTTTTCTACTTTTTTCCTGTAACAGCAGTCTGGCATTTAAAGCTTGTGCTCCATTCTTGTGGGTTGTTTTTTTTCTTCCTTTTGTGTAGATACAACAGTGTAAGCACCTATGCTAAAAGTGCAAAGAAGATATATTTTTGTGTATGTAATTTAAATTAATTGAAGTGTATTTAAAACTGAATTATAAGGACCCACCATGCTTGAGTGGGATTTTGAGAAGCCATCTAGTCTCTTGCCTTTCTCTAAGACAGGAATAACTGTAGCATCCATGATAGTTTGAACAAAGTTTTCAAGAGTTCCAGTTTTCAAGGCTTCCACACTGTTTATTGATTTTCAGTAAACACACCTTAGTTGGCACTCAAGACTAAGATGCTTGAGGTATTGCTGTGTTCTTCTGAAACATCAGTGTGTTGCTCAGTAACACTCAAAAAGGCATGGGGAGACTGGAGTGGGAACAAAGGAGGAGACATGTTTTCTCACCTTGTATAAAGGTTTGGTTTAAACCAGACACGGTTTATCTATCCTTAATTATTTCAGTTCTAGTTTTCCTGTGTCAGAAAACCTTAGGAGAATCAGTAAAGAGTGCTTCTTGGTTTGTCAAATATATGTGGACTTGTCAGCCATCACTGAGGAGGTGCACAGAGCCCCCTGACTCAGGAAGATGAAATAAGCAGGCATCAGGGAAAGACCCCACAGTAATCTGGCCTCATGCACACACACAAAGGCACAGCCTGTGGCTGCCTTCCATGCTGCTGCTGCTGCCATTGCTGATACAAAAGCAGACGTGAGAGCTCACAGGAAGAAAAGGACTTTGCACAGTACAAGCTCATCACTTTGACTTGGGGAGGGTCTGGACCCAAGTCTGGAAATGCATTGATGTTGCCTTGCCCTGTTCTTGTGCTCTGATGCTGAGGTATTTGTTGTTGACCACCCTAAGATAGAGGGCACTGGGCCCTCTAGCTTTTTTGGGGTCATTTGTTATGGTTGTTCTTATGCCTGTCGGTTCTTAAAATTTGAAAGCTGCTCCTATCCACGTTAATGATGCTGTGCAAAAAATTTTGGCTTGTTTTGTGTCCATGTAGGCAGAGAATCAACTCTTCTTCTTAAAACCCTTAATCATATTTTTAGGTGATTATGCCCCATCTCATCAGCTCTTATTTAAACTCCTGCTGGTTCATTCTTGGCCCAAGTAAAACAGTTCTAGACTCAGTGCTCTGCCCTGAGCTCTTTCTAATTAGTTTTGTAGTCCACTGGTTTCTGAACTGAGGTTCCAAGACTTTAGTGAAACTTGTACAACATGACTTAATATTAGGACAAAACAGTCAATACTTACTAATAAATTTTTTTCTTGAGGTGACAGCTTTCCCCTCCTTCCTCTCAATTCAGTTTGTCCACATCCACTGACCTGTTTTTTTCATCCACCTTTTCTTGTCCTCATGCTCTGACGATCCCCTCCTGTCTCTGCACTGTCGAAATTTAGCCTGTTAATCGCTCTAATGTGTCCAGCATGTGTTCTGCATTCCATCCCCCACATCTTTCTGTATGTGGTACTTCTATCTGTTTGTCACTTTGAGGCCTTTTAAAAGAAACTTTGGGAATTAAACTCTTTCTGTAAGTAATAAAAATTAATCTAACATGTTTTCTCTATGCAGTACAGTTGAAAGTGATTTGGAATGTTTTCAAACAGACAAAAGGCAGATGTTTGTTGTGATGACAAAGGCGTACAAAGCACGAGAGCAGTGTTGTGCCTGTCCAAAGGAAGGGCATCCTCCCTCTGCCTCCTGTCAGAGACTCACAAGATACTCCAGTTTAAGAACAGAAGTATTTGTTGGTTTGGAGATGTGAGTTATCCAAGGAAGAAATGAAAATCTGAAAAGAAGGTTAAGTGGAGTTCCAGGTAGTGCCCAGTAGCATCCAGCATGGCCCTGGTTACTGCAATACTCTTGTTTGTTTTCACAAACCAGCACCTCACGGTTTCGGAGCGGGTGACCGCTGCGAGGAGACCATAACCTCTTGATTTCAAAGGAGCCATCGTTTCGCTGGTGCCTCTGTGGTTAATGTAAGAAAGGTGTCTTGCCATAAACTCTTTCCGAGGTATTCAGCAAGGTTGGGAAGGGGTCGGCCCAGGCAGGAAGCCCTTGTCTGTGCTATAAAGAAAATAGCAAGCAACAAAATGAAAGCATCAAAGGACCAACAGGATGCGGTCCCAGGAGTCCTCTCTGGCATGTTAGTCCTTCTTGAAAGTTAGCATTGAGTGAAGAGTGACCTTAAAACTCCCTTCATTCAAACAGACTGGGCTCAAGTTTAAAGTTCAAGGCATTTTGTTTTTTCACCTGTTTCCTACAGTTTTTAAGAAACTTCTGAAGAATTAATGTGTAACTATATCTGGTCACAGAGCCAATGCAGAGAATTTTTCTCAAGGGAAAATAATGTTACTGTATGGAGTGAGAGAAATGGATACTTTCTGAGTTAGGTTTTATTTTGTTGAAACTTTTTCTCCCAAACCCACTGCGAGCATGATTGCAAACAGCCCTGGAGCCAGCATAATGCATGGCTGTGGGGCTGTGCTTTATTTTTAAAAGAAGCTGGTAGGGTCCTGTAATTGTCTGAATTGTGAAAAAAAGTGGTTTTTGCCAAAGCTGCTGCTGCCGCTTGGGAAGCAAGGTCTTGTTTTGGGCACAACGTGGGAGCAAAGAGCCTGGTTGCAGCTTCATCTGCAAGTGCACGGTGAGTGAGCCAGCAACTGGCCCCATGGCCGCCCACCCTTCTGTCACCCTGCTGGAGCTGTTGGGCCTTGAGAGGGAAAAGCAAAGCCCTGACCCAGCACTCCGTTGGTGGATGAGGGTGGATGTGGATACAGTGCTGCCGCCCTACCAGCGGCAACCCAGGCGCTTCTGGCTGGCACCAGTTGTGAGCCACTTTTCACCCAACAACGTCTACCTGTGTGATGCTGAAGCAGCTCCTCTATTTTCTGATCTTTGCATCTTGCCTGATGAAGCAACTAGTTACAGATCCCACAAGCGATCTGGCATGTCATCTTTCATAGCTAAAAGAAATAGTTTGCAGAGATGACGTACAAATTTCACTCGTGTTTCCCCATGCCATTAAATTTTAATGATTCTGGTGTGAATATTTCATGAAAGTACTTTCTGAACGGGTTTGTTTTGTCCTGGCAGCTAATACTCAGTATAAGTCTGTTGGCTTTTGTTTGTTTTTTGTTGAGTTTTCTTTTCCTCTCAGGTGGTTTAGTGAAGGTAGGAAGTGTCAAATTGGATTAAGTGAGAAAAGGCAACTTCTTGTTGGTGATTCAGCAAGGGGGTGCCGTCTATAACTCTTTTCAGCTGGGTAGTGAAGGCCTGTGAAATGACCCTCAAAGACAATTCTGCTCTGTGCTCTCCTGCCACAAGGTGGCTAAAACTCTTTTCAAGCCCAGGATTTGTGAGTGCTTTAAGTGATGCTAATACATCTACAGCCTTTCTGCAGCGCAACACAGGCACACTGGAGACCAGATTTATTGCGCAGAAAATTGTGTATGTCTTATTTATATGGAGCAGTGATCAGAAAATGTTATTACCAAGTTTATTCCAATCCCTCCTTGGCTGGAGGGCTGGGCTTTGCTTTTTTGTTTTTTTTTTTGGTTTTTTTTGGTTTTTTTTGGTTTTTTGGGTTTTTTTGTTGTTGTTGTTGTTTTGTTTTTTTTTTTTTTTTTTTAATAGAAGTTGTGCTCAGACCATCCAGCACGAGCGACAGGGCCACTGTGAGGCATAGAAGTGCCACAGGGAGCTGTGGCTGAAACTTCAGCTTCTCACTCCATCTCTGTTTGAACTGCCTGCTGAATCAATCTGCTCAAAGGCTAAATCAGAAACACTTGCCCAAACCTGGGTTAGCAAGTTCCTTTGTTGCTGTTGAATTCTGTGGACCCTGCACTGGGATGATGGGGGCCTTTCTTTAAATGGGTGATGTGTCCCAACAGCCAGCTGCTGTGCCATCAGAAACAGGGAGGTTGTTTTCACCAGATTCAGGAAATGGTGACACTGTTCTCTGTGAACTTTTTGGAAGCTTATCTCCAGCTGTACAGTAGGGACAGGGCTTTTGTTTAATGGAAATGAAGCGTATCTTTTTCTTACAGATGCACCACTCACTATAAAGCTTTTTATGTGCGTTTTAGGTTTCCCTTTTTATTTTTTAACTTATTAACTCTGACAAGTAACCTCTTGGTTGTGAACAATTTAATTCACAATTCATTTTTCTGATTCAAAGTGAACACGAGTGCCCTAATCCCCTAATGGGAATTAATTGCATGTTTCAATGCTTAACTCTGATCCTTTCTCAATCCCCACTGGGACAAGTTTCTTCCTGAAGGATCTGTGTTTGTTATTCAAAACACAATCTGAAAGGTAATGATTTTTCTTATAAAAGAGACTCGGGCCAACTGAATATTAATGCTCTTTTTATTGTGAGGGAATGAGTTGCATCCAAGAAAAAAAACTCGTTTATGTCATGAAGGATAAATTACTCTGAAGTATATCTGATAAAATGCAGGGAAAAAAATCAGTGTGTTCTTATTCCCCTAAGTGAAAGCAGTTTGCCAGTAAATGAAGGCACACACTGTTTTTGCTTGGAAAGCTGTATTTTGATACAAACTGTTTCCTTCACCAAAGGGGAAATTGCTTAGCTACTGAAGATTTTTAAATGACACCGTTCTCAGCCAGCAACACACCCTTTTGGATAACTGACCTAACCTTACAGTTTACTAAAATAAGAGTAAATTGCAGAAAATAGATTAAATTTCTACTTCCTTTCTGTTTTTAAATATTTCTCAAACTTGAAATACAGTATTTAATGACACTCTTTCCAAGAGGAGATGCACGGGCTCCTCTGATGTTGGGTGTCTGGCCCAGCCAGGTGACTGTGGCTGAGGCAGGCTCTGCCCAGTCAGTGACCAAAGGTAAAATGTAGGAAAACATCACAGTGCAAGAACTGCTTCCACCCTACAGAAATGATGGAGCACAAACAGGGCACAGTGTGAAAAAATAATGCAGGAGCTCTGAAGGTACCTTCCCCCCCCATTATGTTTCAGTAAAGCCAGTCTTTTATCCCATTTAAACCAATTCTGGGTGTTTCATGCTCACAGATAAAACAAATGGTTGTTCAGGGTCTGCTTTCAAGAGGGGGCTCACACATATGCAGACCAGCTACTTGAGGTGATTTAACACTTTGGGGTGTCTGTCCAGGGAAGAGGGGAGGAACACAGCCTTACCTGGTCTCTCTGCCAGCAGCCCTGGCTTCCAGTTTCTCCTCACAGCTTGCTGTTCAGCATTTGTCTGTCACTCAGCAGGCAGGACCTCGGCGCTGGCATTATTGCAAATCCACCAGCACATCCATGAGATGACTCCACACCAGGTTACACTTGCTTTTGGGGAGTCACAGCACGACACCACAAACTTGCTGCAGCACAGCTCCCATAATGGTGAGAGGGAAAAATTAAGAAGGATTCAGAGCTTTTCGTGGGAGTGAGGGATGTGTTGACCGATGTTTGGGATTCCTTAGAGAATGTAATTTGCTAACAGCAAAGAACTGCAAAAGGCTGACTTTCTCCTGGTCTCTGTTTTTCACTGATGTAGTAGTTGTCTGAAAAGTTTCAAGATACTCGAATATGATACTTAAATCTGGTATAGGACTATGAGACCCCTTTTGCACGTGCCCGAACAGCCTGTTGTGTAGGAGGTGTCTTGGCAGGGCCATGGCTCTCCAGGCACTGGGGGTAACGCACCTCTTTGTCTTTCAGCTGCTTTTGCAAGTACGATGGCCCGTGTCTTCGTCTACGGCACGCTCAAGAAGGGCCAGCCCAACTACAAGCACATGATCAACACGGCCAAAGGCCTAGCAAAATTCCAAGGAAGGGGCCGCACGGTGGAGAAGTACCCACTGGTGATTGCAGGGAAATACAATATTCCTTACATGCTGAACATCCCGGGGACGGGCCACCACATTGCTGGGGAGATTTACTCTGTCGACGAGCAGATGCTGCAGTTCCTGGATGAGTTCGAAGGCTGCCCAGACATGTACCAGCGCACCCTGATGAGAATCCAAGTGGTGGAGTGGGAAGGGAAGGGTGGCATGGGAGAGGCTGACGGCGTCCTGGAGTGCTTCGTGTACAGCACGGCCACGTACCCGCCCGAGTGGGTCGGGCTCCCCTACTATGACAGTTACGACTCCTCGGGGAAGCACGGCCTCTCCTACGTCCTACGGGAAAGCCGGGAATAGAAACGGGAGGTGGCGCGGCCTGGCCGAAGACATAGTGCTAAGCAGGTGTTGCTCGGTAACCTTTCCAGGAAAGCTGTAATACCTTGTTATTAAAATGCAGGAGCTCTTGTAACCTTCCCAACCCAGGAGCCTTGACGCTAGTGTTGAAGCCCTGTAGGCCCAGAGCTGCAGACTCCTCCCCAGGCAGTCAGTGTCCTCCTGGCCCCCCCAGCCTGCTGCAGGTAACTGGGTTTGCACCAGGTGTAAACTGCATGTGCACATCGGGTCTGGGGTCTAATTATTCCCTCTATTACACCCTTTGCCTTGGTGCATGATAATGGCGGTCAGTGAAAGGCAGAGGAACGGATTAATTTATTTTTTTCCCTGAATTGACAAATTTTCTTGCACTAATATCTGAAACCGATTTAAATGTCTGCAAAGTAAAGCACAACTCCTACTGAATATTGACTTGTAACGGGTTTAGTAGGCTACTGCATGTAAACAGGGGAAGCTGATCGGATAACTTGGTGCTTCTAGACAAATAGGAAATTGCTGGAGAAAATGTAAAGATTATTCTTACTCTGCATTGCAATGGGGTTTTTTTCTGAACTGGAAAGGTGTATTTTTAAACCATGTTTAGTTTTAAAAGGTACTGTCAAGAAATACTGAGAGAATATAAGGGAGTTACATTTAAAATTGTATTTTTAATTTTACATTCTAAGCACTTTGAGTTCCGCTTCCATTCACTGCGTGACTGTAGGACTTGGGTGTGTGTGTCTTTGTGCCTCTGTGTGTGTGTGTCTGTGTGTGTGTGTGTGTCTGTTTTGGGGGATGTGGGGGCTGTTGGGGACCAGGAAAAGCACACCTACACTGGAGCCATTGTTGAGCAGTTACTGTCAAGGTGACTTTTGCCAAGCATTTTAATGCAGAACTTGCAACTATATGCAAACTGAGTTTTCTGATGGGGGAAAAAATTTATGTGCGTTATAAAAATATCCAAAGGACCTGTATTGTGATTATTGCAGCATTTAAATTGGGAAAAAATACATAAAGAAGACTCTTGTCCCCCTGACCCAACCAATTGTGCTGTACAACTGTGATGTACTGGTTTCTGTACAATCTGGGAAAAACGTGGCTTTTTCTTGTTACACTCCTGTGCCTTATGTTTTCCTTCAGCTGCAGTGTTTGGTACAGATAGATTGTACAGTAGCCAAAGCTGCCAAAGGGATGGGAGCAGGCATTGTATGCCATGCAGTGAGCCAAAGTACCATCAAATGCAGCAAGGATACAATTAAGAACATTTTTGTACTTTGGCTTCACTGCCAGTAGCCCTGTGATGGCCAGAGGAGATCCGGGGTAGGGAATCAGCCTAAACTTCAGCAGCAGTAGGCACTGCTGCATCTCATTTAGAAAAGCTTTTATGTTGCTGCAGTAAGCAAAACAAGTAACTTGATAGTAGAATACTTGTGTCTCTTTACAAAACTTTTGTGTTTAGGGCAACCTGCAGAGACTGAACTGTGCTCCTTTGGGAAGGGTAAGATGGCAGTAAGGAGACTTGTAAGGAGATCTGCAGGGTCTCTGCCTCAGTTTCTCCAACTGCAAAAGCATTAATTTTCCTGGAAGGCAGGTACTGTCCAAATGCTCTTCTTACTCATCTTGATGAGTTTTGCAAACTAATTGCCTAAGCAGATCCCTGGGCTACACATTCCCCCTTGGCCATGTGATGTAGTTAATTAGCAGTGTCTCAATAACAGGAAGAATGCCTCTTCAGTCAGAAGTTTCGAGCAGAATCAAACTTTCCTGGTTGAACATGAGTCACCAGCCCTGTCACTGACTGTTTTCCTCCTTCACCTTCCAGTAAAGGGCACCTCTGGCCACAGGGTTTCTTTCTGGGAAGTAGCAGGACTCTGCACATCCCAGGCAAGAAGATGAGAGCAGGCCCACTCCACTCTGGGGCAGTGGTCAAGGTCCCTTTGTGTCCCTTTCCTGCAAGCATTCAGGAGGAGGCCTGGTCTGAGGGGCAGCACATGCTCTTAGCAGTACCTTGGGGCTGCTAAAGAGCTCTGAGAACAGTGCCAGCTCCTTCTGTAAAGGCATCTAGTAATCAGTATCAAGAAGATAAGAGTGGGGAAATTCAGTATGGAGCCTGAATAGAAGAAGACAATTCCCTTACAACGTCAAATGAAAGTACATGACAAATATCTGCACTAGCAAAATAAAGCCTCGAACCTGTAATTTAAATAATTCTATACAAAACATTAAAAATATATAAGTATTTAGAATACATAATAAATAATTCTATAATAATTTATTATTAGTTAATAAATAATAATATATATCCTAGTTCAAAATAAATCTGATCTGAATTTAGGCCATTGGTGGTATTTGTGCAGCACTTAAATTCTGAGAACTGCTCAGTTTGCTCAGTGGTTAATTTTTCAATCTTGCCAGCCATTCTGCACAGCCTGGCTGGGGCCTCAAAACAGGGACATTGCTGTGGAGAAGACAAATCAGATTCTGGGTTTTGTTGTGTTTTCTTTTTTTTTTAAAAAAAGAGGCTTTTCCTGTTTTAAAGCAGAAATGGTATTTTATTGATTTTATTTGATCCTGAAAAATCAAAGCATTACAAAGGTTATGTACAAGTATTTCTGGAAGTAAAAATCTGGGATCTGTTGCCAAGATTTAACATCTGTGTTTGCTGTCTTAACCACTGATACAGTAAATATGCCTGTATAAAATCTTGTGCGTAGTACTGTCCGTTTTCTGTGTTGAAATGTCTTAATGTTACTTTACAGATGAAAATAATAAAGGCTTAGTTAATTCAACAGTGTAGAGGCAACCTTTCATTCCAGTTCCACCAGCAGATCTTCTTCTCCAACGGTGTCACCAGCTTTGCAGTGCACAGCTTTCACCTAGGGTACAGAAACAGCAGAATTTGAACCCCTTCTTGATAGCCTGGTGAAATAAATGGCTTGGCTGACGTGGCTTGTATTGCCCAGAGCACTGCATCTGCATGCACGGGGTGATGGGCACTGTGCAGCCTGGGGACACCCCAGGGACACAGATCCCCCTGTGCTGCAAGGGCCTCGAGAGGTTGAGTGCTCAGCCTCCAGTGCTCAGAGCCCAGCTGAGTTTTGAGTACCAGTGCTTGACAAATGGTGTCCAACCCCATAAGGGTATTCAGGCACCTACCATTAGCTGCTTTGCTTGCAACAGAGGTGGCTTGAAGACCTGAATGTCAGATAGAGATGCCACATTTTGAAATTAAAAACTACCTTTTTTTCACCTGGTTGCACTGCTGTTTATTTGTTTTAAATAGAGGACAGGCTGATTGTTCAATACTCGTGTTGGGACATTGCAATGAAATTTTTCACCATTTCTTTAATTACAGTTTTCAAATACAGAAGAATCTTGGAACTGCGGCCATGAAGTTTCTCTCAATTTCCAGAACATTGGGATAGGTGATTCAAATCTGAATTGGGATCCTTTAACATAACTGAACTTGGCAAAGGGCTACTCTCACTGTCAAATAAGTGCAACTGTATCTGGAGATGAATTACATACTCCCATGCAGATTCCTGAATTTTAAAACACTAACATCTTACACTAGTCCCTCATTTCCTCTATAAAAGGCTGCAACGTGTTTGAATTCCCTTTCAGCACATGAAGCAAGAGAAAATATTTGTAGCTGTATAGAGTTTGCTTCCAGTATTAATTCAGAGCTCGTACTGACATGTCCAAATCCTTGTTCAGCAGATAGCTCATTTTAATCATCCAAACACTACCCTGGGTCCCTGAAGGAAATGCACAGCATACCCCAAGCACCAGGCTATGATGGACACGCTATTGCCCACATCCATGTTTGACAGTCTAAAGCCAAGTGAGCTGTAAGCAGATCTGTGTCTCCGTAGCACAGGCACACTCACAGCACTGCTCCAGAAGTGATGCTGAGCACGGGCAAAGACAGCGTGATACGTACAAACAAGGGCTTTATTTCTAAAGCAGTAGCTGGGCAGCGTACCCAATTGCTGAGCCTCAGTCTTCTAGGAGGTGAAAGCAGTGTGAAAAACATTCTACTCCTTGCTTTTCTTTTTCTACAAAGCCAAGGTTCAGCAAACCTCGGAGCTACCCAGTGTTTCAAACTCCCCAGCGATTCCTGCCGTGCAGCGGGGCCGGCTCCTCGTGCTGACCCAGGCGCAGCTGTCCTGTAGAAGACAGGAGGCTCGCCAGTTCCTCTCCAGCTTTCTCTCATTTTTTAACCACCTGCAGCTGGAGTAAACTCAAAGTGGATAAAAACAAGCCACTTTTCTCACAGTTACAAACAGGAAGATGGGGTTTGATACAGAAAAGGAATTCAAGTCAGGAATGAAAATGGGAACGTCTTCCAGCTAAAGACAAATGAACTGAGTTTCAAAACATAGTTTCAAAGCATCAAAACATGGACTAACAGCCTGTGCCAAACGTCCCATTCCTGTGGAGAGGCCAAGTTATTTTAGCACTCAGAGCCATGACTTTGCACTGCAGAACAGGATGAATTCTGTTTAGCAGCTTCATTTCTACGCAGCCCGAAACTTTTGTGCTTATTCAAATTCTTAACATTCTAAAGGTCAAATAATGTGCTTGCTATTAAAATGGGTGCACCAAGAGGACATTGCAAGGCGCACATGTGGCCCCCTGAATGGCCTGTACACCATTCACATCCTACCTTGAAGGATTAATAAACCAAACACAGGTTTTCTGTGGCACCTGTACTGAGTGGGAAATATTTATTATTAGGAGAAGTACAAGCAGGCTGGTTGGGAACAGGCCCATGGACTGCAGAACACCTTGGTGGGAAAGGGATGGTTAAAGTGAAAAATAAATGGGGTGGGTGGGAGAGGGAATGGCATTTTAATTACAAATACTAAACAAGTGGATGCAAAGAGCAGCAATTAGGGGTTAAACAAATAAACTAAATGCTTGGAAATACTAATCAAGTGAGAAATGATACAGAAATCAATGCATGAAATAATAAAGCAGCAATGTTGGAGCAAAAGAAAAAGGAACATAATCCTCTCAGTATTTTTTTCTCTTGAGACCCAATTTTGCACTGGATGCACTGGAAGAGGCAAGTCCTGGGATCCAGCCTCGGTGTCAATTTTAGAGCTGTGCCAAAAAAGCCTTTCTTGTAAACACACAAACAGTCCTTGGCATTGAGAGCCATCCTGAGATCCCAGCAAACCTTGCCAGTGGCAAACCCTGTCCCTGCCTGCAGAGTCAGTCTCCCTGCTGCCTCCATGCGGGCTGAAGGCTCCTGCCCTGGGGTTTGTGCCTCAGGGAGAGCAGAGGGGCTTGACTGAACCCAGGCAGAGATGGGCTAGGGCAGGTTAGGAAATACGCCATAGAGCAGAATATATGATCCAGATCCAGACTATGCTCTCCCATTGGAAAGGATGGATCTGGGTGGGGCCCACATCTAGGTGATGGTTTCAGGCTGTGAATTATAATCTGGCACAGGGATGCTCTGAAGTCCCAACTTGAGGTCTGACAGTCCTCAGACCAACTGGGGTTTAGGGCATGCCCTTGTCACATAAGCTTAACCAGTTCCCTGCCCAGAGTGCTGGTTTTGGCACATTGTACACTGCAGCCAAGTCCCAGCTCCAGGGCTGCATCACTGATCCCTCAGAAGCAGGATAGCCTAATGCACAGCCTTGCAAAGCTTAACAAATGTGCAGACCTAGGCTCGATATTGAACAGTCAAAATAATAAAAAATTGCTGTTTTCTCCCTCCTGCAAAAGCACTTTCTATGCTTTGTTCTGGCTGGAGTTTTTTTAACGTCAAATTATTTGCTATTAAATGATTAACTGGCAAAGAGAGCTCTCTTCTTCAGTTGCTCTCTGGAAAGATGAAATTTGGAGAAATGGTCTGCAACACCTTTCAATTCAACTTGGCATTGTAATGTCACAGAAAACAAATCATTTAGGAGAAAGAGAGTTATATGAATTTCCAAGGCAAGTAAAACTATTTCCTGCTGTGATATCTAAGGCTCGGAACTACTTAACAGCATTCACAGCAGATGCAAATGTTACAAAATTAAAGACACCTCACTTTGAAAGACTTAGAGCAATCAGACTTAATTCCTTAACAACCAGAATCCTCCTTTTTTCCTTTTTAAATTCTATCCTGTTTGACAAGTTGCATATGGTTTTAAGTGACCTAAGGTGGCTTACCTTGCCTGTTTTAGCAGCAATCATACTGTTCTGCATTTTCATTGCTTCAATTACACAAATCTCTTGACCTTCCGAAACCTGGTGAAATTCAAGCAGTACAAAATGAGGATAAAGGATTTGAAATGTTCTAAGTGTGATGATTCTTATGGAAAATAAAAGGATTATTTTGTTAAACGTTATAAAGACTTTCATGACACAAGTCAACTCAGCCAGTTACACAGTCATAACACAAATGACAATCACAAAACTGGCAGCAAAATAGGGGGAAAAAAAATCACCAGCTTAAAACTATCACCCCAGGCAAACCTGAAAGGTTCCTCTCGCATCCCATCCATTCAGCTCCAGCTTCCACAGTTCACATTCCACAGTTCACACCACCATAGTTCAACATCAATTAAATGCAGAGCAAAATTTAATTCATGCATTTTTGGCCAGGGAACTTCTGCTTTACTTTGCTGGCGCAGGGCCCACAGAAACTCCTACTGATTCAGAAGCCAAAAGTTCCTCGGCAGGTGTCTGGGGGAGCTTGGGCTGGAAGGTCCAGCAATACCCAGTGGGCTGATGCTGAGGAGAATGTCACCCCTCTGCACATGGCAGCCTCTGATGGTGGCTGATGACTTTGGACTGACAGAAAGGAGCACATCCATGAGGAGCCACCAGCTCTCATCCACAGGGGAGACAAATGCGTCACTTTCACCACAGCTCAGAGCTCTTAAAAGGAAACACTGAGGCTTCATCTTTCTGTTGGTTTGTGTCCTGCTAACAGACATGTGCAAGCTCAAGGTCACCAGGAACCCACTGGGCTGCTCTGCCGGGCTCCCTGTGCCTCCCAGTCAGATCCTCCCTCCAATGTCTAGGACCACCTTGTGCAGAGGAAACTGCGACTCCAGGCTTGACAGTGGTTGTGGAGGCTGCCTAAACACGAGAGGCAAAATGGGAATTGGAATTTACCAGTGTAACCCAGCGATCAGCTGGTCATTCCACAAAGATGATGCATGCCAGAGAGGAAGGGTGCCAGGATCCACATGCCAGGATTTAGGACCTGTGCACTCCTATGGGATGCCTGGTTCCGAGTGCAAGTCTTTTCATCGGGCTCTTTAGCAGATGGAATCTGCTATTCCCTCATTATCCCAGCAAGTTTGGGATGCTTTCACTCTGATGTCCAAGTTTCATTAAACAGAGTAATCTGAAACCTGCAGAAATCTGGTTTATGCACTGTTATATGTGCCAGTGCCAACAAAATGTTTATTTATATACACACATGTATACACATAGATATATTTCTCTAATTATATGTAAAATGAATAATACATATTTAAAGACAAGTGTGTACCACTTTGGAGGAATATACTAACAGGCAGATGTGAAGTCAGAGATCAAATGTACATTGCATGAAGAACATTCCCAAAATGTAAGTACAGCTATTTTTTCACTAGCTGACTGAAAAGCACTGATATCTGCCTATGGATTCTGAGCAAAGCAAAACAAAAACCATTACATTAAAAGGTGCTTACGCACCCTTTCCCCAACAGGCTGGCAACAACAGTATGAGAGGTGTTGGAGGGTAAATATGGAAAGCATTTGCTATGGGAATATGGTGTACTAACTGGATACAGAGAATAACCAAAACCCAACACCCTGCAGAAATTCCATCCTGAGCTTCAGGCAAGCAGTTAAGTCATTAGCAGGTGTCCAATTTGGTGAATAGTATCAAAGACTTGTTCTTTGTCCCCAGTTATTTCCCCTCTATTCCCTTTCCCTGTCTTTTGTCTCCTTCCTTTCACACCTGCTGCTCTGCCCATAGCCTTGTCCCAGCAGCTCACTCTTCCTTTCCTTTATTCTTCTCCTCTCCTTTTTCCTACCTCATTACTTTTCTTCCATCTGCTCTGAACTTTCCAAACGTTTCTGAGGTTATGAGGAAGCAATGAATGTCTACTTTGGATTCAAAGAGAAGGAAAAAAAATGGGAAAAAAAGTTTGTTGGAAGAGGGTTTTTTTAATAATGCTGTTATTAAAATATGCATTTCAGAAACAATTTTGCCACCCTCTGGTTAAACTCTGCTATCAGAGGGTCAAGAACACAGGCCTCTAGAGGTTGCTGAAGATTGAGATCCTAAGGACAACAGATCTGAATTCAGTGGCTTAATTACAAGGCCACAAGAAACTCTCTCCTTGAGCAGTTACATTTAACTGTAACATGGCTTCATTGGGAGGATGGTGTGCAAATGAACCAGTCAGCAACTATCTAAACAGAGTTCTGGAAACACATCTACAGGAAAAGTACAGAACTGTCTCAGTAGATCTCAAGTATGGTGCTAAAATGGCAGAAGTTTTAGTGATTGTGGGATGGAAATATTTCTTAATCTGAATTTCTTCTCAGTTTCCCCTCTTTCTCAAAAATAAAGTTTTTGTGTTTTATACAATGCCTTCTGGGTTGATGACAAAGGACGCAGTGTCTGGGAAGAAAATAAGCCCCTCAACCCACAAAATTCATAGTCAAAGTATCCAGTTAACATCTAGTCTTACTGATTTGAAAGGAAGGAGGCACTTTCAGCAGGTACCACGTGTGAAAATGCCGTGTCTGTACTTCTGATGATGTGTAATTTGTTGAAAATTATCTTGGCGCAAGTGTCACTTAAGCACAGAAGTTTAATTACTGTTCTTATGTTAAACCTTTACAGCTCCACTCATTGTGTTGAAAAGCGACAAATCCTAAAATTAGGCACTTGTATCTCTCTTTCCTCTTTTTCAGTCTTTTGGGCATTGTCCGATTTCTTTCATTCTATAATTGCACATATCCTTTTGTCTGTTATTTAGCCTGCTAATGAAAACCGCAGAGATGTGTACAAGTTCTTGCTGTCTAACTTATTTAGGATTTATCTGGGCCATTTTTAATGCTGTATTTTCATTGCATAATTTATTTCTTTCAGTGGATGGTAAACCAGTGAAAACCACCATCTTTACATTTCCATTTAGAGAGGTCTCAGTGATGACCCAAATCTATCAAAACAGGCAACTAAAATCAAACAAAAAAAAATCTCATTTATTTGAACCAAGTAAAGTAAAAGGGCTCATTTTCTTAAAAGAAATTTATCTCAGGTATTTTTTTCACAGAGTTACACTACAGACAAATCGACCTTTACATTGCTTGGTAAATCAAAATAAATGAGTGATTAACTGCTAGACCTGCAGTCTGTATTTCAGCAGTTTATTTCTGCATGGTGCAGTTCAAAGTAGAAGTTCAGTTTTGTTCTCCATAGAGTGAAAAGGAAAAAGAAACAGAAAAGAGAAAAAAAAAAAAAAAGATCATTGAAGTGGAGGGTACTTCACATCTTGATGCTGCTAACAATTGTAATGTGAATTCGGGAACAGTCAGCGGTGCTGTTTGAGTAACTCAGGGACTGCACGGTGGTTGCTCTCTCCGCTGGCCTAAAGGTGACACATAGGACAGGGAACTGTCTCCAGTCATTTCCCAACCAAGTACCTCACACCACAGGGTGGAAGCAGAATGCTGAGAAGCAGCAACGCCGACCTGCTCTCACTGCACCTACACGAGGACCACAAAGACTCTCTGCACTCAGAGACAGGGCTCTTTAAAGCTCAGGAGCACGAAAAGACGGCGCACACCCGAGGGCATTGCTACCACGGGATCTTTGTGAATATGGTACACTTTCTGCAGACTTTTGTGCGTCATCGGATGGAGACTTACTGATTGTGACAGGACGTCTCCCATGTTAGGCTTACAAAATGGTCACAAGCCCCACAAGTCTTTCTGATAAACCCAATGGGCGCTGATGTATTTCCCCGCTCTCTGTCTAATTGGTGTAAAGTTTGCAGATCTGAATCACCGATCTTTTATCCAGCTTGCTGCGTCCTCTCCTTTGACATGAGGTCAGGGTTCACATTCGCATCCGATTATCGAAGTGGCACTCATTAACCGGCAGCCTGCCTCGCACCAAAATGAGTTCGCTGGAAGGGGAACTCGGCCCATTTACTCAGCAGATTTCAGCATTTTAAGGAGGCCTGAATGTCACACAGTATTGCTACGTTTTGAGGACTTTCAGACATCTCCAGCTGATGATTAATTGTGAGTGATGGGAAATAAAATCCAGTAAAGCCAGCTGCTTGCCATGGTCGGCAAAATTACTATAATGGATATAGGCTGCCAATTTTCCAGTTTTACTGGCAAGTCTTCCAAGTGTAATTAAGGGAAGTTATAAATGATATGGAAATCTATCAAGTCCCATTTATTTTCAGAGGACTCTTTCCCCTGAGACTTTTATCTTCAAGCTTATAGTTTGCTTTGTTGTGCTAATGATTTAAACCACTTCTTATTTCTGATTAAAGCCCCCAATATCCTTCACAAGAAGTTAGATCCACTTTATTCAGAAGGATTTAAAGAAACAGAAGCCTTTTTAAAGTTGTGTTTGTAAGCCATGCTGAGCTCCCACTTCCTCTGTGGAGGCGTAACAAGGCATCCTCCATCTTAGGCACCTCACTACCATCTGGATTTCTGCTTCCGACAAACTCTGGGGACTGGGAAAGATTTGGTGATCGGGAAGAAGGGAGAGAAAAGAGTGAATAAAAAACCTAAAAATTAAAAAAAAACACCATCAACAAAACCTCAACTTGCCTCCCAATCCTAAATCTTCCAAAAACAAAGATTGTAGGTGCTGCTTAGACACCAGGCATTTAGCACAGAGTGGTGTTGCTCACTAATGTTGTTTGATTTGGAATAAAAGCATGAAAATGATGTGCAAAGGCCTAAAATTGGAGATGTAAAGGATGACTGCACAGTATTCCATTTCTCAATTTCATCCTTCAGAGCCACAAAATGGGGGTGATACAGTTACTGGATGAGATTTACAGTAACAGCTGTGGTCTTCCCACACAAGGGAGGACCTTCTAATGGGCTAAGGTCTGTTTTGAACAGACGGGGAGTAGCAAAACAAGGTTCCCTATTAAGGGTGTGCAGTAATATTCCTGATAAAGAAAATGAGTAGTGGTAGTCAGATTGGTTTAAAAGACCTAAATCTCCTTTCACTGTTAAAAAAAAAAAAAATAGAGCTATTTTAGAAAGTGCTAACTGCTAAATAAATGAAAGACATGTAAATGTAAGGGTTTGGTTTTTTCCTTAACTCCTCCCTACAAACTGTAAAGAATGCATAGGAACCAGTGCCAGGGGCATATGGCTTTCTCCTGTGCTGAACATTCATACAAAAGACAGGTTCATCAGTCATTGGAGTATCTGGATAAAAAATTAGCTCCTGATGGATGGTATTTAGAGCTTACCTGCTGCTAGTACATTACCAGAGAAGCACAGGTTTTGAAACCCACATGACATTAGAAACTGCAGACCATGAAATACCCCACGTGCAGGCGCGCTCATAATGTGCGCCAGGTTATACAAAATAAGAAATAAGCTATTTAAACCCTCTGCCTAAAATTGGGCCCGCTGCAAGGAACCCTGGGTCAGCCCTACACAGGCCAATTAATGCACAGCATCTGCTGTATAGAAGCCGTGCATGAAGCACTTCCGAATGATTTCAGCAATTAAAAGAAAACTGTTTCCTGCCTGTTTTGACAGCAACTGTTTCAATGCAAGAGTGAGCACCAAATCATTGTGTGCAGCTGAAAAAATTAAGTCTCTTTTTTTTAATCTTGTGAAAAGGAGGTGGGAGGGATGAAGGTTTCTTACGGAATCGGATCGTTCTTTTGTTGTCCGACATTCTGTGTTTTTCTGCCAAATTAGACAGAAGGCTCCGAGGGTTTACGGGGCCCTCTACAGTATCACCTTCTGGTGCACTGTGGCTCCCTAAAAAGACGGATCAATATCAACCCTGCTGATTTGCCTACAAAAGTGAAAATCCCTCAATTACATTTTTAAGACCATTATATTTAGAACACAGGTGCTCTGATGCGTAACATTTTTAAGGCTCTTGGAGCTGAGGTGGAAAAAAACAATGACAGCCCTCAGCAAATATGAGCTTGGATTTGGTTAAAAGTGAAGTAAGAGTTGTATTTTATTGGTATCTCCTTCCCCATCTTTGGGAAGACACCACTAAACATCACTCAGAATTTCCACCATACCGCAGCTTAAGTCCCTGTTGAGCCTTTTAAAGTGAAAAGAGACAATGCAAGATAGTGCCATATGAAAGAGAGTTATCCTTTCTTGCAGCCTTCTGCAAAATAATTGCAAACGTGCATCTTGTTTATGCTTGTGCACAATCACTGAGCCATGAATTAAGTATGTATTCACTATTTATGAAGATACTGGGAATTTTGTTTGTTTATTTGTTGTTTAAACTTAGTCCATGCTATTATCATTCCCTTCCCAGATTTTTTTCTCTCTGGCTTGCTGGCAATCTGGCAGCCAGCATCCAACAAGAAAACAAACCAAGAGGAATTGGATGAGCAACAATTGCAATTCCTTGGCATTGTCCATTACCATGTAAAATAATTAGTGCAAGTTTTCTCTTCTTTCCAAATTAACTTTGAAACCAGAGCTACAGAACTGCAAATATAATTAGCAGCAATTAATAGTACTTGACAAATCATTACTAAACTTTTTTTGCCACACTCCTTTAACGAATGAATCTCAACATAGCACATCCCACATCTTCTGACCTCTGACTAAAGGTCACTGATGTCCCCCTGACAGCAATCAGCACTGGTCATTGCACTCCCACTTATCCAAAACACACTGCCCCAACTGCCTCTGCCATCCCAGGGTGCTGGGGAAGTGATATGCAGGCGGAGCAGTTCTGGGGCTATTCTATTCTTTTGCTAACTCAGCCCAATCTGTATCAATTAAGTTTTTTAGTAACAGCTAAAAAGTTGTTCATTACTTGAAAAGGCAAAGCACACCAAAATAATAATAAAAAAACTGAGTGAATTCATCTCAAAGGATTGGCAACATTTTTTTCCCCTAGAAGGAAACCTTAATAATATTGACTATTTCTAACTTGTCATAATAGGATTTTGTTCTTAATTACAGTGTACTCAAACATGAATCTCAGACTGTGCAATTGCATAAAATAAGTAGTAATTTTTTTTTCAAGTAAAATATTAAAAAAATACATCAGTACATTATGAACTATTATTATAGTTAATTTTTTTTCAATGTAACCAGAATTATTACTTGTGGCCCCAGGAAATAAAAATGACGAAATATTTCAATACTTCTACTCTGGAAATTATACAACCGTGAAAAAGTTTTCATTTCCTGTTTACCAACAGGATTTTTTTCCCCCAAAAGATAAACCCCACGAAAATTGTCAAATACAAAGAATCACAAAAACTATGTAAGGTTTGTGACCATATTTTGTCAAGTCTGCAAATTCCCTTCAACTGACAAGTGGAGTTTATATTTTCTCTGAAGAACAGGAGCAAGGAAAGGAGGGAAAGGGAAAGAAAAAGGAAAGACAACAAAAGAAAAAAATGTCCATACACAAGAGAAAAGTAGTATTTTAATTAAATAATATCTTACTAAATTATTGGTACCATATTTAGCCAAATAGAATGTGAAAATTAAGCAAATAAATTTTTACTGTTTTAACCTGGATGTCGTTTCTCTGCTACAAATTCCAATTAGTATAAGATTAAAAAAGGGATTTTTTTTTTTTTAAGATTTTGAGGTCTGAGTGGCAAATACAAGTTTAAACAACACACTACTGCCTGATGGCAACAGGTAAGGTTAAAACTTCACCATTTCTTTCACAAGAATGAAGTAGTGACAAACAGAATTTAGAAAGCTCTTTTGTTTTGGTTTTTACTACTGAGCATTTCAGCAGTAGAGGTCAAACAAAACATCTTTTCCCATAGCAAAAACTTCCCAAGGCTTGTGAGATGGAAAATCATGAATAAAGATTTTCTTAAAAAAACTATTCTTCTAAAGAATAACAAGAGAAATTGAAATAAAATGCATGCAGCTGAACTGAAAGAGAAATGCAGTTTAAAACTTTTTTCTTTAATTACTTTGAAAAGGTGGAAACACAGCAATGTCTTTTGTAAGTTATACAACTAAAAAAGCAGCCTTTAAGTTACCCAATTTTGAAATTACTGAGGCAATTAGCATCTACATTTAACAGCTGACATTTTGGTAGGAAAAAATTTATCCCATGCAGTATTAATGCCCATGGCTACACTAGCATCAATCTGAAATCATAATGCATTTTTGTATGAGAAAAGTATATTTTAAAAATGGCTTGAATGGTGAAAACTTCCATAAACCTGGAGTAATCTTAATCTGCTGGAAAGGGAGGAAACTTAGAAACTTCGGTAAAAATAATTAATTGTCCTCTTCTTTAGGCTGCAGTCTTAAAAGACTCAGTAACACTGAGTCTTACACATTTCCTTTCCTCTTACACATCTAAGTGTGGGGGGAATCATTAAAGTGATTTAGGCTGCCAGGTATTAGGTATTAGCTTAGTGACCAATGCTTAGCTTAGTAATGACACCTGTCCTGGCTAATGTTACTGAAAAGGAAAAACAACCAACAGAAATATACAGCTATAAGAAAAACACCTTTGCCTTCCTGACAGACAGAAAACTGAAAAAGCAAAAAATAGGTTCATAGGTGAAAATGTAGCAAAGGCTGCAAGGCAATCAGGACAGATAAGATCTTTCTTTGTTGCTGTGGACAGTTCAGACTACTAAACTTGGAATCAGTAGTGGGGATACTTTGGGTGGGTTTGCTTTAGGAACAACAGCATTGCTTTCTTGACCTGTGCAACCATTAGGATCTAGATCTTTCCCCACTCCTGCACTTCCAGTGCACAGAATCCTACATGCACAGAAACCAAGCCAAACAACTCAACACAAAGAAGTATTTTCAAGTGCCCACCCATGTCCTGCCCTCTGAGTAAATAAAGGAATTCGTGCAGCTTTAGTAGTTTTTATGGTGCTGTCTTTGTGGTCGCTGTGGTGAGATTAGAACCACGTGCAGTGCCATCTCCACACTGGCATAAAAATCCTGCTGTGTGCTAACCAGGGCTGGCTGGTACTGCCACCAGGGTCAGCAAAAACTGAGTGAATTACTTGCCTTGAAGTCCAGTGGTTTCTCTGGCCCGTGGCAACATGAGGAACCAAAAAATAGTTCTCTCAAAACCAAATTTCATCCTAATGCACGCGATCATTAACAACTACTTAGAAAACAAATACACAAACACCCTCATTCTCCAATAAGGGATATCTTTCCTATATTAATGGGACTGTGTTATCATGAGGAATATAATCTAAATTTAAATCTTCTTTCCCTAAATAATATTAACCTTCTTTCTAGTCAGTCGGATTTCTGTTTCATTGTTTATGTTGCTTTCTGCTTCTGAATGCCTTCATTGTGCTTCCAGGAATAACTGAGTGACAACTAATTACAGTCTTCCGATCACATGAAGGGAAATAAAGAAAGTAGAAAGTAACTAAAAACCTAAAGAAATTGGCAGCATCACAAGTTCTGCTTCTCCGTAAATGACAAACAGCACTTCCCTACTGTGTTACTAAAATCTACAGATCATGTTACAGACAAAAGAAAATAAATTCCCTGCATATGCAATATCTTTTGGCAAAAAATTAATCGAAAACTGCTTATCAGACCAGCTGGATAGAGGATGCTCACATAATCTTCTATCAGGCTTCATCAGACCAAAGTATTTCTCAGCAACAGCAGCCGAGAGGGACCACTATGGCAAAAAATTCAATTTCAAGTAAAAACAGTGACACATCGAGTGGGGGAAACTAACCCAGAGATCAGCGCTGCCCTCTCATTTGGCTACGGAAACATGGAGAGGGACTAACAAACGCCATGTGCTTTACCTGACCGGGCGCGATGCCCCGGAGCTGAACCGTAGGCAATAAACACGGGTTTGCAAGCTCGGCCAGTCAGACAAAGATGACCCTCTCCAGGCCTGGTGTAAAGTTATACCTGAGGGAGGGGGATGACAGCTCAGCTCCCCGTGCTACTGACGGCTCTGAGAGTGTCTCTGTGAGCACGGCGACTCTGCTGCACCAACACTGTAGCACACGCTATAACCTGTCAGCGTTATTGCTAGCAGCAGCAACACCTGAGGGGAAGGAGGGACAACGACCTCACGTTCTCCCGTTTTTCAGCTGTGCTGTTTTCACGCACCGTGCAAATTTGAGCTGCCGAAAGCAGTGGCAAGCGCACAGAACAGGAGCTACTTAAATTCCCATTTCTC
The DNA here is from genome assembly GCF_029207755.1 of Chamaea fasciata. NCBI lineage: Eukaryota > Metazoa > Chordata > Aves > Passeriformes > Sylviidae > Chamaea > Chamaea fasciata. The sequence goes on along the minus strand of NW_027094087.1, from coordinate 77,461,036 downwards.
CAGCGCACTAAAGAAATTAGACTTTTCCCAAGCAGTGCAACAAAAAGAGCTGTATTTATCAAGGAGCTACAGTTCCCTGCCCATCATGCCTTCAGCAGCTGTAGTGGGTGAGCTGGTTTCTGACAGACAGCCAAGACGCGTAATCTGAATCCCACCATCCCACTGCTTATTCAGTGCCGAGAGCTGATGTTACCCTCATTCGCTCGCTGGCTCGGGGGTTTTTTTAACGTTTTGACACTAGTCCTGAAAAGGAAGGATTTAAGTTAAATCCTTTTCAATAACGCAAATGTGTTTTTTGCAATTAAAGCCACACAATTAGCAATGACAAGCTCAGGTCAGCAGAACATAGATTATGCTGTTGAAATGCTCTGCCACTCAGTGCCTCCAGAAAAGAGCTGCAGGAGAGGAGAAGAGAAAAAAAAATCTCACACACATTATTTAACAACTTGTGCTCTGATGCACAGCACCACTTGTAGATTTGTGGAGGGAGGTTCCTTTATTTATTTACTTAAAATCCCTTAGGCTCTGGCCTCCTTCACCACTGATTGTACTCCTTACAGACAACAAGAACTATTCTTCAGGGCAAGAAAGCTGGTAACATTTAGAATTAACTTCTCAAAAATAAAAACTAAACAAATATTTAAAGTCTCAAAATCCTTGACTTAAAAATGTTTCCATTAATTCTTCACAAAAAGAAAAGTATTTGCCTATGATCTCCCTCATTCAGTCACTTGTATTGCCTTAGACAAAGAAAGCAGATTCCTCTGTCCATATCATGGCATAAAGAATAATTTTAATTGAATACTGTTCTTTTGTTTTAAAGTCTCAAACTATGTGTGTGCATGTATAGATCATAAACAAGAAAGATAAGTGTAAAAGCTAGAAAAGTTTTTAATTTCTTATCAGCTTAACTTAGATCTGTTCCCTCTGAAATGTCTTTATTTCATTACTACAAACACTGGCACCTACAGATCTTTTCTATTAATGAGATGACTCTGTTTTCACTGTACACAGACAGAAACAACCATATATTTTAGAACCAAAGGTGGTATCATAGCAAAATGTAAGCAAATATACCACTTTGCCAGTGTGATCGATGACTGCCACCTAATAAGTGCAATGCTGATTTTGAATTTCAGATCTTGATCCCATTTTTTAATAATCTTTCAAGAAAATCTAGGTTTCATTGCCATGAATTATGAACCTTGTGACTGAAACTACATACATGTTTATGGAATCCTTTAACTGACAACAGTACTTTAACATTAATATGATCTGATTCAAATACTCCTGCATCTGCAATCACTCCCTTGTTTTCAATGGTTATGAGAGATAAGTGCCTCAACCTTAGAAATCACATACGATACAATGTGGTAGAATTTCATATAAAGCTGAGTTCAAGTCAGTGTTTATACACAACTCTAAAACAAAAATTTGTTTCCAACTCAGAGTGAGGTAAGGAGCACTGGAAATCCCCATATCAGCATAATCCCTTGCCCTTCTGTATGGCAAGTTTATTCCTTCTGCAAGACAAGAAGACTATCACATGAGCCTGGAAATTCCCAGCATAGAATTCCCAACTCATGTGCCCTGCAAAATGATAACATAGGGCTTTTTTTAAAAAAAAAGAAAGAAAAAAGAGTGAAGTTAAATATCTGTCCTGTGTCCCTTTTTTTTTTTCTAGTAGTATTTTCATTACTTCAGGGCAGAAAATCAACAATTCCCTCTAGCTAGAATGAACAGCAGATAGATAGATAGATAGATAGATAGATAGATAGATAGATAGATAGATAGACAGACACACACTTATGTGACTTTACTCACAATTTTCTCCCTTGTACCTGTCCTGCCAACAAGGTTTTTGGCATACAAAACCAAGCTATCTCTTTGAGTTTCTTCTGTGGACTTGTACTAGGCTGAAAAATTTCCTTTTAAAGCCAGTTTAATTTGAATTGGTTTTCCTTACAAGTTTTTATAATTAAAACTAAAACCAGCACACTTTATTCTACAGGTGATTTTAAAAAACAGAAAGAAACAAAACCAAGACAACAACAACAACAAAAAAAAACCCCATCAAACCTGTAGTTTCAGTTGCACCAAGGCAAAATTTCTGTGGGATATATAATGAAAATGCAGATATACAGATCACATTTCTTACCATGTCGCCAGGCTTGACAGAAACTGCCACCACTGTTCCAGGCATGGGAGATCTCAAAATGCTGGAGGTGTCCTCTGCTGCTTTCTCTGGCATGTACTTGCTCAGCTCCGCAGCAACCTTCGTCAGTATTTGCAATTTGTACTAAAGAATAGGAAGAGGACTGGTTTAGAAAACTGTACCTTGGTGAATTCCAGTCAATAACCGGCATTATTTTGTGGCATGTTTTTATGTAATACATCTGTTAGATGTTCTTCACAGGAGTGTCTAAAAAACACTTTTTGAAATCTTTATTCAGAGTTTCGTTTTCAGGATGTAGAAAGAAAAATATGCAACCCCAGTCTGCAGCAAAGTGCACATAAAACCAAAGAAACAAGTAAAGAGATGTCAAACTTATTTTAAAATTGAGGGTAGAGAGGGAAGATGCAAATATCAAAACAAAAATGCCCTTATGCTTGCTGCACATTATCTTTGCTGGATAAGGAATATTCAGGGATTTTTTCCAATGCAGTGATGAATTGGAAACTGACCTTTTAGGAAAGTCTGCCAGACTTTCAATGACATGACTGATCTTAAACATTGCGTTTACCTTTTAAACATTTCTTTTTACCACGTATTTAATGTTTGAAGTTAGTAATTTGCTCGGATTTTGCAATTAAAACCTGTTAATTCAATTTCAATCCTGATTTTTCATGCAGAAGCAGAACAGTCAAACGTTGTTGTATTGAATATGCTTTATCTGCAATAAAACCCATTCAGCAGCCGTCCCCTCTCTGGAGAAAGTTTTGTTTTCTCTAATATGTTTTATAACAATTAAAACCAGAGGGGAATATGATGACCATCAGATGAGAGAGCATCCCTTTAAGAGAAACCTTTCTGAAGGCGTACAAATGTTGCCTAAACATTTCGGGCCCAGGGCTTTTTAATTTTTAAAAACTTGCCATCACTTGGCGAGCTCCCTGCCCTCCGACAGACGGCCGGACGGACAGACGGCCGGCCGGCACCCGGGAGGGAGCGCACGGAGCCAGTAGATGGCAGCAGGTCTCTGTGTGACACTCCCGCCTCGCCGGGGCACACCGAGCCAAGGCCAGCACCGCACTTCATCAATAATTTAAACAAAGGTTTTAATAACAAGCATCCGGCGGACGGCATTTACAATTCAAATGCGTATTTTGCTGATGTAAAGTTCAACACCTTGCTTGGAACAGTATGTTTTCCTCCAAAACAATTAGCTATTGTTTTATTAACAATAAAATGTCTTTACTTTTCATTTTTACACGGACAGAAAAAATCCGATCTCCTTATGGTGAAGGTAATGGGGGACTCTACCTTCTGCTTCTGTAGGAAGCAGAACAAGTTATTTAGAAATACATGCAAAAGGTGATTAACTCTGCAGTGACATCTTTAAAACGTACCTTTCGAAGCCGAATTAAAACAACATAACAGAGGATTATCATCCTCCACAAACGGTGTGTGGACACACAATATTTTGTGAGATGAACAGTGCAGCCATTCACTCAGAAACACCCGCTTCTAACCAGAAATAGAGGCAAATGGTTACATGAACCGATCCTTCCACCACACCCCAGTAACAAAACACCCCAGCGATGTTCCCTGAGGCTCTAAGTGGCACCCAAAGATTTGAGGACCCGTTCCCAGCCATGTGCCTCGGTCATAATTGCCGTGGCACGGCGAAACCAGCACCATTTTGTATGCAGAAAGCAGCTTTAACTCCAAGCCTCCCGCAGGCATCATCATGGCAATTCAGGCTGTGGCACTCACGATTTCCCCCCCAGAACCCAGGCAGCTCTTTCCCAGCTGAAGCCAGCGTGCTGTGCCCATCGCGGTTCCCTTTCCAGGAGCGAGGTGCACGTGTGCCAGCAGGCACGGACACACGCTCCCGTGTGCAGGGACAGGGCACGCGGTGCCTATAGGAGAATTGGTGACATGAGCTGCAAATAGAACTGCAGCAGTGTGACAAGTCAAATAATAACATCTTGTGCGTGTTTCTTTACTCTTGAGTGTCTGTTTTGCAATCAAGACGTACAAGTGTCTGCCAGTTTCTGAAGGATATGATCCTTAAGTGAAATTACTGTGCAAATAAAAGCTTTTTACTCCTATTAAAATTCATCTGAGTCATAAGTGGCAAGGAAAAAAAGCTTGCAGAGTGTATTCTGCTGTCAATCTAATAAACATTCTGTGTAGAGGGACTATTTATCCAAGATAAATTGTACTTTAAAGTCCTTCATTAAATCTATGGGGGGGAATATAATTACAACAAATTGCACAGTTTCAGTATCCATGGTTGGTGTCTTCTTTGTACTCAGAGTTTGAAAATAAATTTTAAAAAAAATAGAAAAAAGAAAGAATGCAGAAATAAGTTACATTTGGGGACAGTATTGTTGCCTCTTGCAAGAGACTATTTTGATATGATTTCAAAGGATTAGGTTTAGATGCCATTTAGTTTTTTAAGCCACATTAACACTCCTGAGCTGCCCAATTTCAAAATTTAAACTTGAAGGGAAAGCCAGACCTTCTGCATTCATCTAGGTTACAGTATTTCACAGGGGTTGAAATACAGAATTCCCTATGCACTTTACAACATTCAACAGTGGGGGAAAAACACATTCCTCAGTATGCTGCACTTTAAAGCTCAGCTCTCCACACCAAGCTAAAATATCTCTACCAAACGTTGTTTTTACTATCTTTATAATTTTCATATCTTTTAGATTCCTTTCTCTGCAGGACTCCTGCTTTGCTTGGAGTGAGATGTAAGAGTCAGTGCTCTCAAAGCTTTAAAATGCAGGTCTTTGTTATTGATGAGCTGTTCCTTTTCCTTTTGTATTTGTTTATTGTTCTTTAGTCTGTTTGGGGGATAAGCAAGTTACTGTAATCAAAAAGTAAAAAATAACAACAGTAAACTTCTGGGGAAAGGCCTTTTTTGGCACAGTTGGTTCACAAATGACCTTTCAGAATATGAAAAGACAAAGCCGCAAAGAAAGGTTCCTTCTCCAAGATTACCTTTGATGTATTTCTGCTGCTGGCTGGACCCCACTAAATACCTGCATAAATATCCCTTTGTGATGCTGCTACTTATCCCTGGAGAGGAGTTGTGGAGCGGGGTGCAGGGTGCTGTTCACCCAACACGAGTGCCGCCTGCAGCTCTGTGAGAGCTGCAGGACTCTCTGGAAGACCAAGTCGAACAACGCCCACCAGTGCTGCCACAACAAAGACAATTAAGAAAATACCACATATTTTCATTACATGACAAACGCTGCTGCTATGCCTTTGATTTAGCGAGAACAATGCCTGAACATAGGAAGCAGAAGTTTTGATATGCTTCTAACCAAGTGCGGATGAGGTTCTGATTTTCTTCCTTTATGCTCAGAAGGAGGAGGTGGGAGAAAGAAGGGGGCGTAAATTGGGGAAGGCTGTTAAGTTTAGGTTATAAATAGAGAACAGGAGGTTTCCACTGGCCTAAACCAGAAGAAACATTTGTTGGAGTCATAAATAGATTGCAGGTGGACTCTGAGAGCAGGGAAATCTGCTAGCCATCAGATCTGTGCTGATGAGTAGTTGTCACCAGCCACTGCTCCACTCCACAGGGTTTCAAAGCCCAATTCTGCCAGCCAAAGTAAAGTCAACAAAGCAGTACCAACAGGACCCATACAGCTTTTGATGGCACAAAACAGGTGTTTCTTTTCCACCAGACCACTGGAGTCCACAGTCAGCTCACAAAAAATATAGTAGGGAAAAGTGATGTTACTTAATAGCTTTCCAAGGGTAACAGCATCCTGTCCTACCTCTCCCACTAAATGAATTGGATGTTTATGTAATGCAAAACCACCTCTTACAACCAAATCTCCATGACAAAAATAAGAATATAAAAAAGGTGCAGTAATAGCAATTCAGGCTGGGGGTGGGGGAGAAGAAAGCAAATACAGTGAAAATTATACCTTAGGTCTCGTGGATTTTTTTTTGTCAGTACATTCCCTACTGATCCCCCAAGTCAGTAGACAAGTAGACTGATTGCAACAACAACAAAAAAAAAAAGATGGCCAGGGCATATCTCGCCCCATCTGTGCTTAAAAACAAGCTCTGTAATTTGCAAAGATATGGTTCCCTTACCGTATACATCAGAATATTACAAATCTTCACTAAAATGCTCAAAATTGCACTCTGTTACACTTCACATTAGTTTATTAAATATGATCTTCCCTGTACACTTGAAACTCATGTCCCCAGAAGCTGTAAATGTTCAAACTCCATTGGAGGTTTTATAGAGTAATCACTACCCATATGTTACTTACGTTAGTGTTTGGACTGCTGACCAGATGTGGATTTTCAGTATGCTTTACCTAAATGCTCAACCATGTTTTTCAAATGTCTGTCATTCCTGTGGTCAGAAGGGTGAAAATCTTACGTAGCTCAGATTTCAGTACAGAAATTGTCTGCTGTGTGTCTTCATTATTTTCACTAGCCTCACAGTCTCGGGTTTGGAACTAGTGATATGTATTAACTGTGGTCACATAATTTCCCTTCAGCATTCCTAATCCACATCCTGCCTCAAGTCATTTCACTGTTGTCACCTGTGGTTTGACGTCATCAATTCACACGGAGTATATTATTCTGTAGTCAGTGGAAGCAATACCAAGCAATGTTCCAGTTCCACGCACAATGAGCATGCTGCCTTTTTTTATTAACCATTATACACGTCAACATCACGACCATACCCTTGCTTAGATTTCCACCACAGCATCTAAGCAGGAAAATGATTCCTGCTTAGTATTTATTCCATACTACTCGACAGTGTCAGACACCACCTTCTTTCAGAGTCAGGGATTTCTTACTGAACAACGAGATGAATGACATTTTGCAAATCACAGAGGCTTTTCTGTCCAAACTCCGAGTTCTAGAACTAATTTGCATCCACAGGGTGGTGGTGAGGATTGGCATTAACACCTGCACAAAATAACAGCACTTTTAGTCTGATGGAGGAGCAAATACTCAAGCTACAGAGACAGCTGATGAAAAAAGTAACCGCAAGACAAAAATCTCAAAACAGTCACAAAAATCATGAGCCTCTAGCAGCAACTAGTAGCATAAAGGGAAAGAAAACCGAGAGAAGCCTCACCACCATGTAGTACACACTCTAGCAGCAGAAACTTAATTAGACTTGTAATGCAGGCGCGTTTCCCACTTTCCATTCCTTGTGTGATACATAATTAACACTCTAGAGAAACCTACCAAGGGTTAAAGCCATGCACAAAAATAGCTTCCCTGCGCTTCAGACGGAGGCCGGGCGGGCAGAGCGGACAGACGGAGAGCCGGCCGTGTCCTCCCGGCCGGGGCGCGCCGAGGCGCGGGGAGCGCAGCGGCCGCAGCTGCCGCCGCCGGAGCAGCCCCGGCGCTCGCACAAGGCTTTGACGACTCCATCAGCGCAGTCTCAAGGTAGCTGTCAATCAGGATGCATCATTTAATACAACAGCACACTAAGGATTTTCTCCTACAACCCACATGACAGCGTATCTACAGCTCTATTTATATCAGCGCCCAGTTGTGTTTACAATGCTGTTGTAATTAGAAAGGATGCAACAGGCAGCAATATTATTCAGATTCCCATTTTGCCATGCTGCCGTGTAAAGTGCGATCTTGCTTCACAGAGTCATGCTAAATGACAAAAGCGCTATTTTCTTCAGTCTCTGTGCTCAGACAGCACTTCATTTGCAGCTATCTATAATTAGATTAATGGTGTAGTGCCGTACAAAGCGGGCCCACTTCACATCAGATAGCATATGAATTAGGACAAACACTTATTTCAATTCCAGGCAGAGAAAGCAGTGACTGGGGTATTTAGCATACCCTTTATGGTGGAATGAGATGTTAATTGTGTACCATTACCTCTAAACTGCTTGCTTGTTGTATAAATCACTGTGCTAATTGATGCAGAGATAGAAACGTAGCCACAGGCAAGAAAGCAACGGAATGAGAGCTGAAGATGGTGGATAAAGGATTATCGGGTAAAACCATATGGAGATGAGATTCCTTTGAAACCTGCCCACAAGCAGTACTACTATGAACTACAGGGGTAAAAGTGCTGCACGGATGCGCAAGGAAAAAACTATGTATTTTTTATTATATAGTTTACATCATCGTTTCAGAACAGAATCTTAGAAGCCAATCCAAGCCAAGCAGAAAACTGAAGAATAAATGTGTGTAATGAACTTCAACACATGCTTCCAAAAGACAAGTAGCAGGCTGAGCCTGGCCTGGGAAGAGGCACCACACTGCCCGGATTTGGGGGGCCTGAGTTAATAAGTAACACTTGCAAACTATGCAAAGCAGATGTTTCCCTGACCCAGCCGAGGACTGGAAATGCAGGCTCTGCAAAGAGAAAATGTCGGTGCAAAAATAAAATAAAATAAAACAAAATAAATTTTTAAAAAAATTTAAAAAAAATAGAAAAACCAACCAAGACATTCAAGTGGCTACCGATAAGTTATATGTCCTAGTAAGGAGGAAGAAGGGAAGCAGCTTTACACACCTGTAGTAAAAATTATTCGTACTCTGGCCCGTGCATATGCTGACAAGAAAACTCATATAAATCCCCCTCCCTGTACTGCACAAACAAGAAGAGAATCTCTCAGAAGTAACAAGTAGCTGTGTCAGCACCAGAACTATCAAGGCCTGCTTTTCCTCAGATGGGGTTTGTAGTTGTTTAGCATGTAAAACACCATTACAGCCCTGGGGGTATTCCCAGCTGCACACCCCAGTCTGCCATTCTTCCATCTTAAAAAACTGGAGTTTAACCAAACCCTCTGACCACAGTCCCTACCACACAGGGTTGCAGCTTCCTCCTCCAACTGGACACATTTTATTCAGGAAACAGGCTGGACCATAATGCTTTTGGGATTCTTCCTTCTCTGACATGCTTGGCTGAAGTCCATCAGCTGAGTCAAAGGTACTGCAAAGCCAGAGAACAAACACACACATGGAGCCTTCAGCATGCCTGCCTCAGCCTTAGTTTCCTAAAAATAGCATTAAAAAAGGAGGATGAGCTACAATACCACCTTGAATATCACATTCAAGGACAAGCCAACTTGGTGACTGACGTGCTCACCTTTGAGCAGTGCTTATTCCCACAGACACTGCAAATCTGTTTGGCATCATTTTTATTCTGCAAAAGAGTGGCTGTAGTATACCTGCTGGAGTCAACGCCACTTCGCTCCAAACTTAAATCCCCCCTTTCCCCTCTGCCCTCCAAATTACTGTATGAACTTTTTTTTAAGTTTCTTGTTCAGAAAACTTGGTTGAACTTGTACACAGCTAAGACTTAACTTCATTCTTTGATCACTAAAAAAATGCTAGCAACTAAAATATTACACAAATGTCCTGTTCTAAGAAAATGTATTTCATTCTCTTGCAACATGATACCTGAGAGCAAGTGCTGACTTTAAGCCACAAGCTCTAAGATCTCAGTATAGTGAAATAAACTTCCAAAAAGTACAAGGTATCTTCCCCTTGAGGGTTCAATCCCCTCTACTCCAGTGTTTGATATTGCCTTAGCTTAAAAGAGCAAAGAGAATGCATTATGTCTGCTAGACACCTTCACTCTCCTAAGGTTCATTAAAAAGAGTGAGATGCTAGATTTTCCAACCTTGTTTTCAATTTTCTTTTGGAACTACTTGTTTTTCCTACTCATGGCACCTAATTATTATTTGGGGTGAGAGGGGTTAAAGTGTTAATTATTACTTGGGGTGGGAGTGTTGCAGCAGTGTCTAGTGATCTCAGTTCCCAAAGAAATACACATAACAAATACATATGTAGATGTGTATCCATGTAAATAAAGGGAGGGCTTAGGGGTGGACAGTTACCCATTACAAACAAGCAGGACTAATGTACAAATTACTGCTTGCCGCAAAAATCAAGTGAATAGCAGAGGACAATCATGTACTGGTTGATGAAGTGCTCCAGTTACTCCCGAGAGGAACCTTTAGATTATTTCCAACACAATAAACCAAACAAGAGTAAGCAGAGTGATGGCAAAGATATTTTGGAATGACAGTAGAGTTCCAGAGTTTTAGATTTTGGTCACCAGACACACTAGTCTGAGGATATCTCCCTTTATCACTAAAGCTTACAACTTTAAGGAAACACTAGCTGTATCTGGACAACCAAAGGGACCTAAGAAATAGAAACGAATGGTAGTAGAAAAATGCCCGTTTGAAATAACACCTCCCAAGTGTGCCGCTGGTTGACATAAATGGAAATGCATTGAGGAAAAGAGCTGTGAAACTGTGTAACAGTCCTGTTCCTAATCATTAATCACTTTTTTTAGGCCATTTAAACTAGCCCATTAGAGCCTGCAGCAAAATGCCAACACTCCCATCACTTGCATGTCAGCAGTGCTGGTGTTAACAGGAGAAAATATATGGTTTCTATGACTGTGCCCCAGTTCTACAGCATTTGCTACTTTTAATTGAAAGAGGCAGTTAAACACAAGGTAAATCATTCAGTTAGCCAAGCTGTTTAATAACACATAATTGATAATGTCAATATGTTACAGTGACATAATGCATCACTTTCATCACCCTTATGCTTCAAATACGGTCAACCTATACTTCAAACATTTACCTTAAATCTGCTATTTAATGACAAAGCCAGGGAGAACTGCCCTGAGTACCAGAATGTGGAACGCAGGTAAAACACACACCACTGCTTCAACTCATCTGCAGGTTGTTTAGAAATGAGTTTCTGCCAGCGCACTTGCAACTTTGTGAAAATGGCTTGGTTCCGTTATTAGTGACTTGCTATTTGTCTCAAAACACCAGAAGTTCCTACTGTAACAATTTCTATTTCTCTGATAAAATCTGTTGAAAAAGAGCATGAAAATATCTGCACAAAGAAAAGCAACTACTTGTTTTCTGACATGTCTCCCAATCCTGCAGGCTTTTGCCTAACTTTTCACAAGGAACCAGGCCAATAGCGGCCTCAGGACTTCTTTTTAGTATGAGGCAGACCACATGCTTAAGTGTTCACAAAATCATACCCCCTAAACATGGAATATGATCTAGAGTAGGAAAAAATATATCTTGTAGCTATGTACAGACAGTGTGGTTAAACATGACTAACCCTATTACTTTATACTGAGGTTTTTAACATGCATTAATTTTAAAATAAATTTTATTTCTACAAGTATTTAAAATGGGCAAGAACATTTGACCTGTTTATTTTATACAACAATAAAATGTAACCACTGACAAGAACCATGCAATTGGTTCTGCATTGTGTAGCAGAGAACACCCAGATGGCTGCAAAATGGGATGGGGTTTTGGTTTTGTTTTTCAAAAAAGTACACCCCCCTAAAAATACCCAACAAACAAACAAAGCACACCCCTCCCTCAAACAAACAAACAAACAACCCAAGCAAACCACTTAAGTGACCACTGTTACGGGGTGCATACAGGAAAAGATGAGGGGCAGACCCAGTGGCAGCAAGGCAAGATTAAGTGTGCTGATACTCTGAACCTCCATGTAACTATAGCTATTACACTTACCTGCATGTGACTATAATATTTGTTTGCTGTGAGATTTCAGCTGTACCACAGACAGCACCACTAGAAAGGCTCAGTATTCTGAAAATAAAAACATGCTGCCTCACAAGTAGCCACTTGCCCCGTTCCTTTTCTTACCCTTGGAAAGCTGCTGTAGAGGTAGAGGAAACATCATCACCCACAACTACATCTTTGAATCTTTCAGAGAGAAGTTTGGTTCAGCTGTCCTGGAGTTCACCGTCTGAGAAGTCACACAGATGTCTCCAACTAATAAAGGCTGCCATGAGCTGCACTGGCCACAGGTGACTACGAACTCGGTTGTATGCCTTGACACAGTAACTTGTTAGAGTAGGGGATTCTCACAACAATAAAAAAAGCAAATCTATTGATAAAAAATGGCACAAGGCTCACAAAAGCAACCTGTAGAGTCTGGTCTGACTAGAGACCGAGGTAATTACTTGTAAAAAGGGAAAAGCCAAAGACATGTGAAACTGAAGTACCAAATACATAGCAACCCAAAACCTGTAGGATATTTACTACTTTTCACCCTGATCCCTTTTGGTTAACTACAAATTTGTAAGCTATTCAGTAAGTTTAGTATGGAAGCACTTTTGAACAATACTATCTGATTTGGGGCAAAACATATCCTCACAAGGAAAGAAAAAAAACAAACCTTTGAGTAAAATTCATTTACAGAAAGGTCAAGCAAATGCTGCTTCATTTGTAGACACCAATGTTTTTCCCCCTCTGGGTGGCCAGGATAAAATAAATGTTTGACTCCCCTTCAAGCTCAGCACTACTTTTGGCACTCACTTAAATGGAGGAAAAAGCAGAGAGAGAGAGATCTTTCATTCACTGTGAGGATACCTACAACCACAGAGAAATTTAGATAGACCTTAATTCCCACTGACTGCAAAAATGGTTTTAGTCTGTACTAGAGAGAAAACTGCAGAGAAAACTGCATTCTTTCACAGCTTACTAAGTTTTCTAATGGTCGGGCAAGCACTGGTTAGAGCTTGGTCTGGTAATTTGCCTTGGAACACTTCCAAATACTACTTGGTAGGCCACAGCATCTTTCTGTTTTGTTTTGTACAGCAGGTAGCACAATGACATCTACAACTGGAAGAAAATGTGTGTAGGAGGCCAAGGCCTTTTTACAGACATTTGATTCAGTATATTTTAATCCTCTCTGGATGGAAATACAGATTTAGTAAAGTTTAAATATGAAGCCCCTTGGAACTGGGCAAGTCTATATACATTTGTAAGGCTGTTGCAAACTCAGAATTCCAAGCAGGAGTCTAGATGGTCATGAGGGGAAGCTGTGAGAAAGGAGTACATGTGTGAGAGCTCAAGTCATCCAAGATGGTGTAATTTTACATAAATGGTGTGATAATCTCTTCCATATGTCTTCCTGACAGACACTCTGTTCTCACACCATGGCAATTACACAGCCTGACTACTGATTTAGGGGTTTAGTAGCATTACTGGCCAGGTTGGAGACTGAGAGGCCTTAAATCCTAGATGTGATCTTGTTCTGGATTTGTTTTTGTCAGTAGTACCACTGATTTCACTCAGTTCACGGTATCTCCCAAGATACTTTAGTTAGAACTTTCAATTCAGTAAGAACTAAGTTAATTACTACACTGCACATAAATAAGGACATATCTGCCTGGAAAAAAAACTGTTTGAAAAATGAGTCCCTCATTCTTACCATCTTCTACAGGAGGGGGCTGTGGAAAAACCACTTAATTGTGCTCTACTTTTTCAATCCATAGTTTAAAAAAGAGTTCATTTTTATTTAGGATGCAATAAAAGACTGGCAGACTATGAAAATCCACACAAAATCTGTACATTTTATTATATGTAATAAAATGGGGTTTAGTTATGGTTTTTTAATTATTCTGGACACTAGATCATCATGAAAGTCTCAGCCATAGCAGAGCACTGGTGTGATACCTGTTTCCTACCATTAAATCTCCAATGATAGTTTCATGGCATTAGGAAGGATAAATACACTAACAATAGATGAACATTCTCTAATCTTTGTAATTTAGAAATACATGCTATTGCATCTATGATTACTAGCAGAACTATTCATGTGGGACTTAAAATAGTCTTTTGTGTCACAGACTAGTGCTGTTGTAATTCAAACCTTCATGACAACATTTGCTACTATCTAAGGGCTAGGTTCAAAAAGACTTACATTCCTAAAGTAGGACGCTTAAGCAAAACTTGAAGCACTTAAATCCAAACTGGCAATACAAATCCCCAATCATTTGTCACACAGCACTGAAGGTATTTGTATTCTATCTTCCTCCTGGTTCAAAATACACATTTGGAGCTTTGCTGCTGTACCTCCTCAGTACTACATAATACAGATACTTCCTTCTTCAAGTCCAAATGTGACACAAAAAGTCAAGAGAACAGGGTCCAGTTCTGCTCTAGGGGCCGCTTCTATGTTCCAACAGCCTTCTACTACATAAAGGGGTCTACAAGAGAGTTGGAGAGGGACTTTGTAAAAAGGCCTCCAGGGACACGTGAAAGGGTGATGATGGCTTTAAACTGAAAGAGGGTAAATTTAAACAAGATATTAGGAAGGAATTCTTTACTGTGAGGTTGGTGGGACACTGGAACAGGCTGCTCAGAAAGGCTGCAGATGCCCCATCGCTGGCAGTGTTCAAGGCCAGGTTAGACAGGACACTGAGCAATGTGGTCTAGTGGAAAGTGTCCCTGCACACAGCAGGAGGGTTGGAATGAGATGATGTTTAAGGTTCTTTCCAACCCAAACTATTATATGATTCTACGATTAAACAACTTATGACTGAGCTATCTTAGCCCAAACCCTTAACATTCCTGTAAGAAGTGATTCCTGGGACTCATTTTTCAGTGAGCAGCAACATTATCCAGTAGACTTGGGACTGGAGATGAAGTGATGAATGTTACTGTATGCAACACCTCAACATGAAGAATTTCTTTCCCGAGGGTGGCAGAGCACTGGGACAGGCTGCCCAGGGAGGGCATGGAGTGTCCCTTTCTGGAGACTTTCAAAACCCACCTGGACATGTTCCTGCGTCACCTGCTCCAGGTGACCCTGATTTGGCAGGAGGGTTGGATCAAATGATCTCCAGAGGCCCCATCTAACCCTAAGGACTCTGTGATCCTGTGAAATATGCTTGATAGGGCAGTAAAAGGCAATCACCCAAACTCCCATCAGACTAGAGCACCTCAATTAACCACTCATAGCCACTCCCACTAAAGTTATTAGTCTGTGAGTTTTGGCCATTACTTCATAATTGATTTAACCTCTGTCCTCACAGCAATATTTTGAAGTTCTTGGTTAGTCATTTAGTGTTTAATTTTTTAATTTAACTGAGTCTTTGTGAAGCATTCACAGAGTGTACTGATCTCTGTATTTCATCTCTGTAACTGACTCAACTCTTTACACAACAATTAAAGGATCATGTGAAACTCTCTGACTATCCTAATGAAAACAGCATTGAAAGAAAGCTACGAATATTTCTTTAAATGCAAATCAAACTCAAAGATAACGGACTTTGAATAAATATTTTATCAGTTCTCCACTTCACTGAACAATCTTTTTTTTTAATGCCATGGGAAATACATTTGCAATTGCCATTATAGGATTTTTTAAGAGATGTATTTTCACAGAATCACAGAATGGTTTAGTTTAAAAGAGACCTTAAAGATCATCTAGTTCCGGCCCCCTGCCATGGGCAGAGATTCCTCCCACCAGATCAGGGTGCCCAGATTTTACACATTCTGTTCTATCTTATTGTTTATCTAAACTATGTTTATTCCTCACACCAGCATTTTTCTGAGTGTAATTCAACAGAATGATTGCTCAGACAACCTACAATAGATCTGGAGTATTACGCTTGGAGCTACCACTGGTTTCGATCCAAAAGCTGTTTTCCAGGGTCACCAGGCTAATGTCTCTGCTGGTTTAAAAGGTGAAATGCAACTTGTAGTGCACTTATTTCAATCACTAGAGAACTTTGTTGTGTTTTTTTAACTGCCGTTCTCTGCTTCAAAAAAACCCAAAAAGCACTGTTCACAAGACATTTGAACTCCTTCTTAAATCTGCTGTTAATCAGTGAATATCTCTACTCTGGGAGAAGACTAGGAATGATCCACTAGGCACAAGGTAAAAATCAGTCAACTGGAAAGAATTTTAGCGGCAATGATAAAGCAGGGTAACACATCCATAGTTAGATCTCTATTTTCAACATACCAGTTCATCACACTTGGCATAAATAGCAACAGGAGTGAATCTGTGTATCAATAATTATTAAAAACTAGTCTAGGAACAGGAAAAGGAAATCAGAACAAAGAATGCTGCCAAGAACGGCAAATTCCTGAGTACTGCTGTGTAGAGTAACGTGAGGATTAAGAGAAGGAAAGGGTTTTAAGACTAGAAATAATTAGCACTGATTTTACCCATCACAATACTCTCACTACTCAGTATAATGTTAGGAAGAAACATGCTGGTTATTGGGATGTATTAAAGCTTCCCAGTTTGTCTCTCAAATCTGCAAAGAAATAGAACTGGGGACATTTCACAGTGGGATAAGATCAAAGTTTAACAGATCACTCTTCTAACATTATTCACTAATAAATTTTTGAAGAAAGACACATGGCAAGAAATTTTCTTTTCTTTAAATTTTAACTATATCCAACATGGCTGAAATTTGGCTGACAATGCAATACTGGTCTGGCTAATAAAGGGGTGCGTTCCAGCAGTAGATGGAAACTGCAAATCACCAAGCGGAGTGGTGAAAGGGCAGTCGAGATGCAGCTCAGCACTCTATACTTCAAAATGGACTCAATAATTAAAATATTTACAAATTTGACTACAAGATACTCAAAGAAGACCACTGCTGCTGTGTAAGGCAGGCAGTTATGCATGCAGGAGCGGAAAATAAGACAAGGGAAGAACAAAACTAGTTATGTGGCTTAAAGGCTAAGGAACTCAGCTGGGAAGAGAAAACCGCATTCTGCTCAGCTACCTGGTCTGACATGGGGAAATGGTTCTGAAAATGAGGATCAAAATTTGCTTTCCCCATAGAATGTCTCAAGCACAGAGCGGGTTTCTCCCTCTATCACTCTAAGACTTGGCAATTAAAACATACTGCAGGGATGGAGCAAATTTCAATTCTGTCATGTGGAACTTTGCACAGAACTCTGACCCACAGTCTTGTAGGCAAGTGCTCTCAGCAGCAAGAGGAGCTGCAAAAAGCGACCACCTCTACCTTTTACTGCTATGAATTTTCATCAGTGTGGCCACAGCTGCCAGGCTTTGGCTTGAACTCAATTCTGCCCATCCATGCTAGATGTTTTCCAAAGACTATTCTCTCAGGAGACTTGAGTTGTACTCAAGTACTTGGTTTCAGCAGCACAGGGAGGACAAGTGATTTGATATCCAGTTCTGCAGAGTAGGGTTGCTGAGAAGACACAGGTGCCTTTAGTTGGACAGCTGTTAAACCTATTTTAGGTGTCCTGAGGAGACTCAGAAGGTTACTGGATCCTAAACCACCTGGATCACTTTCTTTGACTCAGACATATAAATTATACTTGAATCCTGCTGTAGGTGCCAAAAATAGGCACTTGAATTGCTCTGAAGCTTTAAGCCTGATGCTTAAAGACATCTGTACATATGATACTGAGATGCTGTTGGCAAAGAAGTGTATCACACAGATTTCTTTTCTTTTTTTTCTTCTTTTTTTTTCTTTTTTTTTAACTTCTGTAACACTGATTAGTGACAATCATCTATCTACCTTCATTTCTCTATGGGTTACTTTCTACAGATAAATTTCACTCATGTTGAAATTGTATCCACCAATTACAGTCACATGGCTCACATCCTCCACCCCTTTTTCATATACAGACAACTCTTTACTGCACCAGCTCTTTTGAGGTAATACTGTTTCCAAATATCCAGTTCTGGATACAACCAGCTACAATTTGGTTGCAAGTTATTTGTTACCAAATATCTGAAATGAGACAAGGGTCACAGAGAGCAGGCAGAATTCTCTGTGTCTCCTGCCCTCTTCATATGGTTATGTGATAATAGGTACCTTATTTGCTCATATACGAAGACTTCAGGATCACTGTGCAGATTGTGAAGACAATGTTTGAGGTACATGATATGTGACTAAATCTCAGTTGTATGGTCAGCTGTAATCCAAAAAAGGGTTCTATGTTTCACAGTTTCAGTGCTTTAGCTGCTGCTGTTTAACAAGTTTTCTGTAAGGCAGTTCATTTTCATTTCAAGGGAAGAGATGCAAGAGCAATCCAAAGCCATCTTCATGGTTGACTCATGTTTGTGATAGTTGAGCTTATTGCACTTGTTCTTCCTTCCTATTCTTTCATGGTGCCAATGGCTTCAAAGTTGATCAGTCAACACAACTCCCTTCTTCCCACTTCTGACTGTTTGCTCATTTTGGAAGATAAGGACTTTTGACTGCAGAGTCCATAGTCACAATAATATTCGAAGCTTCAAAGACTACTGACCTACAGCATGACCAAGGGCCTGGTTTGCTGCAGTCAGTTAAGACTGTAGTTCCACTTAAGGGGTTTTAGAGGACCTGGTACCAGTTGGGATCCTACCTTAAGATTGATTACAGGCATTGGATTTCTCTTCCCCCTTTAACACAAAACAAAACTAAAACGTCTCTGCTGCAGTTATGGAGGGGAAGCCTTGCTAAAACTTGCAGCTGTAACTTGCAGCAGTAACTTGCCTCATGATATCATATTACATGACCTTCACTGTTTATATAGCTGATAGAACATAATTTAATGACTTTATAGAATCAAATTAATTTCTCCTATGCTGTATTCATTTTAAAATAGAATCAATATTATTTGCCCTACCTGACAATAATGCCCCATGTTTCACATACAATTGATTCAATACCAGCAGGTAGTTATCAATGAATGCACTTTGCTGTGGTAAATGAACACAATCAATACCCAGAAATGTGAGTTTTCTGGTGTGTGACTGAATTGTAACTGAAGTGAAAGTTGAGTTTTGTCTTTTTACTTCTTCATTTAGGTTTCATGTAAGGAGAATCTGAATTTAATAGGCAGCACCTGTACAGCAACAATCTGAAAAATTACCAGGCAACACCATTGCACATTGAACATCACTGAACTTTTGACAAGGTTATGTCACATGAAGTAGCCAACAGAAAAAAAGGAAATCTCAATAAAGAAATGTTAAAGATACTCAGCATTTCTTGAAAAATATGTATGTTTGAACTCTTGATCATCATATGAGTGTCATGTGAAAGACAACTCTGTAGAAGGGCAGATTGAATAAATTTCAATTTGTTTTGTTCAAAACAGAGCAAGAAAGAAATATTTAGTTCTAGGGAGGACATCCAAAGACAGCATTTTTCATTTAGAAAAGGAAGTATTAATGCAATATCAGTTAGCATAAGCTAAGATTCATTTAAAGTTGTATTACATACGTTGAAAACAAAACTAATTTCAATGAGATTGACAAAACAATTGCTAACTTCAAAATCAACTAAAAATAGACACTGTGGCAAAGTCATTTTGTTCAGCTACTTAGGGTAAAATGTGAGAAAAGAAGATTTTAGAAGACATTAGAGATAAGGGTGTCTGTGACCACTCCCTTTCAGTGGGAGCTAATCTTCTGGTTGCTCTTTCTCCCTTACAGACCATATCTTTGAACCCCCCAAATCCTTCAGCTTTTAATCTTTTTAAGGCAGGCCCCATTTTTCCTAGATTAACTCAACCTAGCTTGCACCACTCTGAAGTCACGGTGCAGTAGTCATTTTTCCCAGCTACCAAGGTATCACTTCTTTCTAGCCACCTCCTCACCCTTTACACATATTGAGCAATCTTGCTTTTACTTGTAGAAAATTCTAGGAAGTACACTGAAGGAAAGCTTATTTCCATAGCACAGTTGAACACATGCTTTGTTACCGATTTAATATTCAGATATTCTTTGCATAAGAGCTCAGAGAACAAAACCAGAATGCTTTAGAATAACACTAGAACATTTATATATATTTATGGAAAGGGAGAGAGAGAGAAGAGTGATTTTAAGTATAAACAATCTTTACAGCTCACATCTTTCAGAAATCAACTGCAACTTCACAGCTTTTTTTATACATATGTTCTAAGACTTGCCTTCCTTGGAAAAAAACTGTGAATTCCCAAAAATCTTAGAGTAGCTCTTTTCCTTAAAAAAAAAATGTTCTCATATATTGCATCTATTAGTTTAGCTATTTGCTTGCAAAAAATACAGCAAGCCAGTATGTGTCATCCATATTTCCTCCCTTTTACCTGTGTTTCTTAAAAACATCCTTGTGACAACCATAATCTCCCACAAGTCTCACAAAAATAGAACAAATGCTATACCTAACTTCACAGAATAAATATAAAACGAACTGCAATTAACAATCTATGCTTTATATTATTTCCTGTGCAATATTAAACCACAAGCAGAAGAGAAATTTCCATTATTCACTTTCAGGTGCCCATGATGACGAACAATATTCAATACAGCATACGTAAAATACAGAAAACTACCGCAACTACTGGAGTCCACAAAACAGAAGGTGAGGCAGTAAGGCAATTTAGCGTAGGAGTCAACAACCACCACCAAAGATACTTTTATCATTGCTGGTTTTTCTTTTTGTTCCTATTCTTCCCAGCCTCATCTTCCCAATGTCTGACTTTTAAATTTGAAATACCAGTTATTAATTGGCTTCATAATTTCACTAATTCATTTAACATTCACATCAACAAAGTTACAGATGGGGGGCGGTGGGGGTGAACTAACTAAGCTTCTTTATCACATGCAGAACCATACTACCTGAACACACAAAGTGCAAACATCATTTGATTCATTCATATCTACATTAAACTGTTTCCTTTTTACCTAAATTCAATCTGTATAAACAAAATTATTTATAATATAAGCATAGAAATTCATATTGTGTATGTACAAACTATATTTATACATTTGCATAAGTAGATATACATGTAAGAATTTATTTCTGTTTCACGGTTTATAAAACCTTTTACCTTACAGCTGTGAGTCTTCCTCTTGCACAGGAAAGAATGTATTGAGCAGGAGGGGTTAAGTGGAAGGGAGTTTATTATTATCAGCAACATGAAACATGGAACAAAACAAGGCTTTCTCTTGTTCTCATACATTTGAAAGCCGTTCTAAAGGAAGTTTTGTTATTCAGTTAATGTATTAGATAGTACATCACACAGTAAAAAGAAATTCTGCTGGTAATGCTCCCAGTAAATTCCAGATTTGAAGAGAAACTTCCTGTAACATCTCAGCTTTAGGGGTGAAGTTCAAGTGCCATTGCCATTTGGGATGCTTTAAGGTGTCCTATCCAGCTTCTGCATGTTGCCCTAGAAAACCACAGTGCACCTGCAAGTCCTGTGTTAGGGCTGTCAGATTCCTATAGCTGTCTGGGATACATCACGCATATGAAAGTTAGACACCAAAGTTTGAACAAGGAAACTTCTACCCCTCTACAGACCAAACAGAGAAGTGCATGGAAGAGAATCATTCCTGCAAGTACCTGATTCTCTCTATTGACCAAACAATCTCCAATTGCAATGTCTAATATTTGGTCATTTCCATCAGGACAGGTCTAAATCAGACTGTTACTGTTCTCAGTTCTAAAAAATGCTGTCCCTTAGTCAGGAAACAGTAGCAAAAGATCACAGGACAGAAAAACAGAACTACACTCTACTTGAAAAGAAAGACAGGTATATAGGTTTTTTTTCATAGTGGGATAATGGGGATAAGATTCACAAAAGGCCCTTCTGTAAAAAAAAAATTAAAATTAGGCAAATCATTGCACCATAGATTTGCTGGTGGATGGTTGGGAAGGAGTTTCATGTTTTCCCTCCATGGCAGTTGAGTTTTCTTAAGACAAAAGAGAAATAGCTTCTGCATTTCCAACAATGGAGTTAATCCAGATGAAGCCTTACTGCCCCTGGAGATGTGGAAAACTCAGGACTGCAGAGGCAACAGATAAGGGTTCATTCACAAGGCACACACCCAAAGTTACAACATAGCTTTTGAGTAAGGAACAGCCTGTAGGTGTGGGACAGGAACTTGGCAGAATGCGAGCATGTGCACAGGTGGTGAAGGAGAACAAGACTGCAAGGGCCCCTGGTGATCCAAGGCACAATCCTTGAACTTTTTGGCACCACCAGAGTGCATGTCCTCTCCCTTCAAACTACTGTCTGAAGTGCAGAGGATTTGTCCAAGTGGCATAAATACACAAGTGAACCCTATATGATTTCTGATTCATGATTTACTCGCTGCTCAACATGGAATACCGAACAGGTGAGTTTAATCATTCCAATTTCCAGTTTTTTATCTGCTTTACTGATTACCGTTATAACACTGATTAGTCTGTAGTACTTATTCATTAGCTGTAAGTTGAACGAGGATTGATTTGAAGCAATTATACTTACTCAACATGATCTAAGGACAAATTATTTTGCAGCCATCAGACGATGACAGACAAAATACACCATCAATAATAAAGACCCAAAAGAATCAGCGGTGAAATTTTAAAATATCCTCGGAATCACTCCTATTTTCAGTGTGGGAATTATTTGGTAAAACCAACTTTCTTCCAGCCAGTGTAACTAAGGATGTTACTGTAGTGCTTAGAAAAGCAGACTTTGAGACAGCTCAGTGTTACACCTTACACACTTGGTCTTGGAGAAAGGCTGTGTTTTGCCTGAAGCTCTCATTACAGGTGATTATGGTATCTTATTTCTGGAGAACTTGTTTGCCCTTGCACTCAGACTTCTCCTCCTTACCCCATCAATCCTTACTGACAAAAACTTCTTCCTCACAAAAATTACGTGAGGAGAGTATTTCTTATTTCATTGGCTTGGAGTAAGCATGGCTGGAAATACAGGATATCTCATAAGGAAGACATTGAAATCTGGGCCAGAGAACGTGTCTCTGAAACATCCCTAGGCAAGTGCCTCATCCCCATGAGGCTTTAGAACAATGATAGCAACGTACTACTACTCTCTCAAATGATTTAAAACAACTCAGAATTAAAAGCAATGGAAGAAAACAGCAGCTTAGTTCATATGTCCAGAACTAGAAAGCCTACAATTATTATTATTATTATTATTATTATTATTATTATTATTATTATTATTATTACTATTATAACACCTTAGCTTTTTCCTTTTAAACCTTGAGTCATTTCTTAATTTGATGGAACAAAATCACAAAGTACACCATTTAGCAGAAATAAAAAAACACAGAAATACTGAAATGGATACAAAACATGTCAAAAAAACTTCAAATGAGAATGGTTTTGTTATAGCTAATCATGACACTGAGAACAGTTCAAATGACCTCCCAATATATCTTATACTCTATGAAAGTTTAACAATGCTTAAAAAAAAAAAAAAAGAAGTGGGGTGGGGACAGATGAAAGTGAAGAACCTATTTTGGACGCCTTTCTTAGCAACTTCTATTTTTACACGATCTGATCTGTTGCCTTTGCTCATCACCCAAAATAATACCAAGACCCCTCCTCCCCTGCCAAAGTCACCCCGCCAAGTTCCACAATGAGTTCCATTGATTTTCAAGACATATTGTCAACTACCTAATAATTTAACTGGTAGGCACAGCTCTTTTGGTTGAAGCTTCAGTTTCCCAAACAAAAGCTAACCACCTGAGACCACAGAGGACAGGATATGAGCTACTTATAGCAACACTGGACCAGTGAACAAGAATAGCAGGAAAGCTGCTTATTTTATTTTTTTTTCTCCAGCAAAGCCCTTTGAAGTAAACTATTTATTAAACATTATAATACTCGAAACAAAAATCTTTGAAGGCAGGTTATCCTCCTCTGCACCATGTCCCGTTGTGAATGAATTGCTTCCTTTTCCTTTTTGGATTTTTTTCACTTGTGAAACTGACACTCAAATTGTTCTCTTAAACTACTTGGGTAAGCCTTCGCCTTTGCCGAGAGGAATAATCCATCCATCAACAACAGGATCATTAAAAATATTTATAACCCAAACTACTTCAATATCACTGCACTGTAAGCACCCACCCTGTTCATCAGGCAATGGTATATAAATACAATAAATAAGTTCCTTGTGCACAGAAAATAGTATTGATTAATAAGTAATGATGCAAACAGATCATTTTAAAAAGAAACAAGCTAACAGTAAGACTTAATTTTTCATTTTTTAATTAAAAAAAGTAAATTCTCTCCATTAACCCTGTTACTAATGAATACATGTGTTTTTTCTTTGTTCTTCTGATTAAAACATTCATCTCTCTCCCTCTCTGTTGTTGAAAGAACTAGTTTGTCTCTATAGCATCACTGTAGTAACACTGGAAGTTCCAAAACCAGACACAGAGAATTGCCTTTTCAAATACATGTATTTGGGCTACAGAGACAGAACTGTCACACACTGTGCTGTATTTGCATCTTTGGAAATCTGGCACTGATGTGCAGTGAAGAAGAGGAGTGCTCTGAAACGACTGCTCAGAACTGTCTGAGCCTGAGAAATTCCCTGGCCAAAGCCTGGGAAATAATCGGAAGTCAACTGAAACTCCCACTGGGCCACCATGCATGCCTGCATAGTAAAGATGTCACTGGCAAGTTGCAGACAAAATCATATTAGAAAAGGTTTTAGCAGTTCTCTACTAAGAGAAATAATTTACTCCAATTATGAGACAGTGGAGAACTATCGATATCCTGATTCCTTAAAGATGGAAGAATTTGCAAATTCCACTGATTTGCATGCATGCAAGAGGAATCTAGCACATTTGAAAATGTAATCACAAAAATAAGACACACAACTCCTGACTAATTTCTTACCTAAGGAGCAGACACAGCCTTTTTTAATGCAAAACAAGCCACTTTTCTTTGAGTAGGCGCATTTTCTCAATTTGTTCTGCCTTGTGATTTCAAGGACAACCTGGTACGCGTACAAGTGATGACCAAGCACTAAGAACTTTGAATAATCTTCTTCTCCATCTCTTAGACATTTGTCCATCTGGCAATATATTCCTATTATATATCATATTTTTGCATTTCACAGAATTACAGAATATTCTGAGTTGGAAGGAGTTCACAAGGATCATTAAGTCCAACCCTCACACGGTGATTGAACCCACAACCTTCCTGTTATTAGCACCACGCTTTAACCAACTTCACCTTCCAGAAACATCTATAAAGAATTTTTAAAGCACATATAAGAACTTTCAGTGGGCTTTTTTAGCCTCCAACGAAATGCTTTCTTGTCTACAGAAGTGGTCTAGATGCCTCCCACCAAACAGCCTTTATTTATCTGTGCTGCAGATAAATATTTTGTATTCCTGCCAGCTGAAGCTGAAATTTGGTGGGCTTATTCAATGCCACAGTCCTAACTTTTGAAGAATAAAGAATCCATTCTTTAATCATTTTTCTTATTATTGGAAGATGTCAACTTGCCTTTAGCCATGTGACTGCCTCTACCATAAGGACATAGGAGCAAGAAGATGGACAAATGACACACTTGTAAAATTTTTTCCTGTGGCAACCACTGAAGTACTAGAGAACCTGGAGAAGGATTCTCTCTGGTGAGAAAACCAGAGTGTAAGCTCATAATTTGCTGGAGATTTTACAGACTTTCTATGGAACTGAAATGCTCTGAATATAAACTGTTACAAATGAAGAAAGATTCCTTGGGCATTCATAATTCTATTACTTATGAATCCTTAGTCACATAGAAACTACTGAGAAAAGCAGTACATGTACTGGAGGCTTTGTCCTCTTTTCCTTTACATGAGCTCTTTTGAGTAGGCAAAAAAAGCAATAATAAATGCAGCTAAATGATGGACCAAGGTAAAAATTTCTATACAGATCTCAGTTCCTAAAAGCATGCCAGTATTTTAAGTTTATTTAAGGATAAGGCCATGATGAATCATTCAGTGTTGCACTTTTCTAAGGGCCTTAAATGTGGCAGCAGCCTCTCTGTCAGCCCTGAGGTGAAGTTGATAGTTTGGGGTTATTCTTCAGAATGGACCACTTCATTGGTTCCATTCCTAAATCTTTTTAAAAGCCTCCTAAGTTGTTAGGGGAAAATGCATATTTATTTTGAGTCATCGCAAAAACAGCCATAAGATTAAAACTCTGCAGTTCCCCTGAAACAGCATCACTTCAAAACTCACTAAGACTGCATCAAAGGGAGAAGGAGATGGTTGTAGGCTCTTGTTTCCCCAGGATTCTTCCTATCTTAAAGTCTTTCCACTGTTTGTCTTCACACCCCCAAGTAGAACTGAATCTCATTCACTAATTCCCCCATAATATGCCTCATTTCTACCAATCATTTAAATCTGAGCCTGGATTTCAACTCACCATCTGGCAGCACAGGCACAAAGTGAATAAGGAACTTGATGAGTAAGATGAAGGTATTAATAAAAGGTTTCTATTATTTCTCCAAGATCCTTCAATTAAGTTTCACTACAAAATAACTAAACGTTGTATTTACACAGCAGATTTTAATATCTTTTTAATTTACAATGCTGAACTAATTTTTTTCCTTTTTTTTGTTTCCAGTTTGGTTATAAACAAAATGTTTTTTTACTGTTACTTTAAAAAGCATTTCCCAGCCATGCATGGAACTGCCAATAAGATCTGCAGTTTACTTAGTTTATATATTGTATTCCTCCCCACTGCACATTCTACACTTCAACACCACAATCAGTGGAATGTGTCCTCATGTGTCAAAACTCTACATCAAGTTTTGCTCATCTTTAAAACTTTTTTGCAGTCCTCACTGAATTAGCTGCAAAGCCACTGCAGGCTCAATAACCACAGTCTGGAACTGTGGTAGGGAGGAGGCAGGCATCCAGGGAAAATCAGGGGCCAAACTGGGGACCAGGCAAAGGTAATTTGCAATTAGTGAAGTAACAACTGGAAAGAAGTTTCATTCATGCATTTAGCACTGTTGCTTAGATCAATTAGAGATACTCTCCTAGTAATGTAAGCAGAATCTGATCCTTAATATGCATATACCTTCACAAAACCCTTTCAAGTGTATGAAAAAGAACTTTGAAATAATGGCAAAACCAGCTCATTACATCATTTTCGGACACCATTTATATCAGCTAGTGCCATCTCTAAGCTCCACAATAGCATGATTTTATTAATTCTCACCAAGTCTGATTTTACATTCAGGCAGTCAACATGATTCTAAGTGACAATATCTCAACCTGAAAGTCAGCAAAACATAAAATAACATCAGTAGAATATTAAAAACTCCCACTGAGATAAATAGAAATATGAAGGTTCAGACAGAGCCAAATAGATTAGTGCTCACTTTCTACTCATTATGTGCTTTCAGCAAGCACAGTACAGGTTTATAATTTGATGGGGAAAAAATTATACTTTTTAGCTATTTTCCAGCCTGACTCTCTAAGGCTGCTCCCTCCTTTAAAGACAGCATAGTATTATTACCCATACAACTATGACTACACAACGAGCTCAGAACAGTGATGTCCATGTTGCTAGGATATATATTACTCTCTCAAAATAAGTCTTGGGAAGAACACTGAAACCCAGGAGAAAAAGAAAAAGTGGGGGGGAGGGAAGGGGAAATTGTTGTTTGACATCCTCCTTGCTTCAGAACTTATTTGTAGAATGGAGTCAAATGTCACATCAGCAATTAAACTTTGACTTCTACTAGAGTAATATTAATGTAGAGTGAGTCCCAGAGCAGCACTGCCCAGCCCTGTGCTTGGGGTTAGCTCCAGTGCTAAACAGCACGTTGCTGACCGACACAGGAAATCCCTCTCCTGTTCCTTGAGTTGAACCGAAGGGCTGGCATAAAGAAATGTCCGAAGTATTAACAGCAACAAAAACTATGGGCTCAGAGGCATTTCAAAGGTATTTAAGTGCCTAACATGCATTAATTTTAGTGAGACTAAGCTGCCTCTGAAAATCTGGCCTTCGGTCTTCACCATTCTTAAGCCACTCCAGATCCTGTGGCTCTGTCAGGATGTAAAAGCAATTACATTTCACAACTTTGAATCCAACAATATATTTTGGAAATCTTTCAAAGTGCATGTTTTTTTAACATAAAGTTTCCGTGTCCAATGAAATACACTGGAATTTTAGACGCTTGGTATTTGCAGGTCTCCCTCCTTCTCTTTAGATTGAGACCAGAAGACAGCAGTCTGGTGAAACCTCTGACATCCAAATAAACTCTACTTTCTTCCTTTAAGTGCAAGAAGTGTTTAATGCATAATCCTTTGACAAATATTTTATAAATAGTAAAATATTCAGGTTTACCGAACACTAATGTAATTGCTCCTCAACAAAACCACATAGAATCCTAATCCCCACAAAAACTAGTGCAGATGTTATAGTGTGTATAAAAATCAAATACTAGCATTTGAGGTGTCCATTCCCATATAACTCCAAGATGAATTCAGCCAAACAAATACCAGTTTGGCTTGTAAAGGAATCCAGTGTAATGAAACACATTGAAAATGAGAAAACCAAATCCTCATTTTTATTCACGAGGCTGGCATGAATACAGTTGAGTGCACAAAATCGATCTGAGAATATTTTAATAAAAAGAAACATAGGTAGCTGTAATATCTAAACATGGGTAGCTATAATATCTGTTAATGCCAGGCCATTTCATGAAACAATGCTGCCACTACACTGACAGTTGGCACACCAACTGCTCAGAGCAAAAACTGAAATTCCTCACCTCACCCGTGCCCATGTTTGATTTGTCCCTTTCTCTGGTTCCAGCTTCCCAACATCAAAGTACAGGGATGGAGCCTGTGAAAACATCTCAGACCAATCCCCCTTCTCCACTGAAGCTGCAGCAAGGAACAGGCTGTGAACTTAGGGTTCACAGCCTTTTTCCTCACAACCTCATTGGCTGGTCTAATAAAAGACACTGGTTTTCCCTGTGAAACTTGCCACAGTTTATACCTTTGGTTTTCCTTTGATTAAGTCTCGATTTTAATATCTACTGATATTATACAAAGAAATCACACTGAAAGTATGTATATTAGCTCTTTAAACACTCCTTTTACCCCACTGGAAAAGGTCAGTGGGCTAGCACATTAACCTCCTTCATAGAACAATGCACATTGCCTCTCATGGAGAAAAGCAGAAATCTTATAACCTTTCAGGAGTACATTGCTTTCTCTCTGGCCCTATGAGGCAGTATCCTTCTCTTCCCCAACCATGTTTTTTCCTCTGTGGCCTCTCAGACCTGCTTGTAGCTGCCTCACACACTCCTGAAAAACCATTCCTTAAGAGAATAACCCACCTCCCTTTAAGCACCTGCCTGAGTAATTTCAGGAAATTTGTTCCTGACTCAGGCTAATCCTTCCTGGCTAGTCATCTTCCCTTTCCTTCCCAATTCACTATTATCCTTTAATTGTTGATTTGATCTCTCATGTTCCAAGTCATCAGGGCTCCTTCCTCACGCCTGTGCAGGACTAGTTCAACAGGAATCCCTAGGATGGTAAGATCTGATGGTTAACATTTTATGAGAAAACCTCATTTCAAGATGAAACCAAAGGCAGTAGTTTTGGCTTAGAAAAGACAAATTCTTTTATTCTTTTATTAAGGTACAAAATTGAAGAATTTATTGCTGCTTGTGTAACCTGAAAGTTATTCAGTGTTTTTACCCCTTTGCCCTCATTTAACCTTAGACATGAAACTGGTTGGGGGATGGAAGTTAAAAAAATGTAGACTAGCTGCATTTTCTTCTATCTTTCTTCTGAAACTCAAACAAAACTACCTTGTGATAAATGGCCATTTGTGCCACAGAAGTTAATGCAATACTAAATGAGATGTCCTGGGTTCTAGTATAGGATGCGCACAAAGTATTCTATCACCATCTTCACGAACTGTTGAATCCAGGTGGGGCAGTGTTTTCCCAGACCCCCTCCCTCTGGGCCATTATCTTCTGTTAATGGCCCATCAGATGCCTTGCCCATGACTCCTAGGTAACTCCCTCCGGGAGCTGTCTCTGTTTAATGGGCCATCAAGGACCCCCTGCATGACTCATCATCCCATTGTGAGATGCTCCGCCCAGGGGGAGGAACCAAGCATTCTCACCTGGATATAATCTGGGGTTTGGGACAGTACAAGGAGCCCTTACCCACTGAATTCCCAGAGGACCTGAGCTACCAGACCTTTCTACAGGATCACTGCTTCAGGAAGACCACCTCATCTGGACTGCTTCCATCTCGCTGCTCAGGTTGTATTCTGACTCTGTCAGTGGTCTTTTGTATTATTGCATCTATTTTATTTTACTTTTCTTCCTTTCTTCCTATTAAATTGTATCTCTGACTTGAAGCCTCTCATTTGTTTTGCTTTCAAACCACTATAGAGACAAAAATCACCAATGCAGTTTTCATGCTCCCTGTGATGTCCGGTCATCAGGCAACACAGACTGGCACAAACCTAGATTGATTTTGCATATGCAACCAATACATGTTTCAATTATTTATGTCAATGTTCTCATCACACAGAGTTGGGTTAATTGAAGGCAACCACGACCACATTCCACCAACCTTTACGAAAAATTTAAATGGTCTCTAAGGCAAGTACTAGCAACATACAAAGGAAACATTTGAGATGAGTTCACAGATAATTTTACAATTTGCACTTGCAAGGTGGAGTATCTGTTACTGGCAGAACACAGGGAGGGGCCATCCAGCATATTTAAAAGAACAGTTTAAACCATCATTTGGCTCGAGTCACAGCACATTCCAAGAACCCCATAAACAAAGACATGTGCAATGTTAACTTTCTCTTTTATGCTGACAGCTTTTTTCTCCCATATAATGACCTTCCTGCACAGTGTGTGTTACCATAAAAAGAAACAGAGCCCAGTAAAATTAGAGGAACTGCTTAATATCAAAACGTTTTATCTGAGGAAGACACCACTGCCAGTGTAAATATAAAAAAGCACAAGAATTAAAATGTATTTGTTTAGCTGTCTCTTCTTTAAGTTTGGATTGTTCAAACAAACCTAGCTCGGAGTTTTCAATTACTCTGTACTAGACAGTCCTCCCAAAGGCTGAAACGGTACTCCAGAGAATGTGAACTTGGCTCCAGTTTCAGACGATTTTCATCTTCTTTTTCTGACAAAAAGTATTTGAATGCTTTGTCTGTGGCCAAGAATTTGGATATGAAAGGCACACCAGTAAACAAGTCACCAAAACGGGCCACTACACAGACTGTAGTGCATGCTTGTTTTGAAAAAAAAAAAAAAAAAACCAAAACTCCTCTGGCCCAAAGGACACTGTTTTATTTTACAAGCAGAATGCTAATGTGAAATTTTAGTTTGATTTTATCTCTCTCATCTAAGAACAAAAGAAAAGCTACATGCATTTTTGATAGACAGAGCCTACATTTGCTATTTTGTTTGTACAAAGAAAAGTGAAAAGGAAGAGAACCTAAGAACCTCTCAGCTAGTTGGCTTGGTAAAATGCTGCACCAAACCAAATTACTTTTTTACAGTTTTATTTGAAGTACTACAGAGAACCAACAACCCTTATTCATAGCATTCATCTTTCTATCAGCATTCCCACAATGAAAATTGAAACTTTAAGAATGTTATTGCTTTGTACCAAATGTTCACTAGCTTCTACCATGGCAACTATCCCACAAAACCCTAGCAGGGCTAATCACAGTTCCCAAAGGTTTATTATCTTTTGTATCAGGGAGGCATTCAAATGCACTAAGGCTGCCTGGCAGCAAAGGCAGATATTGTCCTCACACAAAAGAATTTTAATTTTAGCCTTGTACATTTGGTGAAAATACATTTCTGAAAACCAGAGAACATGCCAGTGAAAAGCTCACACCAGCTCCAGTGTGGAGCTTCTTGCTCCGCAAAGAGACACATATGAGAACTGGCAATAGCCCCGCAATGCCAGGGAGACTTCACTGAGCGCGTCAGGAAAGTCTCCCGAAGCTGGCCAGAAACCCAAGGGAAGGAAATGAGAGTGATTATGTACAGCTGAGCAAGCACAGTACAGAGACTCCTAAATCAGTGATATGGTGCTCACTGCTGGTGCTCTGTGGTAAAAATGTTTACCATCTGTGTTACTCTCTGTTATGGACACTAATGGAGCCTTCAAACATAAAAGCATGGGGGTGCTTTTATGAAAACAAAACCATGATGAAGCCAAAGTACTTGAAAATCACTTTTAGCTGTATATTACATACGGAAATTCTGAGACAAAATGAAAAATGGATCGAAACCAAAACATGAGCACTTCCAGGCTGAGCTCAGAAGGGCTGCACAGCGCTGGCTTACTCTGCCCTGGAGATCTAGGTCTAAGCTATCAGGCAGACAAATCCTTTAGGTACAGAGAGGTGGCTCTAGTCCAGACACAAGAGAGCGACGTACACTCCGATCACTGCAAAGGCTTTTAGGCCTACGCTGAGCATGCTTGTGGCAGGGAGTTTCCTGGGAAGCAGCTGCATTTGTACGAAGTTTTTCTGCAGGGGAACTTCTCTGCTGCTGTCTCCTGCTGTTGAGAAACCACAATAGCCTGGAGAGTATTACAGTCTGTAGTGAAGCCAAAAACTAATATATGCCATTCAGTTTGAAGTCAGTGCATAAAACCAAGCATCTGACTTGCTCATGCTAGACATCTCACACTGTCATACATGAAAATTGGTGGAAATCACAATCTTCAGCCTGACTTCCATCTCCGATGCTTTTTTACTCTGCTCATCAAAATTTATATATGGAAAATGAGTTCCAACAATCTGATATCTCCACTACAACCTCAAGTAGTTGTCTTAATACGTCTTCCTTCCCTCCCTCCCTCCCTCCCCCAGAAAGACATGCAGGAAATCTACGGTAGCAGGAGTCCACACTGCTTCCTTCAAACCCAAGGAAGTCAGCTTGGCTCTGACTCCCCTACCTCTACTCAACAACTAGCTACTGGGGTGCCTATTCTCCAGCCCTAGCATATCCAAATTCTTCGGCAGCCAGTGCCCAGTTTCAACAGAGTTGTCAGTAATTTGAGGCTAAATGCTCAACCCAGCATAGGCACACAAGCTGCACAAACACCACAAGATCATCTGTCAGTGAGAATAATCCTTTTCCCGATGAGGTGTTCCAGGTAAATTGTTACATCTGTCATGTTACTGATGCCAGTTCAAATATAATTCTCGCAGAACAGGAGTGGACTTTGTGAACCACAAACCAAACCAGCAAGAAGAAAATCAGAAGCAGAATAGCAGTTTGTTATCTCTACAGCTGGAGGGGCCTCCTAGCAGTCTCATGATGCTGAAAATGGTTTTGGAACCAATTCGTGCCAACTGTCACATGACCAAAACTGAAACACCACAAACACCACACGGGTTTGAAAAATGCTTCAAAACTCGTGCAAAGGCGAAGGAGCTTCTGCAGTGCTGACAGCCACCTGAAAAGGATACAAATGGATCAGTCTTGGACTCAAAACTCACCACTGCTAATGCAGGGTTCTCAGCAGATGAGCCACTGAGGGTGGATCATTCAGTTATGGGCTTTTGAAAACTCCTCCTCCTCCACTACTGCATTCGGCTATATACCTGTGTCTCCACCACAAGTGTTCAGTCTTTTTCGGATTAGAAATGGAGCTTCTCCTCCACTGGATACTTCTCAGTGCAGTCACACAGGCTCTGGCAAAGAATGATTACTCTCTTTTACCCTAAGCATTAGCACAGACCTGGAGTTGCTTGTCCTCATTTTTTCTTCATCTGCCTCACTTCTGTGTCACTGCCCAGTGCCCTGGGGACAGCCAAGGATATGGAAATTACTGAACACATTGTCAGGATACGCAGTTCATAGAGATATTCAAAAGCCAATTGGACACAGCCCTGACAAGTCTGCTCTCACTGACCCTGAAGTCAGAATCAGTGAGAAGGAGTGGGGGGTTTGCTTCAATCTCAAATATTCTATAAGAGCCATCTCTGGCCCCTCTGAGGGGTAAGCATGTTTGTACAGTTACTCCACATGTAACATTGCAATTCTATTTGGCTACTGAAGATAAATTAGGAAACATTAATGTTCTGTGTTTTCATCTTGCCTGCAGCATGACTTTAAGGGTGGAGAAATTCACTGCCTCTCTAGCATCTTGAGACGCTTTGTAACTTCGCGAAAGTTGTATTTTACTTTACAGGACACCTGAGTACAGTTTGTGTCTCATAAAAGCCACCACTTGATACTGTAAACAAGGCTATTTCCATTATCACGTATTCATGTTCTCAGTCAATGTGTCAAAATCAGGCTGTGGAACAAATGCCTGTCGGAATGTAGCTGGGATCCGCTTGATGCAGTGTCCAGATCTGGCTTAGGTACAGTGAGCACACTGGGTTGCTCTGCTTGCTGAGTATTTGTTAAATGTTAACAGTGGGCTTGGAACTTGCAAGGCTAAGGGAGGGCTTCCCTGCAGCTCCTTTGTAACTAGAAGACAAACCTAGGGAGAAAAAAACCACCAAAACAACAGAAAACGCTCACAAAAAAACAAGGAACGCCCAAAGAACTTGTAACAGAATACTAATGTAAGTATTTTAAAACTCAAACATCTTTGTTTTTCCTCATATAAAAGCTGATGTCAAAGAAAGCAGCAAGTGGAAATTGCTTCTGAGGGCATGTCAAGAGAAGTTGCTCTAAGGCAGGGAGGAGAAGGAGTCATAGTGGAAACACAGAACATTACCACAGCTTTCCTACCCACAGGGCTTTTTGGCCTTGATTGAACACTCCTGTGCCCCACTCAGCACTGCTCTGTCACATAAGCTGAAGGTCTTTGGCACAGGAGCAGTTTGTTTTCACTGTCCTCACAGTAGTGTGGGCCTTTCCTTTTCATCCTCATTGTCCCAACCTCCCTTTTCTCTCTCCCTCCCCCCGATCAAACACCATTAGATGCAGGAAGAACCTTGTTGTGGTTCGGCTGCTCGTAACACAATTTGCTACGCGAATACTTCCTGTCCACCCTGCCAACATGGCACCTCTCCAAGAGAGAAGACTGGTGTTTGGGAGATGGTCACACAAAGCATGATACTTCCTACTACCACTGCTCTGTCCTTCACCTTCCTTTGCCTTGCTGTGGGCAAAGACTATAAATATCAAAGAGCATGAATGAATCAAAGATGGAGACTTCCTGCTTGTACCAGGTGAGTGCTTGCAGCAGCATGGATTGCTGTCCTTCAGATGAGCAGGGATGCACAGAATCTTTTTTAAAACATCATTCACATAGTTTTGAATGTACTTTACACAGAATTTAGGTGAAACTTTAGTTGCATAAAAAAGTGAAATAAACTCAGTTCATGTGTTCTTGCATGATATATTCCCCTATTATTTGCAGAGAGCTTTAAATAAACACTGGGAAAAAATCAAGTGCTCCAAAATATAGATTTTACATGCTATGAAGAAAATTAATAAACAAAGGAACAACTTTTGTGTTACAAGACTCCCTGGTAATCCCCCCCAATCTCTAATACTTTTACGTTAAGTAGTAGCTAGAGTAGTAGTTATAAGACTTACTGATGCATAGCAACTTTTCTAAAGTTTATTTTTTTCCCTAAATGCTACTTAGAGAAAGACATGAAAGTTAATGTGAGATTAACACTATTATCTCTTCTCAACCCATGTATCTTTCTAGAGGGAAAAAAAAAAAAAAAAAAAGAAAAGGAAAGAAACCCAAAATACAAGTGTGTCTAAAAGAGTCTGACACAGGAAATACGCAAGAGAAGCAATCTGAAAAAAGATGGAGAAGATAAATATGGCAGAAGAAACAAAGAAAGGATTACTAGAAAGAGGAAATGAAATAGCAGTGAAAAGATTTGACATGACATACAACAAAGTAATATAAGGCTTTAGTGATGAAAACACGAACTTCAAGTAGAAGGCAATAAATCCTATCAAACGAGGCAACACAGAAGTGGACCATTTTAAAGACAGCATGGTTGAACATACATTCTGGAGTTCATGAAAACATGCAGAAAGAGGAACTGAAATCAGTTTTAGTTAAGAGACAAATCTTAACACAATCAAGGGTTTCAGCTGTGGGAACAAAAATGTGTAAAATCCATGTAGAAGTTAACTGAGTGCACGACAACAGCACTTAGAGCCCTACACTGATTTCTGACCTGCTTCAAAGAATCATGCAGTCTGTTAAGTTTGACCTCTGACATGGACTGAGAGTTGGTCTTTCCCTCAATGAAGGTACTAGCAGTAGAGATACTTTAGCTCAGAGACAGACAAAATGCAGTGAAACAATCAAAATATTAGAGTCATTTCATCAGTTTGTGGATTTAGTTTATGTCCTACTGTTTACTCATCTTTTGTCACATATTCTGTAGTTTTAACAATGGGAACACAAAATTCACTAAGTAATCTCTTTATTTGAACCTAGGCTATAACCCACAGTAATTATGAGCAGTATGTAGCAATATTTTCACTATTTAGGACAGGAAGTGAAAAATACCAAACACATCTAAAATTGCAATAGGGATTTGTACAGACAGAAGGTAATTACACAAAGTGGACTATGGCCAAGACTCTCAGAATATGAAGCAGTCTCAGAACCTTGTGGAAATTACCATGGGATCTTTAATGATAAGTGGGCTAAATCTTCACTTAAATTGTCCTAAAAAGCATGCCTTCTCTGACAGCATATTGCTACAGAGTGACAGGACCATTGTATTCCAAAATTAGATAGCATGTGCAACACTACAGCACACAAGTAGAAAATCAAAAACAAACAAACAAAAAAACCCCAAAGCACAGTCATTTAAAAAAACAAACCATGAGAAGACATCTCGAGTGTTTCACGTGCACAGAATTACTTGCTTCCCCCTCTAATTTATTTCAGATTAGTAAGAGATCCTTTATTTTAGGTCAGTGTTATGACAGTGGAAGTATGCCAACTTAACCTTCATTTTCTTAATTAGCATTTAACAAGAAGCTTGTCCTCCTCTAGAAATATTTCCTTCCATAAGGAAGAATAACCTTGAACAGAAGACAAAGCTAAGCCAAGGAGAAGAGAAAAATGAAACTGAAGCTCCAAATATATTTACATGTCTTTAAAATATATTTATTTACATACCCATAAAATGTAAATAAAATAGATCTCAGTAAAAATTACTTCATCTCCCAGAAACAAGCAAAGCACTGTAATCTGTATTCATAACTACACTGGGGAAAACCAACCACAAAAAAACGCCCTCTTTTACACATGCTCCCTTACCATGGACCATGTGCTCATGTAACTCATTGTTTATCTAGTCTGGAGACAAAAATGCCATGAAAAAGCAATCACAAGGCAGATGGCTGGTTTCACTAATCTGACCTTGTTTCTTCCAAGTAAATCTAGTCTACACCAGTGATGCCCCAAATAATCCACCATTCCTATAATACTTAGATTTGCATATTTAGGTTAGAAATGCCTGGCATGGCTGGATTAAGATTTACCCCCAGTAAAACAATGCTTTGTCATAAATTCTCTCCCAGAGACCATGCAGGTTCTTAAAGCAGACATGTCCACACACTGAAAACCTGAGTGAAAGCACACTCAAAAACATTCTCACCAGTGCTCACCTCTATACGTGCAATGCCTTTTACTCTGCTTAAACCTGACTGTATAGAGTGACAAATGCAGAGATTCTCTCTGTAGCCGCCCCCATGATAACAGATGACAAGATGCAGCACAAGCTTCATCTCTTGCTAATTAAACGAATCAATTAAGAGACTATTGTTGCAACTGTGTAACTGCTGTTCTATAGTGGCAATAACAACCCCACGGGGAGGTCTTTTACTACATTAAAATGCTGTCCTCCACAACTCCATTTGATATTATTAGAAACAGTTATTTGCGTCTTGCTGTCATATTAGTAGCAAAGGCAAATTATGGAAATATGCAGACCAGAATGGTCCCAGTATGAGATCAGGTTTGGTTTTCAACCTCCAAGGGAACAATTGCTGAAATTCCAAAGTTCCCTAAAGTTCTTTAATGGAACTGATAAATCTATCAGCACAGCATCCATTTAGATTCTAGGTAAGGGTCACATATTTGCATACTTTCCTGCTAAGCTGATACAATTCAACTAGATAAATTATCATATTAAGTTTACCCTCCTGAGTTAAACTGATGGAGTTCAAAATTGTTTTCGATGGTTGTCATTAATCGCTGTTACATCCTAAATGCTCACTTTGAAATCTAATTGTGCTGGTGTACCAAGGGTCATATTAATAGCATTTTTAATGTTAAATCTTTGTAAAACATGTTTATTTTACTGATATTACCACTGAAGCCTAGAAGACTAATGAGAAACAAAGTATATTTATTATCAATAAAAACTTCATTTCAAATTTACATTCAGAGACTTAAATTAGCTTTACTAACTTCATCATGCCTTTGTTTCATTAAGATTCCTGATTAAGCTTCGAAGTCATATAAATTAATATCTCCTAAACAGTTCTTGGATACATGCCAAAGTTGCAGACATAAAAATGCAGTTCAAAAACATGGGTTACATGTATGTTTAGTAAACATCTTCATAAGAAAATGCTCATCTTCACTGTGAGGTAACAGTCTTGATACAGTTTAAAAAAAAAACCCACCAACACTCCTTTGGTCAAATTAAGCAATTAATAATTATTTCAGTGGTAAATCATAGTCTGCCTAAGTAAAGCACTTGAGTTGCACCTTTGGGTAAAGCTGTCCACTTGTCTTCCAAGAAGTAACAGGCTAACCAGCCAAGTTCAGTCCTTGTCCTTAAAGTGTTACTGAGCTCAGTAAGAAAGAAACTTGTCAAATGAAGTATGGAAAATCAAAAATCCTATTTTTTCCGTATTTGCTTATTTCTGAGGGATGAGGGGCTTCATTTATTATAAACAAAGACTGCTACACTACAGATAGCATGCATACTACAGAATCCACCAACATAAAGGATGTTCATGGAAATCCTGACCTACTTTTGATGTCATCATGTATTTTTTTCTGCAAATTAAAACTCTAATTGACAACAGATAAAATACCAAGATAAAAATGAATAAATAAAAAGCAAAATATTAGAATCTAAATGCAATAGCCTAATTCCATCCTGATTTTGTAAGAACACAATGCTTGCAATGCAGATTTCTGCCTCTCAATTCCCATTCCCAACTCCTTATCCAATTTGCACCCACATACACTATTTAAACTGCTGATCAATTTCAGCCAAATTACCAAAGAAAAGCTAAATCCATCTACCTACAAGTACCACAGCTATGTTTTCACGCGTCTTCTGAAGACCACTGGCTCTGTTACAGAAACAAGACCAAAATCCATAGTCCAGTTGAGGGAAATCTAGCAGCAGCCAATTAGATATCCAACAAGCACCTGAACCATCTTCAGCTTCACCTTAGCACCACCGCCTCTTGTTCAAGGAGATCTCAGGCAAAGACTACAAGAAGTTGTTCTGTGGGAACTTGTGGCACTTCTAGTTTCTTTTAAGTTACAGGAGCGAAATTCAGAAAGAACTCCAAGCACCTTTTTATTTCTCTTTCCAAAGGAATCTTGATCAAGATTTCCAAAATAGTCTGATTATTTTGATTGTAGGGACACGGCTTTTGGTAACACTGGTATTTCTAGATCGCTCAGGTGTTTTTGAGTTTACCCCCAGTGGACAGTTTTAATATATTCACTGTACCTTCTGCTTTAAAACATGCAAATAATATGTAAGAGAATTGAAATGTAAACAGCATATGCAGCTGTGTGACTGCACCTGATCATTCACACCTCATGAACTGGAACAATTCTCACTGCTGAGTCCTAATGACGGTCACTACTTTCACAAGTGAAATCCTTGTTGTGTGAGTTATCCACTTTCTACAGAGTACTGCAGCACCTTGCTGCCAGTCTCAGGATTCTCATCATCCACATTCAAAAGGAAGTTACTCTTTTCAGAAACAAGTGCATGTTTTTTCTGTTGACACCTTTTGCACTACTGAAATGCCACTGATGATAGTTCTACTACTAGAAGCACTGTGGATCACAGTGCCTCTGAACATGGATGAAAAATAAAACCTATACAACAATACAATTCCCTTTAGATCAGCAGGGACCCTAATCTTATGGCTTGTGAATAGGAAGAATAAAAAAACCATTTTAAAAAAGACATTAGCTTGCAAAATAAACACCTACTGGCCTATATTTATTTTCTTGTGGTTGGTACTCTATATATTCCAATAAATACCATCTTTGTAACCTCTGCAGGTCTTCAACCAATGTTTGAAAGTCTGCATAAATCTTCAGTATCTAATTTCAGAAGTGTTGCATATAGAAAGAAAAGCATAAAGAAAGAAAAGAACTTGTTAAAGACTACGATTTCTAAGGGTGAAAGAAGCAGGTTGTTAAACATTTGCCATTGTGAGCTGAATCAGACTCATACAGCCAAAGCTTTATAAGAATGCAGGGAGAAGGAAAAAAGGAGGAGGAAGCTGTCTGCTGATGAGATTATACACAGACTGCAGGGTTTCAGGACAATTTGTAAGCCTCAGTAGTGGGACAAAAAGTTGGAAGTTTGCCGTTGAAGCAAAAGCAGATAAGCCATGGCAAGAGAGAGCAGAAGGGAGAATCAGCAGTGAGAAAAGTTAGCATACTGGCCTGTAGCTCCTAAGATTACCTTAGATACATCACTGAAATAAGAAA
Organism: Chamaea fasciata; assembly: GCF_029207755.1. NCBI lineage: Eukaryota > Metazoa > Chordata > Aves > Passeriformes > Sylviidae > Chamaea > Chamaea fasciata. The sequence continues at coordinate 77,420,601 of NW_027094087.1, read as the reverse complement.
ACACAGTATGACAGGAGCAAAGGCAAGGATTTTGAGGATTGCCTTTACATAAAGCTCTCCATTTCTGACTGCCGTGAACAGGATACAGAACTAATAACCCTGACTGCATATGGAATTTCCTTTTGCCAATCTATCTGGAAGACGCTAAAATCCAAACCTCATTAATACTAACTGTGATTACAACTGCACTAGAATATACGTCAGCTATGCTAAAAAGTATGGCCAGGGCTTGACAGAGACTACTTTTCCTAAGTCCAGTATTCTCAACCTGGAATTTGCAGATCTGGTTGCAGTGGTAGGTCTCAGGACTATTTTAAATGGGTCTGCAAAAAGGCTGAAGAAAGGATGTGTAGTATCAACAGGCTAATAGTAATCATAAGTGAGCATAAGCTACCACAGCAAAACCTCAAATATTTTGTAAATCAAAGGTGGCAAAAAGCACTGCATCGGTGATCAGCAATGGAAAAATCTCCACTGAGATGCATGAAACAAGAAAACAGCACTAGCAAACTCAGAAAGCACCTAAAGAGGCTTGACTCTTAAGTCAGACTAACTCTAATCTGTTCCATGTGGGCTCCTATACTGTGTTCCCCTATGTTGTTAAGTACTGAGCAGTATGTCACATATATGTTCTTTCATCACTCTTCAGAGGAAAAAAAATAACTGTTTATATTTCTGCTGTGATGTTAGAAAAGATCAAAGAAGCAGCACAAATGATGAGCAGAGGATAGGGACCATCTCTCTGAGGAATGTGATCCTTTGGGTCACCAGAGCATCACTGTCAAGCATGGCCTGCAGCCCAAAGCTGACAGTGGCTTTACAGATGTGATGGAGCCAGGCTGCTCATTATCTGAACATACACAACTTCTTTATTTCAAATTCTACACACAGTCTAGAATACGTTTAATGCTTGCACAATAATCTGCAGTTCTCTGTATACTCGCAGTTTTCTTAGTGTTAAAGGCTGCCTGCCCAGACGTATTTCATTGCTGAAGTCCAGCTGAGAAGCCTGAATAACCAACAAATGACTGGGGCCAGCAGTGGGCCAGCCAAAAACATTCCTCTCACGTAAGAGAACAGAAGGTGGAACGAAACGACAAAAGACAGACCAGAAAATGGAGGGTAATTACAAAGACAGGAATGAAGGGTGGACTTGAGTCTTCTGAGTACTCAAACATCCATTTCTTTGAATTGCAGAGGCTAAAGCAGAAGCTCTGTGCATAGATCTTGGTGTTTTTCTATAGATTTTATGTATCTATTTTATATGATCTTTACATCTAGAGAACAAGTCCTGTGAGGAGCAGCCGAAGGAGCTGGGGCTGTTTAGCCTGGACAAAAGGAGGCTCAGGGGGGACTTTCACACTCTTTACAAATCCCTGAAAGGAGGTTGTAGCCAAGTGGGGTTTGGGCTCTTCTCTCAGGTAACAAGTCATGAGAGAAAACTGCCTCAGGCTGCACCAGAGGATGTTTAGATTGGATATTTGGAAAAATTTCCTTATGGAAAAGGTTGTCAAACATTGAACAGGCTGCCCAGGGCAGCAGGGCAGACCGCTGTCTCTGAAGGTATTTAAAAGATGTGTAGATGTAGCACTTGGGCATGTGGTTTAGTGGTGGATTTGACAAATGCTGGTTAATGGCTGGAACTGATCATCCTGGAGATCTTTTTACAATCTAAACAATTCTGTGATTCTACATTTTTGACAAACCTACTTCTGTGAGCTGCCTACACACAGGAGACATGCCATAAAGGAATGCTTCCTTATTTCCTGGACTCTTGGTTTTGGGCACAGTTTTGGACATTAATCTGAATCATGTACTATCTTGCTTCCTTTTTCTTTGTACAATATATAGCACAACCAGCTTACTTGTTATGGTAATGGTAATTTATTAAAAATATTATCATTAATAAATTATTAAATTTATTATTAATGTTAATGTATATGAATATTAATAAACACACTATCGGAGTAAATCTAGCATGAAGTGGCAAAATAGCAGGACTCCATCAGCACACACCACATCTAGTGACATTCATCAGAGGGGACAAATGAGCAAAAACTCACGTAAAATCTCAATTACAGCAATAACCCAGGATCTCCTCCGCAATAATTTAGTCAGGACTCGAAATGCTATCCTCAAAAGAAAATTAAACCAAACCAGTGCAATTTCCCATTCAACAACTATTTCTTACAGCTGCAAGTTGCTTGCTCCTCAGGCAGAAACATCCTCGTTCATCTTCCAAAATCAAGAGTCCCTATCATATCCGAAACTCACAACCCTCTATCAAAAAACAATTTGGAGAAAATAAGCTATCTAATGCCACTACAATTTGGAGAGCAGAGAAATGCTCAAGTAGCAATAAATTTCTACACCTGATCAGAAACAAACAAAAGCATTGTCACAAATCCATGTAGACCCCCAAGTGATGCTAACAGTGTGCACTCAAAGCTATGATGTCACTGGAGAAAGCAACATGATTTTTCCTGTTCTCCTCTAAAATAATAGAAATATGCTGCTACACTAACAGAAACATTCATCTTACTGTCCAGATGTTTACCAAATGTTATGCAGCAAAATTCATCTCATACTGTTGTCTTTCATCTGCAATGCAGTCTTTTCTGTCCTCCACTAAACTAACTGGAACAGCCAGGATATTTCTAATAGAGAAGCACAGCTTTCATTTCCTCTCAGAGTGCCAGTTGCCTTCCTGAAGCAGGGGCTTGTTTTGTCAAAATCCAGCAGCAGAGTTGTTTCTACAGCCCAGTGTCAAAAAACCAAGTGAAGCCATTTATTGAAGCTGATGCCTTCCTGACAAGCCAGGCAAGCTGTGCTCCTTACAAGCTGGTTCTAAAAATATATTCTGCTGGACAGATCAGTGGACTGTACACTCCATAGCACCATGCTGCCTGGTACCACTGGAACGCCATCAACATTTGCCCCGATCAAAAGGAACACAGAATGCTCAGAGTTATCTTTTATGTTTGCTACTACAAAAAAAGAAGAGTAGAGAAGTAACTTTGCAAACTGTTTATTATGTTGATAACAATACATTATAATAAAAATAATAATGAGCAATCAAGAGTCTTTTGCTGCTAAATTTTCCTTTCAAACACTTCCTAAGTCAACTGCACTTAGCAAGGGTTTAATAAGAGATAAGTAATGGTGAACTCAGAATGTATTTCTAGGGCCTTCATTAAGGTAACACTTTCTTTCTTTGAACGTTAACATTTGTGTATGCACACATGCACACACATACAGACTGTCTGTCTATATGTGCAGCAATTTATAGTGGATATCATTGTATCTTCCCCCCACTACCTAAACTGTGTATATTAAGTTTAAATCAGAACAGTACAAGGATGTTAAACAAGTGAAGGACAAATGAAAAAGCAGGAGTTATGGAAAGCAGGACACCGGGCTAGAAGAACCAAGAGAAGCACAGGCAGAAATCTGATTCTATGGGAAAACTGGTATTAGAACAAACCCTGGGAAGCAGACTTCATTACTGTTTCTCTACCCTGATTGCTGAAGTTCTCTCTCAAGGGTTTGATCAGCAAGATGTGCATAATTTATTTTAAATAAAAAAAATCTCAGAGTACTCAAGGCTTTTCTCTTTAGTCCTCTTGAGAATTTTAGTTGTAATCACATACTTGATTTCCCCAAATAACTAGGATTCAATAAACACACATGAGCCAGTCAGTAAGATCTAACATATATTACAATCCATTAGCTGTTTCATCATTACTTTTTTAAAGCTAAAAGCACATCAATCAATTCTATTTCCTCTTTTATAACCTCTTCCCGTAGCAAAAGGCCCCGAACACGAGTTCTGGTCTGTGAGACTTAGGGGCACTTTTAACAAAAGCATACAAAATATTTTCATATCTAATTTGAACAACAGTTTTAATATTTAATGTCACTAAATACACAATCAGAATTTTCCCTACTACAGCACCCACTTAGAGAGAAATCAGTTAAAATCTAGTCAGTATTATCAAGTTGCATTAGTGTTTAGATCTTATCTACTTGGAGTAATTATTTTCTTCTCACACACAGACTATCTGATCAGCCACCTAGCAGCAATCTCACATACACAGGTTGCAACTCCAGAGCCAAAGCATCATCATAAATACAGTGCAGAACAAAACTTTATTTTTATGTCTTTATGCTACTGCTACTCTGCTTGTGATTAACACAAATAAATAAATATGCATACATAGAGATCTGTTTATAGAAGTAAAAAATAGTAGGGGCACTTTTCCTTTCTAAAAGCCAACATGTAAGGTAAAAACATCAATGCGAGGTATTCCTGTTAAGTTTATCTTTACCACGTTAGACCTCACCAACAATGGCTTCACAGGACTTGCAGAAGAATTAATCACAAGTAGAATGAAAGCATGAACATATGCAATCCTAATCCACTTGTGTCCAAAACAAACAGTGCACAAAGATGTTGGGACTAAATTCTAAATGGTATGTTTCATTCCTAGGCTTTTGGCTGTTAATATCACTACAGTGAAATCTATTGGCAGCAAGCAAGACAACTTGCTTTTGAGGATACTTCAATTTTATTTCATTTTCAGAATAATTTTTAGATGCATATGGAACTTGGAAAAATTCAATCGCTGCACTTTAACCATGCAAATCACAGAACTGGAAGTTGCTTCAATCACATGAATGTTTATAAGCATCCATGACCTAACACAAAACTTGAATATTATACATGACTGCTCCACTGAACAATTTTATAGAGTAAATTCTGTCTAATGATATAAAATCTGGTTAGGATTTTAGGCATACTTCTATCCAGCAAACAAAATCTGAGATAACTACAGAGCTACCAAATCTGGTTAGAGTGAGAAAAGAACGGAACACTTTGCATTACTAAACAGTTTTACCCAAGACAGTTACTGGGATATAGGGGTATGTGATGTGGTGAAGCAATAGAGATTGGAAAGCTGATGTGAGGAAGAGTGGAACTGATCCTGATGTGCACCAAACCCCAGTATATTGCAATAAGCTTACAAATCTACACGCAGTTATTTTAGATCCCTTCTAAATGAAATAGATACAGACTTGAATCAACAGAAGGGTAGAACACAGATACTGGGTCTTGGAAATTAGCTTGAGTTGGCCTACATTCACCTGCTAAACTTAGAATATTTACACACAATACTGGGGATACAATATCCCCATAACTACAAGTGTAAATGTACTAGAAGTGTAATTTAGCTACTTTCTGTTTACATTATATTCTTCTACCAACTTAACTCTTTTTAATACAGTTATTACATGCTTACCACAGTGCCTAGAAACTGAATGCTTGTCTCTCCAGAAGCATTCCGAGAAATCCGCTGAAAAACACAAATGTAAGAATTGATTAAAGCAACTCAAAATTTGCAACCATTCCATTTTCTTTGTCACATCACTGCCAAGTAATCAAAAATAATTGAATACATAAATCTATACATAAAATAGATAAAAAATTTCCTTCAACAGAAGTACTAAAAGCCTAAACCATATTTCTCAGATTTTGATTTTAGTTCAGTCAACTCAACAAAATTTATTTTTGAAGGACAATGAAGGCAAATATGGCCAAGTACAACACAGAGCAACCTTGTGCACGAATGTCATGAATAATGAGTCTTCTGCCATCTCTGTGATTCTGTATTCCTGTTACTCACATTTAGTATTATCTTCATTCTCTCCTAATGAGAGACATTTTAATCTCTTTTTAAAATGCAAACCTCAAATGATGTTACTTTGAAAACAGAAAAAAAAATGACCTTAAGAAATGTCTGGTCACCTACTGTGGTTCAGGAGTTGATTGAAGTTATTAAAGAGTCTTCAAATATTACATTGTCAGTAAGCCACAAGACAATGCAAGAGAAAATACATTATTGGTTTCGCACAGCATTAAACATAATTTAAATATGCAAAATGCATAAAGAATTCTTTCTTCCTGTGAATCATTTTCTCCTTCAGTGTCAAGTTTTTTCTCACATTTTGTTTCTACTGTTTAAGCTATGGCCCACACAGGTCCCAACGCAAGGAACACGACCCTCATTTTACACAAAGCCAAGTGTACATAACTGTACTAAAGCATAGATCTGAGAAGATAAGTATTATTGCAAAGAACTGCACAGAAATCTTCAGCATTTTAAAGACAAAAAAAATCATAAGAACAGGGATGCAAATAATCTTGAGAGATATTCTAGCCTAAGGCTCCCAGCAGAATCAAAACACACCAGTGTGACTCCCAAATGATGTGTTTCTAACTAATTCTCAAAATCTTTCAATTGCAAAATTTTCACAGCCTCCCTAAACAATTTATCCCAGTGCTCTGCATCTTTACCATTAGCAAGTTTTTTTTCCTAATATTTGATTAAAGTAACCCTTACTTCAACCTGTATTACTCCCATTAATTCTCATCTTTTTCATTACACACAGGAAGCACAGATTATTCCCTTCCTTTCTACAGCTACCTCCACGTATATGAAGAGCCCTAATCATGGCTCCCCTAAGCCTTGTCTTGTCCAGACCAAATGAGAAAGTGCTACACAACAATAGCTAGATATCCCCCAAAACAATTTTAATAGCAATAAATTAAACCCTGGTCCCTTTTCACTAATGGTGCATGTTCCTCAGCTATACTTTATGAAGTAATAATTACTACAGCCCAAACATGCTTATTTTTTGACTTAACAGGTCACACACTGACATTGCAATCTGTACAATCATATGAAAACAAAGGGTGATGTGCCAGAGCCTGACATATTTCAACAATAATGATTAATGGAATGGAAAATATGGGAAATAAAATTTCATACAAAACCTGACGTTTACTTTTATAAAGGAAACAGGAATATACACTTTTCCCACAGTCTAGGATAAACACAATCAGGTTTTGGAAACCACAAAGAAGAACAAAGTACCGGCTGCCTACAATGAATGAACCGCATGCCAAAACAAACAAGTCCCAACCACTTGATAAGCTGTCAGAAAATGGCAAGCCGAAAAAAATTAAAGGATTTAATTTCTTTTTTTCCTGGAATGCCCTCCACCCTCGTTAGAGCTCTGTCACTTATTGTGCTACCCTTTTGTCCGCTTTCAAGGGTCATTAGAGACCTTTTCATGTCCTAATAAAAATTCCATTTTTTTGGCTAATCTCCCTGTCACACAGAAAAACACAACTTAAAAAACAAAACAAAACAAAAAGAAAAATAGAGCCCTTTTGTCATTCTCTTTAAAGGGTTTCAGAGTAAAGCCAGGTATCTTGACAACTTGACTTACTTTTCACAACTGAAAAGAAAATCATTAAAATACTTCCTCACACAGATTTCCCTTACTTGCAGCCAACTAAGTTAGCATAACAAAAACCAAGCCCTTTCAAAAATAATTTAATAACCACTTTTCATAAAGCCAAATAAATATGTATATAAAGAAGGTACCTTCTAAAGCCTCAGCCTCAAGACAAGACAAAGATAGCAGCAGCATTTTTCCTGCCCTGACACTGTTGGAGCACACTGGTATCACACTACAGCAGTTCCTCTACAGTTTGCTGTGTCCAAAATACAAAGCATTACATTCAGTGTTGATCACATCTAAAGTCAGTAAAAGCACTAAAATCAATTTTTTAAATTAACATCTGGGGTGGGGAGGAATAAATGGGGAAGGTGACGAAAATTGTTAAGAAACATAGAGGAAAAAGAAATTTCCATCACGAGTGTATGTAAAAAAAAACAAAAAGAAGAAGGAAAGGTGGAAAAATTCTCCAAGTCACAAAACATATGTTACAGCAAGACCAAAAAGAGAACTGCCAGGCTTTTGAGAACTGTGTTACAAAAGAAATCAGAACATTATCATAATTAATGTTTCAAATTACAGTAAATAAATTTCAGCTATTAGATGTGATTAGATTTTTCTGAAAAGAGTTATTTCTGTTCCACTGGCAGGCTTGCGTTTCTCGGATTTGTAAATGTAATTGATGTTTTCAAGAAAATGAAAGGACATGGTTAACAATTATTCTTTTATTTCCCACCTCTTTAGAAAAAGGACCAGTCTCCAGTTTCTCTTGTAAAGTTAGATATTTACATATTCTATACCTCATAATAGATGGTTTCATATTGCATGTCATAGCAGGAAAGTAATCAAATAGAGGTAACAATAGAGAATAGCTAATTATATGCATTGTCCTTGCTCTCCTAATAAATTGCAAATGATTTGCTAGGAGGTTCGCACCAAAAAGGCACAGGAAATTTATCATTTGTTCAAAGACAAAACATCTCCATGTGTTTACCTGCCAATACAGTAAAATTAAGTTGTTGACATAAATTATGCAATCTTAAGATATAACTAATTTCTTTTCTGGTTGATTCAGTGTGCAGAGCTACAAACTAACTCAATTAGTATCATGTGAGTTAAAAGTATATATATATATTTTTTTCCTTATGAGAAAGCAACAAGCTAACTCAAATTTGAAAAAAAATCACAACTTCAAAAAATCCATCTGCAGTCTTAAAGCTGTCAAATGGGTGTGAGTGTTACATAAATATTATATGTATTTTTACACACGCAGGTTACAGTATGTTATACTGCATATGCTATGTAAATACAAACAAAATGCTTATGCACAGATGTAAAAATAGAAAAGTGTATACAATCATGCAAAACGTGTTTGATTCTCCTCCTCTATCTTGTGTATGCTACACCACAGTCATTTCACAAATCATCATTTTAATCTGCAAATCCCAGTAAATTACAAGAGGTTAGTGTGATATGACTTTAAATTCTTCTGCTTTGCCATAGAAAATTATTTCCACTTAGTTGGGTATCAATGATGTATTCATTGTAAGATGCAATAGGGTTACAATCAGCTTTGCATTAAGCCTGCAGTGGATGGGCTCTAGCAGATAAAAATGATAACAACCTTTACAAGAAGAAGGATAAAGCAGCTCAAGAAAACATAAAATATATATTACGGAAAGACATTCTTAACTGACATTATTAGACAACAACAAGATCTTAGAGTATTTTCCACAAATCTTCTGGTCTCTAAGACTCTCAAGCTACTGGAAGAGAGCAGCTGCAGAGAAGGAATAACACAAAAACAAAGAAACTGCAACAGACCAAAAAGTAATATATCCCCCAAAGTCAGAATTAATTTGAACTGGCAAAGGCAATCAAATAAATAGATACACAACCTTCTCAAACACAATTACCTTGAACTACTATATACTGGCTTTATTTGCTGAAAGTAAAAGCTGGACATCATTAATTGTTTTCTGGAAACAGAATACACACAGATTGTCGCTCAGCCAATGTTTCTTGCAATTTTTTAAAGCTATGGCATGACTATATTCCCAGTCAGACAACATGTAGCAAACTACCAAACCAAAACCAAAATTACAAGCCTAGAAAAGTTATGGATAGGCTATACACTGATAGTTTCCCAGCATGAAACTGTTTTTCAGAATATAGAATTTCTTGCAGCCCAGCCCCTATTGCTCCATTTCAACTGCTCACTAACAAAAATTCTGAATATCTTATGCCAGGAATTTTAAATGGAGGATTGCTATCCACTTTTTAGCAAATACTTATAAATTCTTGAAAATTCCACCTAACAAAAACAGAATCATCCCCAGATAGGTTTAATTAAAAAAAAAAAAAAATACTCCCACAACAGGGAAGTCAGGGGAAAAAAACCCCCAAAGTATTTTACCCTCTAAAGTTCTAACAGATTTATTTGCTAATACTTTATGAGGTTTTGTGTTCATAAGGGTGCTTGGACATCTGGAACGCTCCATCTTCCACGCATGTCACTGCTACCTTTGGAGTCCCATGGCTGGGTCAGAAGGGAGGAAAAGGCTGCAGAAGTAGGTGTGAAACCTTTAAGTCATCCTCTCAACAAAAAGGAAAGATTGATTTGACCTTTTCTGTCTCTTCTTCCATCCCCTTCTAGAAAGCAGAACTTCATTTCAGCATTGCCTTTCCACTGTGCAAAATCCCAGCCGAGGGATGTAATCCCAGACTAGCAATGTGACCAAGATTTGCAGTATGCTGGAGTCTATCTATATTGTGCTGCACATCCAGACTTGTTGACCCTCACAAGCCTTTCCACTTCAGGAATCGCCCTACTTTTTCACAATTTAACATTCTTCACTGGTGGTGCCATCATTTTCTCCCCTTAGAGCATTAAACTACAGATGGGAAGTTAGCCTGATTTTGTGCACTGCTCTACTCTCAGCCATTACCAGTTTCAGTTCACACTTTATAGTAAATGAAGCCTCAGTGAGTTGTTCTTCCTCAGGGCATGTCCACATTTCCCAGGTTCTTACAAGGGCAGCAGCCATCCGGTGGGAAAAGAGATGATCAAGGGCTGTGTGTGAGCATTTTTACTTGTGAAAGGTGTCTAAGACTGCTGTTAGTGGCACTGTGCTGAAATTGTCTTTCCCATTAAAAGGAATCCTGCCAGAATGCTGAAATACTGGCCTCCCCTGGCACCTGTTGCAAGCTACCTCAGCCCCTCTCCAAAGACTAAATAGAATCTGCTCCCAAACAGTACAAATATAGATGTGAAATACAGGGTGAGTGGCTTACAGGGCATCGATCCACACAGACAATTGTGCAGGTGCAGTTTCTAAGAGGCTGAGGCACCATATCACTGCTTTTTAGGAGTTCTCTTAATGCTTGTGATTCAATTGCAGTAGATGATTTGGGAATTTCTGTCCTCCCATGAACAGAAAAATAGAAACGCAGATCCTTCCCGATATTTCTATATGTGATAGCCAGTGTGACTGTTACTTGTTACTTCTTTTTGCCAAGGTTTTTTGTTTTTTTTTTTAAATATTAAAACCACTGCAGATATGCTATTACATATACAGAGAGTGCCTTCCAAGTATGTTCATGTGTTTCTTTAATCCTCTTAGATAGGAAGGTGTTACAAAAAAGTAGATGACAGGTTTTAAAACTAACAAAAAAGAAACAATCAAAACACAAACAAACAAACAAACAAACCCACACAATTCCACCCCTCCCAAACAACAACCAAAAAAAAAACCTCCACAGGAAATACTGCTTATTTGGTGTTAGTAAAGAATGAATCTAAAGGACATTTACTTCAACCAAGATTTACAATAATACAATAATTAGGCATTTAAGCCTTCTCTAGGAACTTCTAAATTTTTGCTGTTACTACACTAAATCACAGCATGACTAGCACTTCTGGAAGCTTAACCCTTGTTTTGGCATGCCGTGATACATCTTGCTCCTATAAGGGGGGGAATTATGCAGTCAAAATGCTGCCATGTGATTCTAGATCTGATAATGTCTGTGAGTGCCCTGAGAAAAATTCTTGACAGGATCCATAGTCTTTTCTCAGTCTTATGCTCTTCCTCTTCCTTCCCTTTTGCTCTCTGAATGTGTTACCATGCTCAAGAGAGCCATTTCTCATCTTTCAGGGTTTAGATATCATAAAACTACAATGCCTGTCAGTGACTGAACACAGTGCTTTGGTCCTTGGACACATACAGAATCCTTACTCATCCTGAATATTGTTTGTCTTGAAAATGTATGGCTCCAAGAGGAAAAAAATATGGCATAAGATACCATGGCAACTAATGTTATTTGATTAACATCTTGAGTAAGACAGGATAAAACTAAGCCCATTTCCAAGGGATTGATTGAACATATCAGTTGATCACTCCTTTCCTTCCTGAACGAAGAAAAGAAAGTATATTCATTTTCATTAAAGAATCGGTAAAGGTAGTGGTGTGTGCTTTTAGCTCCTCTGCTGTAGTTTCATGAGTTTTGATTCCCTTTAATTTTCCCCTTCCCCTCACATATTCTCCATTTGAACCATGGACAAGAGATCTGTACCAGGTTTGGCTAGGTTAGCCATAACTGGAACAGGCTGAAAAAACCTAGGGAGCGAGCTACAGGTTAATTAATGAGGGCCATCAGGAATTCAGTGCTGGGGTTCACACTGGCTTTTCTCTACCCAAAAGTACAACTATGTGGGTATAAGATAACCTAATGTCTGCAGATCATTCTGAGTCCCTCTTCTGGAGAAAACCTAGCAAGAGTAATTTTGAAATCATGGTTGAAGGACAACAGCAGAGTACGTGCAGTAATTACACATACAGCACTAAAAAATGGACTGTCAAGCAGTCATGAATACTGCTCACTAAACCTTCCCAAAATAATTTTCAGGGGTTAAGAAAATAAGTATTCTGAAGTAATGGTATTTTAGACTGAAAACCTATATAATGTATCCTATCATTATCACAGATTACATCTGAGATCTCAAAACAGCAAAATGACAAAAAGGTAATTTTTCTTATAAAAGTAAAAAAAATTGCACATATGAGAAAAGTCTCTAAAGAGTTGTAGGAAATGAATACTCAGGCAAAGGCTTTGTTCTCCTGTCAGACATTTCCCTGGAACAAAGATTTCATAACCAGCATTCTCGTTTTTTTCTGTTATTATAGACCAAAATAATAATCTAAAGAAGCATTTTATCAGAGAAGCACTTATATTTGTCATACCCCAGGATGCAGAATATACTACTCCTGCTGCAACTGTTGATGCAATAAATAAATTAAATGAAAAAATAAGTGATGCCATCACGAAATTCCCTTTAACACTAAGTAGAGAAAGCTCCCCTGATAAATCTTCATCTGTTTCATTCACAAAAACATTTGAAGCTTGAGACTGATGATTTCAACTTTACAGGATCATGTTCTTGTTTAGCAACTCCATTACTCTCTTAATTACACCTTGCTGTGACTGATAAAGACCTCTTTACTGCAGAGTTTCGGATGCCCAACAGACACAGAACGGTTTTGCTGGAAGGGACCTCTGGAAATCAGGTAGTCATGTTCCCTGTTCAAAGCAAGGCTAATGTCAAAGTGTTACTGAACTGCTCAGGACCTTGTCCAGCTGAGTTCCCGCTACATCCTACAGAGCTTCAGGTCATTAGGGACTAATTCTCTGAAAGCCAGGAAATATAAAAAAGGAGGTATCACCAGTGGTATTGTAAAATTGCTTTGCTGAAGGTTCCAAAAGCCACAAAAAGTTTTCCAGAATCCAGGCAGAATGCTTACACTACCTTTAGAGGGTACAAGGTTTCATAACAGCAGGATAGCAGAGCTGTGGGCCCAACAGTTTGGCAGTGAAAAGGCTGCATTCGTATGATGGAACTAAAGAGTACAAAAGTATTGGCAAAGATGGTAACAAATAATTCAAACTAAACCATTCTATGGTTCTGGCTCAGCATCCTTTTGCTACAGGGAACTATCTGCAAGTAAAAGGTATTTAAGGATGAGATTTTTGATTGTTTGATGGTGGGATCAATGAAGACACAACATTCAACGGCACTAAGCAGTTGTAAAATTTGTCCATGTAGCATTGCCATAGAGCAAGCCTCGAAATCTGAATGGTCAGTGGGGTGGTTTTTGAGAGCTTGCCCAAACACAAGTAGCTGTTGCTTTGAGGATCTCCTCCTGGAAGCATTTTTTTCTTGAGCAACCTGCTCACCCTGCGGATATCTGGTCTTCCTGTGCAGTGTCCCAGCAGAAGGCAGGCACTTGCAACCTAACTAGTAAGAACAGAGCTGCAGTTGGGTTCAAGCCCATCGGCGGGACTTGATGGAATCCTTGATTTATCTTGAGGTCCCCTTAGATTCTAGGTCCCATGAGGAATAAAAGATGTTCAAACTCTATTGAAAAAGACAGCTTATTCCTTCCTTCCACCTGCTCATACTGGGAGACAGAAGAGGTCACAGACAACTTCTGTGGGCACAGAGCTCACTGAAATCTAGCTTACATGTATATGGGAGGAGAGACAGAAGTAAAAATGCCCTAATTTTCCCAAAATGTGCCTGTCTTTCTTCCAACTGTCATTACTTTCCAGGATATCATACTGAGCCACCATTCTCCCTTCCAGTTTCCACTGGAATTCTTGTTTTTTCTTTCCACAACTCAAATCAACCTCCACTTTTCCACTCACTCTTCATAGGAATCATTAAGACCCTCATTTAGTTATTTGCTTTTATTCTAAATATTTCCTAAAGGGTTATATCATATTCAAATCCTGTTTTAAATATACAAGTATTTTAAACACCCCTTTGCAATTAAATAAAACCAAATCCCTTCAAATCTGAGGAAAGTGTATTGCAACTATATTCCTACAGATCTTTGACTTTCAGTGAAGGCAAAGTCCAAATTCATAATATAGCTAGGTGTAAGTCAAATTCTGAGTCACTGACATCTTTTGAAACAAGTATGGGAAACCATTTTGGTAAAGTATTTCTGTACCAGAAAATGTCATTTGCTTGGTGGACAAAATCCTACACTTCAGGATGTGTTGAATTCAGCCTCATCAAATGAGAGGTAGAGTTTAGTCTTAAGTAGAAAAAATGCTGAGAAACTGGCACTAACTGAAGAACTACTAAAAACAACTACAAAAATTCCCATGATGAAATCTGAGTGCTACAAGAAACGCCATGGGGTCTGCCCATCCCTGGAGACTGTACCTCAGAAATCTCTTGCTCAAATGATCCCAAGTTTTCACCCTTTCCTCACTTTGTATAACATCCCCTGGATCTCACAGTAACCCAAAGCAGCACAATGACTTCAGAGCCCTTATGCTGCAGCCACAGGACCTGCAGTATACCCCAGGGTTCTGGTCCCACTCTCATCTGGGGACCTGGCCAGGCACTCCGCAGCTCCCATCTGCTGCACACAGATGGGCTTCCTCACACAGGAAACAAAAGCAGGAGGAGGGGGGCTGCCACACATCCTTGTTGTGCCCTGGTATGCCCTAGACAGACTGTGACCAGGGCATACATATACTTCTCCTCAGGCATTCAGGTCCCATATCTAAAAATTGTCCTGGAAAAACGTGAGTTTTAAACTCAAAGGTCCTTCATAATCTGCAGCAGAGTTAGTGCTCTGCTTTGCTCTAATTCTGATTGAGCCTTTAGCAGAGGAGTGAAAATACAGAAGCATGGTTAATAACGTATTTTTTAACAGATAAGCAAAACTTTGAATGTCTAGACTATAATTTACATAAATATATTTCAAACCAGGACATTTTCAAATTATTTATTCCCTGTTTGTATGCTGAAGTGCTTTGCTAGATTGTGGCCAGACTGCAGGATTAAGCCAAATAAATCAAACTTTCAAAGAAACAAAACATACACAAAGATTGTATTTGGTTGAGCAAATTTAGAAGAATTAAAACAACTATGAAGAAAAATTAGATAGGCTGCAAATTAATAAAACACAGCTGGAATTATTCAATTCATCCATATTTGTTGCTTAAATGGCTCTAGGGCTAAGTTTTGCAGAAAGAAGATACTTCAAGACTCAGGGTCAATTGCTTTTGGAGACAAATTGACCTACAGGAATACACTTGTCTAATTTGGTTCTTGCAATGGGGCAAATCTACAGAAATATATAACCAAAAAACCAATTTTGATTCCAGTGAGCAGCTGTCAGAGGCCAAGTTTAAGGTTCCCATAAATTTACATATATACACTAAAAAATTAATAACTTCTCAAGCCACTGAGTTTTTTTGCTAAAAGCAAAGGCAGATAAAATCTGAGAAGGAGACAACATATGTGCTTATTCCACATTCTGTTGGCTAGATACCATGCAGTCAGATCATAGCGTGTTGCTGTGGCTAGATCTGTAGTATTTCATAGGGTTTGGTCATACTCAGGGAGTGCAAGTAACACTACTGCTGGCCCAGCTCCCAGAAGAAAGCTTCTTCAGATCATATGATCATTAATTTTGAAACTAATTTTATGCGCCAATTCAACTATTATTAGCTAAATGGTGTTACTACTGTTAGTTATATATCCAGTCATACAGTAATATAGTTTGCAATGAGGTCTTGTGAACACAGTTATCCATTCTAAATATAATGCTTTTCACCTAGGCAGGTTTTATAGATTCATACCTTGGTATTTTTTCCTGTTCAAAATTAGGAATACACTTTATATAATGGCACCAAAATGGACCAGTATTAAAACAGTAAAAAATAAAAACATACCTAAAAATAGAAAATTATTTTAGATAGACACACTCCTTGAAGCTGGCATAAACCTCCCAAGAAATCTACAGAACTTAAGTCCAGAATTTACTTGGGAACATAATGAAAATTTCACTCTCAGGCAATACTAACCTTGAAAGATAAAATAATTTTATATTTCAAGTTGCAGTCTTTTAAATTCAATCAACGCAAAAATAACGTTTCCAGTTGAGTAACTCACCAGGAGTAAAAATGAAAAACTAAATTCACACATTTCATTGTAAATGATGAGAAATCTGACCATTGTATCACTGATAAATGTATAGGAAATAGATACTGTTGTATGTAGAAAACACTTTCAGTAAGTTTTGACTTGTTTTTCATTATTTTCAGGATCAATAGATATTTGTAAATAAATGATTTGTCAACAAATATATAAATCCTGACTGAAGTTACATTTAGAAAAGCATTCTCTGGTGCATAGAGTTGGTTTTAAACACATAAGTGTTCAGAAGGAAAGAAACTACTACTTTTAAGCTTTTCAGTTCTCTTTTCCTAGAGGCACATAAGTTTGGGATGTTTTCTATGTTTATCTTCTCAAAATTTTGAAACTAATCATAGTTCTTATAAGTATATAAAAAACAGGTTACATGGGAGATGCACTGCCCTGTCACTTTCAAACTCCAAAGACCCAGAAGTGTAACAATCACACAATCCAAACATGAGACTAATTTTACTGTAGGCCCCCACATGGGTTTTTGTTGTGAATTGGGTTAGGAGGGAGGTTTTATTGTTTCGGTTGATCAGGTTTTTCAGTTGGTTCGTTTTTTGCAGTAAACCATTTCTTATTTTTTACATGATTAAGAAACTCTGTCTCCTCACAAGCCACAGAATAAAATGAGCCTATAAGCTGGGGTAAACTTCTATCTAAATAAGGAACTTCTCATTAAAAGCAAGATATTCAAAACTCTAGATAAATAACTTCGAATGCATCCAGAGCTTTAGTGGAGTGAATTTGTCTCAAAGTAGAAACATTCTGCTGTTTGTACAACATCACATAATTTTTATGATGTAGCAAGTTTAGACCCCACGTTTCAGTATTATTTGTATGCCCAAAGAGGCTTTAGTGAGATTACCTGTATAGTCCTCTGAGTGCCATCAATGGTGACAGACAACAAGGGTGAAGCCAGGTTCCACTCGCTGGTCACATTCAGTTTCATTCCATCAACTTCCACCTGTTGTGACACCAAACAAGACTGTTACTATAAAGACAGACAGAAAACTGATCTCAAGTTCATTACTGCATACAAAGCAGCAACCATTTTAAAACAGATGGCTCCCAAACAACCTGTCATGTTTACTGCTTCTGCCATAAAAGACAGGGTCCAACAACAGAGTCTTCCAGCTATCTCTGGGGAGAGGTGAAGGACCTGTGAACAGCTGCCTCTGAGTAGCAAGGTTTCAAGTGATTTCCAGCAAGTAACAAACAGCCATCCAACTTTTAAACCTATCTGGACATGCTACATTTACTGCAATTAGACAAGTAATGCATATAAATTCCAGTGACACCTTGCAACCCACACAACAGGGCTTGCATATAATATTCTCTCCAAGGACCAAGGAAGAACTTTTCCTATGCTTCTAATGAAGGGCTTTGCATTGTTATCTTAATTAATATGAGGCAGTAATTAATTCTTCAGCATTTTGCCTCAAAGTCTAGAAAAACTTTGCAAATTCTGACATGTTTTCTTTCAGTATACAGCTGATCAGAGAATACAATTTCTGACTTGAATGCCAATATGCCTATCCAGAAAGTGGTTTTTTTTAATCATACCATATTCATTATACAAAAATATTTCTAGGTGAAGAGCAAAAATTCTGGATTCTGAAAAAAGTACAGATCAGCATAGCTGTAATGATGCTTCTATCACTCTTCTGTTGTATTATACTGTTTGAAAAACAAACATCACATATTCAACACTAGAAGAGCCTCAGAGAAAGAGATGGTTAAGAAAAAGATTATTACATATGGACTAATGTAATTGGTGATTAATATTTATGGCATGTTTTGAACGCTCATCATACTTTTAAAGGTAGGTAACTATTAGTTCTATAATTTACTATAAACAGAAGAAAAATCATGGCTGACCAATTTTCTTCCTCTCTCAAAATCTCCAAAGTATTTTCTAATCGGTAAGTGTCAGACAATAGTGATAATGACACAACTATTGCATACATTCTCAATAAACTAAAAAAAAATCAATGCATTTAGAATAAAAGCTGAGCACACCTTTTGCAAAATAAAGATTATAAAGCTTATCCTTTTAGGTCTCAGACTTATTATTTGATCTAATAATAAGAAGAAACATCTTAAACGAAATCCGTAACAGAGAAGTGCAGAGGAGCAATGTGTAATTTGATAAATTTATTTCAGTTAAGAAGAAAAAGTTCTGGCTTAAAAAACACTCTAATTTTATAGATTTTAGTTTAGAACACAAAGTTGGCCTTACTGATACAATCTATGCAATTTCTATGAGCTTTGACTATAAATAAACTTACATGTAAAGAACAAGAAGAAAAACAAGTCATTTACAATGGTTCACCAATAGGCCAGATTAGCTGGCATGCTTCAGGTACTTTACACTGCTCCAGTGATGCAAACCAGCCACAAACCCGGCTTGAGTTAAGCCAGACCTGCAGCTGGTTTCCATTTCCAGAGCACTGCAGAGCAGCTGGAACACTCTGGTGAACCCAGCCCACTCTCAGCAAATGTGTATCAGCAAATGCTGTCTTTATTGAGAACAGGAGAAACATCTGAAAAAGACTTTCCAAATGGAGAAAAGCAAATTTAGTGCTCTGTCTCAGCCCTCTCTGATTAGCAACTGAACTTCGGTAAGGCAATTGTTTAAAAAGTTTTCACTATTGCTAAAACCAGGAAAAGACTGTCTGCACTAGAGTCTGGGTCTGAAAACACCATTTACCATGTGTCTCCAGGGATAGAGGTAAGACAGCATCAACGAAGACCAGGCCACTGGTCACCAAAAAAACCTTCGAGTTTACACCATACTGCTTGAGGCAGAGTAGGATTTACATGCAGCCCTGGAAAAAATCTGTAGCTGCTATCTACAGTTCTACCAAAGGGTGTTCCAGAGGCAGGATGCAAGTCAATGCCTCCACAAAAAACTCAATTTAATCATTAGCTCTTTTGTCACTGTACAGATGAGCAAAACAGGAGTAAACCAAGTGTGTCACAGTGGTAAATGACCTGCCCAAAATGCCTCACCAGGGTCTATACAAGTCTTGCCATTCTTGATTCCAGATTACCACCCAGAAAGGAGAGAGCAAATAGATGCTAAGTCTAAAAGAACCGTGCACTGTAGGCTGCTTATGTGCAGTAGAGAAACCAGCATATAATATATTGCCACTATTATGGTTTCTCTATTCAAGAAAGAATAGAGGGTCAGGGGAAGGGTTATACGAACTAATATAACCAGTCTTCTCACAGAATGGAGCTACAGGGTCTTAGCTGCCTTCACCTGCAGCTCACCATGGTATGTGCAACTGGGGAAGATCACAGAAATCACAGAATATTCACAGTTGGAAGGGATCCACAAGGACCACCAAGTTCAACTCTCAAAGTTAATGGTCTATACAGGGATCGACCCCACCACCTTTGTGTTATTAGCACCATGTGTAACCAACTGATGATGCAAAGCCAAGAGAATCCCAAGGAAATCTGGCTATGCTCCGATAGATAGGATGACAAAGACAGGATGTCAAGATATCAGAGAAAATGAACAAGGACTGAGGATAAGATATTTACCACGTAGTAATCATGTTACTTTTAATACAAATGAGGGAAAAGGCAGGGGTGGAGGGGAAGACAGGACATGGTGTGCCAAAAAACAGATGGGGATTGAAACCAAACCAATACTTTATCTAACAGAGCAAACCTTCTTTCTGCAGCTCAACAGCCTAGCAAGGCTAGAAGGTAGAAATAGGGGAAGAGAGAAGACGATAGAAGAACTTGTCAGAAGTTTCCATTTGCCTTCATTCCTCCTCTGGCAATGGATACCATAACTGAACCCAATAAACACTGCAATAAACCCAGGACCTTTTTGCTTTAGGCTTGGAGGTTGGGGTTTAGGGTGTGAAGGGGGACATGAGGATTAACTAATGACATTACATTGACTACTTCCCATCTTACTTTGTTTCTGTGCTCCTAAGAAAGCCAAGAACAAATCACCATTCAAGTGAATCTTCTCCACTTGAACTGCAGGGAGAAGATCCCAGTCAATTCACTCCTGCAGTGGGTCACATTGTGTTTTATGCCACACCTATACAGTCTAGCTTTATCCTTAACTATTCTGTTCCAAGTATACGCATATGTGTATGTGCATCTACAGTAACTATGATTGCATGGCTGCACTACATCCATGTGACACAGTGGTGGTGAATTATTCCTTTTTTAAAAGGTTTATTTGTCCCTATGTGAGGACATAAAAGATAAAAGCAGCCACAGTCCTTTACAATTATTTCCAATTCAAAAGTTACCGTAAATGAGGTCTCAGAAGAGTGACAAGTCCAAGACACAACGCTAGAAAAAGGTCAACAGCTTACCCCACTGTCACAACTTTGCAGACTTTCGCTGGCATGCACCTGAACTACACAAGTAGCAGCCCCTTCACCTCTTGTGGAGTGAGTTCCTGATGTTCAGCATGATAGGTACCAGCTAACCAATAGTGCAAAGAGCTGCAAAGCATAATCTGCATTCAATTTCCTTTAGAGAACATAATTTGGCATTCCATGTGCATGTCAGGCAATTAAAGAAGGCAGCACAAGCCTGAGTGTTACAGCCCTGTTAATTTACTAATGCAGAGCTTCGCGTACATCTGGCACATGTCACTTCTTTTCTCCTGGAAATGAAGGTGGTTTTCCAGGAGACTAGAGGGCAGCTGAAGCATTTGTTTCCTGCCTGATGCTTCAAAACATTATGCCTGAAGTTCCTCATGCCAGCCTTGAGTCTGACTAACTTAAGTCTGCAGATTTAATCCTATGGTTTCAATTCTGCCTCTCAGCATGGTGTTTAACTCAAGAGTCCTGGCCCTAACTACTTGGCTATGCCACCCTTAGCCACAGTACTTACAGCCCTTAATTCTACCTCTTGCTATAATGGAAGCAATAGCATTCTCTAATCAATCAGATCTACAAAATGAAAAATCACCCTCTGCAGACTTGCTGAAGTCTTTCTCTGATCAAGACAGCTGCCCATGAAGATGTATTTTTCAGGAAAACAGACAGTACTCTTCACAGGATATATATGAATATTCACTGTCATAGCCTCCACTCCCTTCAACTGGCACTAATCTAAGACACATCCAGTGGGCAGCAAGGGCTCTGTAAAGTGAACCTTAAAATCATTCCTGCAAGGAAGGAACAATAACAGCAAGCAAAACTCTTGTAAACGTCAGGTAGCTTGTATGTTTGAGGACTTTGTTCAAACCTACATAAAGCTCTCCTCTTATGTAGAAAAAGTAACTGTCTCAAGCAGAAGACTCCTTTCCTCCATCACTGCTAGCCACAGCATCCATACCAAAACAGGAAGGAGAGTCTTTGCATTTTTACAAATCAGGTAAAGGATAGGTATTGCTTCTTGTGCAGAAGGGGGGGTGACCAGAGAATTTGTAGCACAGTGTGGCTATAGAAGGTCCAGCCACAGGCAGCAATATTCAGTAACAGTCTGCAGTGACCTCAGACTAAGACAA
The DNA here is from genome assembly GCF_029207755.1 of Chamaea fasciata. NCBI lineage: Eukaryota > Metazoa > Chordata > Aves > Passeriformes > Sylviidae > Chamaea > Chamaea fasciata. The sequence continues at coordinate 77,398,801 of NW_027094087.1, read as the reverse complement.
ATTGAGCTGGATGAAGCAGCTTTTGGTTCCCAAACAGTTTTCACAAAATGCATGGAACTCTCATCTAATCTACTGTCCAGACAATGGAGAAGCACACGGGAATAGAAAAGGCAAGTGAAAACTGTCCTCTTTCAAAGCTATCGTTCCTTACCTTATGCAGTCCCAAGCCACCTCAAGAATGTGAGGAAAGTCTTTATGGGGCTGGTGAGCCTCAGACTTCCTTTAGGAGCATGATGCATGAAACCCTATGCATTTTATAAAATCTTTTCCTAGTTTTTAACGTAAAAAAAATTTTCACAGTCAGCAGAAGAGTTCAAACACTATCTTGCATCTATATATTCCAGTAGCAAATAACCACAATACACCTCCTTATCATGAAAATTACTGGCTACCTGGAGCCTGTAAGAACATGTGGTAATTTGCAGAGTTGTCTTGGAAACCATTGGGTCTTCTTATACAACTTGCTCTAACTTCTCCACACTGTCTTTAAGAACCTCAAACAAAATCAGAGTCATATTTGCCACACTAGGAAATAGCAGCAACCAAATAGCACTTCACATGCTGTCATTCATAAATGCAAATGAATTATGCATAAATGCAAAGAAACCCAGTTAGATTTCCCATGTGGGCAGTTCTTAATAGTTAAGCTCCTTCTTGTATATGCTTTATCTGCTGTTCTTTGGACTCTATTTGCTAGTGACCCAGGGTCTGGTAACTCTCGAAGTGTTTGACATTTTCCAGGACCATGTCCTGGAAGAGGTGACAGTACAGTCTTGTTGAGTTTACAGATGGCACAAAACCGGATTAAACATTCGAGAGCAGGGCTGCCATCCAGGGGAGCCTAGACAGGCAAGAGGAAGGGGCTAATGAAAACTTTGTGAAATTCAAGACTAATTTTTAAGTCCAACATGTGAGAAGGATGAACCTATCACAAAGATACATTGCAACCTGAGTAGCTAGGAAGCAACTCTTTGGAGAAGGACTTGAAGATGTGGGCAAACACGTCAGCAGGATGCCCTGGCACCAAAAGTTGTTATCAGTGCCCTGTGCTCTGTTAACAGAGGTGTAGTCTGCAGATAGAGGGAGGTCATTAGATCCTTCTACTCGAAACTCAGACCACATCAAATACTGCGTCTACAAGACAGGCATTGACTTTTGTCAGTTTTACAAAATTCCCATTAGCCCATTGCTCTCGCCTGCCTAGATCCCACTGGGTGGCAGCATTGCCCTTGACTGCATTGAGCTCTTTCTCCAATTATGCCTTCTGTAGATCTTGGGACTGTGCACTCCCACTGCTGCCTCCAGGTATTGATGTGGTTGTTGAACAAGACTGGTCACAACACAGACCCTTGCAGTACCTTGGTAACCTCCAAGCAGAGTACAACCCATTAACCATGGCCAACTGAGTCTGACCACTCAACTGGCTTTTTATCTTGTTGGGTGAGATCATGCCGAAAGACTCATTAAAGTCCAGGAAAATGACATTTGCTGCTCTCACCTAGACCACAAATCCTGTCAATTAATCAAACAAATCTGTCAGGTTGACGCCACTTCAGGTGGGATCTCACCAGAGCAGAGTAGAGAGAGAGCACCACCTTCCTCGACCTGCTGGTCATGCTGTGTTTGATGCAGCCCACAATACTACCAGCTCCCATGAAGCCTCTCATCCAGCAGCATCCCCAAATCCTTCTCAGCATGGTTGCTTTCAATCCATTTATCCCCCAGCCTGCACTGATACCGGAAGTAGTCCCAAGGCAAGTGCAGCACCTTGCATAAAGAATACATTGACATCCACTAGCCTGGTGTCCGAGATCTGTACCCTGCTAATCTTTTTCTTCATTTCCTTCAGGGTCCTAAACAACAGCCATTCATTTCATAGCTGTCACAGCCAAGACTATCTTTGGTATCACCTCTTCAACCAGTTCTTCCTTGGAAGTGAGTCGCAGATCTGGGTGTGTCAACACCAGCTCACCCATCCAGTACCAGTATAAAATAGTTATCCCAAACACCATTCAGAAACCTTCCACCATTCATCCTATATGTTGCCCTTCCAGAAGATGTCAGGGTTCCCGTGACCAGCACGTCCTGTGACAGAGATTTCCTTCAGTTGTTTAGAGAAGTCTTAGTCTAGATGAAGGGACTGTACTATGCTATTTTAATATTTTTAAAATTGATCAAGCCAGTGACCTTCACATGCTCAAGTGATTTCCTAGTTTGGACTTAGGAAAACTTAGCTTTCAGTTTCTCTCTAGCCACAGAATGATTTGCTCTCCCAAAAAACAATGGCAAATTTCTAAATAGGTTGTTTTCTCTTCTCTCTAGTTAAAGATCCTTCTGGCCTCCAAGCACTCACAGTCATATCTCTGCTTCTTAAGCTCTGCCCAGTTCTTTATGCACACACTGTGCTTGCTGGTGCTAGATGTGTCCTGGAGACACTGACAGGATTGACATCCACACCAGCAACAAGTGCCTGCCCCGTTGTCATCATCACCATCCTGGCCTGCATGCATACTGCCATGAAAACCCCAACTTCACATGCACAGGTCATACAGGCAGGGAAATCCATACAGGGCACTTTCAAGATGACTGCTCTCAACACAGTGAAAGACAGCTTAATGACTCAGAGTCCCTTGGGAAACCACCTTTATTAACAAAAGGTCCAGAAAGGCTGGACATACTTTTAAGATGGAAATGTTAAAGGTGCAGAAGCAGGCCATTGCTATGTACCGAAAGACAAGCTGGCAGGGAAGAAGATCAGCCTGGCTGAACAGGGAGCTTTTGCTGGAACTCAGGGGAAAAAAATGAGAGTTTCTGACCTTTGAAAGAAGGGGCAGTAAACTCAGGAAGAGTACAAGAATCATGTAGAGAGAAAATTAGAAAGGCGAAAGCTCAGCTAGAACTCAATCTGGCCACTGCTGTGAAATATAATAAAAAGTGTTTTTATAAATACATTAACAACAAAAAGGAAGGCCAAGGAAAATCTCCATCCTTTATTGGATGCTAAGGGGAACATTGTAACCAAGGCTGAGGTACTTAATATCTTCTTTGCCTCAGTCTTTAACAGAAGGACTGGTTTTCCTCAGGACAACCAGCCCTAGAGCTGGTAGTCAGGGACAGGGAGCAGAACAGAGCCCCTGCAATCCAGGAGCAAGCAGTCAGTGAGCTGCTGTGACACTGGGACACTCACAACTCCATGGGGCTGATGGGATCCATCCGAGGGTACTGAGGGAGCTGGTGGGAGAGCTCACCAAGCCACTCTCAACCATTTATCATCAGTCCTGGTTAACTGAGGCGGCCCCAGGTGACTGCAGGTTGGCCAATGTGGCACTCATTTACAGGAAGGGTCAGAAGGAGGATTTGGGCAACTAGATTTGTCAACCTGACCTTGGTGCTAGGGAAGGTTATGGAACACAGATTGTCTTGAGTGCAATCACACAGCATGGAAAGAACAACTGGGGGTCAGGCCCAGACAGAATGGGTTATGGAAAGGCAGGTCCTGCTTGACCAACGTGGTCTCCTTTTATCACCAGGTGACCCACACCTAGTGGATGAGGGCAAGACTGTGGATATTGCTACCTGGACTACAGTAAAGCCTTTGGTACTGTCTCCCACAGCATTCTCCTGGAAAAGCTGGCTTTGTGCTACGGTTTAGCTGAAAAGGTGTGCTCAATTAAAGGTTGAACTCATTGATCCTGGAGATATTTTTCAACCTTAATGAGTCTATGGTTTTATAGAAATTCTCTTCCTTCTTAAAATGTCACATGATGAAATTTGGTAGATGGACGCTTCCTTTAGCACACTTAAATCTTAGAAGTTTTGCTTATCACAAATACCAACGGTTTAAAAACCTGCAATATTAGTTGCCAAAAAAGGTGCATGAAAGAGCATATAGGACAGAGAGAGACCCTGTGGCCAACAGTGTGGTATATCGACAAATGTATAAAAATGTCATAAAAGGAAGTTCCTTTAAGCCTAAAACTGTAAAAATTGAATTCACTGATGCTTACATGACAGCAATTTCTTTGATTCAAATTAACCAGCTGTTTTATCTTGTATTTTCAGTTATTGACAATATATTCACATCAGATTAGCAGACTGACCTTTTTTCTTTTTTCCAAGTGACTGTAAGGTTAGCCTTTTGGACTTTTGAAGTGGTTGGCCAGATGCTTTCAAAAGGAAGTTAAAGTATGTGAGTTTCAATCTCATTAAAAAGGCCTTTTTTTTAAAACAAACTTTCCTTTTGTTCATATCAGCACTTACTTTTTTAAAAGACCCCAAGAGAGAGTTCCAGTCTATAGATCACTTGTCCTGAAGAAAGCTCTGTTAACTATTTATAGATCATGTCCTTTTGTACCGAACTAGATCAAGCAATTTATTCAGTGCATGACTGCAGGAGAGAAATTCATTTGCTCTAAGTGTCATCAAGGCAGCCTTTTACCTGCTATGAACAAGACCAGATGAGCTGAATTGCTGGGCTTTTACTTCAAATGCACATTTTGACATTGTGTGGGGTGCCATCATAACTTTCAAGTTTTCAAAGTATTAAGCACATTCACAGAATGGGCAGTCCTCAATCACAAGAGCAGCAAATAGCACATAACCACTAGAATAAATCAAACACATGTGCACACATTGAAATTATCTCTCTTTTCTTTAAAGTAGCACTTATAGATGCAAATTACCATTAGCTGCTTTGGTAGATCTCACTTTAGAAATGGGAGCATGCCAGCAGAAAGACCAAGGAAAAGAGCACACAACAGGCATCAGCTCCTCAGCTTAACAACAACAGAATCAAAACAAAAGGAGAGGGAGAAGTGATGGCCTTCATCACCTCTAATCAGCAAGGGCTTTCTTCGAGCATTCACCAGGGAAGTGATCCTCTCTGCAAAACCTAGTAGAGGGGCTGTATGCAACAAAAACACTTCACTGCAGCAAAGGCTTTGTTTTACTCGTTCAGTTTTCCTTGTGCAGTCATTATTAAAATGACATCTCTTACTAGTAACCTGCCTGAGCCCACGAAGGCTACAAAAAGGAGTGGGGGTGCAGAAGTTAAAAAAGCATCAAGAAAATAAAATAATTGACATCTGCTGGCAACAGCTTCAGACACAAAAAAGTACAGCTGTACAGGTTTTGGGAATATGGGTGTCTATTGTTATTGGATCAGTGTGGAAAAGAAGAAAGAATATGACTGGCTTTCCTTTTCACTTTGCTCTACAGAGACAAATGCCCTGGCTCTGCCCAGCTAAATACCCTGCAACCTGGCTACAGATATTGCTCCTAGATGGCTGAAAAATCGTGCAGGTGGTTCAAACAATATTGCTATCATGTGCATACTGGGCACTTTGAAAGCTGCATTGCACTCAGCTGTCCTTGTTTGATAGGATAATCTGTTGAGGATATTCTTGTTCTCTGTCTTGAATCGGGGTTTAGCATAGGGACCAATGAAAGGATCTGGGTGACTAGGAGCATTATGCGGGGAGCTAAAAACACCTCAATTAATAGATTGTGATAAGGTAGACAGAGCTGGTTTAGTAGCTATCGAGTCATGATTCATGTCTATATATTGAAATCATTAAGCAAGCCTGATTCCAAAATGACTTTGAGCTGCCAAGTTTCCATTCTTCCACTTCAGAGGCACACAGAGAGCCCTATCCCACTTGACAGCATAAATTCTCAAAGAGTGGAATGACATTATCATACCAAAGTGCCACTACAAAACACGACAGACTAAAACTCATACAACCCTTTTAGAAAAAACACATTTTGGAATACATTTCTTTTTAAGTATTCACCTAATACATATATTCATTTAGTGAATATTCATTTGATTCAGTAAAAGCTATGTAATAAGGATACGCAAGCTAAGACAGATTTTACTTTTTCTTAAAATAGACTGTATCACCAGAAACTGGATCTCAGGCTTAGAGTCAAGAATTAATGAATTACTGCATTGATTGCCAATGTGCTGCTGACAAGTTACGCGTAAGTCTCAAGTCTCTAATGTTTCTGAGAGGGGTGGGAATTAATACCGGCCAGTGAGGAGCTCCCAGTACTACTACCCAGAAATCAAAAATCAGTTCCTACTAGCCTTCCTTCTGTCTCCTTTCTAAAGTGAACATTATGCATTAAGTAGACTTCCATGTCTGATCTAAACAAAACATACCACAGCAATCTGAAGAGTGTTTGTAATCATGAGGATCGTATCCATCAACTGAGAAGTGTTTTATTTCACACACCATTTACAACTTGATACAGAGATCCAACAAAATTTGGCAGGCAGCAAAACAGCTGGTGGGAAAGAAAAGCACTCCTTTATTATAGTTGGAAGTTGTATTCCACCTTGGCCTAGCTATGTAGGGTGGATGCTCAGACTGGACACAGTCTGCCATTGATTTAAATTACCTTTCCCATTGTAATACCATGGCAGCAAGTCTATATTCTCTTTTGAATTAGTAAACAGCTAGAGTAAGCAACAGTTAAAAAAATAAAAGAAAAAATGTCTTTGATTTGACATTGTGTAGTGACAAGAAGAAAGTACAGTGGGCAACTGGGTATGGATTTCATCCAGCAGTTCCAACCTGCTGCTCTCAGCTGTCACAACAGGATATAGGTCAACACCGGTCCTTTGGATATACCCAGTCCAAGGTTATTCACCACTTCAACTAAAAGCTTCACATGCAAAATATTTCCTGTTGCATATCTTCCCCAAACTGCCCCAGATGGTTCAGAGCAATAAGCATAACATAGAACCAAACCCGATTCTTTCAAAAGCCAGATCTCTTTTGATCTTATCTGCAATGTCCTTTGATCAAATAGCCAAAAGATCACTTCTGTATGCTCTACCAAGCATTTGGATTAAGGTAAACAATAAAATTGTAACAGCTAGACTAACTCTAATGTTTCTCAAGTATAAGAAAAAGTGTTTATAGGAGACCTTTTCTTTGAGCCAGGAGATATAAGTGGACTTTCATTTTAGATTTAAGAAAAAGCATAGAGGAAGAGTCTAGATGCAATAAAAATACCTATAAATCTATTTCCATTGTTTGGTTACTTTCAAGGCTTAATAACTTTAAAACCAAAGCAAGTGGTTTTATCTGATAACTTCTCAGAAGCTGGTGAGAAGTAATAGCATCATGAAATCCTTACCCAATCCATTCCATCATTTCCTGCTCCCCAACCACACATCTGACTCTCTCGGGCATATTTGACCAATACCAAGACAAAAATACTCATTTTTCTCAAAACACACCAGCGATCTTGCAGAGAAAAGAAAGAACCATAAGGAATTAGTAGTAGCAGTAAGAAAGTATATTCCCTCTTTAGAAACCCCTCCTCTAGCTTTAAAATAAACGCAGAACAGGGAATAAGAATGTCATCACTCCAGATGTGTCAGTGATAAATAGAAAAGGGAAGAACACAGGCCAGTGCACAGGGGATAAGGATGCAAAGCTGACACAGCAGGTAAAAGATGAGCTATCACAAGAGTCATAAGCCACTTACACAAAAGAGGAAATGCAAAAAAGTTTTAAAGTGTTTCCATATGCAGAACAAATCAAGTCATGTAGCAATGTAAAAAAGATGTTTGCATCTAATGCTATTTACCTTAGAAGTTAATGGGATTGCATTGTTTATGTTAACAAACTGATTACCATGAATTCACTCAAAAGGCATAAAAGTAATGTGTGTGAATAGATAACTCTTCAAATTCAGTATTTCCTCATGGTTCCAGCTACTTACATTTAAATAGGCAACAGTGACTTGACACTGACTTTTACTGGGGTAAATTCAAATCCACCATGCTAACAAAACCAGTTAAATAAGAAACAATTTTCTTTTTAAAAGCCATATAAATTAAATTTGAGTTCCTTTTTATGTTTTAGGTTGAACAATTTTAATTACATTTTTAGTACATAAAAGTTGATGTGGAAACTGTTCCACAAGTTGTTTGGAACATTCAGTTTTCCGATCTACGTAAATGTAGGGGAAAAAGTGAAGTGCACACCCTGAAATAATTTGGCATTAGAGACAGATCACCTACATCCTTTTGCATTAAACAAAGACAATTTCCTTAACAGAGAAACCTCATGAAGTGATTATGATAGTTCAGCTACAAAATTGCAGTCAGCACCTGCTAAACAACCTCTTTATTTTAATAACCTATAAATATTCAGACTTTGGACAAATCAAAAATACATGTCTTTTAAACAGCTGTCAAAAAGAAAAGAGCAAGTTTTACACTGTCCAAAATAAAACATTCAGTCGCTACACATTAAGCTGTGTATTTACTACAACACTGATATCATGAAGATTCGATTCAGATATCAATTAGATGTCAGATAGGAAGAAAATGCACAGAAAATACCTAACAATCACAACTCTGCTTCTCAGGCAGCAAGAGAAGGGGCATCCTGACACTACAGTTGCCTTTGCTGGTTTAAATACCATGGGAAATGTATGGATTTCTTTTTTTATTTTAGGTTTATCAAAAGGCTTATCTTTCACAGAACTGTACTATGGTGCTATCTCTAAAAACATTTTGGGACCTTTCAGAAAGTCCATTAATATTTCTTAACTGGATTTTCTATGGATTTTTTCTAAAAAACTTAGAAGACAAGACAGAATCTTTCATTCTAGCAGCCATCATTTCCTACTCTCCAGTGTAGCTGTAAAACATCAATGAGATGGGAAAATGTGGGAGGTTTATCTGTGGATCTTCACGCTTTCATATTTGAAGTCCTAGAAGTCACAACAGTTTCCCACTGTCTCCCAGCACTTTTAAATGAGGGCCCAATTCCTTAGTCCAGTAAATCTGTCTGGGCTCTAAGACATTGAAGAAAACAACCTGTGTAAGAGATGGGGACATTTGTACAGTCTTATAGACTCCACTATTCCAGTCATTTAAAGTGGTCCTCACATGAGAACACAGAGACGTTCCATTCAGGGATTAAAGAATCAAGAAAATCTCTGTAAGAGAAATTCCTCCTTCTCTTAGGAGACTGGAAAAGAGCTCAATGCAAAGAATGCAAGGATTCTGAACTGATTTTGCTCCCTTGTTCACACTAACCTTTGCCAGGGGCATCCCTGCTTTTAAGGGATAAGTCAGTCCAAATCACTCACCTCTTCTACACAAGGACAGTATATCCATACAGTGTAGAAGCAATTGCAGTTTACCTCCAATGACAGGATATGGTGGAGAAATCAGCTGATCTCAATTATTTCAAGAAGTGAGAAACTCATTCTTGCTGAGAAACAAGATTAAACTTTGACATTATAACAGCAAATAGCTGGAAGCAACACAGAGGCTGAACAGACCACATTAAGGATTTTGCTCCCATACAAACTTTAACCCAGAAAACAAGAGAAAATATAACTGCACAAGGAATTCTTTGAGATCCAGGCCTTCAGAAGGCTGCACCAAAAATCCAGAGAATCAATGTAGCTGGAAATTGAAAAATTAGGAAATGGTCAATGAAATAAAGCAAAAAGACCTTCTTAATATTTCTTAATAACTTGAAAGGTTATATGCAAGTATATCAGCAGGAAATACAATATATTGCAAATAGCAGGCAAAATGAAAAAATTAAGTAGAAGACAGAAAGTGTTTAAAAGCTGAACAACTTTTTTTAAAAAAAAATTCCCAACGCAGTTGCAAACTTTGAGGAAAATGTTCAGTAACATTAAAAGAAAACACCAGCAAATGAAAAATGAATTTTGGATTCAGTAAAATAACTACTGCGTATAACAAGGTCAAAAAGGCAAGGGACACAATTTCAGAGCAGGGAAATCATAGTCCCCGTCTATACAGAGGCCCTACTGAGAAAATCATCTTAACAAAGCAAACTTCACACATGAGAAAAATCAAACAGATCATAAGTGGTAGGGAGAGGGCCACAAAGACCTTGGTACCATCGTGAGCCTATAATTCAATGCCTCATTATTCAAAAGGTGGTGAGGAATCAAGAACAGCAGAGACAGAGCAACAAGGACTGAAGTGCGTTTGAATATACTGATATGAAAAACAGCAAAACGCTGAAAGGGACAGCCTCCCAGTTATTAGTGACAGAATATCACAACATCACACTTGCTTCCCTCTGGCACCACCATGTCCAATACTTTGACTTACAGATGAACTTCGGCAAACAAAGGACAGTTAGGAATAACAAGTTCCAAAACCTCCTACAGGTGTAATCATCATAGCTCTTGTCTGATGTGAGTAGTATGGCAGAATCCTAAGGAAAAAGTTAGGATTCTCTAAGAAGAATCTTTCAAGCCAATGAACAACAAATTTCCCTCAAGAACGAAAGCCTCCTCCACCCTCTACTGAGGGCTTCCCTACTAGTTGTGGGAAAGACTCAAGAAAGAAGATAGCACTCTCCCTTCAGATTTTTGTTGGTGGTCTTTCCTGAGCACAAGAACACTGACAGTTTACAGAACTACTGCTGCTCTGTGAGAGAAAAGGCTGACCTTGAGATATGAGAGCCAGGGATCTGGCTCCTTTACCTGCTGCATGGAGTGGGACACAGCAGAGGACAGCCAGGGAACACAGGAACACCAGGTTCTGTTTATTCTCAAAGTACTGCTCATAACAACCGTACACCAGCCTAATGCACAGTTTTGGGAAATAGGCTTTCCCTACTCCCAAGATATTATTAACAGCATTTAATGTGGTTACAAAAAGGTAAAATTTTGCCCCAATAACAATTTCAGTTTATCCTGTATTCTAGGAACTTTCAGAATTAAGTTGCAGAACCAAGTAATGAACTGTGTCTGTAAACACTCCTTTAAGCAAGCCAGTTAACATAGCATTGTGTACACAAAGTCAGCAGATGTGAATGGAAGGTTTTCTTGACTTCAAATACTCTAAATGAAATTTTTATCTGGAGCTAAACAACATTGAATGATGCTAGCACAGTATTTTAACTTTCAAAAGAATCCAATCAGCTTGTGTGAATGACACAGATCAAACAACACTCAATACTACAAGAAGTATTAGAAAGCTCCTCCTTGGAAATGAATCATAGGCACAATTCACTAACAAGCCCTAGTTTTCATCAGGCCACTAAATACATGTCATTTTCAACTTGCCACCACTTGCACCTCCCATAACAATTATTCTCAATTTATTTTCATCTGTTCCATAAAAAATCATTGCTTCTGCTTTACCTAATCCTCCACTTACATCAACCCTATTGTTCATTTCCTTCCCTTTCATCTTCTCCACATTAATTCCTCACATTGCTTTTGATCTAGCTTTTTGTTTCCCTTTTTCCTCTACAGATTCTTCCTGATGAAGAATTTACAGCCCTAATGTTCATCTGACATGTATGGTGATATTTTATTGATTCGCTACACTGTCTATTAGTTCTGTATAATGAATATCATTACACAAAACACAAGATGGGTTGCCTTTGCCTGTATCTTGGATTTAAAAAATCAATTTAGCTGAACTTGAGAAATGCCCCATTTTATCAGTAAATATTCATATTTAATTATAATTGGAGCAGCATATGCAAGGAGCAGCCAGAGAAAATAAACATTTCCTCCTCACAGTCCAAAGAGTTACTCTTTGCCATAGTGGCAAGCCAAGTAAATAGAATAATTGCGATTTTCACTGCTGCTAAATAAGAAATAGAAAACCTCTCCAGGAACTGTTCTGCGTGGCTGTAATAAATGCCCACAGAAACAAGCTAACCTACATTATTCATTCCCCTACAGAAAGGATGGTCTTTTTAGAACTGGAAAGACTTCAAAAAGTGGAACAGCTGATTTTAGCTGATATAAACCATAAGTTATATTTTAAATAGATGCTATATTCAATTTTTAAGGGGTAAAAATGGCATTTAGTTCAGGAGACTCTGAAAACTTAATGCTGAACAAGTGTTTCATGTTCATAGATTAATAGTAATACCCAAGTATATAAACCACTCAAAAATTACTTTATTTAGCACACTGTACTTATTGCAAGACCACAAAACCTAAGCTATATTTTGTGTTTACTCAGTTGTGTCAAAACCAGTCACTGGGCAAAATCTCTGAGCAGTCCCAGAAGCAGAAGCCAGGCCAAGGCTCCCTTTCTTCCAGCCTTGCAGCCCCATGGCCATCCTGCAACATGTCCTTCCTCAGGCATTCAGACTCTGGTCTCAAGAATCTGGTATTTCTCACTGCACCAGTAAAGCTTCAACAAAAGAAAGACTTCAATTACTTCCCACTATACATAACTGGCAGATTGGTGAATGGCTGCTGGTTCTCATGTTGAACTCAACACTACTAGTGTTTGTTAGTCTAAAGAGGGCTTGTACAGGAACAGCCAAGCCATTGTTTATCTACAGCAATAGGTGGGAGAGGGATTCCAGCACTTCAGCCCAGGCATAATACTGAATGTTAATCCTGGATTTTGATGAAGACTCCCCCAGGAATGGAAGATCAACATACCATCTGCATACAACAGAGATGTATGAACAACTTTTGTTGTTGGAACAACTGATTTCTTCTACAGAAGAACTATGTTGGTTCTTTGGTTTCCACAGTGAATCATTTGTCATGTTCACCATCACAGGGTCAGCCAAGACAAAGGCAATACCAGACAAATTTAGAGAACTAAGCTACACCACCCTCCTTCTGCCCCAACTACTGGCTAGGGACCGTCAAACACTCTCTCTTTAAGGAAAACTGAAGAATACTTCTATATGGGAAGAATATCCAAACCACAGGGTTTAAGTCTCCTTCCTTCTCTTTTACCTGCAAGAGTTATTTTCATGAAAACAGAGCCTTTGCCCTTAGCCATACACATCACCTCTCCCCATAAAATGAACACTTCATGTCTGCCTGATGAGGACTGGGCAACGGCAGCATATGTTAAGATAAAATTTGCCACAGTATGGCTGTTGCTTAACCTCTGGTTCAGTGTTTTGCAGGCATACTAACAGGAAAGCTTTGGTGAAGGACTGGAGAAATAGTAACTTCAACGGGTAAACCTAGACAATGTCTGCTGTCGTTCTACTCAATAGATGGTAGAGCAGCCAACTTAATCAGTAAGCTCAGGGATACTTAGAAAACAATACCTTTCCAGTAAAGATTCTTCAGCACAGACAACTGAGGTTGACAAAAAAGCCTATTTTTTCTGCTCTTAAAATGATCTAGGAAACAAAACCTGTCTACCTATCTATACCAATCACACTCCTGTGTACCTCCTTTATACCTATCTATAGCAATCACACTCATGACTGCCAGCTGACATCTCTGACAGTTCACAGGTGAAGTGTCTAGGAAAGGTCAAAATTCCTAGAACAAACAACCAGACCAGCTGTCAAAGCTGTAAATGCATAATGAAATGCTAAAATTCTAACACTGAATTTTTATAACTACATGAAGATGACATAATAAGAAAATCAGGTATGTTTTATGTATTTATTTTCTCAGCAGTCTCAAAAAAAATTTGGTGCATTCCTGAATAATCTTTCTAGGAAAACCGAATTCAGACAAGTTCATTCTGCAACAACAGACTCCATGAGCTGGAGCACTTACCATTTGGGTTTACTGCTAACCCCTGTTCCCTACAATGAATGATCTCTACATTTTCTACAAAAATAGCTTAAAATATGATTTTTTTTTTAAGTTGTGGAAGACTTCTATGTTGCATTACAGCGCCAGTTGACTACAAAATAATCAAAGCTTGTTAACACAGATATAAACTGTAATTACCTGACTCTGCATTGATCTTCACTGTGGGGAGTTTCCTTGTTATAACCACAACAAAGGTGATGTCTAATGATAGTAATGGCAAGTAGTACTGGGAAAAATTAATATTCAGAACTAGCAAAAAGAATCTCTCAAAATACTTGGTGCTTGGTGAACTTTCTGTCCAAGAAAATGCCAGTTATTGCATTAAGTTTACAGGTCTTCTTTTAGTTAATAACGGCAACATCTGATTATTTTGTTGCTTTGCATATCTTTTTACAGAAATCTACTATCTTCCTACCCATGGACTCAGGATTGTTCAGGTTGAACTAGCTTTGATGCCATTAAGAGTGAGGCCCTGGTCACTGATATTCTCTGACAGAAAGAATTTCACCCATCACACAATGAAAACTTTTCATACATTTTTCCTCAGCAGAGTGAGATAATGTAAAACAAAGGAGGGATCTCTCTTTTCAAATTCTGCAATTCTTTCAAGGTATCAAGCCATTACACTACTTGCTACTTAGAAAAAAAAAATCACAATATAGACACATTAGCATTACATTATGTGCCAATTTTTTTTCATCTTCACCCATTTTGTTTCCAGACAAAAAGGAGCGGAACTGTCATAAGAGTGGTAAAAATTAAATATACTTGCAGTGAAAGCCCACATTCTGTATCTGTAGTCTTGCTGAAGGAATTAATTCAGTTAATGAAACTCAAAATTGCAAAATCCTCCGTACCATTATGTTATATAGAAAGGAACCTTACATCTTCAGAAGCAGAGAAATACTGAATAAAGCAGCCCAACTAGACAGAAAAGAGAGGTTGGAAGTACTTTGCTCACCTAGTTAACCTAGTCATGGATTAGGGGAATGTCAAGATGGAGTCATACCAATAACACCCCTGATTTAACTGCCTTTACTTCATCCTTTGCTGTGACTTTGACATTTAAGAGAACATGGACTTTATGGAATTAATCAATCCTTATATGCGATTCCAAATAGGTATAATTCCACACCCATTTATCAATGTTTTTTCTTTTTCCTTGCAGTGATTCCTGCTTTACAATAGCCCTAGAAATGAAATCTACATTTTATGCATTATAGGACTGCTGCAGTCAAACAGGCTTGAATTGAGATTTGGAACAACAGGTGTCTAATGGGACACAAAGGTATGATAAGTTAAGTTTCCCTTTAAGTTCAGGCAATCACAAAACCATAGTGGTAGTTTTATGAAAAAAATATTTGAAGGTCTTACAAGTTCTTGACAGAATTGCAACAATTACAGGGATAATAACAGACAGTGCTCCTACTCAGACTATATTTTTACTCCCAGATTTCCTAAAAATACACTTTTATTTTGGCAGTCAATGCTTCAAGAGTAACTTTGACAGTTACATGACCATGTGCAGTGGTGGAATCTACCAGTCCTCCTTGCCCCTGGAAACCTTAAAACACTTTCTCTCTTGTTAAGCTTCCAAAGGATTAAGATTTGCCTAAATGAGGCCACAAGACTGTTACTGTTCCCTTAATTCAGTTTTTCAGTGTAAAATCCACTTGCCAGCTTCTGGTGTAAATAGTTCATGGTCAGATTTCTCTCCATGAAAAGGTATCCCTTGCCTTTTCTTGAAATTATGACTATGCCATTTACATAGGTGCTGCTTGCTGCTTCTGTGCTGTTGATCATGTTATGTCCTGGGTTGAAGTATATTCTATCACCATCTTCATGAACTGTTGAAACCAGGTGAGGCAGTGCTCCCTGCCTCCTCCACTCTGGCTTATCTTCTGTTAATGGGCCCATCAGCACCTTTGCCACACGACTCACAGATAACCCCCTCCTGGACTACCTCCTGTTAATGGGCCCATCAGGCCTTATCACATGACTCACCATCCCATTGTGAGGTGCTCCACCCAGAGAGAGGAACCAAGCATTCCAGCCTGGACATAAGCTGAGACTCTGAACACCAGAGGGGCGCTTACCCACTGGATTCCCAGAGGACCCAAGCTACCAGACCTTTCTACAGGATCACTGCTTCAGGAAGACCACCTCATCTGGACTGCTTCCATCACTCCGCTCAGGTTGTATTCTGACTCTGTCAGTGGTCTTTTGTATTATTGCATCTATTTTATTTTACTTTCTTTCCTTTTTTTACTATTAATTTGTATCTCTGACTTGGAGCCTCTCATTTGTTTTGCTTTCAAACCACTACATGTTAAGAGTCTACTTTTCCACAAAAAAAGTTTCTGAGACTTGATAATGGAAGTGTAGTACCCTTCAACCCAAACCGGACAAAGCTGCCTCTCTGAACCAGCTTAAACCATGTTCTCTTCATAGGGCTGCCTGCCTCCCTAACATAAAAAGCTGGCAGCTCTCATTACATGTTCATTAAGGTTTCAGCCCTCGATGATGTGAAAAAAACTGCAATAAACTAACCACTAAGAAAGGTGGAAGAGAAAAAGGAGAAGTTTCCAAGTTACACTTACTCTGACAAAGCCTGTTTCTTCCTGCTCACTGGACTCAAGCCAGACCAGAGTACGGGGTGTCGAGTGGGATGTGCTCTTTACACTCAATGGGATCTTTGCTTAAAAACACACAGAGACATGTCGATGCTGATACTGGACAGGCAGCCACCAGACAAGCTCCTTCAGCCATGAGGATGTATCTCATCCTTGGCACTGAGACAGCAAAGTATACCCACTACAAGTAATTTAAAATCTCATGACTGACTTTTCTATTGTCTTTTAGGAATCCAAGCAGAACTGAAAAAAAATGGTAACTCAGGTATACTGTAATTAAAGTAGACATTGTATGTACTTTTCCATGTGGAATCGCACAGTTCCTACGAGGCCTTGCACATTGAAGCACTTCGGGGGGAAAATGAACAGTTCATTTCTGTGGAGAGAAATTTTGGGCAGGCTTTTCCTGCAAGACAAACATGCTTCAGATCCATGAAGTAACCAATGCCAGATAACTAGCAGTTCCTTAGTGAAGACATACTTTGGTATCATTAGAATCCTTCTATCTATCAGCAACTAACAACCAAATAAAGAAGATTTAAATACTTTCTCATACAATTAAAACCAATGATCACCTATTTCCATTAAAACTGACAACATTATAAAGTTGCGTGCACTAGGAAGATTCAGTGACAATACAAGAATTTTAGAGCTTTCCATGATCCTAATAAACCATTTTGTTGTGTTAAATCTGATATCTAAACTGTCAGTAGCTCCCATCTGTAAAACCCCCATTTCCTCTATCATGCAACATAATGCAGAATGATCTAATAAAACCAAATTACCATTAAATTTACAGAAACAAAACAAAAACCTCAATCCCAGAAAAATAAAAATTCTTATGTCTTATCCCATCCTGAGACTTGCAAGAATTATTTTCTGAAAGTAAGATATACTGCAACCACAACTTTTTTAGCCTTGGATGCATGCAATCAAAATGGAGATTCGCCCTACTATTTTAAATACAGATGCCTTACACTGGAACAAGGAGAAGAAGCAGACTGTGCTTATGATAAGGTTTCCATAGAAGTTAAGGGACAGCACGCAGCTCAGGGCAGGATTCCTACAAGCACTGAAGCTCAAGGTTATCTAAACCCAAGAGATTGCTCAGACAAAATGTATTTCCTTAAGGAAGGCCAAAAGGTGCAACCAGGGGAAAAAATGAAAAAAAGCATACCAAAAAATCAGTTCTCCCTAATTGAGAGATTTAAGATACTATGAAAAAGTATCACATTAATGCTATGCTCTTTCACTAATGTGCTAAAATATAATTAAATCTAATGCATACATTTATATAAGTATGCACTTAAACACATATACCAAAAATGCAAAGATAAAAGTGAGAATATTCATGTAAATATCACAAAAGAAGTATCAATGTAAAATAGAAGCACAAAGAGAATGATCCCACCATTCCTTTATTGCAAATCATATAATAGCTTTACCATTAACAAAAAAATAAATTACTTCACATTTAGAAGCAGCCAGACAGGTCCATCCTGCCCTAATGATCACCATATAAGGACACTATTCATTAAGGAGTCCTTGTCTACATAACCCATTTCATTCCTTACAATCCAACAGGAGAAGCCAAGATGCCTCCTTGCATCCTGGAAAAGACCACCCACAAGTGTGCACCATAACACCACAGCAAAGCTGTAGGTAGAATTGTCCTTGTCTGTGTTTGATTTAGCAGAAAATAATAAACAACACCCTCTCTGTAAAAAACAGTTATATAAAAATAATTGTAACAGACAGGCCTTAAATCTGTATATACAACATCCTTAAACTGGGAATAGATATTTTATCTTTCTCAATGCTCCCTTAAATTACATATTTGTAAAAGGCAGTATACAGTTAAATGAATGTGTCCTTTTTAGTAAGACAAAAAATATTTAAAGCCTTCAGTGTGAGAGGATAATATTCTAATACATGATATTGGCATTACAGGAGTCATTCAAAGTATAAAAGGCACTGTGGAAAAATATATCAAGATACCTGTTGGGGAAGACGACAAATAGCATTAAAGGCTGGCAAACTCAGCTGGAGATAAAGGGTACCTTACAGGTGAAAGGTTCAGACATCTCTTTTCTTCCCAATGTTAATTAATCTTCTACGTGCTTTGCACAGATTGGATTTTAATGACACTACTTCACAAGGAAAAAATCCAACATAGCTAAGATATACTCTGAGATTATCTGAAGTCACAAAGCTGTATCTAAATCATATTGTTTCCAACAGTTACCTGTACTTTTTATTTAGTCTTCAGACATTTCTTGAGGACAAGACAAAATTTGCAAAATTTGCAAAATTTGCACTGAGCTTTCCTCAGTGCTGCCACCAATGACAGGACACACTGATGCAGGTTTAGAGATAAACTGCTATGTTCCACTGAAAATGCAACAGAGGATAATGTTGTTTTAACAAGAAAAGAAAAAAACCAAAACAATCCAACCAACAATAGTTTAATTGAAAAATACACCAAACTTTGCCATGTGACTTAGAACAATTCTTGCTTTAATATTTTTAAATATAGTTAACTTTAAATGAGAAAGAAAATACATTATCAGATTTTGAAGAAATAATACATGTCAGCCCATGTTGTTTTTAATTCTGATCTGGAGAAGCTGAATAATACATCTTTAAAATTCTAACCTTAAGTATTGAAGTATGCTTGTAATTAGGAAGGCATACAACAGAGATGAAATATAACCTCAAAGACCAAATGAGAATTTCTACTCTGAAGTCACTGCATCTGCTAATCACTCCAGCTATCTGTACCCATGTTAAAATGATAAACTAATGGAGACCATTTAAAAATTCCATCTGAAGAATAGCCACAGAAAGAGTCAGGCAGATCTAGGAAAGCAGATTAATAGTCCCAAATGACTGAAAAATAACAGAGTTTTGTGCAACATTGAACATACTTCCCACTGCCATTTTCAAAACAATTTCCCACCTATTCTGGAAAGCATTACTAATGTTGAATTTTCTGGGACACACCCATAGCTATTGAACCAGCTTCTGTCGGGAATGTGAATTGTTCAACAGGTTCAAAAGATCCCACTCTGTAATACTTCTAAAAACATTCATTCTTACAGCCATATGGCACTTCAGTTTTTTCAAGCACATTTTTACAAAGCAAAACCACATCTTGAGAATTGGGATTTATTATATAAACTACAATAAATGAAGTAATGAAGATTCATACTCTGCAAAGTCAGCAGGAACAATTCTACATCACCAATGGCTCACTTTGGATTGCAGATGTAAGCCCACATAAGGGGCCAAAACACTTGATCTCACCACAGACTTTGGCTGCACAGACTGATTGATTGTGACTGATAATGACCATCCCTTGGCCCTTTCCCCTATGCTCCTATTAACTAATCTATTTCTTGCAAGTTTTCCTTTGCCAAGGAGAGGAAAAATCCATTAGCTGTGTAAAGGAGAGGTTCTATTTCTTTTTTATCTTGAAAGTTGCTGCTATCTTACTCCGGACGGTTTTGCTCTTGGTCTGTTTAACTGTTAAAAGCAGCTCAGGTTTCCAGTTTTCTGAGATTAGGATATACTATCTATCTGTCTATCTCTACCCTTCTCTTCAGTTATTGCTGTATAACTTTAGACAACAAAATCAGTCTTCATTCTTGCATATTGCATGTTAAATGTTCAAAGCCAGGCTGGATGGGACTTTGAGCAACCTGATATAGTGGAAGATGTCCTCGCCCAAGGCAGGGGTGAGTCTGTATGTAACTAGATCTTTAAAGGCCCTTTCCAGCCCAAACCATTCTGTGTTTTTATTATGATGATTTGCCACCAATGTAGCTTTCCTTTAACAGTTCAGTTGATAAAACTAATACAAACGAAGCTAAGTTATTCAAAATCATGTTTGTTATAAATTAATAGTATGCAAACCTCACCATCATCAAAATCACAATGCCAGTTTGGCTTAATATAAAGAGTGTATCGTTATTTCCCCCCTTCTCTATCAGTTAGGAGAAAATATTAAATTAAAACAGGATAAACAATGCATGCAAACTAGTCTGCTGCCATCAAACAGCTGGGCTGCTCCAACAGTGACAAAGAGGTCACAGTGAAAAAATACACAGCGATTACAGCAATAAAGGAAACAGCTGATAGAGGTTGGGGGTGGAAACAAGAGGGCATCCACAACAGAAAGACAAGGCTGGAATAAAGACAGGAGCATGGGAGAAGCAGAGGAAGACCCTGCCAAAAGGCATGGGGCTGAGACACAGCTACAGAATGAGGGGGAAGAGCCTTTAGTACCAAAGCTCTCCATTATCACACTGCATTTTCAGTTTCTAATAACTCAGATGGATTCTATTTAGGCTGAACAGTCATTCAGGAGTGATTTCAGAGAGGAGAAATTTCAGAGAGAAATATGCAGCTATTTCTGACACAGAACAAGAGTACGTTTTTGGCCAGATTACTAAATTTTATTGACTTTTCTATGCAAGGCTGAAATATCTCCTTTATGATTTAGAACAGAGGCTTGAAAATCTGCCCGGGAAGTAAAACAGTAGGAATGCACCTCTACCATTCTCCTACAACCTGCATAACTTTGGGCAAGTTCTATGCATTTCAAAAGGCAAAACCTATCTATATCTCTAGGTCACCACACTTCACAGCCACAGTTCTAGAAGATTCTTCCTTGCATTTAACATATACTAGCCTGGGGAGGAACACAGGTTCTCACTGAAATTTTGAGTTTGGATTGTGGAATACCAGGTCAAGCATGAAACTAATAAGACCGTCACCTCTGGAATTTCAGTGCTTACTCCTGCTAGGGCTGAGCAGCAAAGGAAGAAGCAGAGGCATAAACAATCCACACACAACAAAAACTGGACACTGAGGGCCCCATAACTGGAGAAAGCAGGCTGGGACAAAGATTAGATGTGTCTGGGAGGGAGGTGCAGAAAAGATGGAGAGGAAAATCTGGAGCAAGAAGTAAGGAGGCAGGGGGAACTCACTGAGCAAGATGACTAAAAATGGAGGAAAGAAATGGAAGTGGTAACAGAAACACATGAAGCCTATCTCAGAGAATGGAAGCAAGGGAATAAGCACTGATTGTACAAGAAGAAGGAGCTAGAAGTACAGGATGAAGACAGAGAGAGAACTACCGAAAGAGTGATATTAGAAACAGAAGTACCAAACAGACTGTATGGTATGTTGGGAAAGATGAATCAGGGAAACCTTATAAATATGATTGCTAAGTAAAATATTTTGAAAATATGAAACCTATAACCGAAATAGAAATGGAAGCTTACTTTGAGTTGTAGGATACCGAGTCTTAGTTACTATATAACCTGAAAACAATAGACTAGCCAGCTGAAGGAAAATCCCTTTTGATTGAACAATACCTTTCTTCTGGCTAAGGGATCCAAAGGTCAATGTGGCAAAACAGAAAAGTCTAAGTAGTAGTTTTGAGAGTTTAAAATATAACATAGTATGGTAATGCAGTAGTTCTTATAGGCTGTAGGTAGATTCTATAAGATTTTGTGTCTTGTATTAGTTGGTCACTGTAAATTAGAATATTCATCACAAAAGGAGATATAATGTATTGTAACAAAGACCTCGATCTCTTTGATCTTCGCCTCTCCTCTTCTCCCTACTCTCGCTCTCTCTCTTAGCGCTCTTATCCCTGCTCTCTTCCCCCTGCCACCTTGTTCCCTTGCTCCCTTCTCTCTTAACTCTTGCCCTCTTGTTCTTTCTCCCGCTCTCTCTGGGACTTCCCTTCAACCGAGGCTGGTGGCTGAAGGCAAGGCCCTTTTTACCCACGACCCTTGTAATAAAACCACATATTCTAGTATATCTCAGGTCAGCAGAGTTCCTTCTCCCTGCCATCCACAGATGCTCCTACAATGGTAGAAGAAATGGGATAAGCAAAATCAACATTGAGGCCCTGGAAAATAAGGGCCAATACATGGATGAAAGCCTGTAGGCCTGTGGAGCAGGGCACAGATACGTGAAGTTCTATAGAAGAGAACCAAGACTAATCGCTAATTGATGTGGCAGTCCAAAGGGGAGACTCAGACTAGCCAGACAAAGAGCATGAACCAGTCAAGACAACTGAGGAATGGAAATTCCTAGGACTAATCAGAAGAATGAAACCAGAACAAACTCAAAAGAGGCAGGACTTGAAAAATGACACATTAGCAGCAGTGAGGAAAAAGATGTTAATAGGCAGAAGGTACAGCTTTTGAATACCTGATCACCTTTTAGGAATAGATTCTTCCCAGGAAGTAGCCAGACATCACTTGCTGATGGAAAGCAGAGAATAACACTTTTGTCTTTTCCTTTGTTTGTGTGTTTGCAACTTTTCACTTTTGTTTACTTAAGTGCCTTATCTCAACCTATGAGTTATTTTCCATCTTATTCTCTCTGCCCTGTCCAGCTAAAGAAGGGAAGTGACAGGGCAGCTTGGTGAATATCTGGTGTTCAGCCAAGGTCAATCCAGCATACTGGTGCATACAACATGACCTGAAATAATTGTAGAGTTATGGAGTTATAGGTCTATTTTGGTTTCCAATTGATTTCAATTTGTGTGTCCTTGAGATATGTAGATTTTCTCCAGAACATGAAATATTGGCAACAGATTATAACTACTTAAATCTGACTCCTCTTTCTTTTCTTGATAAGCCACAGACAGCGATGCAACTCATTGTTAATAATTTAAAATAATTTCCCTCCTCCTGCATTCCAAACAGCCTTGTTTTCTTTCTTAACCCTTTCAGTAACACTACCTTTAGCCTGATCTCAAAAGGGAAAAGAGGCTGACAAAATGCACGGTTTATTTGCATGTCCCTCCTCTAAATTCCCAGCACACACACAACTTCTGAACCCATTGACTGGTCAGTTTTAACCAGACATATTAAAATCCCTTTAAGTTTTCTGAAAATGAAAAGCTGCACAGTGGACAAAATGAGTGCTTCCATTCAGCTCTTGGACAGACAAGGGCAATTTGGTTGTCACCCAACAGCTGGACTGGCCAACCTGTGAGTGAATACACAGCAGACCCAGTCCTGCTTTCTGGCAGGACAAATGGGGAATGTGAAGCCTCTGTGGACAGAAGATTGAAAAAAAGGAAGGTGACATGGTGAGAGGCAAATGGAGGAAATGACTGGGTGAGGCACAGGGCAGGAAGAGGTATTACAGTAAATGGTTCCCAGCAAACACAAAAGTGTGCTGGAGTTACTGATGTGCACAAGTAACGGGGACCCAAGAGACAGCCCTGCAGACCAACCAGTTCCACTAATGCAAGACTGCTCACAGCCCACTCTATCTCTCACCAACATGTCCAAGGTGCCACCATCTGAGGCAGCAGGGCTGGACTGCCCTTCCTTTCACAGGGAAGATAAGAGGCAAATAGCAATATCCAGTGCCAAAACCAGCTCAGCTACATTTCTAGGAAGCAGAGAAGTAAAGCACCACTAGCCTGTTCCTGCAAATTCCACTTAGTCTAAATGACATCATGACCACAAAGCAGCCAGTGGGGGATGGACAAGGGCAGAACTTTTGTCATCTTGCCTTCCTTCCACTCATTTTCCTTAAAGATCAACCACAGCTGTATCCAAGTATCACACTCTGATTATTTAACACTGATCAGACACTTCACACTACAGTTTTAATGATATTCTCTATTGTAGAAGTGTCACAACACGGCACAATGCACTGTTTCACAGGGTTGCACAGGCCAGCTCTTAACAAGTTACTCCAACTAGGAGCAGTACAGCAGCACTAATGCAGCACTTGCCTAAACTAGGTTAGTCAGCACAGGCTCCTTGGTGCTGCACTAAACTGCACCATGTAAACATATCCTAAATGAGGAACAGAGCACAGTGTCCCTTGGGTGACGTGACACGGTGTATAAATAACAAATAGCACTGCTATCCACCAATGGGCCTGGATCATTTGTACTCTAACCTTAATTTTCATCTTCCCACAAACCAGGTTCTGCGGTCTTATTAGAATATCCTGCTTGCACTCAAATCTTTGTTACAACAAGCTTAACAGCCAGCCATACAGCTGTCCCACTAGTCTTGTACAGCAAGATCTATTCCACAGATCTCCAACTGCCACCAATAGCCAACACAGATACCGAATGAACTCTCATGAACAAAGCTATGTTTTCTTAATAATAACAGTTGTATAAACATAAGGTCTTCTCAGTTAAAGGGAAACCAACATCAAAAAGCAGTAAAACACGGAACCCTAAACCCTTCTTTCTTTGAAGAAACACGTTTGAAGCGAGGTGTTTCTAGTTATGGGTGAATGAAATGAGAATTCAGCTGCAACAAACGGACATCCAGTCTGTATGAAAGACTAATTAGATCCATCTGAGAAGCTGTGTCTAAAACTGCTTCACATATTTCAAAGGAAAGCTCTTCTAGTCTATCTTTTGAGAAGACTACATCAAAACATTTAGTCACAGCTGACGCACATCTATCCACGACAGGAGCACTATTTTTCATAAGCCATAAAAGCTACATTTTAGTAATTTTAATAGTCTGGTTTACTTTAAAATTAAAGGAGGGAGAAAAAGCAGCAAAGAAATTTAATGCTAAGAAAGGAATTCAAAACAGCAACGACCTTATAGTTCTTCCTTATGCCAAAGCATCAAGGGAGAAAAAAAATAGTCTTAATACTGAATATTAAATGTGCTAAAATTTCCTCAGAGAACAGAATTAAAGATGAAGCAGCATCCAGGAGCTGCAGAGTTAACTATGGCTTTTGTGGTAATAAGCTAGGCTCTTAACACTATATTAGCAGTCTTTTAAATGCAACTATTGCTTCTTCGGAACCAGCAGGAGGAGCTCACAACATTTTTTAATCTATTCATTCTACAAAATTTGGGAAGAGGGGTTGGGATGTTAGAGGCGTTTCTGGGCACAGGAAGGAGTTGGTTGGGTATATTCTTTCCAGTTTTATTGGATGAGAAATCAGTGGTAAGAAAAGCATCCAAGTAATGTTCATGTAAGTACTGCTTTTAGAAATTAGAAAATCATTATATGAATATTGTGGTGCAGGATGTCAAGTATGCATGGCACACAAATGAACTGAAGCAACACCCAGGCCTCAAGGTATTTTCAGTCTTACACCAAAAGACCACAGGGAGACTAAAGGGTGATACAATAATTAAACGCTGCCTTCCAGAAACATGACTTTTTGAAGAAGGAAAATGTTATGTTATTGCTCTGCATTGTTACAGAGCTTTAATTTATATTTCAGTTTACTGTTCACTGGAATTCCTGGAACCATTGGATCATTACCCATGGCAGAACATAGGATCCATTTTCATACCACAGGAATTCATGCTATGAAGCCACCTGTGTGGGTAAAACTCTTCATCAGGTAATTTAGAATTAATCACTGTAAAAATCTAATTCTTCCTAAGCCTACTAAGGAATATATTCTAAAGCAGTGAAGTCTGATTCTAACACAAGGAAAATATACATCCAAATTGACCATGCCTGCTTTTAAAATATTTTGCATTTTAGCATTTCAGACCTTTCATTGCATTCTCTTTTTAGAAATGTCTTGTAGGCTACATACCAGCACCAAACCATGTTACTGTGAGTTTTGTAGCAGAATAAAAATCTCCAAGCACTACTATAACCAAGTTATTTCACTGACCTGACACAGAGGGAAGAGCATATTTAAAGCCACACAGTGAATAAATACATTACTCAAGTAATTTTTAATTCCCAACCTTGTAGGTATTTTCTCTATATGCTTATGAAGTACTGTGTGAACAAACTTATCTGTGACATACAAACTCATGCCAACAATCTCTCTTCACGAAGCAAATATGTACCATCACATACTTACTGCTAAACTAGCATGGTTTTTTACAAAACTGTACAATCCAGACACACTCTGCTTCTCCTCTGGCTTAGAACAAAAGCACACCTAAGTACATACAGATTATTACATGAGTATACTCAATATTTACCTCTATTTCATGTAAGGGATCCCAGCACTTAAACTTTCTGAGACATTCAAGGAGGCAGTGTGGAAATGCATACCAGAAACACTGAGTTCACAAGATACTGAGGCCAAGGCCACTTTCATTAAAAAAAACCACAATGTCAGCAGTCACAGAAATATACCAATTAAAGCAGCTGCCACAGAGTCAAAACTCAGGGATCAACGTTCTCCTCCGACTGAAAGATTCAAGTGCAGAGTGCTTGCCTCCCAGGAGCACTTGTCCCCATCCAATCAGGATAAGATGGGTCAATCTCATTTACCTGTAGAGTAAATCTGTCACTACAGAAAAAGGACTGCAGGATCTGTAAAGCCACAGAGTCCATCAACAAGCAGGAATACAACTACTATAGCCAGTGCTTTGCAAGGGTGGAAATTAGGGGTTTTGCTCTCACCACAGCACTAGATTACGCATATCGCATTAAAGTGACATTATACAAAACACACAGGTGTTACAAACAGAAAATGGTCTGGATTTGAAGCTGAACTAAGAGATTGAAAGTAGGTATACAACCTTTACAACAATAGTTTCTATACGTATACAACCCATAGAACTCTGTAACAGAGTTTTATCTGCACAACTGTACGTGTAGTGCAATGAAGAGCTTGTATGCTATGCTGCAAGTAAAATGCAAACCATATGGAAGAAGGCAGGGAAAGTTTTCTACTTACAGCTGTAAGGATTATCTAACAGATTTTTCCCCACCCACTAGTGCCTTTACACATGCACGTACCTTTCATTCAAACTAATATTGGACATGGGAACAATAGATTTTATTTCAAATAAAAACATGTAACGATATATATACTTAGAACTAGTCTAAGGAGAAAGTCTTCATCTACTGCTTCTAGGGATATTTGTTAATTTGTACTACAACAGACTGCCCCTCTTATTGTTTTAATTCCTACAGGTATTTGCTTTTCATCCCTATTAATACAGCACTCATATTTCTTTCATATGACCAATTAATTATTGTATGCCGGGAGCACATCAGAAATGTAAAATACTACTAATAATAATTCTGGTATTTTATTGAGTGTCTTAACAAGGTTATTAATTTCATAGTGATAGATGGGCAATGTTATTCTTCTACCCGGACTACTGGAAAGACAGAACTTAATATGCACTGAATTACTATCCCACTCCATTCACATTTGTGTTTAGGGAATTAAATGTGAACTAAGCTTGCTTACAGCAACTTTCTGTATCATTGCTCTGATTTTCCATTATACTATTCCTTGTTCCACTTGATGCTTTGCATACTTCCGTGTGATTTTGGGGTGGTATTTTTCCTCTCCCTAACAACACAATGAAAATATTTTCTGAAGTAGTTTTCAAATCAACTTACCCATCAGTCACGAAATTTACGGAAAATGAATACACCAAAGTTCTCCAAATTAAATGCTTATTATATTTGAATTTGAAGTCAAAGCTTAACCATAATTAGATAAACATGAATTCACTAACTAGAGTAAAGCATTCACATAAATATGCATCTACTCTATATTGATCATATAGGATGTATTCAAATAATGATGACAGTAATGGTTTAGATTTTATTTTTATGCTGACATTTCATACTATACAATAGGTTTTCTCTTGGAAATGTTAAGAGGTTCACAGGCTGATTTTCCACCCACACAGATATCTAAATAAATTCTTTACTTCTCAAGAAAAAGATTAAGGGGAAAAACTGTGTTTTTTCCTAAAAATTATATAAAACATTCATTTCCAACTGGACTGAACAAGCAGCAAAAAGTTTTTCTACAGATTTCATATCTGTACTACATTTATCTATTCTTAACTTCAAATTTAGGAAGTGATGCAATGTTTTGTGAAAATGGTAGCCCATTCTAGTAACAACCTGAATTAAGGCATTTAGCTTTCTCTATTCCTCTTAGTCAGCATTTGACCTATACAGGTCCCTCTGGAAATGTATCGAATTTCCATTTGCCCAAAGTAACTTCTGAACTATGACACCTTATGCTTAAAAAAAAATAAAAAATAAACAACTTCAATGATAAGAAGCTACTTTATAACTGAAAACATCTGGAAATTCTTTGACAACTAAACTGATGAGAAGATGAGGCTAAGCGGTCTGGGAAGGTATGCATTAACTACAGAGATGAAGAATCCTAACAGAAAGGACTGTTTTCAAACAGGAAAAAGGAGAGTAACAACTGCTTGCGGAGAAAACATGCAAATCATCAATAAAGAATTCTCAAGACAGAGTATTCTTACACTGTAGCAAATAATCAGAAAATGGATAACGGCAAAAAGGTTTTCAAGAGTTAAGTTTATTGAATAGAATACAGTTACAAATTCCTCACTGAACTAAAATGAGGTTGGAAGGATGGTTAGAACTAAATGACTTTTATGGTCCCTTCCAACTCAAACCATCCTATGAATAAACAATGCCACCAACACATGGAACTAGACCACCCTTGGCAGTTGACATCTGGCTTTGGAGGGTCATATTCATATGCTGCAGGGACACCACACAGCTAACCAGGTTTCCTCAATATATGTAGGTTCCCATTTGAATGTGTCTCTCCCACCCTTCAGTACCCTGCAGAACAGTCGAGTTTTGTAAAGGAAGAACAAACTCCAACCTTCAACAGCAAAACTCAATCAACGAAATCAAAAAATAAATACATTTGATAGCCAGACTAGCAATTGAAAATGGCAAGATGGGAAAGATTCCTATTTGTAATTGAAGTAAACAAAAGATTCCAGTCTGGTGGTGGGGTGCTTCCGGGCTGCTTGTTGCTGTTTTGCATTAGTCTCATGTAAAGGAGGGTATTCTGCCTTCAAATTTTATTTTAGCAGTAATCTTGACTGTAAGATCTTTAATTCCATTGACAAGAGAAAAAAAATTTAAGCATAAGAAGAACACTAATCAAAGCTAAGAATCTGACCATCTGTCCTCTAAAAAACTGTGGTATATATATGACAAGCAGTTAGCTTAAATATTCTTCTAGCAATTAATATATAGAACAAAGAAAAAAAAAGAATAAATGACATTTACATCAATTTAGTTGACAAGTTCTTTGTGCACACGTAAGCAGGTCCTACCAAAGCTGCTAAATTTTAATTCTCAAGTCAGGTCGTTGGAATCTTTTAATTGCAAAAGCGTTTGCTATGTTGATAGGGTATCACCAGAAACAACTGTCTGGTACTGAAAATTCTAGTACAGTAATTTTATGTAAATTTAAGTACTAGCATATATGTTGCTGGCTTCAGAATAAAAACCAGGTTACTTCTATTTTAAAAGAAAATATATCAAATTAGGATTCACAGAAGTTTTTAGCCTCTACTGAAACCATAAAAATTAATATTTTTGTTTGCAGTGCTTCAGGCAAAGAGCATCGCTTACACTTGACCACTTCTCCTTTAAATCCTTCAATTTTGGGAAGCAAGGCTGCTAAAGTGGCCTAAAGCCAGCCCCTATCAAGGACCTCTGTTACAAGCAAAATAGTTAAAAACAGATGGTTTCAAAACTCAAAATTCTGAAAAATAAAGAGCAGCGAAGAGCAGTTAACAGTGCACCATTCATTAAGAACCTCATGATAAACGAAGTAAACCACAGATGACCCATAGCCCAAAATGCTGACGAGCAATCCGCTCGGAACAGCGGGAACCATGGAGAAGCCTGCTGCTCACACTCCCTGCACACAGCGCAAAGCACTGCACACTGCCAGCTGGGGAGCTTTTGGCTGGTGAGAGTAGCAGAGTTACAGGGAAAAAAAGAAAGGAGTCACTGCTGGAGAAGTCCCTGCGGTAAACAAAGTAAATCAGGATGCGAATGCTGCTGCTGCACAGCACAGTTTGCGGCGCGAGTTAACTTCTGAAGGGGAATGTGAAGGTGGCCCTCCCACCAGGCTAGCTAACTGCACCACAGATTCAGCTATCTTGGTCACAAGCCACGGGGGGACACAACCCACAAAGGTAGGAGCCTGTGTCACACCAACTTAACAGCAAAAAGTAAATGCAGAAGTTCAAAAAGTGAGGCTTGTGTTTCTGACAGCGAAGTTCATAAAGCAAGCTTTGAATTTCCCTTTTTTTTCCTGATGATACGTTATACCTCCTGATCAGAAACAAGATTTCTCTTTCCTAATCTTGACTTCTCTTCTTTGAAGTTTTAAGGCAGTTGGTTTTCCATTGTAAAGTTTTGAATAAGAATTCAGATTTTTGACGGTGTTACAGTTACTATATACTCTTGTCTGCACCACAATCACAGGAGAACACAAGGAAAAAGAAAATTATTGATGAAGAGTAACATGTCCTCCGCTATTTATCCAGTAACAATAAAAATAAGTTTAACTCTAAACAACCCTGCTATTAAAAAAGAGTTACCTGCTTTTTACATACTCAAGCTCAGGCACAATTTCTAATACACTATGTCTTTACAGGTATATGGTTTTAGTGAAACAGACTTCTCCTGAAATCCACCTAATGCGATTTATTTCACCAGGTATTTTCCAGATACAAATAAATAAGGAATTATATCTCCCCAAGTATACAGGCATGGTTAGGGTGGAAATAAAATGTGAAACCAATTGTCACAAATCCCTCTGGCCCAAGCTTTTAGGCACAAAGCCAGTCCTAACCCGGTACCCTTAATTTCTCCCTAGTGCTTAGGCACCCTTTCTCTGACACTGAGGGATGCCCCTGCCTCCTTGCCTAGTAGTAGAAGGTAACAGGAGTAACTTACTGCAGGGACACAAGGATATGAGAAGGAGCTTTCACATTTGTTACTGTTTGAATAACAGACCAAATGATCAGAAATCACAGGCCACATATACCTTGTCAAACTGGTTTTTACTAGCTAAAATTCTCATCCTGTTGCAAGATCTCACAACAGTTAGCAGTTCCATTTAAAGTGAGACACAGGTTTGGACTCAAGCAAATCTCTCAAAAATGCGTGCACGTATGCAGATGTATGCTTGTGTAATTGGCTGTGTTAAACAGCTCCCTGGTTTGGAGAAGTAAAACTGTGGGAATTAGATTTGTGAGCTCACAGCAGCCAGGGCCCACACAGCACTCACAGCGACCAGCAGGCTCATCCCACAGCAGCAGGCAGCTCTTGTGCTGCAAAACAGCAGCAATGCTGCAACAGAAAAGGTGGAAAGGCTGAGGGCAATGACTGCTCCTGGGAAGGGCTCTCTCTGTCACACAAGCCAGTGCCAGCCCAACTCTAAACTGAACTGAAATCTGACAGAGGTGTTCTGTTCTTTGAATGGGCTGTATCCAAGTTCACAGGATGCCTGTTAGGAGTATTATACAGATTTTAAAAACTGCATGCAGACTTGGCATTTGCTTCCAAAACAACAATTCAGCAAGTATTGCCATTCTAAGGAAATCTGCCTTATTAAAGCCTTTTTGAAACCTTTTGCTGAAGAGTCAACGAATACTATACAAGTCAACTGCCTATTTAAAAAAAATTTAAAGCTCATTTTGGTTATGGAATCACCATTAGGAGATATAAAAAGTAGTTCTCCCTATAAATTTATCCTCTTAATACTTCAACCAGCTTGTTTTTTTGCTTTATTCTGCTGAACAGCCGAATTACCAAACACAGCATTATTGTTCTTCTATTGTCACGGTCTGCCCTTCTGCCTTTCATGCTGACTACTGTAAGTGCTTAAGTAATTACCTTAGAATCTTTGTAAGAAACAATAGTTTATACACATTCATCTGAAGTGAGTAAGTACATCTTGAAACACTGACATTTTACTGTGACCACACACAGTTCCACCACAGAGGGCTGAATAATTCCATTCCAGTTACAGTATGATTGCTTATTCAATTCACTTGGATCCTTGATTTGTTTTTTTAAACACTAGCTTAAGGTAATGCAATTTTTGTCAACATTGCATTTATTTTCTTGCTCTCATATATCTACAATGGAGTATAAGATGCCACTTCTAAACAAGACATTGAGCAGAATAATTTAGAAACTAATTTAATAAACAATTATATACAAAAATGTTCCACAGGCATGAGCCCTGAGAAAAATCTCAGTACACTAGCACTATTTAACTGTCAGGGTCTTGTTTGGTAATTCACAGCAATGCCTACTAAAGACAAACCACACATCCATCCTTAGCCAATGAAAAGATGAAGAATGTTAGCAGGTGTCAAGGATAATATATATTGACTCCATGCACTGAATTTCTTAGAAAATGAGCAGAACTTACAGAAAATGATGAGCCATCCTTTGAAACTGCAACTGGGTAAGTTCCATCTCCTAGACGCACAGAGAGCTCCCAGCTACTTCTCTTTGATTTAGCAATAGGAATTCTAAAAAAAGAAAAAAAAACAGACAGAAGAAAAAATTTTAACAGAGATTTCATGCTTCTCCCAAGTTAACCAGAAGCACTTGCCTCATAGGATGGTCATGAAGGACATAAAACACCATTAATCTATAGACACAGTTGGAGAGCATACTTGAAAAAAATATACTAAATACATTTTTCTGTCAAACAGTATATAAGGAGAAAATACACTCTTACTTTCTTTCTAGATTTGCCTTGACACACTGGGTATGCTGATAAAGTTATAGGAGGCCCTTGAATGCAGCCAGCACTTGCTGCAGAACTAGCTCAAACAGGATGAAAAGCAGATGAGAAAGTGGGTTGGCAGGAGAATAGCAACAGTGATAACTGGAGCAGCCTTTTCAAGGGCAAAATATAATCATTATTTCTTTAATCTCATTCTCAGTAAACCTTAATTAAAAGCCAATTACAGACAAAAGATTCAGCCAAACAAGTAATATAAGTGATTTTATAGCTAATATACATTTTTAAGTATCTCATCCACAGAGCCCTTCATACTGGAAAAATAATGATGTATCATCACAGCCCACATACGGGATTATACTGATTCCTGCAGCATTCTGTGGCTGCACCATTTATCAAGTAATACAGGAAACCTGAATCTTTTCAACTTAAAAAAGCACACACCTGGCAGCAAAGGAATGAGAACTGAGCCTCCATTCTTGGCAATTCAGAGTGAAACATGCAATTTTCAGCCATTTAAATGTATATTCATTTTCAATTTCCTCATTCTAACTTCTCAAGTCTCTTCCACTTTTGCCATAAAAACTGGTGTCCAAAAGTATACCACAAGTTTTCTAATGAGTGGTCACTATATACTACCATGAGCATGCACCACTTGGCCTAAAGGGAAGACAGGAAGGTGTGATTTAACCTCCATTAAAACAAAAACACATTTTGGTATAGCTTTTCTTCCACACTGACTCTTACACGTTTAGATTTTTCTGTAAGAAATCTGTAGGGATAATAATTTTATCACCTTAACATCTCCTCTAAGGATAATTTCTGCTGTAATATTAATCTCTTGTACCTTATAGCACTTACTACACCTTTTATTGCAGCCTTCAGAGTCTTAAAACCTGTAAACACATAATGTCACATGCATCCTCCAGAGGATTCAGGTGACCAGTGAACGACATATCCCCAAAGAGAGTGCTCAGGTTTCCTGTGGAATCAACAGGGAGAAGCACCTGTGAGGCCTCCAGAGGTCTCCCAGGAGGAGAAATTATCTGCCCAAGCCAAGGATAACACACTAACTTGCTAAGGATTTTAACAATTATTTTAAGAACATTAGGTTTTTAGATATCTGGAACTCAAGAAAGTACAATTTGAAGTACTTAATGAGGCAAGGAGCTTCCAAAAATTGTGCCTTGCTGTGTGCCTGGAAAGGGGAAATGGAAATGCTAAATATTTCAGACACAAATAGATGCATACTTATCCTTAGTAACTTCTTGACTCGAGCCAAGTAAGGACTACATCAAATTTCACCAAACACCGTAGCTCACCTCTATCACTACCCTCGAAGTTCACAAGACAGATATTGAAAATAACCTGTTCCTGTGCTAACAATGGCAAGTGTCACCTTTCACATTTAATATAGTGACAATTGTCAAAACAATAAATCTGAGGAACTATCTATGGTTTATTGGGTGTAATGTCATTTCTTAGCAACTCATATTGGAATTCCTGTATGTCACCAAACATTTAGACTGGCTGATAGGAAATGTGACAGACACAGGAGTTCCTGAAGAAGAGGAAGAGGAATTTCCTGCACAGGTAGCAGGCAGCAAGCTGAGAGATATTTTCATTGCACTTCCTGGTATCAGAGCACCAGTAAGCAGCAATACAGGCAGCACCTGGTTAACTTCTCCATGACACTCCACTGCAACAACCAACAGGATTTAGTGGTTTATAGCAACTTTATATTTCTTCTATTAGAACTGGGACCTCATCACAAACTCAGCTTAGTAGATCTGCTTCACTGGTGTCATGAGATTGCTTACAGCCTTCCTGGCACAGCCCTGCTTCATATTGCATTTGACTGGAAGTGACCTCATGAATCTGGCTGCTGGCCATCAAAGGAAAGACAGTCTTGTTCTCCAGCAGGGATTATTTTTGTTCAGTCCTGCCTTGCTGAGCTTTGTCAAGTGTATCTCCAAACAGGATGCATGCCTCTTGAAAGGCATGACTGTCATCACTGCTTTGCCTGGGTTTCAAACAGCCACATAATTTCTCTCTCTGCAACACCAGTGGCCAGAAGGGCAAGGTCCAGAGCTGCATCTAACACCAAGTACACAGCAAGTTGTGCTTCCCTCCTGGAATTGCAAGATCATTTGCACAGGGACATTTTTCAGCTTTGCTAATGAGCTTTGCCTGTGGTTTTGCAACTATAACTGACACTGGCTAGGACAGATACTTGCATTAGCTCATGACAATGCTGCTTCTTCACTAAACCAAATTCCTTTCAAAGTAATTTTCTTGTAGTAGACTCCATTTTGATAGGATTTGCAGGTAGGGAACATTCACATAAATAATGATTACAAAGTCCAAAAGTAAGGATCAAAGCCTAAGTTTGTTGGATTTGAAAAAGAAGTCACTCACGTCCATGAACCACTTTAGAAATGCAGAAGTTTCTACCAGGCTAAGAAAGGAGATCTGTGGTGGGGTTTTCTGTTGTTTTATGGTGTTTGGATTTTTATTTTTTTTTTTTTAATATCTGAGAAGTCTCAGTGCATGGGAAATTATCTTTGTTCTTGGCCAAGGTTGCTTCCTCAGCTAAAACTTTTAAGTCCTCCCAAACAAAGCATCTGAACTCTGAATTTCTTTCACACTAGTTCACAGAAAACTTCCCAAATTTCTGGCTACTCTCAAAATGTAGAACTTTTAAAATTCTACATAATGGGCTAAAATCCAACATATTGTATTCACAGAAAAAAAAAAAAAGAAACAAACCTGAAAATAAAAATAGTGTAGCTTTTGCCATCCTAAAGGACATAAAGAAAATATAAGGCACTTCTCCTCCAACCCTAGATTCAGAATCCACACAGTATGTCTTTCCTAGGGTTCAACATGCCCTCCCTTTTTTCTCCCAGCTTTGGCAAATGACATATTATCCAATAAAATTATTTCATTTGTGTATAAAGATCACTGGCTGCAGGAAGAAACACAAGTTTCACACCAAGATGAGTGCCAGGTGGATGAGGAGCAGGGCCATGGAGAACTGTGCACTGCTGATGATCCTTGCCAGGAGCATTACACACAAAAGGACAGAGAGAGCAAAGGCAGCACTGCAGCCACAACAGGAGATGGGTGGAGAAGGGTTTATAAACTCCTTCCACACAAAGAAGGGCAGTTCTGAACTCTCCACTCCAAATTGCCTTCTAAGGGGAAGCATCACAAGCACAGGAACACAGCTGAAGAGTGATGGCCTGGCTTTAAGTCATAAAGGCTCTACTCCAAAGCACCAATTACCAAAACATGTAAGCAATGCAACAAGAAAAACTGCATTGTTTTCCTGCTTAGTTATTTATTTTCAAGCTCTACTGCTGTTTGTTCAACTAGAGATGATGTCTGTGTAGAAAGTATTATGTCCCTTTTACCCCCAAATGCCATGTGTGGGAGAGGGAGACACTTGAGAATAACGCAGCAACCAAAGCTCCTGGTCTCTCTGCAAGTTTTCAGTGAGGAAAGCAGACAACTGCGAAAAATTTTAGGTCGACACATATTTACTGTGCTCATGGAAAACATTAATTAAACTATTATCTATTCTAGTAAAAAAAAAAAAAGTAATGAAAGAAAACACATTCACAAAAGCAAATCAAGTAATAACTCTGCCCAGGCCATTTTGCTTGTCACCAACCAATCAGATAGAAGGAATTCAATAAAAACTACTATTTTCTGCAGTTTGTGGCACATAAACCTCCATCTCCCGATTACCACTGACGATGTAAATGAGTTAGGATGTCACCAGCTCCTAAAGGATCAGAAAATTGAGTATAGATTTTTTTACTTCCAATTCAAATATGTGTTCTAACGCTGAGAGGGAAAACATTTACAAATTCCTCTTCACTTCTGATATTTTTGCTGCATAATACTTTATGTAAACAGAGAAATCCCAAACTATCATAACAAATCCTCCAGTTTGAAAGATTACAAGCATTTGAAAACCACATTATGTGACACTCCATAAAGCTGTTTTTCAATTGTGCAATTTACCTATTCAGCAGTTAAATAAAAGTGAAATATTGACTTAAAACAATGTTAATGGTCAAAGAATCATTAAGAAATCCTTCATCATAACTTTCACAGCAGGTGGCCTGTAAAATGATCAAGAATAATGTGCTGGATTCTGTAGCCACCAAGGTCAGTTTCTGCATACAAATCTTGCAAAGAGAGAAAAAAAGACCTTCAGAAAGTGGGCCATTCATCTGAACCAAGTTCAGAGAATTTCCAGCACTGTGAAAAGATATGTTATGCAAGCACATAGATGTATTCAGTGGGGGTAGACTGAACCAGCTACATGGAGACAACAAAGGAGCCCTCCCATGGCTCATGAATAAGTCGAGGAAATGATCAGAAAAAAATGCAGAGATGTTTAGACAGATGGCCCACTTAAAATGCCTGGGACAGGGCATAAGCAATTTTAATGAAACTTTAGATCTACCATATAAATTGTTTCTTATTTTCCCTGCCCTCCCCCTACCCCTCCAAAAAAAAAAAAATCAAGAAAGGCAAATAGAAATTAAACAACTCAAACAAGAGCCTATCTTGTGACGCAAAAAAAAACCCAAACAAAAACTCAAAAACACACAAAGCACCAAAACCCCCCCCCCCCAAAAAACGGAAGTAAATCTCACACTTTTGTGCATTATTGGTTTAATAAGTTCATATGCAAAGAAATATCCTTCACAGAACCTTCAACTATCAAATGAATATAAAAGCAGGCAATGGATAGATTAAAAGAATTCTAAACAGAAGTGTACTGCCAAACAAAACACAAATCTAAGCTTTAGTATCTGAGCACTTTCAACACTTTCCAACATAAAAGTTCATCATCACACAGAAAAGATAAAAGCAGCACTTTCACAGGATTATTTTAAGAACCAAACATTATGTGCAAGGGACCTAAGAATCTGGGAATATTTTATTCAGCAATTTGAAGTATTTTCTGTATCTATTCACACACATTTTCTACATATATTCAGACCGGTCCATCTATACATATGATGTGGCCTTTTACATAAAAATAGGTTTTCCTTCTTCCTGCTTTATATGTGCATACATATACATGTACCCCTTTCACTGTGAATATGAAAATATACCATCATTAGACTAAATTATAGTTCTTCATATGTCATACAAAATAATAACCTCTACTAGCCTGTGTGCCAGCTGATCAGACAAAGGCTGAAAGAATTACTCAACAGTTATTTCAAAAAGGTTTTTACATTAGATTTTCTTACATATCACATTGAGATCAATAACAAATATGCATATTTACAGCTTATACTCTACTTGAATAGTGACCACAGGAAAAAATGAAATTACATTGAGAGTAAACCATTAAATAAAAAGCAATGCTTTAAAAGGATGCTATGGAGCGCACTGTGTTTTGATTCAGAACAGCATACATCTGGATGTTCCCCTCTCCTTTAACAGAAGCTTTCTGAGCAATTTGCATGGACATAAAAGGCAGTCCAGTGACCAACGAAAACCTCCAGTGCCTTCAGCAGTGAAACCCAGATGAGGGCTAAAGAAACAGTTAAGCTAGTTCTTATAAATCTAGGGTGAATTCAGCTGCCCAGATCTAAGACTCTGGCTCAATGCTTTTCATTTTCATTTAACAAAGAAATAACCTTGCAAAGAACCTGAGCTCACCCTGGCTAACTTGCTTCCACTGTGGAGGTCTCCAAACATGCAGGGCTTGGGTCCTGCAAGGAGAGACACCCCAACCCCAATGTTTTACAGCCAGCATCCTCAGCAGCCTGGCACGGGCAAGAAACTAGGGACTCCTCTGCCAAAGCTGTCTCCAGGGTCTTAACAAGAAATTATCCTCCAAACAGGCAGGCAAACAACAATTCTAAGCCTCTTGAAAGATCTTTCGAGGCTCTTTTACTCTTAAATCTATTGGAGAAATGAAGTAGGATTGCTGTTATTGCCTGTCTTGATTTAACAAAATCATGTTTGAAGAGTGGATGCCCAAAGAATCCAAGATCCATGCTATCAGTCTTCCTCAGCCTGTGGGGATTCACATGCACCTCCAACATCTCAAGAGAAAGAGCAAGGGCCCAGGAAAGCACTGGGGATGATAGGAAGGAATGAGAGATTCATGGAGGCTCAGAGAATTCATGGAGACTTAGGTTTGCAGCCTGATGATGCATTCTTTGGGACAAAAGGTTTTGGCACTTGGTCCTAATGCCAGGAAATTTCTATGCACTCTGTATTAACAAACTGAATGAAACACAGTAACACTGCAAGCCGAAAGTAGAGCCCAAGACCTCTCCGTTTCACAAAAAAGGGTCAGACTGCCCAGTCCTTAGGCATACCTTGAAAATTTCAAATAAATAAATGTAAAACATATCTGAAACTGATTTCCTCTCCTATGACATATTAGGACCTACTTTAGTATTTGGTTTCTGTTGGAAAAAGCAAACATCATAACCATTATTGCTGCATAAGAGATGTTGATAGTTGTCTCATTGCAAGCATTTGTGAAATAAGAAGGAACAGTCAAATCAAATCACTTGTACTTCACAAGTACAAAGACATTTATTTTTAGTATCATTTACAAGTCTGTGCTTCTAATCTGTTTTTTCAACCATCTTTTATTTACCAAAGGAGGAACCACTTGCAAGAGGGTGTTTTTAATCACATCAGTCAACAATATTGACTTGTGCATGCTAACAACTGTCATGGAGAGAAAAATCTGAAAATCTGTTTGTCATCAAAAAATGTTGGGGCTATTTCTCCACCAATTAAAGTATTTAATTTCACAACTTTGTTGTTTTCCAAAACATTTTTTAAAATTTTTATTAAGAGATAACTTTGGGCAGTTGGCAAAACTAATAATAATAATTTACTTCATAAAAGGAAAACAGCAAATGCCTTCTCCTATACAAATTTTCTCTTATTTCCTTAAACAAAGAAACTTATTGTGCAGATATTTAAGAACAGTCTTACAATAATTATCTCACTTTCTTTTTATGTGCAAAGAGCTTCAGAACAAACCACTGTGATGCAGTAGGGAGGACTAAAGCACTCTGTTAATATCATCCAGTTATGTACTTTCATATAACAATATGGGAAATAGCTGCCTCTTGGGAAGTCTGTCCTACACCTCCCTTCAAAGAAGGGCTGTTCCCAGTAATAACGTGCCATTTTTCACTTTGAATTAAGTTAAGAATACTACAGGTTCTCTGTCCACATAACAGATAGGCAGAAGGAAATGCTAACCCTACTAATGCTAGTATGAAAATGAGGGGAAGTGATTAAAAATTACCTCTAAGTTTGATAAGGAAATAATCCAACTTTACTTCTACATTTAAGACTACTTTCCACAAACTCATTTTTAAAAACACCCAGGCAAACTTTGTGCTAGATTTCAGTGGTGAAATCTGCCCACTAATCTTGAGCTCAATTGCCACTAATAGCTGTAAACCTGAATCAAAATATATTTAGTGCTTTAATCTGTTATCCCTTCTGTCAGAATTTCACTTTTTCACCCCCTTTTGTAACAGAAGTTCTGGAGAGTATGAAAACTCAGAAGTAACAGGACCATACACGGGGACTGTGAGAATATCAGTGTTGTGTACCTCAGCTCAGGAGTAGTTCTCAAAGCAAATTATCCCAACCACCGCACTCAGACTGCTTTGGATCACATTGCAGAACAGTCTGGGGATGCATGAACCAGGTCCCCTTCTGGTGAAGAAAGGCAGAAACCAGGTTCCAGAACTGCACCCAGCACACTCCAGTCACAAATAGGCATTCAGTTCACAGGACAGGACTAAATCTAATCAAAAATCGAATACATACAGCAAGAATATGAGCTCCTCATTATGAACAAGATGCTACACTTGTACTAGTACACTCTCTAATGACCGCTGGATTAATTCTTGAAGAATCCTTTATTCACACAGAGAGATTTTGATCTTAATGACAATTTCTGCAATTGCATTCCCTCAAAATCCAAAGTTTGGTATTTAGTCTAGATATTCAGGGGGAAAAAAAAAAACTCTGACATTTAAGAGGGTCAAGCTCAACCCCTCTTATTTAGCTGCCCCAGTAAAATTTCTGTTAAGAAGTATTTAATACCTACCAGC
This sequence comes from Chamaea fasciata, assembly GCF_029207755.1. NCBI lineage: Eukaryota > Metazoa > Chordata > Aves > Passeriformes > Sylviidae > Chamaea > Chamaea fasciata. The sequence continues at coordinate 77,357,943 of NW_027094087.1, read as the reverse complement.
TCCTGCCAGCTGAAGGCAAAGAAAACACTGTAAAGTGCGATACATCTGAAAATTTGTTCTGCATTTTGGAGGAGAAAATGCATATTTTAGAATCAAATTTTAAAATTCCATTTTGAAAAAATCATGGCCTGAGCTGCCTTTATCTTGTTAGATAGTATCTTCTTGAACAGATTGCCATTTCCCCAACTATCACTAATTTACAAACTTAATCCTAAAAAAACACATGAACCTATCTCTTTCTTATTCAGAGATAGGTATCTGACCCACAAGCACTAACAACAAACTGAAATACAGTGCTTCCTTAAAGTTTTTAAGACCCAATACAGTGAAACTTTTCAGTACCTGCTGAACTTACTAAAGGAGATACACTATCAGGAGTGAAAGACAACTGCTACTGCCAAGGGAAAAGGAAAGACATCAGAATAAATCCATCTCTGAGGAAATTCGGCAACAGCACAGGGAGCAAGAACACTGGCCTTCTTTAAGGCCCACAAGGAACACAGTGTGCAAACTAAGGAAAAACTGTAAATTATACTAGCTAACCAAAATAAAACCCCCAACCTGTCTTAGGCCAAACTGAAAACATCTTTTTAGAGGACACCACCTCCAAAAATCTTTTCAAGTTTTTTGTTAAGAGCTTTGTATTGAATGCTGTCTTTCCTGTGGTTTACAGTTTCATTTAGTTCTCTCACCCTTTTGATCTGTCAGTCCCCTTGGAACTACCCAGATTGTATTGCCAGAAGTATGGAATTTCTGCCACACTTTGTAGGACTCATGATTTGACCTGGTCTCTCTAAAGCCTGTCACATATGCAATATCCCAAAGGTCATTGTTTAAAATAGAATTACACTCATTTTTTTGTGCATCTTGGAAAACACAATGCTTGCACCAGATTTCAGTAGAGTTCCAGAGTATTGTAAGAGCTCAGCCATTACGCAGAGTTTATCACCTCTCACAAATTTGTTGCAGCAGAACCAAGAGTCCATCCAAGATCTTAACCATCTCATGCCAATGAAATTGCTTTTAAAATACAGCCATATTAATCAAATTTTTCTGTTGTGCTTTCTCCTCTATAAGAGATTTCATTCAGGCAATATATAAGAATGAACATTCAGTCCTGCAAAAGGATGACCAGATTTTCCTTGCTAGCCATCCTACACGCCATAGTGTGAGAAACAGAACTGACCAAGAGCCATGATTCATTTGGAACTCTGGTTTTCTAGACAGTGCCTGGCTTTTCCAACTCCGTGCACAAGAACCAGTGCTGGGTGACAACACAGGTACCAACAATGTATTACCAAACCACAGGTAAATGTGATTACAGCATTTGGCTAGAAGTACTCAAGCTGGTTTCCAACAGGCAATGTGACAGCTACTCCCTCCTCCCTACACGTAAGAAACGTGGCATATTTCACGGATTCTAAAGCTTTGTTCTCTTGTTTCTTCTGCACTAAATTCCTATGAAACAGATTAATGTCACTACTTCTGTTCAGTTAAAGAGAAAAAACACAGGAGATGAGAAAACCCCAAAAAGCTCATTAAAAATTACATTAGATAACATAAAACATGGATATCTCCGACAAGCAGTCACACACCATGTCTGGACAATTACAGCACATAGCAGAGCTCAGTGACTCTCATTACCTTCCCTACATCACCCCAGACACGTTCAGCTTACATCCGGCACTCACACCACCAAGCTTTCACCACGGATTATTAACCATCTTTTTCCCTCTTAACTAATGGAAAGAGGAAGGTGCCTCTCACAATGAGTTAGACCTGAAATTGGCTGAACTACCCTTAGGTAATGCTTACCTATATTTTTCACATTACTTAGGCACTGCAAATCTAGTGACAGAAACACAGCCATCTAATTATTTAAGAGTGACACATATTCAAAAGGTGGTAAATATCTATTGCCCTCTATGCATTTTCATCCTTTTAATAAGATACCTGCCATTGTTCATATTACAGTCTCACACGTAGAGAGAAGAAAGACAGTAAGAAAAACAATGTGCACAGACTAACTTTGCTAAAGTTATGTAGCTAAGACCTGAATGAAAGAATTTGAGAATTATTAAACTGAGGCTGAATGTGAAGGACAAAAAATTTGTAACAGCTAACCTTTCAGCTAACAGCTAACCTCATTCTCAGGACTAATACAAAAACTTTTGCCCACTAAGCTTTTTGCTGACTAAGGTCAGAGTTAGAGAAGCCAGGCTGTAGGTGAGATGAACCTTGATGATGGCTATTTTAGCAAAATCATGTTCAATACAGGATGGGGACATAAAAATGGCTGTGCTGACTGGCCTATATTATATCCATCTAGTCCAATATTCAATGATAAACAGTAGAAGGTTAAATAAGGTCTAAGGATGTAAGAATATAGTTACACTTCTACAATGCACTTAACTGTAAGTTCTGTCTCCTTCATTTCCTTTTTGCCCAGACAATTAGCACGAATCAGTGTAGTTCAGTAGGCAAAGAATTCATGTCCTAAATATAAAATATATAAATAACACAATATATTAAAATGTACCATATAAGTCCATTTTAAAATGCTATGGAAAAAAATTCTTTAAACATTACCTTTTACACATCCAATTATTAGTTAATAATAATTATTATTAAAATTTATTATTTTAATAATAGTTATTATTTTAATAATAATTAAAAATTATTAAATTAAGTATCATAGATGATACTGTTCTTCTTTCTCATGAACCCAATATTCATATGTTTTTCTGTGAATGTTTCTATTATATAAACCAGCATGACCAAACAAATTGTATGTGATCAAAAGGATGCTAAAAAGAATATTAAGATTTTTCTGACTAAAAAGACAGATTCATTTTGAACAGAAATGTTAAAATGTGAAGTAAAACTGTTGCACAAACATGAGGAAGATCCAAAGTATTTCTAAAATACAATTTCAGCCACAGTGTGTGGCAGCTGAAAGATGATACCTAAAGAAGATGTTCAGAATTGGTTCTCACAACTTTGCCTTCAGCCCCAAACTTTCCTGTGCACTTCACCTGCTGCAGGAATCCATACACAACATCCATGTTCTCCCTCAGCCCAAAGTTTCCCTGTTTACACCCAACACAATTTTTCTAAAATGCAAATTACTGCAGCCCCTCTGGACCTTCCTAGGTGAGACAAACTAGCCTTGTGTGCTGATTTTGGCCAGGGTAGAGGTAATTTTCTTCATATTTGGTGGCTGGGGTTAAATTACCAAAGTCCTTCTCTCTAAAGAGTTATGTTCCACCTTTTACAGGCCTTGAACACAACAATTTCTCATTGCAATCCAACTTTTTTAAACTGTGAAACAGCAAAATTCTATCAGCTCTCACTATCCCTTGCTTCTGGGAAGACACATAATAAGGAGAAAGCTAAGGAAGCTGAAGAGAAGTAGGGTGTGGAAAGAAGATCCAACAGAAGGAGAATGAAGCTTAAATGGTTGTAAGACTACCAGAGTTTGGAATCACTGAAACAGAGTTGCAGCCTATTTACTCAAAAGGGTTCGCTTAAATACAAGTGTAAAGACTTGGGAAAAGGCAGCATGTGGTAGAGGCAGGCATGCAATGGCCGAGATCAAAGAAGAGGAAAAAAACCACAGTGAATAGAGGAATAAGTGTCGTGGGTTTTGTACCTAAACCAAGACAAGAAGGTTGACTTAATACTAATAAGCACCTTACAATGATTGTGATTTGAGGATACAAGTCACAAGAATAAAGGCTTTGCTGCAGGGGAGGGAGCAGGGCAGGCAACAAAGAGTTTAAAGACAAGTGCTCTCGCTAGCTCAAGGAAACACACAGTGTAAAGTTGGCTAAGGGCATCAACAGCCGGGTGCAGCCAGATGAGGGGACCAGCTTAAACTTCAGTGTCTGGGCAGCAGGACCTAGAGAACAGCATTATTGTGTCACCAAGGTATGTCACCATCTCTGCCACCATCATGCCAGACAGAGGAGATTCAGAAGCACGTATCAGAAAACACAGGGGTAAAGACAAAAGCTTAAAACCTAGGAACCCAGATTTTTTAGAAGTAGGTTTTTTTAAACTGGAATTAATATGCAAATAATATATTTGTATCATCTCACTACTATCTGCAGAAAGAGTAATTTCACTAAGCACCACAGAGAGACAGGATAAAGACCTGTCATCTCCTTTCTAAATTCATGGGTAAACATCCCTGGTTTCAAAAGAACGAGGTCCTGTGCTGTTCTTTCCTGCCCAGTCTTTCTCACACTACAGGCTTTGAAGATAGATGTTAAAGGGAAGCCACAGCCAAAACAAACTCCAAGCACCACATCTAATTACACAGAAAAGTAAACTACGAAAGAATGGTCTGTGAAAGATATTAAAGAATCATCCATAATCATAAAAGAAAAAGTCATTTGAGCGGTCTCAACACAGATCCAGGGAAAAATAATCAGGTCTTTGAATACTTACGAAGAAACAACAGAAATCAGTATTAAGTATTTTTTTACTTAAGGCATCACCTATCCCAAGCATCCCATTGAAAATACCATGAAATATCCATGTAGCTTTCCTTTCAAGATTCACAATACCTCCCGGTTACAAAACCAGAAATATATACAGTACCTAAGGTGGAACAAAGAAGGTCACCTCTAATACAGTAGTAGACAACTGATTTAAGTTGTGCAAATATCAGGGATGAGATCCAACTCCAAGATAGCGCATAGCAACCCTATTAGCAATGTTAACTCTCAACTAATTCTCCCATTAGAATTATACAAAGCTGCATTGTCACATACCAACTAACAGGCCTGTGGTCTTACATACAAAGAAATGAAAAATGTACCTTTCTTTTATCATTCCTTTGTAATGCGCATACCAGGAATATCTTAACACAGAAGTGAAGATCTCCAAGTCTTCTGAGACAAAGGTAGGGCTTATTTTTCTAATGAAAATGTCTCTTCAGTATTTTTATTTAAACACACACACACTGAAATTATACAGAAGAGACCTGCCTCTCTGAAAGTTGAAAAGAAAGAAGTCTTAGCTCAATCCTGTATGTTTACACTTTTAGTCTTACCCTTAAACAAGACTGAATTGAGCATAACTGCACTGAAAGTTTAGCTTCTACACTGGCATATCAAATTTCAAGTCAACAGCTCTTTTATTTAAAATATGTTAGATAAAAAGGTAATATGCTCTCTGTAAAGAGTTCCCTGGAGGTTAGAAGAACCAATAAATTAACTGTTACCATATGCTTGGCTCCTTTTGGCAAAATTCAGTAACAAAACACTGCCAAACCTTTTTAGGCGGGTAATAATATTTGGTAGCTTATAGCACAACTTGGGAAAATAGAAAACTGGACAGAAAGCTTGGAAAATAATAGAAGAAACTTCATTTCTATCCTTCTATAGTTAGCCACATGCTGTTGGAAGAAAAATTCGAACAAAGTCAACTTTATGGGTCTGATCTACAGCAAACAGTTGTCTTCTCAAGGAACTCACACTGGCTAGTATAGTTATCAAATATTCCGCATTTGGGTTTTTTAAAGGGCGATAGAGATACATGACCTATTTTGAAAACAGGAGGGTTTGTAAAATTAGTATTCTGAAGTGTAAACATGCATATTATCAGTGCTTTCATTATGGGCTTATTTCATTATAAAAAAGAAAGTTTGGGCTTATTTGCGATGTGCTGTTTTTAGATTTTACTTATCAAAAAAATAAATACTTCCCACCCCTTCCCCCCATACCTTTTATACCTATGTAACTGAGACTGGAACGTGACAGATAAAAAGCCTTTAACACTACACCTCTAATTATAGTTATAGACTGGGTATTTTAAGGACATCTATTATGGACATTTTTTTAATACCAACAAAAAAAGTGAGGTCAAACCTGGCTGGTCCTATTCCATTACTAAGACAGGCAGAACTTGCTCTGTAGCATCCGTTATAGGAAATCAATGCTTTTGTAATCTTGCTTAATATTTTCAGATATGAAAATGTCCATTTTATTTTATTTTTGTAACCATCTGTGGTAACACAAATTTGTTATTATTCTTATTTCCAATAAAATGGTTATAGGCTGTTCTTCATGCCATGATGGTTGGCATTTAGAAGAAAAACGGATACTTAAAAATTCCCTATTTCTTTAATCAACTGCACCATCCCAATAAATTCTAATTTTGATGTATAAAAAAATACTTGTTATTCAGCTTGCAGTTCCACACACATCTGGCAAGCAGTGTGAAGTAGGTTACATGCACAGGCCAGACATTTCACTTCTTAAAGTCATGTTATTGCATGGTTAATCCTATATTTGCATTAATTTGATACAAGCACTTACAGGTAAAAATAATCCCAAAGTATAGGTCTAAAGATTATAATAATAAGCCTCTGGAAGGTTTTACCAGAGGAAAAATATTTTTTACCATTTTAGGGATGTTTGCCTCATTCAGCCATTTGGGATTTTATTAATAATCTTCTCATTACTGTATTCATCTTCTGATTTCTTATTTTTTATTTTAAGTAAGACAGTTTCTGTGAAGACTTGACACTGAAATCAGAGTCTTCATTACCCTGCAAAACATATCCACATTTTAAAGTATTTAAGAGGGTTAAACAAAATGCAAACATTTAATGCAACATTAAGCATGTGAAATAAAAACTTGATTGCCTAAAGCAAGCATGCTATGCTGTTACCCTGGTGACAGGTTAAAAAAGGATTGTGAGCTGAATGGCTGTATGATATGAAATTAAAATGTTTCACATTGAACAATCCAAAATGAATTGGGAAAGGTTAGAGCAGAGGAGAGAGAAATCAATTCTCCAATGGCAATGGTGAATGGAAGTGAAGTCTGAATAGGATTTGCCAGTGGGGTGCAACAGCTGCCAAATATCCTGCAGCCAAAGAATTACAATAATACTGATGAAGTGTGCAAGAGCTTTTGGAATCATTGCAGGGAACAGAGAAATACTCCTACAATAATGAGGCCATTCTGTGTCCCATCCCACTTTTGCAGTTGAATCAAAGGGAAAAGAAACGGTTGAAAATTGTAATACTCAACAACAAAGGTAAAAATGAATTACCTATCCCTTCAATCAGTATCTTGTATTTAACTACAGCCTCTGTGAACGTGAATGAAGCAAGCATGCTAAAGAATGGACAAATCGAGACACATACATGCAGAAGTATGCAGATGATATCGAAAGAGAGACTTGCTTCCCATATATTTTGTTGACAACATTTCTATAGCAACAGCATCCAGAACAAGCTATACACTACACAAACAAACAGCAGGACACAACCAGTGCCTCAAGAAACTACACAAGGTCAGGTGCTGATGGTCATGCTTATCTTTAATAATCCTAGGAAAGAAACATCAGCAAAACTTCTCATGCGAATGCAATTACAGATGTATTTACTGAGCTTAGAGACCTCAGAAGCCACGAAAAATGGTGCCCTTCCATAAAATTATCCTACACAACTTCATTTCTGCCCTTGGAAACTCCCAGTAAAATACACAGAGGAAGACAAAAACATATCCTAAAAATACCTGTAAAATGACCAGGGAGCACACACCTTGTCAGTTCTACGGTTTCACGCATACACATTTTACACACAAATACTAAAGAACAGGTTTAGGAGGTGTAAACCTGCATGAAAGGAAATAATCGTTGGGCTTATAGAGGGGATCAAAGTAAATTAAATAGAGAGAGGTCTTGTAAAGAGAGGATCTTGCAGAAGAGGTCATAAGCAAAGCACAGATGAGAAAAGGGCCAGATTAACAACTAAAAAAGGAACAGGAATTTGGCAGCACAATAGAAAACATTCACATGTCTACATTATGCAAATTCAAGTTTCAGCATTAAGTGAACAGTAGCTACAGAAGCTATAAAGCTCTTACAGCAGATGCTGTTTTCCCAGAAGACATGGTGAAAATAAAAAATAAACACAGGGATCTAGCCAGGTCCATTTACTTTAGTGAATGCCTTTCCCACCAGCAATCACCTCAGCAAGATGTGGGGATCTTCCCAAGAGGTGTTCATTGAGATCCAAACTTTAAGTAATTATTATCTTCGTAATGATTTCATAATGGTTAGCAACTCTAAAGATTGAGCAAGTGCAGATTCCTTAGTTCCCAGAATACATTTTTCCCTACAAATGACAGCAATGACAAGCTATGAAAATTTCCCATGACAGACTGCTCTGTTCCTGGAATAAACGTTTAGGAATCATATGGAACAATAGCTCTGCTTTCAAACAACTATAGAAATACCTTCTATTACTTGTGTTATCAATCTGATTGCATTAATCTAATCAAATCAAAGAAAAAAAAATACATACACTCTGTAGAGTCATAAATGCTACCTTAATGTCCCATTTCAACTTTTATATTTTCCACAGAAGGTCATTCCCAACTGGCAAAAAATGCATGTTTCATGTATTTGCAGCTACTTGTTTGCTTCTACCACATATAATCCTCTTTCTGTGATAAGCAACTGAACAACCAAGAAGGAGAAATAATACCAGATTTTAAAGACATCTAGAATATTACATTGGGCATATGGTTTTGTAGTTATTAAGCAAGATTACAAAAAAAAAGTACAGTAATGACTCATGAGAGGTCAAAAGAACAACATTAGACAACAGCTAGAGAGACAAGATGGTTACCACAACCAGAAAAGCCCATTACAAGCAAGGATTTCACATGAAAAAGAGAACAGGATCTTAGTACCTTGTGAGTCTGTGGCAAAAGAGAAGACCACACAGTGAATAATGGTGTGAAGCTGAAGTAGTTACACAAACATACCAAAGACTTTCAAGGGCCTAACAGTAAATCGTGGGAAGAATGCTTCACTTGTTGAGCAGGGGACCAGAACAGTAAGGATAAGACAGTGTTGTTTTCATGAGCTAAGGATGACTGCATAACTCCAAAGTGGGGGAATGAAAAAGCCACAAGTAGGCTGGACTTGATCAACCACACCAATGAAAACAAAGCAGTTTATCTCATTATAGAGGGTATCCGTAGGATAGAGCCAAGTATACATGTTTAGCTGCACTTGCAATAACTGTTCATGTTAATACTGCAGTTCTAGGGAAGAAATAAAAATTAAATTCACATAATACAATTGATAGAGTTCAGCAGTGCCTGTGCTGAAAGTAAGAACTCTTTGCCTTTCCAAGAGGCTGGTTCAGATGACTCCAGTGAATTTTCCTGACGTCATCTTCCTTCTTTTTAAAATTCATGTGACATAACCTTATTTTGTGCTGCTCCAGCAGTGCAGGACAGCCAGGAAGCTCTCCTATTGGGCAGCTGACCATCCTTCCATATGGGAAAGCCCTAGGCTGGCAAAGAGCTGGCTCTGTCCCAAACTCCAGCAGGGTAATAGGTGTAGTCTCTGTGAGAGCAAGGATGCCTGAGAGGTGTGGGGCTCTACTGCTCTCTGAGCAGTTCCCTCGCTGCCCTATAATCAAGCAATGGCAAGGCAAACATCAATACAGCTGTACTGAATCAACCCAGACAGGAACCTAGAATAATTCATTAAACATAAAGCTAAATAAGTTAATTTCTGTTCTTGCAGTCCACCAGCCATTTTATGTTCACTGCATTGGACCCCTGGATTTCAGAATTTTAAAACAAGAATTTAGCGGAGCTATTTCAGAACTTGACAAAAACTTGTTTGTATTTTAACTTTTCACTGTAACACTTTCCTTCCCGGGAAACTATTATTTTATGTTTAGAAAGCATAATCCATTTTACATCTTAAAATACTTCATACATGTTGATAAACAGATATTTATGAAACCTGAATAGTAAAGCAAAGTATTACGGCACTTTGTGTTTTTGTAAACTGAGGCCAAATTCAACTGACTTCTCTAAGGTCCCACAAGAACAGTTTAACTCAAGACTCCCACGCCAGTCTTCTATATAAAACACACAAGCAAGAAAAACCTTTAGTGTTTTTTTTTCTTGCTAGCAATTTAAAACATTTTCCAGTGTTACCATCTTTTTGTGTGTAGTATCAGGTAATATAGGCATGCAGTCTCACTGTTTTTTTTCCAAGTCATAAAAATGATGAAAGGGTAAAACCCATAGAAAAATTAGGAAAATACACTTAGCAGCCAACACAAGCAACACATAGGAAGTGCTGTAGGCAATTGGGTTTAGAAGTATAAACATCACATTAGGAGACCCATGAGATAGCGTGATGTAGCCACACCTGGAGAGACACTCTCCTATTCCCCTCCCAACCCACTAATGAAAACAAGTCTGAAGCCAAAATGTGAAGATTCAACTGTACAACATCATTTCTGGTCTCAAAGGGTAACTGCATCAAACAGACATAAAATAAGCTGGATTCACTTCAGCCAAAATATGTTTCCACTTGAAACAAGATCAAGTTCTGTCTAGAAGACCTTGGGGTTTTACTAGATGCTGTAAATCTGTTCAGCAGCTGTGGGTGGCACCAGTCTCACAATAAACTGGGCTACGGAGTAAGTAGGAAAAGTCCTAGGTAAAATAACTAAAAGCTGAACAATGAAACAATCATTAATCATCCATGGCTCTTTCCTGTAGGAAATATGTGCCCCTATTATCTGGATATGACAGTCAAATATTCACATTAGTATGTGGCTCACAAAATACCATACTTCCATTAGCAAATAATCTTTCAAAAGTACTTGAAAAAACACCCCAACCAGGAAGAATCCCAAACAACCAAACCCTCCCACATCCAATTTTTTCCCAAGAAAATGGGTTAAATGAAAAACAGTTAAATTAAAAATAAAAACCCACAGAAAATGCTCTAAATACCTGATTGGATCACAAAAGTAAATGCCTGTATTCCTCTAACTCTGAGCATGCATGGATCTCCAACAGCTGTTCTAGCTAAAGCCTGGCAAGTTAGTTCTAGGAGACTGTTGATGAGGCATGGGGCACTATATAACAATACAGTGGTCAGTGGAAACTCACCTGTGGGTGCCCCACCCAAATCATAACACCATTTATTCGAACACAGGAAAGGCAAACCAGCCTTGGGCTTGTGGCCTGCGTTAACCTCAACACCAGACAACCTACTGCAATGAAGACTGCCACTACTGAGGTCAGGTTGGCTGAAACTAGCTGAAGGAAGTTGGGTCCCAAAGGTGGAAACAGCTTGCTGGTCATCAGAACATATTCCAGCAAGGACCTTACATTTGATTATTCAGTCACTCAGGGGACTGCAAAATACATATTTTCCCATCACACCCCAGAAAATATCATCAGTTATTGAGAAATCTTCCTCTTGAGGCTGCTACTAGTTTGACCTGCAGTATAGAGCTAAGGCCCACCTCTGAATCCCTTTTATGAGCTCACATCTTCCTCCTTGCTACACATTCCCACTCTTGTAGCTCTTCCAGAATAATTTCACTTGTCAGAAGAAACCTGCTTCCGATAAAAAGATCCAAAGTAAACTATTATTAAATAGTTTCTATGCTAACACAGGTCATTTTTGTAGAACCAGAGTGGAATGCAACTAGACACAAAATCACACCTGCATACCTGGGGAGGAGGAGGAAAGACAGAGCAAGGGAGGAGCAGCCTGCAACAAGACTCCTTAATCTGGCTCAGCTGCACTTCATCTGATTACCGTCCAGTAACCCTGACAGTGAAAGCTGGAGCTTCTGTGAAGAGCTCCAAACATGGTACTTTCTGTCTATCTGACCAGAATGACAATCCTAATCATGGGCTGAATAAATCACAGGGGAAAAAAGGGAACACAAAATATCCCTGCAGTTGTGAAAAGAATGCATATTATAAATATGGCTCCCAAAAGGGAAAAGAAAATAAATTAAAAGGAAAGATAAGCATATAACTCAAGTTTAGCAGAAAACTGTCTATTTGACAGCTGTGACAAGTTTAGAAGAAATAATGTATGATTTCAAAATACTACTCTTCAGTAGTTTTAAGCACAAGAATTGCTCAATTTCTTTTATTGCAGATGAAAAAAAATGCTGCCAACCTAAATATTGCCAGAAAACTGAAAATCTGTAGGTGATGATCAGCTTACCAATGTACTTGTCCAACCCATTAGGAGAACGTTACAGATCAACTTTGGAGCATGCAGTCTGTCTAGTCTGCTCACATCCTCCAACACAGATTTAAAACTCACACAGACTCCAACTGTCCAATTCTGCCGTAGTGAAGATTGCACCCAAGATTACAACTGGCCTCTTTAATTTTTTATAGCACAGGTTCCTACTCTGAACTTATTGTTTGCAATATTATTCAAGCAGAGTGCAGTATTATAAATAAAGATGTGCTTTTTCTCTGGCCACAACCCTGCTCATTAAAAACTATCAATATGGATATGGAACAATATGGAACACCTTCAAAAACAAGTCAGAGGCAGTTTGGATAAATTAAGGTCATGGTGAATCCTTATGGGACTAGAGTAACTCATATGCTCCACAGTGCTCAGTCCCCTCTAGAGGGAGTCCACTAACTGCTCTACGGAATGGAGAACACTGTCCAAGACACCGCACAGTCCTTCAACCTCATTCTGCCTTTGGTTCTTTTTCCTTAGAACAAGCTGTATGATTTTGGGGAAAGGGTATCATTATCAGGTTTGGTTTCTTTAGAAGTTACTCACCAGTAAGCATTTTTGCATTAGCTCATCCTTACTTGGCCTCAAATAGGCAGCTTTGCGATCATTAAAGCAAGTAGATCTAACAGTATGTATGTATTGAAACCATGACACATTCAATAAGAACCACACTCAGCCATCACTTGGAGAAAATTCTAAGGTTTGACTTCTGAAGGATTTGTAAGTACACCCCATCAGGACAAGAGAAAGGGTACTATACTGAAAAGTGTTCCCTTCCTTTTCTTTTTAGCTAGTTAGAGCATTTTACAGGGAAGAGAAAAAAAAACCCCTACAAATCAGAGCAGGGAATGCTATACCAGTTCAATCATCACTACGTGAATTAACAATTCTTATCCTTATTCTAAGTACAAAGTAATCCATTGCTTCTCTGTAGCAGTACCAGACTACTTAACTTCCTATGCTGACCAGTAAAAACTACAATCAAAGCTCCTCCTCATTGTCCCCAAATCATCTTTTTTTAGGTAACACTGGCTTTTGAGTGTCTGTTCTTCTCCTTATGCCATTCACAATGGAGGATATAACATGTGGAAGGAAATAAAAAGGTGCTTTACTTTCCCCTATAGATGGATAAGGCAAGCAATGACCCAGCCCTGCATATGCTATACATTACAAAGCTGTTATGCTTGCCCTAAGTGTCTTTCTTTTTCTTTTTTTTTCTTTTAATACCATATGGTACTAATTATCTTTGTGGGTACAAATAAAAATGAAGACTTCTTGAAACCACATTTGATTTATTCCTGACCACTGTAAAATCAGTAATAGAATACACTGTCAAACCACTGGCATGGAATGTGAATAATGTCTACCCTGCACTATGACTTCCCTCACACACAAACATATATGCAACTGCATTATAAAACACAAGGCGAGTTATGCTGAAGTCAGGATTCCCTATATACAACCATGGCTAACACCAACTACACAAACGAGCTCCACAAATTCAGTTAATTCTAACAGAAGGTCTCAAGGCACTGACAGTGATGGGCCAGAGGACAAGAAAAGCTAGACATCCTACAGGAAAAAAGCATACTATTCAAAAAAGCCAAAGTGAATTAGCATTTTGACACGGGCTACCGCAATGGCTGATCAGTTAACAGTACTGTCTAGGTTACTAGCAGCTACGATTCAAAAAATGGGAGAGTGGGGGAATAAAAGTATTAAAAAAACCCCATACTTGAAGCAAGGAGCTGACTCTTCCACCAGTTACCTTCCACCTTTGGACTCTGAAAGTGTTTTAAAAATTAAGACCCTAAACTATTAAGGTTCTTCATCAAGGTAGCAAATTACTCACAAATCTACGATATTTTAAAGCTCTGTAGCTGAATATTCATATTATGCCAAAGTGCTTAGATTGCTTCAAATGGGCACATGGGAAATTTGTGATGCTCAATTTGTGGTTAGTTACTAATGCAGCAACATTTTGCATTAATGAAACTCCTGATGTGCTTTAATTACTGTACTGGCTTGTAACACATTTTGGTGCCTATTAGTTTGGTAATACTTAGAATAAAAATAATCATGTATGACTTGTGTGAGCAGGGAAATATAAGCCACAGCTCATTTGAATTTAGAAAAAACAGACTATATTAAGAAACCATGCAGTTTCTCACCAGTTATTCTTGTGCATGAGAAGATGCCATTAACAAAATGCATCAGCACATCTGAGTTCCTAGAAATGAACTTACCTCGGAGTCCCTAGAAATCGCTGTGATCTCAGTTGTTCAGCCACATACAAAGACGCTGCTGTTGCCAGTAGTTGTCTTCTTTCAAGATCTGTCAACTTGTGTCCTAGTTTTCAGAAAGAAGTTTTTTAAAAAAAATTAGATACCACAGACCAATACAGATACAAAAAGTAACAACTACCAGTACAGACACCGCTCAGTCCTTACACATGAAAGTTACATTTTTCCCTCTAAATTAAGATGAGGAGCAGCATAGCAGACACTTGGAGTTTCAGAGTTTAAATTGCATGTTTTCATACAAATCAGACCAACTGCTAACACTGGTATCTCTGATAAAAACAATTTGACAACTGAAAGAAAAGAAACTGAATGATGCTGCAGCATCTTGTTTTCATTACTGAAATGTCACTGGTTGACATATTGTGCCTCATGCTGGTAAGGAATCCATCTGTACATTAGAACTTACTCAAAATATAGAACACTCTCACTATTTTAGCTGAGGCAAAGGCTACAGATCTTTCAAACAGAAGGGACAGGGCAACAGTATAAACCCAAAAAATAAATGGGGATAAGGCTACTCATAAGCCTTGGGTCATTTAGTGTTATTTGTATAATCATCAGTTCACAGCTAATGGAGTCAATGTCATGTTCGACACTTCAGAAGGAGAAAGTGGCTCAAAGCAGTCTACAGTCTGAAGACGGGCAACCTAATAAATATTTGGCAAAAAGATACAACTGGGGTGATATGAAATGGGTTTTCACCCAGTCTGGTCTTGCTCCAGAAGGTGAAGGGTAAATAAAGATTCAATTGTCCATCAACGGGCTAAAAGAACACAGTGACAGAACTCTGCCCTCCCAATCTTTAGGTCAGAAATCACACAATGCAGATTTGGTACAAAATGATGGCAAATAGGTGGCCAAGAATGATGCAAGATTCCAGAGAAGGGTCACCAAGAGGAGTAGAGAAATGGAGCACCTCTCCTATGAGGAACAGCCAAGAGAATTGGGATTGTTCAGCCTGGAAAGAGAAGGCTTCAGAGTGGCCTAACTGCAGCTGTCCAGACCCTGAAAGATGCCTGCCAGAAAGATGGAGAATATTTACAAGAGCATGTAGTTAAACAAGGGGGAATAGGTTCAAACTAAAAGAGTTTAGATTAGACATTAGGAAGAACTCCTTTACTGCAAGAGTGGTGAGGCACTGGAACTGGTTGTCCCAGCATGGACGCCCCATCCCTGGAAGTCCTAAGGCCAAGATGGATGGAGCGCTGAGCAATCTGGTGTAGTGAAAGGTATTCCTGCCCATGGCAGGGGGGTTGGAACCAGATAATTTTTAAGGTCCCTTGAAGCCCAAGCCATTCTGATTCTGTGAGAGAGAACAAAAAGACAAAGTACTCGGTCCACAAGGCAGGAAGTTAAAATTGACATAAAACAGGACAAGAACTGCAAAGATGAATTGTCATGAAGAAAAGAGGCAAACTTTATCCTTGAGAAAGAGATTTTGTACAAGTGAAAGCAAGAGTGTTTCACAAGGAAGAGAGAATTACACAATGAAGTTAACAAAAGATAAAGGTTGAGAACTGAAAGATTTTGCTGAACTCAGTTACAACACAGCTTTCAAAAAGTGCTTTATGCGCACGTATCACAGCAAATGCCATCATCCAGAACAAGTACAGATTTCACATGAAAGGATGGGGGAAAAGCTTCAGAAGGCTCTGTCTCCCAGAGGAACTCTGCCCAAGGGGACACATGTGCTTCCAGTCCTGCAGCAGACAAACAGTTACACAGATCCCTTCTGTATCTACACCCTCCCATCACCTCAGTGCTATGTAATGTAAATTCACATTCCCCAGTACTGGTCATTAGCCAGTGACAATTTCTATCAGCAGAATAAAAAAAGACTAACGAGATCCTGAAGAAAATCCAGAATGGAGACTGCTGTAGAGGACTGAAGCAGACTCTACAGCAACAAAGACACAATTTCAAATCAGGATGTCTTCTGCACAGAACCCATCATTCCACTGGGCATATTAAACAGGGTTAGGTAAAAAGGCTAGTTAAGAGTCCACCTCAGAAATGCAATCATGCCACAGTGACAGGAATATATTCATTAAAGTCCATCTAACAGTACAAAGAAGTTGTCACAGGCCAAAAAATGTAAATTTAAAAATAACAAAACTCAGAAAATCTGCAATCTCTTTTTAATTTAGTCCGCATTAACATATTCTGGCTGAACATTACTGCAAGTTCCTTTCCTCAGTGTTTATTTTTTTTTTATCTGCCTTGAAATGGAAACTGTCTTCACTTCAACAAACACATGCAGAAATACAAATGCTGAAAGGTTGAGAACCTGGCTTCAGAAACAAATGTGATCTTTCCTTTGCCAGTTACTAGAAAAACTGATTGCAAGGCAAAATTAAAAAAACACTGAACTTTTGTACTATTTGTACATAGACACACACATATATCTGTATATATATGCCTTATGTAATTATACATTGCAATAACATCAATTTTCTGGATCTGAGATGTGCCAATTTTCCCATAGTTTACACACACTGAAGAAACTCTGAGATCACTTTTTCAAAACACAGAATCTAAAACTGATGATTTGTTTACATGCCTCAGCTAAAGGCACATCAGGAATCTGCCCTAAAGCCTTTGCCTTTCAGTCCCCCCTGCCCAAGACTCATGACAAGACTGTGTGACCAAAACTGCACATTCCCACCTGTGCCAACACACATGGTTAGAACCAGCTCAAATAAAGGAACAAGGTAAAACTAGAAAGACCCCATTTCAAAGGTTTTATTGCATGACCTCCATCTTGGATGAAATAACTGCTTTTGTGCTTGCTGGGCCACAAAAACTGTTTTTGTCCTGTATCTTTAACAAAAATCAAACTCCAAAGAGCAAACAAAGGTCAATAAGTTGAAACAGGTCAAGTACTGAACAAGAGTCACATTCACTTCTGCTAACATGAAAAAAATATTTATACATTCATCACTACTTACACCAGTTGTGTCATGGATGTGGCAAGCAGAAAACCAGTTATGACAGTAGTATCCAATGTAGGATTTCTGGGAGATAATAGAAACTGTTAACAGGAACATACCAAAATTAGGTTTTGGTGTCTGGCAATAAACATACAACACTACCACAGAATGTTCTTAGCATAATTTTGGAGGCATACCTCAAAGTTTAATTAAAGGCTGCTTCCTAAGGATGGGAATTTACCTTTAATACACAGGACAGACTGCTGCCAATACTGCCTTAGTTCTCCGAACTCCAGTCCCATTTCCCTTGCTGTCTGCTTTAGCTCTGCTGCTATGCTCAGCTGAATTCTAAACAGTTTTGAAGTCACACTTACAATTACATTACTATATTAGGAAATACACCAATGTTCCAGATAGTAATGTCTTCCTTTCCCATCAAATATTATTACCCCTCAAAAGCTATTCCTCAGGATTTCAGTGGGGTGTCTTGAGGAGTAAGTTAATATTCACCATCAAAAAAGATATAACTACACAGCCCTTCACGTTCACCATACAGATTGATTTGAAAAGTACCAAAGCTACCTCTGGAGCAGTTGTTCGAGTGCTTCCTTGAAAGGGAGTGAAATGAGTAAGTAGCAAAGGTCCCCCAACTTCCAATATAGGAAGTTATTGCCCTTCCCTGCTCTCATCACTGCAGACTCCTGGCTTACACAAAAATTTCGCCTCCACAATAAAACGTGGAACTGGCAGCTCCCAAATATCTCTGTTTAACCTGGGATACATTTCTGCATTATCACTGAATTATCAGCTGAATTACATAAGGCGAATGCAAAACAGGAAGAATAATTATAAAATTAAGTCACAACTAAAGGAGCGGAAGCAGTGCTGTTCATATCATTTAAAACGAGACTGCACACACATATTACTACTAAACTGCAGAACCCTGGTCGGAAGGAAGACAAGAAAAAAGTATTTCTCTCTTATTTCCCTGATGTTATGATTGCTTAAATCAATATTATCCCAGTATCCCCCAAGCTGAGTCAAAAAGGTTCATGCAATTACTTTACATAACTAACTTCAAATTAAATTACATAAAAGGTCATTTTTCCCATAACAGTCTCATTTGCATTTTGTCCTAGAAACGTGTTTCCTACTATCAATTACAGTGAACAAAACAAAACAAAACAAACAAGCCCTGGTTATGTGCCCCAGTCGGTTACTTAATACTTGAAGAGTGACTGTTTTCTGGTTGGGAAGAGTAAAAATTAAAAGCATAATGGGCAAGATAAAAAGTGCAATGCATAATTCAGATCAACATCAATGTAGGCAATATTTATAACATTCCTAGGTTCTGTTTCAGCTCAAGTTTTTCCTGATCGATTTTGAAGTTAGCCACTACAGATGGCACATATACCAGGTAGGCTGAGGCAGAAAACACAGTTCAATGTTATTAAAGGGTTTAATTTCTTGTGAAGTCGAGCACAGCTTTGTTCCACTCAAACAGTCATGGTAAAAAACAGGCAAACACTGCACAAGCAATCTCAAACCATTCAGAGTAGTGAAGAAGTCTGTCTCAGAGAACACATGGCCACTTCTAAGATGGATGCTACAGTATACAGAAAGGAAGCCTCTACTATTTTGAATTACAAAGGAAATAGTGACAGATCAAGAAGTGGTTTTTTTGCTTCACATGTCAGAAAGAAGACAGTAAACTGTTAAATAAACCTTTATAATCCAGAGGCTTCATAAAGTTAAAACTAATATTAGACTCCAATGCAGAGAAAATCAATGATAGCAGCAAGCATCTTCCATCTTCTAACAGTGACAGACGGGAAGTTGCATTCTCCCCTCCAACTAATAGCGAAAGCCTCCAGACTTAAACTTAAAAGTCAAATCTGCAGTCCCAATTCACCTTAAAAAGCACTTTCACTCAGAACATGGAATTACTGAGGTTGAGGGGACCTTGAAAGGTCCTTAGTTTATTCAGTGTGTCCCCTCTCCCCACCAAGCAATCTCAACATCAAATTCAGAATAGATTGCTTAGAGGTTTGTGCAGCGAGACCTTTAAAATCTCCAATTTATGACCCATGACTCTTGTTGTGCTGCTGTGCAACTCATTGAAGAGCCTGGCTTCATATTCTTGGGAACCTCCCCGAGGTCCTAGAAGCCTGTCCTTAGGGCCACCCTAAGCTTTCCTGCTTCCAGGCAAAACAAGACTGATTGTCCCAGCTTCTCCCTATAGGTCATCTGTTCCAACCCCAGCACCACCCTTGTGGCTCTTCACTAGACTTACTCATGTTTATTTCCATCTTTCTTACATGCATGAGGGGGTTAAAACTGGACACAGTATTCCAGAGATGGTTTAGTAAGTGTTAAGCAGAGTAATCATTTCGTCCAACTCACATAATTATGATAAACACAACATATCTAAAAGACTTCACCTCATATACAGTCTCTGGAGCCAATATGCCATTTCAGAAAAGTGCTTCCTCTTTATTCCTTTCTGTATTGGAAATATAAAGGATTGTCAATCAGAATTTCTCTTCTTCCTCTCCATCCAAATGATGTAAACATGCTAGAAGAGGAAAAGTAAATGATTCCTTTTCTTCCCTCATGTATTTTGGGTGACTTCTGTGATAATCTCTTGGAAAATACCCCATCTTTCATTGGCTGTGTCTCCCAAAGAGAGTGACTGATTTCAGACATCCTTTAATAACCAGGAAGAGTGGAACATCAAGAAAAAGAAAATCTCAATACTTAAGAAGAAAAATAGGAAAATATAAACTGTGAAACAGACTGAACCACAATGACTAATCCCATGAACAGGGTACTAATCTAAAGATGCTTTAATTTGCCTTTTGTCCAAGACGCCTCTTGGATCTTTGTGAAAATAGAGATACACTTTCTGTGCCTATAAAACAGGGATAATACACAGTAAATTTCCTTCTCATCATGCACACTAGGAAGTACAGAGGCTCCCCAGATTGTCTGGAAGCTGTAGAAGAACAGTGCATCTGACTCCTGCATGCATGGCAGACATTTTAATTCTGTAAGCAAAATTCTGGGAGGTCACTCTAAGACAGGTGCACTTGTGCCACCCGAGCTAATCAGTGTTCCCGCACCCACCCTCAGATCCACATGCCTCCCAAAACAGGCATGGCTGCTCAGAGCAACAACCCACTCCAGCTCACCTACTGCCAGCCAGAATTCCAGCCAGCCATCCCTCACACGGACAAAAAAAGGCATGACAGCAGCTGCTTTCTCGTACTACTGAAACTCTGCACAAGGGTACTTTCAGCACAGCCATTATTTTAAAATAACTCACAATGAGCAAACTTCTTCCAGTAGCGAATGTTTACTTAAAGATGAGTAGAAAGGGTTAAATCATGAAAATTGCTAAACATGCCCATTCTAAATCTAATTTGAAGAGAGCATCACATTGGTTAATGGAAAAGTAGCCAAGATACATCTAATAATCCACTTTTTCTTAACTTAGAGTAAAGGTTTTCTAACGAAGGATTATAATGCAACTCAAAAATGAGACTGTAAAACAAAGCATCTCTTATTTTACTGTTAAGACTCAATATTTATACTTGAAGAAAAATGCACATACAAAATGGGCCAGTACTTCATGCAGTCACCAGAGAGAACACAGCTGAGATTCATTACTTATCATCAATGTAGATCACTACAATTGTAGTGTCGATTGTGCAGGTTACAAAAGAAACATTTTGTAACAATAGAGACCTGTGTAGTATTAATGCTCAAGCACATAGGATTGCACTTGAGCATTAACATTACACACACCTCTATTGAAATGTTTCTATTCCTTAAGTTTTCCAAATTTAAAACACTCCTGGTGTTTTAACAGCACATATTTACATTTAACAGCACAACAGCACATATTCTTACGTATTTCCAGATACGTGTTGGTTATACATTGCTCTGATTTTCCAGATTGCCACAGCTCTTTTTTTACAGCTATTCATCTTCTATTAGCAATAGAAAGATATATGAAGCTACTTAATTTTCAAATCCTCCTAGCAAAGTATACCCCAGGTATTTATATTAAAAAGTTCATTTAGGTGATTAAAAATATTATCTATAAGTTAATTTTCGTCTTTGCTTCTCTTGTTGAGCTTCTACCTGTCATCTGCCTACCATCCTTGCTTGCCTTCAACAGTTTCCATTTGAGTCCTTGGATTTGTAGAAATACTTTTCAATGGGTACTAAAAAAACTATCTACAAATTCAAGAAATCAATTTTTTTTTTAAGCATGAAGGATTTGATCCAGTGCAAACTACGTCATTAAAAGGGCTCTCAGTTTCCTTGGTGAGCTTTTAATCACTATTCACGAGTATCTATTCTTGAAGTACAATGCCATAATATGTTTCATTATTTATAATTAAGAAGGCTAACATGTGCTTGTGTTTGATACGTGGAAGGAGATGAGCAAGACTTTTCATAGAGCAGGAACAAAGTCTAGGAAATTCACACGTGCCAATCATTAGTTTCTATTATGAAGTATCACAGTATCTGTTTTTGTGTCCTCTGGTGTCCAGAGCAAAAGCATATCCTTAGGAATCTGTTAACACAATATCGCTGTTTGGTTTATGTTTTTATTGTTCCCAATTATGTGCCAGGTGAGGCTGCCTTCTCACAATATGGTATGGGGACTCTAACATCCTGCCTCCTTGCCTTTTTCCTTCATTCCCCTCTCCCCAGTCCCAGTCTGCCACTCACTCTGCACATCTACTGAAGTTCACCAGATTCCTTCACGAGCTAAGTTAACCCACGAACTTACTAAAAAACTACCCCAACAAAAGCAGCAACAGTAAAAAAAGGCAGGTTTCATAGTGGTTTAGAGATCTGGATCTACTCAGGAAAATGCCTGAATAGTCTCAGAAACATCAGGGAGATAAGGCATGAGATTCTGTATTCAAGTGCCAGGGAAGGGAGAGAGACCAACTACAGCAGCACCAAGTCTTCTAGAGCAGATGATCAGAGTACCCTGGAATCTCTGCTGGATGAAAGCCAGAGGAGTTACCCAAAGATTAGCTAAGCACTCCCTAGCAAAAACAACAAAGGAACTTTTCAGCTTGAAGCATCACAAGCCCACTGCCACTCAAGGTGGCTAACACCTGCTCCTGTGGTCTCAGGCAGGAGCCAGGAACAAGCAGGATGCATTAATCCCACATGTAGGACTGTATCACACACAGAGTTGTCAATTACATCACGATATCAAGTAGCTCTGGTGCAAAGAATAGTCATCCACACACTCACACACTGAGACCTGAGGTAAGAAAAATCTGTTCTGCTCCTTAATGAGACTAGAATTTGGCAAGATGCCAGTCGTGTCCAATGACTGCCAATCTGGCAGTGCTGCCTCCAAAGTGGGATGAGGATTCTGCCACTTTGGATTAATGATGAATGGGGGATAAGGGGAGCTTTATGAATCTCCACGGGATTCATAAAGGACCCATGAATGATGAACTATAAATACTGTCTTTTTTTTAGTAAGAAATATGTTCTGCCTGATGAATGCCAGCTGAGGTGAGAGACCTGTATGGAAGAACCAAGTCTCTGACCACACAGGTCAAGAAAGCATCTACAGCAGATTGGCTAAGAAAGAAGACAACCTTTTAAAACCTGATCCTGGTGAAAGGAAACCAATCTATTTGTTTCCTTACCTTTTGTAAATTACCGTTGGTAAACATTTTTGAAATTGAATAGTTTGAGATGTTGTAAAGAATAATTGCATTTGTGTTTATGTTAACATAGTGTATGAGTTAACATAAACACAAATGCAATTGTGTTTATGTTAACTCATACGCTAGGTTATGAGTTAACATAGTGTAATGTTAACTTATTAACATTAAGTTATATTAAGTTAATGCTAACTTATTAACATTAAGTTATATATTAAATTTCGAATTTAATATATAAATTTCGGAACAATACCCATTACTGTGTGTAATGAGTATTAAGACCAGGACACCAAAATACTCTGATAAAATGCCAGATCCTCCAGACAATGCTACAGTGAAAACAAAGGGTGCCAACAGGCAATTCTAAAGGTGCTACAACAATTTACTGAAGAAGTAACAGTGCTGGGTAAAAAGAAGTCTTATCTGACTATAACTAACAGTAGAAGTACTGTCTGTAGTGAAGCAAGATAGCATAGCAGAATTGAATTGATGTTTATTTTACATATTTCACATCACCTATAAATGGTTTTTTGTCACTTTGGGTGTATTTAATTTACTATTTTATCACCGGAAGTGTGTATTTTGTCTCCTTGAAAATAAAAAAAAATAACTATTTCAACTTTATGCATTATTCAAAAACTCCAGTTGTTTGTATGCACAGATATATTTGAAGAAAAAGCAAAGACTGGGGAGCATATCAGTCTAAAAATATAAAGGAACAATAATCAAAACAACACTGTTCAAGAAAAGAAACATTTCCAAATGGAACAAACCTTTAAAACCCTCAGGATAGACTTCAGGAAGGAATTTAGTGCTGATATCTCCTTGAACAAAGCGGGGATGGATGATCACTTCACGCAGTAAAGAAATATTGTGAGCCACACCTGAAAACAAAAAAACAAATTAATACAAAATCATGTAATATTAATCACAAATTACAGTAGGAAAGGACTTATAAAAATATGAACTCCTATCTTTCTGGAATAAATATTTGTTCACAACTTAAATATCATAGTACTGATGTAATCAATGCAGATTTACCAGTTTTGTTTCACTCCTGCCTCAAAACACTTTTAAACACTCAGTTTAATTATAAAGTAAACAATATAAATTTTCACCTCATCAAGCCTAATTCAAACACCTACTTAAGGACAGCAAGCACAACCAAGAAAGAGCCTTTTGGTTCAGTTCTAGAAGATGTAGGCAAGACCGGAGCCATCTCCTTTGAAATGACAAATTAGTCATGACAGTAAATATTAGCTCAATTCCACTGAACCCTGAATGGAAGATATGCACCATGTTACACCCCAATCAAAGTAAAGAAATACAGTAAAAACTTTTACCACTCAGCATACCATTTTACAACATTTTTATCATTTGTAACAACTAACAGACTCCTGTATAACTTACAACACAAAGAAATGTATTGTTTCCCCCACATGTATTTATCCAACCTTGTCTGGTCAATTCTTTTATTGAATACCCCAGTTCCCCTTTAGCACCACTCTGTGACTCTGTTAGGCATATAGCCCACAAAAATTACTTACCTTATTTTAAGATTACTTATCACAGAAGCTTTAGAGACACCCATATCCTTTAATTACTTTGACTGCTAGGCAACTTTATATTTTCTGCATTTCTTCATCTCTTTCTCATACCACTTCTTGGCCTGTTTCCTCCATTCCCCAAATGACTTTATTTTTAAATTGAATAACTTCTGTGTAATTAAGTTAGTGACTTAATGCCAATGCTAAACTGCACTTTGCCAGAAGTACGTGCAGTTTAGCGCTGAATATGATGGTCACTAGAAGTCCTTTCATTAAAAAATACAAGGAAGTCCTTAAAGGAGGTGGGAGAGAAAAGGTGGTGTACAAAAATCCTTGAGGAAAAGCTCTCTAGATCATTTAAATTATCTTCTCCTTACTGCAAATGATTTTCAAAAAGAAGGTACTCTCTCTTTTGAGACAGCATACAGGTGATTTCTGGAAAGTTTAAGATTACACGTCAGAAAACCACCATCTTTATCTCCATTCTTTTCTCAATTTTAAAAAGAGATCAAGCAGATTCTGATAAGCCAGAAGAGTTCCATCTTAGTATGACTACACACAATAACACTGGCTCATAAACATTAATATTTCTTAAGAAAAGCTGGAATAGACATGCAGTTCAGGAGCATGACAGGTGTTGATTTATTCCAGGTATGGACAAATGAGGAGCTCCTATAGGAAAGAGGTTATCCAGCCTCAGCAGTGCACATTCTCACCCCTCCGGAAATATAAATTAATCATGTTTTTTCATCATTGTCAGAGGAACAGGTAACTCCAAATATTGCATTTGCCATATCACATTAACTTCGGCTTTAGCTGGACACCGTTAGGTATGAAATGCTGAACACATCACAAAATAGTTTAAGGTAAAAATTTGTCTATGTATTCATATTTCTTGCAAAGCACAAAATTCTGTACTTCATGTATGATTACACACAAGTTATTATGATTGTGATGATATGACCATGATTAAAGATGACACGATTCAATTATTTGAACTTTTTTTCTAATAGCTCTAGTTTAAAATAATATTGAAAAAGAATTCATCGCAAACTCAGGCATTTCAGCTGTAAATTAGGTTATTTGGATTTTTTTCCCTTGTTGAGATCTCACCAAAGCAAAGACACTAGCATTACAGAGCATGCAAATTGCTGAAGATACAGGAGATTCTTTTACTCTCCTTTTCCTTTTGTGTTTTTTCAGTTTAGAAGCATGAACAACATCCTTGTTATTTTATATGCAGACCAGTTCAAACACTTTCAAAGCTTTCTTCCCCTACTAGTCTGCTGCTGGTGTGAATTTTCAAGCTCTCTGTGTGGCCGTCACTGAAACCACTTTAAATGCACTGAGTCAGACTCAACCTCATTGAATCATGAAGTCACAGCTTTAAAGACTCATTCATGAGCCATTAAATAGAAAACGACACAAGCAGTTCAATGATGACATGATGGAAATTGTCCATTTGATTAAAAGAAGATCCTTGCTGCCTGCAACCTAAATAATCATTCACAGACCCTGTTTTCATCAACACTGAATGAAAGTCACACTGTACCTCCACTAAACAAAAGAATTAAAAATCTTACACTAAGTGACTGTAACTTGGAAACAAATAATGTCTCTCTTTGGCGGCTACAAATTCCCCAAAAATTTCCAATCTGAATAATAAGTTGAAATATCTCAGAGACTTCATCTATTACAGCATCAAGACGAGGAGTTCTTCAATGCTGCCCAACTTTGAATCCAGGATTTAAACATGCTACAATGTGTAACCAGATCATCTCACATTTTTCTTTTCTAAACTGCTATAAGATCCCTGGTGAGGTGATGGCTGATGACAGATGACAGAGCTTGGTGTCTCAACTGACTGCCCCTAAAAGACCTAAAATCAAAAAAATACTATGAGTATTTTTAATTATTTCTACCACACATCCATCTGAAAAATATGAGGCTTCTGCAATGTCTTAAGCTCCAAAATTCCTTGAGTAAGTTCAATAGAGAAGACAAGCCTAAGTGTTTGGGAAGCAATATAAAATGCATTTTACATACAAAATTAAAAATTTAATAAGCAAGTTTCCCTTTAAAGTATCATGAAAGGCTATCTTTATCAGTTCCTGAAATCATTAGGTGAGCAATGACTGCATGGTTGATCTGCTTCTCAAGACTGAGTTGATACTTCTAGTGACGTACCAAATCATATGGCTTTAAAAAAAAAATTACCAGGGTAATTCTTCAGAAGTCTAGAAGTTTTAGATTTGCAATTTAGTGTGACCTCTGTCAAAGTTCATAAGGTCTCCATCTGTGTGTGAGTAACTACTAGGCTACAGAAATACGGACCCCTAGAGCAGCTTGCTCCTGACTACCTGCTGCTTCCAAAACACTGCCCAGACATTAGCCTCACACTCTCACAGGATCAAACAGAGGCTAACAGGCAGTGCTTATTTCATGCAAAGTTAGACGCTAAACTGAAGTATATTGTATTTATGTTAAAGTGGTTTTCAGAGAACTTTTCTTTTTCTTGACCAGATCTGCAGACTGCCAGGAACAAAATCACATTTGTTAGCCTGACAAGCCATGACATTTTCAACAAACAAGCAAAATCCTAAACTATATCAATTTATTTCTCCTCCAGAAAACAAAATTTCACTTCAGCATGACGATTTTTACATTGTTAAGGCTGATGCAGAACAGTAGTTACAGTTATACTCTTCTTTCCTCTAAGTCAAAATATAATCAAATAAAATAACCATTGTTCTTCGTACCTCTATTTTTGCATTTTACATGGCTGTATGAAAATACAATATTACATCTGTAGAAGCTGAATTTAAAATATGCTTCTTGGGTTTCAATTTTTACACTATTTTCCTGAATATATTTGTAAAAGAAAGCAGACCAGCATTTAAATAATGGAGAGCTAATGAAATTTTTTAGAATTACATATTCAAATGCTTTATATAGAACACATATTCCTGAGGTTCCATTAATTTTCCAGTTAAATTGTCATTATTGCCTAATGAATACAGGAAGACACTAAATAATCACACTGTTCACCAGAGCTTATTAGCAACCCCCTGTCTGAAGAAGCACTCATTAAAAAAAAATTAAATTATAATCAGAAGAAATTACTCTCCATACTGCCTGTCTCTATCTTACCTCCTTCGTTTCTTCATTCTCTGCCTTAAAAACTCTGCTAAGTATACCAGATTTTTCATTAACTTACATACTGTAACCTAACTCCTAACTTTTTCCTAACAAGAAAATCCTCAGAGACAACAATAAAATGCATTTTATAGAAAACAGTTTTATAACAAGTTTATGAAGAGGCTATCACACCACATTTTTACTCACTAAAAATCAGAACTTGGAATGCCAAGGCACAAAATCATAGGCAATGTTTTCACTATAAATATTTACTGACACTAAACATATTCAGTGTTGATTAGCCTTTTTACAGTATTAAGCTTCTGTCATCTTGATGCCTGCAAACACAAATCTGCATTTATCCATGTAAACTTAATTGGAGTCCTACATGCCCCTCTGTAGATAAGCAGCTGAATAGACTTAACTTGCTGATAATTTCAAATGGTGCTCAGTGGAACAGAAAGAACTTTATCTGCACTTACTGACTGCAAAACCAACATGTGGAGTACAGCACTAGAGGTTTCTCTTTTCTACAAGCCAGCAAAGCTAAACTATCACCCAACAATTTAAATGCTGAATAAGAATAAATGTGATGAAGCTTAGGAGGTATCTCAGTTATTTCTCTAAGGAAAATATAAAAAATATTAACTAAGCTCTGCACTGAGCATTACGAAACACTGATTATGCTGGTGTTCACTTAAAACAAGAATATTATCGGATTTGCACAGACAATGAAAACACCACTTTCAACACATGAACTTCTCAAGTCCGTGATTACTACCCAGCAAGTCTCCATGTTTGTAATTCCAAAAGTGTTCATAATGTTCCCTAAAAGCCTCCACATTCAACTGTTTAACTGTCTTTCAAAGCTTGTGTTTTGCTACAACTCACTTCAGAGCTGGCTATCTGCATACAAAATCCCACCCCAAGAGCAAGGAAAAAAGGGGGCTCTTAGCTTTTAATTTTAATACACAAACATCCATATAAAATTCTCACATGGGATCAGTACACCACTGATGCTCAGAGCTGAACATTCCAATTAAAAACAACAATTCTTCCAGATACAAAAGTTTGGAGCTCACTGAACTCACACACTAGGATAAAGGGGGGGAGAAGGAGGTAAAAGGAGATAATATATGGTAATATTGTATTATAAAATCATAAGTTCAATCTCTAAATTTTGTATTTGCATGTGGTGCTGAACTTCTTAGTAAGAGGACCATTATCTACAGTGTTAGCAAATCCATAGAAATGCTTGAATCAGTAGAATAATTGGAAGCAGAAGCTAAGCAGGCTTTGCCAAGAAAAGTGAAAGAAAATAAATGGCCATTCTACCATCATCCTCTCCTCAGATATCCTTTTACCCTAAAGATGGGGAATACAACACTAGGACAACTACATATCTAGAGAAACAACAGCACTTGTTTTTCAATGCCTTCTCAACTGGACACATTACATTTCTTGTTTTCCACTACCCCAGTTCTTCCTCCTTAATAAAAGGGAGAGAAAAAAATCAACCAAACAAAAAACTTATCTGGCAAAAAAAAAAAGATACCTCATTTTAATTTCCCCTTCTGCACCAATAACACTGCCTTTCTCTTTTACCTGATCTGCCTGTACTTCAGTTGTCCTCCCCTCTTTCTTCTCCACAGGACACTGGTAATCTGTAACCCTTCCTGAACTACATCCCACAACATTTTGCTGAGAAGTTGGCATTCCCACTCCCTCCCTTGTGACTGGATTAAGAAAAGGAGAGAACAGGAGCAGCATCTGAGCTCCAAGCTGATGGTACTAAGCATTCTGAAATGGTCCCTTCTAGCGATTTTGAACTAAGTTTGCTTCCTTCCCCTCTCCAGTTTTGCTTTCCACATCAACACACTTGGGAATCTGCAAGGGGTGAGAACACAAATACTCTTGCAGAACTACCCATCTGTTACCTCTGCTATGGAAAAGTTGCATGACCTCTCAAAGCATTTTTTAAAAGCACAACCAAAAAAACAAAAGCTCATTTAATTTAAGAACAGACACTATAGACTGCTTTTGCAAGGAAACAGGCTTCTTACACACAAAGGTTGTTTTGCTCACAATATCAGTGAGAGCATTTGCAGGGGATCAGAATACAGGAGTCTAAAACTTACATGCATACTGCCATTGAGAAGTATCTTTTAAGTTAAAACTAAAAAACCCAATAATTTATGATGCTCAGATCTAAATTAAAGTTTACTGTGAAAAGCTTTGTACCTGAAATTAATTTATTTCAATATATGATAAAATACTAAAATTGAAGTTGGATGTTTTTCCTTGTGCTCTTGGATAACCCTGCTTGAGCAGAGAGGCTGGACCACATGATCCACTGCAATCCCTTCCAATCTTACTCATTCTGTGATTCTTGGAAAGCCAAGGTCTTCTCACAACATTAAGTACAGCTCTCCTTTTTCCCCCCAATTAGTGTGTTTACTGTTCCAAAAGCTCAAGACAACAATTTCTACTGCCACTATTCTGGCAGGTCTCCACTCAGAGAGTTAACTTCTGCATTTCTCTTCCCCTCAAATATTCACCACAGTTTTTTAATACTTTTCTGGTTTCTGTATGCTCTTTCACATCATGCTGGAAGATTCCTCCAACCCCAGCTGGTGGCTCCCTTATTTCCTCCTCATTTCTACTCCTTCTTGCTTTATCTGCTGCTTACCCTTTTTCTCAGAGGATCCTCTTTCCACTCTTCTTCCTCCTAAATGGTCTAGTACATTCCTCTCTCCACAGAGCAAGTGGGATCTCAACAGAAAAGAGTTGACTTTATACAAAGACTTAAACTTCATGTTATTGCTTTACTTTTGAATACTCGGGG
Source organism: Chamaea fasciata (assembly GCF_029207755.1). NCBI lineage: Eukaryota > Metazoa > Chordata > Aves > Passeriformes > Sylviidae > Chamaea > Chamaea fasciata. The sequence continues at coordinate 77,327,402 of NW_027094087.1, read as the reverse complement.
AAGATAAAAAGCAAACAGACGTCAAAGGAAAGATTACAGGAATCTGCACTCAGGGATATGAGCTATTTTCCAATCAGACCTCCAGTGAATTGATAATGTACTCTACTTGCTGCATAAATATAACCATTTCTTTTCTTTAAATATATAAAAATAACTTATACACAAGCTTTCCAGAACTCCACACTGGGATTTATATATGTCTTACAATGAACAATTATCCAGCACAGAAATGACAAAAACATATTAAAACTTAAGAAAAACTGAGAAGGAAAGCACACCACACCATATTCACACACATAGGAGATACACTGAAAGCAATTATTTCGATATCCTATTTCTGTTGTTCAAATTGAATCCCCCCAAAATAAACAAAACAGGAAGATTCTGGGAAAAGTACCGTAAGACAGAGATGAACTACTAACAACAGCGCATGCTCAAAGGAAATAAATCATGCCTCATCCCAATGAGCAATGGTGCCTCTCTGCTTGCCTGGAATCTTGAGTTTTTCACTATTCACAAATTCTCCAGCAATCACTGCACAAAACAAGAAATGTCTCTTCTTGAGACAAATCTGGGTTGGATTCTTAACTTTATTCAGCCCTGAACTATACTGCAAGACTCAGATAAAAACGTTACCTAATTATACCCTTTGTCCTTCCAGACTCTCAGCTGAGATTTTGAATTCAGATTAGTTCTCAGTGGAGGAGTCAGTTCCTGACAGAATAATTTAGACTGCAAAGAACCTCAAGAGATCATTTAATCTAATCCGCAACTCAAAGAAAAACTATCCTAGACTTTTATCTGCTCCCATTAACAACAATGGAGATGTTACACAGGAAAAAAGATGTAGACTACATTCCCATGATCACATTGACTCCATCTTGACTCAATCTGGAGTTAGTCATACTCTTAGCATCTACCAATGAACAGACTGCAGCATTTCCTTTTCCACTGCGTACAAGTTGTCATCAGTCCAAGCTGCAATAAAATATTAATGCAGTGGGCATTTTCAGAGCACAGCATTGTTGCAAATACTCCGATTTGCTTTATTCAACATTTTTCATGAAGATACTGCTATTACAGGCACTATACGACGCAGCCTTGGTTACTTAAGGTATTACTTACTCGAATTTTGCTTAAGCCTGCTTTCTTTGCAAGTATTGGACTATTTTTAAAATTTAATTCTTTTAATTTCCTTCATGATCTTGTCAGGCAGATTTAACTGGGAAGGACAGCTAAGCCATGAATTCAAGGCCAGGTAGTATCTAGTCGAAGAAAACAAGTCAATAAAGCCTTGTCTGGGGACTTGTTCCCTGTAAATGGAACAGAGCTAAAAAGGAATGGGGTAACTCGTGAATATCCCAAAGCCACAACAGTAAAAACTGAATGTTTTCTCACACAGCCAATAGACAAGGAGCAGCAGAGTAAGTCCTTGCCCTTCACACTGCCTACATGCCTCAACCTAGCCTAGATGAGTCACCTCCTGAAGGGTCACTGTGCTACTTCAGTCCTGGCTTCTCTGTTGGGACTGCCATGAATGACATTGTATAGTGGCATTTGATCCAGGAAGACATTTGTCTTCTAGGAACTGGATAAAAAAACACTGATTTCATGCAGGTCAGCAAGCAACCATCAAAATAGTAGTGACTAAAATTCCTTACCAACTTTTGTCTGCTTTGAACTAGTGACACAGAAGTGATGGGGAAGACTCCATCCTCCATTAGCAGTCCCTCAGCTACATATTAGATGGTCCTTGACCTGTTACCCAGTCACCCTACATCCCATTCCCACCCTATGCGAGTGAACAAGCATATTTGTTTACAGAAATTGCAAACACTGGTATTTTAAATCTAAAATTCTCACAGTGCACACCATCACTACAACTGACACTGACTTCAGCTGGTATTGCTTATCTAAAACGCTCTGTAACTCAGAAGAGATACTTCGTTACTTACAGGGAAAAACATAATGTCTCTAAAACACCATGCAAGCATAAATGCTGCTTCCCAGGAAATGAGAGGGGCAAGGGGTTGAGAAATAGGAATCTGGAGCATACGGCTCAGGACGACTGGTAATCTCTAAATGGTTATGTACAAGCTCACTATTCAAACATAAAGCCAAGTAATTTCAAAACTAGGTAAAAAATTATTCTGTACCTTTCACTACTAACAAAAACTCAAGTTGGAAAAGATTTCATGTGAGGCACTTTACAAAAGATCAAGGTAGTTTAATATTTTCTTACATAGAAACCAAACATTGTAAAGCAAAAATATACAACATCATTTTAGGGGGAAAAAACCAAAAACAAACAAAACCCCAAACAAACAAACAAACAAAAACCATCAAGCAAACAAGGAGTTCTGCACATGTCAATGCAGTTTAAAACATTACAGCCTGGACAATTTCTACTAACTACCCTACCAAGAATCATTCACACTAGGCAAGAGAAGAGATACTTTAATATCCACAAATGTCCATTTTAAATAAACACTAAGAAGAAACTACCAGCTGTGTAAAACTACACAAAAATCCTTTTCAAATGGAAAGCACTGACCACTGCAACTAAAAATGTGTTTTGAAAATTCACCTACTTTTGAAACCTGCAGTACATTAAATTTTGTGGTTTGCGGTACTTTAGGAAAAAATTCCCCCTGTAGTTCACTAATTGCCTCTTTAAATGTTTTTAATAGACTAAAAGCTTTCTCAGATAGAAATACTACAGAGACATTGGATATGACAGATACGTGCATACTAATAAAAAGACTGTAAAAACCTCAAGAATACAAATTAGTACTTTTCAGGTGTAAGGTCTCATATCCTTCACACGTATTTATAATCTGTGGAACTGTTTTTAGGTACATCTGTGTAAAACACCTAAGCACAAATGATCACTTTCCGTCCCGTATTATAACACACAATAATGTTCCACGCACATTTGCAATATTCTCATAAATAAAATACTTATAGCATCACTTGTTCTCATTAATACAGAGTGTGAATCCAGAGCCTGTCTCCATTAAAAACAACACCAACAAATCTCACCTCACATCAGTCTAACTACAGCAGTACAAATTTCTCTCTCATATAAATTTACTCAGCTGTTGTACAGCAGGGGTTTACATCAGCACATTGTACTGCTACAGTCTAATGGCTCAAGTTGCACCAATATAAATCTATGTTAGAGTTAGCAGCTCATTTACAATGGCTAATCTTACCATGTATCTAACTACACTGTGGTAGAGGGATGTTCATTTTCCCCAGATAGATAAATCTTTCAAATTTGACAGGGCAACTGTACCATTCAGCAGCCCAGCATTAAAGTCAAACACAAGTTTTACAGAAACTTCACAGAAATTTTTACCTCCCTTATCCTGATTTGTTCTTCTTATTTTCCATAAGACATAGAGGAAGACCTAAAGATTTCTCCCACACAAAACATGACTTCCCTCATCAAGACTTAAAAAGAGTCAAAGTGGTCCAGGCTGATTTACCCCTGCTGCCTGGAAAGCCTGGAAGAATGGCTGCATCTCCAATGCAATCCGTGAGCAAGAGCTGAAACACATGCTGATCAACAGCCTACATCTGTATCTGCCCAAACCTAAACAATGACCTTGAAAATAAGCAAAATACATACATATACACAATCAACTATTGCATTGTGAAAATATTTAATTGCAATCAATGGATTAAACTCTTAAAAATGGCAATTACTTTACATTTCTTACAGTGCAACGGCCTTTTTTTCTCCCTCTACAACATAATAAAATCAATTACATGCTGCCATACAGTGAGAACTATGAGTTTTAAGAAATTTATTTAAATATTTATCTTAAAATATTCAAGAGAAAAATGGAGCAAAAAAGTCTCTTTAGAGTTGATGTATCTTCTCGGCTTAATTAACACAAGCTTTTCCTTTTTTAATTTGCACTTAAGAAGTGGGAACTTTACTCAATTTGCTAATTACTACATTTTCAAGCTGTTTTCTTGAAATAGATGACAGCCTATCACACTAGGAATCCAAATTTCTCTAGTTACCTCGAATTACGTAGTTGTCCAAAGCCTCTTCCATTCTTTTCAGTGCTTCGGCTCTATTAGAGCCATAGGTAATCAGCTAAAGAAAAAAAAGATTAGAAATTAGATGTTTGTCTCTAGAATTTGAATAGCATTTAAAAATTACATAGATTTTCAGAATTTCTGCAGTCATAAAATTATTTCTTGATCATTACTGTATTTGTGCTACAAAGGCTCCCGGAAACATCAAGAAAAAGCTAAGATCTCTCACCCCATTCAGTGAAAGAAGGCCAAGCCCTTTTCCTTCATAAAACTTAAAGCACCTAAACAAGCTCTCAGAAAATCAGACAACAGGTTCAATATCCATGCTGACTCACCAGATTCCTAATGCCCAACAAACTCCTAAGATTTCATTTTTTTGAGGACTGAACTCTATCATGTCATGTTTTAATTTTACCAATATAGTCCTGATGAGTAAGAACTAATACTAAGAGACACTATCAAGCATTTCTTTCAACACCTCTTTTTGGAAGCCAAAATTATTGACATTTACATCCGGGCTAGACTATATTAAAAAATACAAGATTGGCAGTATCTAAGTCAGACAATAAAAGCTGGTGTTTAAATCAGAATTTTCTTAATAATTAGAAACTGCAAGAAAAATAATTACAGTGTCAAAAGGTGAAAAGAATTTTATTTAGAAGTGACACTAGATTTCCTCTACTCCACATCTTCCTTCACTTATTTTATATTTCCTTGAGGCATGTTATGGCACCTTTAAAATACTGATTTACAAATCCTTCAATATGCTCTCTCTCATTTAAAAGAACTATGTATAAAATCAGTACTTCATACCTTTAGAATATTGAGAAATAATAATCAACTCACTTTTGAAATCATGGGATCATAATAAATGCTAATGTCACTTCCTTGTTGTATACCACTGTCAACACGTACCTTCAAAAATAAGAAGTAAAAATAATTATACATTACTGGAAAAAAAATTTCAACATGGGAATCAAATCTACCCATCAGCCTTAAACCATAATCCCCACAAAGCTTATCACATAGATTTTTCCCTCTGGAAAGACTAGAATAATTATTTGTTTTCAGAGAATCTGGGAGGAGAGTAGGGAAGCCTTTTTCTTCACCAGCAAAAACACTTGCAAATTAGTCTCTCCTTTATGAGAAACAACTGTAATCTTGAGTTCATGGTAAAAATTCTCTTTTGTTCTCCAGAATGCACAGCAAACACAGTAAATCTGATCTAAGAATTTCAGCTGTGTTACACTTGCTTTAACTCTAAACACATTCAATTCTGATTTAATCCCTATAATAAAATACAGTTGTAATTATTTTTCTGACTGACACCTGGCATGAGGGATAACCCTTATAATCACACCCTTTCTGCATCTAGATGTAATCACAACCCTCATGTTCTGCTACAGCCCTTCCAAGAGCTTCAGTAGGAATAGAAGTAGGGAGCATTCAGCAGGAACTTTGGAGCGCTGCTTATCAGCTCCATAGGAATACTGAGCCTATGGTTTTCATGTCTGTAACACTTTCCTTCTCTGTCTCACCCTCTCAACTGTTAAATATTTTTTTTCTGTTGCTGCTCTTCCCTCGAGGCTTTAATGTTTACACAGCTTTTTCCAAGGCTTTGCTTTGTAAGGACACAGCCCCAATTAAAGCTCTGATTCTGCAATATTCATGGAAAAAAATAACACAAGTTCAAAAATTTCTTTTGAAGAGGCTGATTGCTGTTAACCAGCCAACAAGTTAGTTTGTGTATTGCTGATTCTTGTTTTCATCTCTCAGTTTGATTTCATCACTGTAACAATGAGGTTAGCCATATAAAACTTTTCAAATGAGCAATTTCTGGGGAACAAATATTTATTAAATTGCTGGTTTTGAGTGCTGGAATCTGAAATATTTTTTTAAAACTAACCAAAATAACTTGAGTGATAAATGCATTCTGGGGATCATAAGGATGGAGGGCTCTAATCAAAGCTGTTGAAACAGCAGGGCTCTGATATACTGCATTGTAAAGGGGGTGGGAAAGAGGGTCCTGGAATCTCACTTAAATCTTCACCTGTGGGAAGGAACCTTTGTAATAAATAGCAGCTCATCTGTCTGCAGCAAGGCAGAAAAAGGTCAATGCAACGGCTGTTAGGCCTTTAATATTTTAATTTAGGCAATTATCAAGGGACCACATGTAGAACCTCTTGTCTAGAGAATCCACATGAGGGCATGATGATGACTTTATTATCCAAATGACATAAAAAGACACCCTAGCAGGTGTATGCACTTTCTTCAGCAAAAAACATTGTCTGACTAGTTTTTAGGACATTGTATTTATTTTAAGAAGAAATTCACTTATTCACCTATTTGTATTCATATATTTATATTTACATGTAATTTTTTCTATACTTATTCACATGTAAAGGCAGTACTGCTTCTGCACCACTTTAATAGCATCTTATCTGAATGTGCTTTATCTGTGCTTAACTGGGCTCCCCACTACTCACATCAGGTACATTTAACATTAGCTACTGATGAGAAGGTAGTTCAGACATGTCATGATTACAGAAAAAACATGCAGTGTATTTCTCAGCTTCCTTTCTTCCAGCTGCTAAACCATCCTTTCTCACAGAATGGCTGCCTATGTAGAAAGTCAATGCACATGTTCTCACATTTAAATCAGAAAGATTTAATTTACCTACTCAGTTCCAGATATATAAATCCCCTGCCCATGATACTTTTTTTTGCAATATTCAATAAATACATACATAAGACAAGGTATGACACACATACTCCACACACACTTGAGTTGTACTGTGACTTTTGTCTCTGAAGCACCACCTATAAAGTGATCGCACACAAGCCTTCAGGGGTGCTTTACACATGCACAGGTGAGTACTGACACATGTATGGCATCTTTCAACAAAGAAAAAACATACAAAAGGTGTGTCAGACCCACAATAAGTAGGTTAGTCAGACCCTAAAGTTATCTAAGACTCCTGAGGCTACCAACTATATGCTCTGCCTGGCTATATGTTTCTGTTTGTATACAACACATGTACATGACCATTACAAAATTTACATTTTTCCCTAACTACAATACCTTGAAAAGGCTACAGAGAATATAAACTACTCAAACTACTGCATATCTTCCTTTAAAAAAAATCTGGAGTCCTTTCTGGAAGTTAATTTTCATAAAATAAACTCAAGATGACTGAAAAAATGACAGCAAAGAAGAAATACATTTATGCTATCTTCAATTCTCCCTGTGGTGCTTACATTTTCAGAGCCTGGTAACAGTAAGTGATTTTATAAACTATATGGTGTGACAGAACTTAATGAATATTGGATGAACAAGAAACCCTAATTCAACAGATACTCACTATAATGTGCTGAACTTGATAAATAATAGCAATATTTATTAGACCTCCAGCATTTACTTCTGTTTAATACATTCCCTTTCTTTTACTCAGTATTTTAGACATTTAGGAAAAGCTAGGGTTAAAGGTCCTGCTGTAGCCTAGAGCTAATTCATATTACAGCCCTAACACTTGCTGTTGTACTATCCTCCTGTGTTATTACATTAGGACAACAGCAAAAGAATGAAAAATGTTTGGGGGGGGGGGGAGAAGTACAATCTGTGTCTCAATCCTGCAATGAACTCTTAATGCATCAAATTCCACTTAGGAACCCAAACGGATTCTAGTATTTCTGAATTCTTTGCTATATCTGAGTCTAAGACTTTTCTTTTCCTGGTAAGAGTCATTAAAATACCAGACTGCTGCTCATACTGACAGAGAGCAATGCTGGAGCTCTCCAGATATAGCAGAATATGTTGTGAAGGAGCACCAAACATCAAAGCTCACTACCACACATAAGGAGCTGGTTTTAGTCACCTGTCTTAAGCTTCATTATCAAAGGTAAAAAAACCTTGGTACTTATGAGCAACATGTTCTAAGGAAATTACAAACCACGTGACACAAAAACAGCCATCATATTCTTCCCTATGGCTAAGCAAAATCTCTCACACAGCCATGCTCACCAGTCCCACCAGCATGAGCAGCTGACACACAGTCATGGTAGGCAATCAGAGCTAACTTGAAACACAGAACAAATTAATTGCAAATACATTTGATAATACACATAAGCTGAACTTGCTGTGACACACTCCAAGACTCTGTTAATTTTTCTCAAGCCAAATTGTTGACAATTCTAAAACCTAAAGTGCAGAAAACAAACACCACAGCACCAATGGGCCTGTAATGCTGTACCTTTTTAGCCATATTAATTTTGTTCTTAGCAGCATGACATTCTTAGGAGAGAAATTAGTTTCATGGTAGCAGAAATGTACGTATTAAGACACCAAATCATGAGTGTCTACATAAAAATAGTTTTTCTATTTTTTAATATGACAGTTCAAGTAAATAGGAAGAGAAAGCCTAGAGACTCCATATGAGCTCCTCAAACCATTGCTCTGAAGCCTCCAGTGTAATTAAAATCTCTTTCTTTGGTACCACGATGGACTACGTGAAGCAATCAGGCATCTCCCACCCTTCATTTTCAATTCACCTCTCCCCCTAAGCACAACTCCCAGCCCACCCCGTCTACCTGACAAGTGACAGCCCAATCTGATTAAATGCTTGCAAGGGAGGGGACTCATGGGCCTCCATGACAGGCCAAAAGTGATCACCATGGAGATACATAATTACAGCTGTCAACGCATCTACTGTCCTGCTGGCATCAATTTGATTGCTCCCAGCAATAATGATAGACAAAGCTTAGTGTGCACTCTCCTACACTCAATCACTTTATCTATTCCGTGGTCCATTTAGCTGACATGCAACATTCACACAAGCAAATAACAGCAGTAAGCAGAACATTTAAGGCATTTTAATTGTTTTTTCTTTGTATGGATAGCTCACAAGCGCAAATGTTATTACATAAAACTCCTGCTGCAGCATTAATTGAAGAAAGATTTGGTGGGACAAAGACTGTAGGGGGTATAGTTTGTCCATTATCACTTGTACTTTCAACAGGTCTCACGTTTGGAAAATTGCAAATTGCAAAAACTTGCAAGGGCAAAATGTTTGACATCGTGTTAGCTATTACAACATGGTGAAAACTTCTAATAACCACTGGAGTATTCATTATAAATTCTTATTAAATACACTCTTTGTTTCATTAAAAAGAAGTTTAGATACATCCAGTGATACCTTTTTCCCCTCATCTCCTCTTTAAGAGCACATAATGCCTTTTAGATCTTCACAATTTTTTTCTGCTTTCAGGCTTTGAACACAGCATGAAGCCTTAAAGACCAGAAAGGGTCAGGTCCCTTTGGAAAGTACACGGGCAAAAACAATTTAAAAAGCGAAATAAATCATATATCCAATAACAACTCCACATTTAAGATCCCTCCTGTAATCTCTCAGTATTTTCCGTGCAAGCAATCAGACTGAATAATTGTATTCACAGATGGTACAGTCTCATCATTGCACTGACACGGTGTCATTCATGTATATGTGCACTTATAATTTAAGACTACCTTGATTTTACAGAAAGGCAGTGTATTTGCTCTTTATAACCACCAGAAAATATTGTTTGTTAAACACCTATTCTATATAGTTAGGCTGTATCCTGAAACATGTAATAACCACTGTGAAAAACTCTTTTTTGAAGTCTTTAAAGCTAAACAAAAAGCACTGGCGGTTTCTCACCAGTGTCCCCAGTTCTCTATGCTGACTCAACAGTTCACTGTCATTTCTAATGACCACAAATACATTACCAAAGCTGTATTTGAAAAACTTAAGCTGAAAGTTATAGAACAAACTATTTCAACATGTATTGGTTTCCTATTATATCCAGTCTGAACATTTTTAACCCAGTTTGGAACTGTTCACTTTTAAGCAGTTTTTCAGGCTGCACAAATCAGTACTGCCATGCCCTGTCCCCACTCTGGCAAACAGCTGGAAAAAAGGCTTAGTTTACAAAGCTGCTGAGTATTTATAGTCTTTATATAAGAGACACTCAGCACCTACAAAAACCAGAACAGAGTTACTTACACTTGGCACATGCAACGGTTCCTGATACTGAGACAGTTTACCAATGGATGGCAGGCCAAAAGATTTGTAGGGGTCCTGGAAAAAAATTCAACATGAGAAAGCATTAAGCTTTTACAGATGTGGAGCAGATAATGTTTAAAAGTTTTAAGTATAAAAGAAACTGCTACTGGAATGACTCTCTTTTCTCGCCCAGAATTACTTGTATCGAAGAACATTTCTTCATCCATTTGCCCCCGCAACTCCAAATAAAAAAATTGAAGTATATAAAATCTCTTGCATCAGTTAAAAAAAAAAAGGGGGAAAGAAGTATTCTGCACCCAGTTACAATATACCAAAGTAAAATATACAAAGATGACATTTTCATTAGCTACACTCGGAAGAAGAATAGAAAAGTATTCAGGAGGCCAGGCTTGAAAAGAGAGTATAAGAAAAAATTTTTGGAGACAAAAAGGTCAGTTAGAATTTCAATTATCTTAAGAAGTCAAACTGATCTTTATGCCACTGGAAACCTCCTACATTAATGTACATAATGCAACACCAATACAAACTTAATAGGAAAACAAATAAATATATGGCCTACAGAATAACCCAATTCATGGCAAAGTAGTTGGATTCATTACTTTAAATGTGAGGGGATTTAAGCTGAACAAAATAAAAAGCCCAAGTATCAGTTACTTCAGGGTAAAGCCTACTAAAACTCAGAATAGCTTTCATGCCAGTCACAGGGCAAATATTTATTCTTTATCAAAATAGTCTGTACAACTTGGAATCAGTAGAGCAGTTTGGAGGTTATGTGCACGTCACGAAGGGAATAAAACTCCAATCTCAAATAAGATGGTCTCAGTAACAATATTCCCAACAGTTAAGAAAGGGAAAAAATGTCTCAAGGGGCTGAATTAGTTTTGAAATGCAGAGTTACTTAAAATGTTCCTGAAACTAAATGAAGGAAGATAGGCAGCCAGCCGCCATTATTTTTTTTTATTATTATTATTTTCCAGCCCCCATTCCTGAAAATGTTCAAGGCCAGACTGGATGGGGCTCTGAGCAACCTGGTCTAGAGGAAGGTGTCCCAGCCCATGGCAGAGGGGTTGGGACTAGATGATCTTCATGGTCCCCTCCAACCCAAACCACTCTGTCATTCAATGTCTTTTTCTTTTTTACTTAACAAATTTTCATTTTCATGTATCAAAAGTGATAACAAAAAGACACTACATCAAAATGTCTTGAAGGTGCTTGAAAATGGGGTTTAAATATTCGTAAGCTTCTTTAAGGTGAGATAGAGACTCATACCATAATTATAGTTATTGTTTTGGAATGTGCTTTGAAAGTTTATCCCATAAACTATTGTTTGAGAAGATGTGTAACTTGGCTTTTCAAAAACCTTTTCAAAAGTTTTATTAAAACAACAAAAATTCTGTAAGACTTTAAATTTCAACTGTCTTTTAAAAAGTCAAGAAGTTTCAACTACACATTTCAGAAACCTGGAAAGAGTAGTGAACTCTGATAAATAACTCCAGCATCACTAATTGTGAACCGAACATGTAGGCTTATTTCTAATGATATTTGCTTACCTCTCTCTTTCACCATCTTTACTTTCAATTTTCAGGAAAAAGCTATGTTAAAACACACACTATATTTTTAATTAAAAAATAAGAACTCGACAATTCGACAAAAACTCATTAACCATTCGTGTTACATGCTCTAAACCATGACTTTCATACGATATTCCTTGATTTCACCTTGGCATCTATCCACACCTGGGTATTATTACGCCACAATTCAACCACCTACCCCCTCCTGCCCATTACCACTCATTTACCTCAGCATAAACTCGACATTCAACCGCCCAGCCGTTGATGGGAATATCAGCCTGTTTGTGCCTGAGAGGGTAACCCTTAGCAACACGGATCATTTCTTGGACTAAGTCCAGGCCGGTAATGCATTCTGTGACGGGATGTTCAACCTGCAAGGTCAAGAACTGTCAGTCAGTAGGTAACAAAAAAAAACAACCAAAAAAAAAAAGCACCTCACTGTAAACAAACACAGATAAACAAGAAATTCAACCAGCCAAAGAACAGAGAAAGAATATGTTTGTATTTTGATCTTTTTCCAAAAAAAAAAAAAAATCTACTTATACTCCAGCAACTGCTGCCTTTGCATGGAAAACACAAAAAAATTATTAGCAGATTACAATAACTTGGAGCAGCACACAAAAGCAAAACTAGAGAGGTGACCTGGGAGGATTTGTAGGGGGTTATTGTTTGGGTTTTTTTCACTTATTTTACAAATTCAAATGCATCTGGTGACAATGAGTTATTTTTTTCTTTGTTTGGAAGATTTTCCCATTCAATATTGTTTTGAAGAGACTCACACTGTAGCCGTAACTATATTTTAAATGGAAATCTCAAAGTAGCTGATAATCAACCCATTCTGGTACACTTAACATGGCACGTACAGGAGCCACTACCAATTTTCCACAGAACCGGCGTAGCCTATATCTCACCCATTCGCCTTCTTTCACTAACCTGTCCTGACAAGCAACCAGATTAGCGTAATCTTGCATCAGCGCAGTGTAGCAGAAATGAGCAGATGGATCCTTCAATTTTCCCCCCCCCTCTAGACTTATCTGTTTAGTGCTTAGCATGCACAATAGCTGGGCTGGACCAGCAGAGTGGCTCCGCGCGCTCAGCAAATTGCCGCTAACGGCTTTGGAAGGCACTGCCCTGGGAATTGCCGTCACTCGTGCTCACGCGGGATGTGCGTACAAGCATGCACACATGGGCGTGCATATGCACATGCAAACACACTTCTGCCTTCAAATGGGCAGAGAAACGGGCACGTTGATTAACTTTAAAAAGCCTTTAACTAGCCATAGGACAGTAAAAAGCAACCAAGGTGGTTCTTCTGATCAGCACCACATCGATCAAGTAAAAAGTAGGCATGCTAAAAGCACACTCTTCACACAGAAGCAGCTATACCACCTTCCATACAGAAATCATTACAGAACTGCCAGTTTTGTTATAAAATATTTGTGCTCCAAGGGGCAAAATACCTCAAGAAAATGCACTTCGCAACTTTTCATCATGAGATGTCATACTATGTACCTTTTCTGACACAGGAAAAGGTCACTAACCAAACAACTTGTCTTTCTTCCTTTAAGTATATAGTATCAAGGAAAACATTCAGTCATAACAACATTGTAGCTTACCAGACAAAGTAGATGCTTTGGTCTTTAAGAAAAAAAGCTTTGTAAAGATAAACAGATGGCATTCGCAATTAGCCCTGTGTGTGCTGTGAGTTTCTTTAGAGTTTCAACAACATTTTAAGATGTTTTAACATAATTTTAATGACAAATCATTACTGAAACAAGCACCTATTCTTTGAAGGACAGAAGTGACACTGAAATGGGAATCTGATTATACAGTTTAAGGATGTACCTTTGGGATTCAATCTTGATTCTACCTAACACATGATACTCTCCAGCATGTCAAGCTTAATAACAGTATTTTGAGAATCTATGAAACATCTCATCCATCCTGCAGTGTTAAATTGAAGCAATTCATTTTCTATTAAGATTTGAAGTTTTAATAGAAACTCCCTAAGTTTTAATAGAAAGTTACTTATCACACATTCACATTTGTACAACAGAATTTATTTTCCTACTTCAGAATTTAAGTTTTAGAAGATTACCTTTGAGCTGAGAACGTGTTTGGAATTTTAACATTCCAGATAATTAAAATACTTTTTATTTTTCCAAAGATATTTGCATTATTTAGTTATACTGCCATTTTTCTTGGCTAGCAATTGGCATTCCAGAATCAATAGCTTCATTGTTGTTTTCAGTTTTATTGTTGATGATCAAAATAAGATGGAATGTCTCTGAAAAGAAAAATATTTCTGTTGTTTGGTTCTTACAACTCACAAACATTTATTTAATCCATTCTTCAGTACAGATCTTTGACTTGGTCAATATTTTCTTCTGTTTCTTCAAAATACTCCCTTTGTGTCTCCACACAAAACGGCATTCAGAAAATATGTATAGGAAAAAACGCTGAGGGTTTTTTTTGGAGATGGGGAGAAGCTGTCCCACTTTATTTTAAGACTCTGCTTCAACTACTACTATATAGGCATAACATGGACAATTCCAATCATAGCATTAATCTGGGGCACCAAATACATTTTAAATTTATTTTAATATTCATTAAGACCAACAGATAACCAAAACATGATAGAAAAGAACTTTCATCTCAAAATCTCTACAACAACTATAACAGTGAATTGACTGAAGTAATTGTATCTGTTATATAACCCTTCTTAAAAGCTAGACTTCAATCACTTCCCTCTTTTCCACTTTCTGCTTCAGGTGCCATCTTTATTCTGCCTGTCTGTTGTATTTTCTTCTATTCATTTCATGCTATATCTATTGTCCATCAACAGCTTTTACTTGCCGGTATATGGAGACTAAGTCAAGTACTACACTTTTGACGACATGAACGCAAGTTTGCTCACAAATGGAGCTGAATCTCACTCAATTGATCAACCCCTTTAGCTTTAGGCCATACTCAGTTTTGCAGTCGACTGATCCAAGATGTTGCCAGTGAACCCCAGCCATCAAAAGGCCAGTGTTGGTATGGTTATATGACAGTGGCTACATTCACACATTATTGCTGTCTTCAACATAAAGGGCAAAACCAGACATGTCTGCAGCAAACAATCATAGCTGTATCAAGGCAGCTGTACCTTCTTCTCAACAGGACAGGCAGAAAAAATTGATCGGCAAGAATTCTCAATTAATTAGCTGCCAAAAGTAACACCTTTATTATCAGTTCCTTTACTCATACCAAGTCTGCTCACAAACAGTTGATAACAAGTCATCATTTCAAAGCACTTAAGAACAATATATACCTCCTTTAAAAAGCCTTAAGTCTCTGTCAAATGCCACTTATATTCCTGCTTTCAAGTCCACAAAGCTATACCTGCTATGACCTGCAATAGCTATACGGAGTAAAGGGAAAGTGCTTCCCCCTCGTACTGGATCTACTGCTCTTAAGACATATCAGAGCAACCAGACTTCCCATGAGCATTGCAAGTGTTTTTGCTTCACTAACCCCTTCCCACTTATACAGCAAGAGAAGCTACTAGCAAAGCCTATCAGAAAATAATAATTATGTCTCAGTTTACAGATGGTAAAGCAGGTATACAAGAGTTGGGGAACGTACCAACATGACAGGCCAGTTAGCATCCATCATCAGAACAGTATGGAAAGGCTCCTAATTCTCCTCCTCTCCTGTGACTGCCAGTGGTTTTAAAGCTTTACCATACTGGAGTTCATCCACAGCTACAAAAACAGTCATGCAGCTTTTACGGACAGTTGGAGCTAGGAGTTAAATTAGGGATGACTGCTCCCCTTATATTCAGCAGAATAATTCCGGGGCACATTTTTCTCAAGACTCTCAAGGTACTCAGATCTAACAGCAAATACTTCTGGACACTCACAGACTGCTTCTTGTCTCTGTGTGTATAAGGCATCAAGTTACTCACACACCAGTTGGAACATTCAAGCACGCCACATCAGCCAAGAAAATCTAAATTTCAGTAGACTTAAAACTACAGCCTATGTCACCCCTACTATTGTAAGTCCCTAGCTGGTGTCATATACCCCTTTACATTCAGATAAATAATCTCAAAACTAACTTTCAACATACACCTCAGTTTCCAGGAAATGTGATTCACCTGGAGTCCCACAGGCTTGACTGCTGCAGCCAAATCCAGTATCAGTTGACCCAAAACACACCAACTCACAGATACTTCTCAACCCCCTGTATTTCAGTAAGCCTGGTTTCTATTTCAGAGAACTGAACAACAACAGAGGTGCACACGTGTTCTGCTCTTCAGGCATGCAAGCTTCCTGACTACTATGAGCAGGAGCATGCTGGGGTCACATCTTTCGGCAAAATAGTTCACATGTACATGGGGTTTGGGAGCACACAGCAAAAAACAGCTTTTATAAAGGCTACTGAAAAACAGACAATGGTTGGATTAATGTATAGAATTAATGGAAAGCAGGAATACATAACTGGCTACCTATAGGCATCCTATATAACAACACTTGCTTTTAGTTTTCTGACTTATTGGTATACGGTTGAAGAACTGAAGGCAACCAGACTGCAAAAATTTCCACCAGCTAAGATGTGCAGGTGGACTTCTTTTGTTTCCCAAGTAAGATGCAGAAATAAAAACTAATGCACAGACATTTGGTGCAAACTAATTTTTTAATCGTATCATATGACTTTGAAAAAGTATTTAATTTACTTCCTCATAGGAAGTTATATTCCAATAATCATTGACATAGTTCTCAATTTTCTTTTGCAAGGATTTGTCTCTACATTGTATGGGACAGACACATCTTATGTGGCCTATGAATTCTGAATCTTTTCTGTGTTTCAGACAAATAGCACATACTTTAGGTCAACAAGTTAATTACCTCACAATTTCAACATAACTTTCTCAATTAACATCCTGCACTTCAAAAAAATTTCTTGAAATTCAGTAATTCTACGCAATTTCCTTTCCACTACATACTCCATGTAAGAAAGTAAAGAAACCAGTATCCACAAAACCAATACTTTCTTTCCTAAAGATGTAATTCCTGCTTTTACTGTATTTAGCTGCAGTATTAAAACCTTCTCAGAACACTTCAATCAAGATGGCTCGGGTCACACTGCAGCTATTCTTTGATTTGCTTTATATCAAATTCACCAAAGCAAAGAAACTAACGTACCCTTTGAAGAATGACCTTTTGTTTCTCTACTTCTTAAGTTGTCTCCTCTTTCTCTACTTTTTTTAATAGTATTTTTTGAGAGTTACAAGAGAATGTCGTCTCTAAGATATCACTCCATGCCTTGGCAGCACTGTTAATGGCATCTTTCAGACTCAATGACTTACACAAACAATGTTGTTCTCTTCTGTCAACAACAATTAGCAATGCTTTTCTGTAGTTCTTTCGGGAAGCCTGAAAAGCAGACAACCAGTAGATACATAATGGAAGTTGCATTAGGAGGCAAGAACGTGGCAAAAATTTGGTTAACTGTTGTCGGCTGACCCTCTTGTGTGAAGAAGTGTTGCTTGGCAGGAAAATCACCTTTTCCTTCGGTTCTAAAAATGGCCATGAACAGCTGGTATAAACTGTGTGCAGAATGGATTCTGGTGGGCTTAGCAGACTGGTAATGGGATAAGAGACCTTTCACCTTTAGGTCAGTAGTTCGAATTCAGCCCAGGTTAGCAGCAATTGAAAGTCTTTACCATCTGACACTGTTCGTTAGACTATTTAAAATGACTGAAGCGAAGTGTTGTCACAGTAAAACAAGATTCCAGTATTAAGAAATATGGAGAGTCTCAGCAAACAGCAGAAACAGTAGCTTGAGGATTTACTTTGAAATCCCACTATAGAAATCTACTCCTCTAATTCCTGACAGCCCCTTTCTCTGCCCCCATACTCCTGCCCACCTATCACAAGTTATCCTCCAGGCAGCTACCCACAATCAAGACAGCATGATCACCGCTTGCCATCCCACCGCTCCCCTATAGGTACCAAAGTCACCACCTTTCTGTGGCTTTAAGTGGCAATCTGGACTCAGCTCACCACTTCGCTGTTAGTATTTTGCTGTTACTGTTACATGTAGTGCAGCTGCAATATTTTCCAGCACTAATATCCCTCACTAAGTGAACGTGGCAGGTGCCAACTCCTGATGAGCAACAGAACAGAGATACCATTAAGAGGCTGTTAGAACCAGGAGTTTATAAGCAGTGGAGCTCCAAACCATCTGCAACAGGATTTCTACCTACTTTTAGACATTTTCTAACCATGCTTTGTATATTTTCATGGGTGGACAAACATGAGAAGGAAAGACATGTTGCATGTAAAAATTCTTCCCATGTTTTACACTAGTCACAGTCAGTTTTGTACAAAGTTCTGGAATATATAATTTTCCAAAGGTCAGTAAAATCTGATGAAAATCCAGACAGTGATAAACAAAAGTCTTAGCACTAAGTAATGTTTTATAAGTCTATGGAAGGTTACTTACCTTCACTTTATGCCTTAGAATCAAGTTACTTTAAAAGAACTTAAAAACATCTACATTAAATACTCTTGTGACAACTGTAAACTAAAAACTTAGGTAAGCAAATCTCACACAAACACATCAGATTATTCTACAGAAGTAATTTTTATTTCCTAAGAAGTTGTGACAAAAATACTCAAACTGACACATGAAGAGAAAACCCAGTGCTACTGAAATTACCATATTTCTCAACTCCAGTCTACATAAATTATCTTTTCAATTACATTGAGCAAATTCAGTCACATTTTGAGGAGGAAGGGGGTACTCACATGTTATTTAAATCTCACAACTCATGAGGGAGGCAGAAGGTTGGGAACAGGCCTGAGACACAAACATACCAATTGTATTGAGCGTAAGTGCTCAATTCATTTCACTCCTACATTTCTCAGTGTTTCTCTAGCCACAAGGGATGCTTCTCATTTCAAGGTACTACAAATATCTAAAATATGGGATATTTTCCCTTCGCTGTCACTAACTGATTCACATGTATGAAGTTTAGCTACACCACACACACGTATTAACAGATATTTTTTAAGTATAGACCACAGATGTCCTTCATATAAAGTCCAAGAGAAACATCATCTGTTCTTCCAGTGAAGAAAAGAAGAAACTTTTCTAGTGAAAGCCAGCTTCTGAAGTACCTTAAAAGATTCTGACATAACTTGGAAGCCAGAAAGGCTATCCATCTCAGGGGTCAGAATTTCTGTATTTATTGCAAAGCTCTGGATAAGTTGTTTTGGACCATGACTGCCCTTGATTAGGCTGATGACAACCAAATAACAAAAAACACACCATACTGTGAGCAGCTATGAAGAATCAGATATTCAACATCTGGTCTGCCTCAATTTTAACTGCGGTAACTGCCTGAAAACCACTGCAAAAGTGCTCAAAATGACACTGCACAGAAGTTCTCTGGTAGCTGTTTGGGCAGACTTCTCTACAGTCTCTTGTGGAAAGTAAGAACAACTAGTTTTACTATGCAATTATCCAATCCTCAATCTTATGTCTCATACTTACCAGCTAGCCTCTGAAAGATGACAGAGAAGAAGATACAACAAAAAGAACATTGCCAACAGCAAATAATAAGCCATTCTAGCTGAATCACTTAGAGGCAGTAAAACATCTGTAACAAATTTGTGTAGCATACAAGAGACACAATGGAGCTGATTCACCAATTTTCTTTTGCTTCTCAATCTTGTAGAGTACTGCAGCAACATTTAAAACAAAAAACTAAATAAAATATAAACTTTCTCCAAGGCGCTATTTACACTTCTTTTGCATAACTATACAACAGAAAAGGTATATTCCCAGAGAATCCCCCTGCAAAAAACAACAAAGTAACAATACAACTATGATTACTGCAAAATAATTTACCAGAAAGACTGAAAGGCATCCAAAAGATACACCAGAGGGAGGGGAGAAATTAGCAGGCAAAATACTGGACACAGTTTAGTTTGCAAGTATATTCTGAAGTCTGTATCTAACATAAAAATGTTCCAGTGATCTGCTCAGAGATTGCTGAAATATTAAAACAAACAGAAAACTGCATAATTTAGTAGAAATGTACTGATGATGTTCACATGTAGCTGTGTCTAATGCACACTGACAAATACCCTAAGAGGATCATTTATGGATCAGACACCCATCATTTTGGAACGTTCTTCCAACTGTGGGGCATTCAGCAAGAACAAGGCAAGTGAATTTGTTAGTCACTGATCACAGTTAGGAGATGCAAAAGGAAAAAGACTGAAGCAATACAGGGACATCTGGAGACTATCCTGGCCCTGATGTTAAAACTGGACAGGCTTCAGTAGAGTTCCTAGGCTTGGCTTATAATAGTAGGGAGCATGTACAATACATTACTTGCATAATTGCTAGCTGAACAGAAAGCAAACCTTGAGACTTGGGAGAAGTGAGAGATCAATTGGGTAGGACTGGGGAAAAATCAGAGAAAATTACTACTCCAGACTCAAGCTGAAATGCTAATTAGAGACAATACACAGTCAGGATAGAGGAAATAAAGAATACCTAAACAAGTAGTCTCATTTAAGATTAATACATTTCTTCAGGAGTTGGAAAGAATGGGTTTACTATTAGAGGGGATTCTTAAGCTGCTTAGGCTATATTTCAAAAGGAGTCTAAAGTCCTTAAAGACAGAATTGTGAAAGCTTTCTTCCTGCCTATGTGGAGACCTTAGAAATTTGGGACTACAAACACGTACCAGTGGGTATTGCAGGAGGAAGACACTGCAAAACAGCAAAAATAATGTCTTAAAAACAACCCACAAAAAGGAGTCCAAGGATATTCCACCACAAATTCCATTTAGGAACTCATGGTCAATAATACTACAGCAAGGAAATGGTTTTGAAGTTCTGGTGGGTTATGCAGAAAACCATACATTAATTTTCTTCTATGTAAACAAAAATGTGAATTCGCTGAAGAAACACTGGCTCAAAAACTACAAGATAGGGGAAAGTATAAAGAATGTGACCAAAGTGAGAGAATTCTTCATATTTTAATGAACTATACATGGCCATTAATCACCACTCCCTCTAACTGAATCTTAGGTGGACCTGATAAGGCCTAGCAAAGGCACGCGAAGTGACTGTCCTGGTTAATTCCAAAACCACTGCTCTCCTGCAAGGCAAGAAAAAAATTAGCAGCAGTCTTCTCCTGGCACAGAATACTTTAACACCCCCCCAAATTCTCTTTAATTTCTTTACCCAAAGCATAAACTTAGTTAAATCATAAATTTACCCAGCTATTACATAAGGTCATGCAAAGATGTCAGATTATGAGGATCTCTTTATGCTCTATCATTGCCCACATGTACAAGCAAGATGCAGGACATAACCCTACTGAAATGTAGCTCAAACAGAATGGGAAGCTTATCGAACTGGTGCTTGATTCCACATTTCAGTCTTTCTGGTGTTATTTAACAAAATGAGAAATGGAGGATAAAGGCAACAGAATAGACTTGCTAACAAGTTGAACACTCTTCTGGTCTTCAAGAATGATACCCAGACTTCAAGTTATATACTTGTTTTCTTAGCTTATGACCAGAAATCCATCAAACAATAAAAAAAGTGGTAGAGGGAGTTTTCCATAAAACACTGCTCATCTGTTCACTTGCAGTGTACATTAGAACAGCTTCTAGCGACTACATGAATTGTCGCAAAAATCCTACGTTGTGTCAGCATGCTTTTTACACGTTGCATTCAAGTCACCATTTCAATCATATGCAGATTGCTCATATACACATATAGTTTCAACCACCCTCCTAGACAAACTCAGCAAGTCATCATCAAAAAATAAGAAAGAAACTTCAGGGACCAGTAGGCTTCAGGAAAGTCTCAGTGCACAGCGCCTAGCCACTTACTGTGAAGTCACAGTGGCACTTACCAGTGACCTTCTGCAAGGTCTTTAGGTCAAGTGTAACAAAGAGCAAAAGCTTTGAACATTCACTTGAGTGCTGTGCAAGGGCTCACTGCCACAAGGTCTTGCACAGGCAGGCTTATGTGAGTAGATCTTTTAAGTTCAGTGGGAAGAGCTCACATGCATCAAGATACTTATGTTTAAACCTTTGCAGGAACAGACCCTTAAATATGGGAGAATGTTACGGTCTGTTTATTTAAATAACGCTTTTCTGAATCTGAAGAGTTGTTTTTCTTACCTGAAGTCGAGTATTCATTTCCAAAAAGTAGAAATTCTTACTGGAGTCCACAAGGAATTCTACTGTTCCAGCAGAGGAATACTTTACTGCTTTGGCAAGAGCTACTGCTTGTTCTCCCATTGCTCTTCGAGTTTCAGGATCTAGAAAGGTGCTATAGAAACATACAGAAACAATGAAACAATATAGAAACAATGACTTTTTTAGTTAAAAAATAATAATTATTCTATCATTTAATCTTCTGTTTAAACTATGGTCAAAAGAGGACAGCACCATTATTAAAGTTATGAAAGTATGTCAAGACTGTCAAATGTCAAACATTTATACTGCCCCAAAGTAGATACACTACATGCTTTACAATTGCTACTAATGTACAGGAAATTCAGGATAAATAACCATATTCTCTAACATATAAAATAATAGAACACAACACTCTTAGGACAGTGAGATCTAAAATAATGCAAATTAAATGAAAAAAAGGCATACAAACCAATGCAATCTTAGAAGGCATATTTAATATCCACATTAATTGCAATACATTTTTTTTCTACAAATCTTGGACACACTCAAGGGCTCCCAAAGAGCAGTTCAGCTACCACCTTGGGAGTCACTGTGAACACTGCCCAAATGCCAATGTCCCTCATTCTATGAGAGCACCCCACAACTTCCACTGGGCCAGTGAATCAAAAGACTCTGGAAGTCTTTCTGGAAATAACACATTTTGCTTGTTAGCCTTGTCTGTACCACAAATTCAGATTTAGATTAATCTACACAGATTAATTAGGTATATAGATTTTTTTTTCCCTGTGGTATTCCACCAAAACCTTGAAACCAGTTGCCCCTCAACCTGATACATTGATTTTTCAATGAAAGAATATATAGCTATTCATCTTACATAAGTTCACAAATACACTTTTTATTGATATTTCTGTTTTGACTTACATTAGGCACATAACTCAGCTATCATTTTACAAGTACTTTTGCAAGGGAGTAGACAGTCACTTTTACCTCATCTCTAAGTTACTCTTTAAAACTATAACACCAAGTGTTACATATTTCTTGCGATGGACTCAACAGTGGGCCCTAATTCTGCAAAGGAGCAATCAGGAGCCCTCGCCTGTCTAAAGTGGCCTCAAAGTCAGTGAAGCTCCTTCTGGACCCCTGGACTGCACTCAGAGAGCAGCCAGTGCTAGGTCAGGATTTATCTTTCAGCACTTACTGTGGTGTTTTTCACTGAGACCTGAACTCACAGAAGAGCTGGAGACTTCTGCCACAACAAACCATATTTGACATGACACAAGAAGTGAGCAAATATCAAGGAAAAGTAGGAGACAGTGGAATCGAGTTTTTTCCTGGAAAACTGCTACTTCACACCTTTGTCCTTCCAGTGCCCACACAGGCAGATTCTAACAGACTGTAAGGCATGCGTTTTCAGAATTTAGGGAAAAAAAAATTCTTGGCAAACAATGGGACCAACAGGAAAAGGAAGTCAAGTTTTATTCAAGAAAGCTGTATGAGATCCTACCTCAGATGAAAGGGAAGATCAGAAGACAGAACTGTGTCATACTTAGAAGAATAGGCACCGGTAAACGTAAAATAGTTTCAAAATATTTCTTATTTTGATTAGGTAAGAGGATAATACATTACATGAAATCAACATTCTATAATTCAGTGTGGGGTTTCTGCAGGGCTTTGATCATGAAAGGTCAATGAGTGGCTTATGAAGAACGAAACATTCTCAATATCAGCTTCATACTTTATTTCAAGAATAACCATTATTACTTATCATACAGATGAAAGACAGTTACTCCCCTTCATTACAGTGGTGTCTTCCCTATACTTGTTAAATGTAAGTCTGAGATCTCACTGTTCACCTCCTGCTGTAGCCAGAGAATGGAACACAGGTGTCACATTGCTAAACTTGATCTCTGCCACACAGTTAAGCTTTGCTCCCTGAAATGCCTGCATCATCCCTACCTTTGGCTAGGTTAATTAACCAAAGTTTTCATATTCCCCTCTACTGCTTTACCTTTCAAATGCATTGTTTCTCCCTTTTATAACCATGCATCTTTTATAATCAAGATAACTCTTCTCCAGTCTAATTAGGCATCACTTGAAAACACAGCATTTTAAACCTGACTTCAAATCTTTTTCTCACACATACACCTGTTTTACATTAGACCAAACAGCTCCTATGGCAGCACAAAGGCTACCTTAAAAATAAAAAAGTTATTCACAAAATAAAAGCATCACACAGAAAAAAATCAGACCTGACACTTCATTCATAAGAAGTTATGAAGTTCATCAAGTTATGGCAAAGTTAATCAAAGGCAATACAATCGGTTTGTCACTTTGTTTCTACAGCCAGGGAGATGAACCACATGGGCAGATGTTAACTCTCCACTGCTAGTTCATCATGTAAGGTGTCCCAAAATACCCCTCTCACCTTCACTCACAGACAAAATTGAGATTTTGAAAAATACAAACAGTTACACTATCAGTGGAAATTTACTGCTCGGTTTGGACAAAAAAATAAATCATCAATAACACTTATCCTTCCACTGAAAAGTCCACCACACTGGGGGAGTGAACCTCAATTTTCTAAATGTCAAGGCTAGCTTCCCTGCTCCAAGCATATTGTTTGTTTAAAAAAATTACGTACCTACACAAAGCATTATCCTTTGAGATATTCATTATATACTACCAGACCACAGGCATAAATAGGCTAAAGGATTTGAGTATACAGTTCTGCCCCCATATCTAAATGGTGCCCACCTATGAAGCACATGCACAGTCACAAGAAGAACAGGCTCACATTTCTCTTAACCCAAAATCCTTCAAGGATTTCAAGACAGTGAGAGGAAAAGTAGAGCCTCACACAGCTATATGCATAACAACTCTACGAAGAACCTGTAGATAAGAGTCTAATTCAATAATGCACCTTTCTGCTAAGTTCCTGCCTATATACATTCATTCAAATTGTCAGTGCCTCTGAACAGATGACCATTGCTTCACACAAGGGGGGAGGCAAATTTGAAGGGCTTTAAGAAACTTCCAACAGGTTCAGAAATTGTTAGCTAGGACACCAAAGTTAGATGTGCTCACCAAAGTCAAGTTTTAGAGAACTCCTCTGAGTTACTACTCCAATTATTGAATAGGATGTCAGTTAATACTCTTCTGCATTCAATTTTGATTAATCCTAAAGGATCCATGGATTTTCTGATAAAAACTTATAGGTCTTGTTTCTCCACATGGGAAATAATCTCTTATTAATCACTCCAGCAACAGGAAAATACAATCACACCTTTGTATTTTTTCTTGCCAAAGTACAGTGTCACATGGCAACTGTGAAAATGAACAGAGAAGAGCTTGGGCAGTTGAGGAACAAAAACTCAACTAAGGAACAACACTAAGAGTATTAAATGGCACTCATGTCTTTAAATGTCAGCCTCTGTGAAATGAGAAGACAACAGCATATCCAAAAATGTGTGAAAGTAGAAGCAGATAAAATTATGGTACATCACTGGATGCTTTGTGCATCACTCATTTCACTGAGCACAAGCTAAAAAACTGGTGATTATTGGATGTCTCTTATTGTCTGTGCTTCCCAAAAGAGGACAACTCAGCATGTGAAAAGGGTATAAGTAAAGTTTTTGGTCTCCTTTTTTAGTCTGGGGGATTGACCATCATGAACACCAGGGGTCCCCTGAATATTGTAACCTCATTAGTGGGTGAACTGAAGGGGCTTCTCTCAGCAAATGACAGCATTTTTTGTTTGTTGTTTATTTTTAACAAAAGACCAAACTTCCCTAGTAAAATTGGAGACATAAACACAAAATGATCCATAAGGATAAATTCAGCAGCTGCAGATTTAGCTTTAAGAAAATTATAAGTTACTCTCCAAGCCAAAAGGCCCTCTGTCTCTTAAATTAGACACTTAGGAAAATGCCATCATAATAGAGTAAATCAAAAAAAGGCATGAGAAGAGGCCAATGCCAAAAGCCCTAAATTGTCCAAAAAACAAAAAAAAAACCCCAACATTTTAGCCCCTAACACCCCTATTTCCCAGGCTTCATGAAAGAAAATAAAAAGGTCTGACCCACCTCAGAGTTCCTAATAGCAGCTACCATTTAAAACAGAAGAAAAGAGGACAGTCTATTTCCTACATTCAGCCATACAAGAAGAAATGTGTCCAGGATTCCTTAAGCAATTAAACTGAAACAGCATTCACAGAAAGGGTTAACTTGAGGCTTTAGGGTTACTCTGGTTTCTCACAGAAGTTAGTGCCCTGCTTTATCTGTAGGTCTTGTAACCCTTTGAAAATTAATGGATTCTGCAGCCAAGTGCAAGTGGCTGTAAGGCAGGTAATGCTTCCAAAGCTGCCAGTAGAAGTCTGGCAGTCTAAAACATTCAACAACAAAAAGGAAGAAATGTTTTCACACCAAATTTTGGAAGCTATTAACTTGCCTACACTCTTGTAGGGTTATAGGAAGGGATGAGAAAAATCACTGGCAACTCCAACAGAGAAGCCCAAGAAAGTTAAAAGGCCGTTATATCTGATGAAAGAAAACACTCTGATCACAGCTGGCTGGTGAGAGAAAGGCGGATCATACCACTTGAATTGACCACAGACATGGAGAAGGATCAGGCAGGAATAACAGGCATTGCCTCACATATACTCACGAGGCAGAAGATACTCCTCTTTTTAAGTGCTTAGGTACATATACATGCACATGTACATTATATCAGTACCTTGAAGTTTTCACTTCCCACAATAACACAAAGATCTTTAGGCATAAGCAGCATAAGGCTCCCAAGAAATGCACGAGCACTAGCAGGAAGCATTTGTAAGTGTATCTTTACATAAAGATACGTATCTTTACATATCTTCACAAATTTGTATCTTTAGATTTAAATTTTGTTCTTTTATGTAAAACCTAGGCCAAACAGTGGCAGTCCTGCAATTACAATCCAACATTAACTAATGATGTATCTCAAAAGAAATGTCATTCGGGTGATGTGCTTTTCCTCACATCCCAAATTGTTGCATTACATAGTTCTGTGCTATAAAAAAACACAGCAAACCCATCTCAGCTGGTGAACATATTACACTGGTAATTCCCACAGGCAGTGATAGACCCACGTCTGCCTTTCTGAAATCAGAATTTCTTGCTGCCCTTTTAATACACGTATTTTCTGATGACTGCTACGCAACAGAAAACACAGCAAGGCCGTATCTTGCACAACAGCAAAGTACTTCAGCTTCACATTAAACCAGTAAGATTAAAATGATTTTGCACTTTTGAGTTACTAGACACCTAGATCTCCAGCTCATTACCATGAATGCTACTAAAAGTGCTGTGGAGAATTTTGTATTTCATATTCCAATTCAAATGGAAATATACAGTATTATGTGGCCTTTACACAATTACTCTAACAGCCAAATACCTGTACCTGTGGTAAAATTCATACTTATTTCATATTTTACTTGACTTTTACATCCAAAAGTGAATATCACAGAAAAATCTCATATCTCAAAGCCATATCACATCCAGTGTATTGGTAAGATCCAAATCCATTTTATACAAGATCATGAAAAAAAATTACCTACACAACACCGTTTTTTTTACAGAAAGACACTGTAAGGCAAAATCAAAATATCCTCAAGAACATCATCAGAATTGCATTACAGTCGAATGACTGTACCAAACATTTATTTTCTTTGTGCTTTTTAATAGAATAAAATTTGCTTGCATTTGCTCAATAAATAGAACCAGCAGGTTTCCAAAAGTGCTTTCAGTTACAACGAAGCTGCATCAAGAATCCAGTATACACACCTTGGTGCTTCCTCCACAACTTTTTGGTTCCTCCTTTGAATGGAGCATTCTCTTTCATTCAACCACAAGGCATTGCCATGTTTATCTGCCAAAACCTGAAACAATAACACACTGCTATTAACAAACAGATGTAAGCATATGGTCTTTTGACATAATACTGTCCTGCAGCATTTAAGGTTTGGGATTTTTTTCCAAACTAAAACTAAAGCTTGGGGAGAAAAGCTCATGTAGAAAACTAATTATATATGAAATACCATTTGAACACTCCTTCAAATTCTGAGTAGGACTATTCTAAAGTCTCTACGTAGAGTCTGTACATAGCAAAACACCCTCTCACAAAATTTGACATCTGAATATTAGGGATTTTCTTACAAAAGGTTGAAATAAGATTAAAACTAGATTTTCAAGCATTTTAAATTGCACTGCATTACAAAATTAGACAAAAGCAAAATATTGCATCAACAAAATAAATCTCAAAAGATGCCAAATTTTGCTCCTGAATTACACACAAAAACTTTCAGAAAAAAATATCTAATGGAGTTTTCTTAGTAGGCAAACCACAGAGCTCTGTCTTTAATGAAGAAAAAAAAAAATTCAGAAACTTTGTTATCCTTCATTAAGGAGAATAAAATTTGCACCTACCTCAGTACTTTCAAAGGAAATAAAAACAGTAGTTTCAAGAAATTTTTTAAAAATCAGTAACTACAGTTCTTGACTGCAGCTTCAGTTCATGAAAGAGGTAACAAAATCAAGTATCTAGACCCAAGTACATAAATTACACGTTAGAAAAAAGCCCACAAGTTGAGCATAGCAGAACTCTTAATTGATTCTTCAACTTCAAACTAGAAGTGAAAGTAAGAAAAGGAACTCTGTCCCTTTATGAAATGGATGGTATGATGCAGCCATTTCCAATACCAAATACTAGATTTGAAGATACAAATAGATTTCTTCCCATCTTATGATGATAACTGTACACTTATCCTTAGAACAATTTCTTTTAACACAGACCACACCTGCTCCCTTTCTTCCTTATAAAATTTTTCTTCTAACCCATTTTTTTTTCATCTATCTTCCTGCTCTGATCTGCGGGAACCCATGCCAATATTCATGCTTCATTCTTTAATAGCTCAGTTCTACACTGAAAACCGACAAGATAAAACAAGGAGACAATCTTCCTCAAACTGTGTGAACTCAACCATATCTACTCACATTTGTGACAACGAAAGTGTATTATTTATTATTCCTTTTAGCATCAAAGAGCAACTGTGGCACTAGGCAAGATGAATTCCTGCATCTATGACACCAATGGTTGCTAAGGCGTGAAAAATCCAGGTAGATGTGACTGAAAACGAGGCAGTGAACTCATGAAGACAACTCATGCACTGTGCAGCATCAGATCCAGGGTACTCCGGTAAGATCAGATGTTTTCCCTCTAAAAAATTCTGTTGTGCTCCCCTAAATGTATGGAGCTCTCTAGTGAAAAAAGGGGTCTAGCAGATAGACAACTTTAGGATTTCCTAAAGTACAGCATCACCCAGAACCTTCTTCCCCTGTCCAGGGAGAGTTCTAGCAGCAGCAGTAGCAGGAGGATGCTCCAGCCAACCACTAGATTCCCTAACAAAAGTGGAAAAGGGGGGGGAAACCCCAGGCACTCCCTACCTAAGTGCTCACCCATCCAATCCAGGTGAGTGGAACCCTACAAATTCATGGGGCCCTACAACAAATCATTTGTGAGGTACAAAGATTTTTGGACTCATTTTTTGTGGGGGTTATTTTAGTATTAAAGCAGTACCTCTAGATCATAGCATGGTACTTGATGGAAAAATCACTGTCCTGTAAGTAGAATGATTCCTTGTGAGCACTTCTGCTTCACTGTTAGAAAACCTACAACTTTCCACAGAATTCTGTCTCATCAAAGCAAACAAAAAAATCTTGGAACATTACAATAAAAATTGGTCATTGTGCCTCTCTCTCTCCGTATATTTTTCAAAAGATATCCTCGTCTGAAAAATACGGAGAGAGAGAGAGAGAGAGGAGAGAAGCACAATACATTTTTTCAGTCAAAGCAGCAATTTTTTTTTTTTACTTCAGGGTATTTCTCATATCTTACTAAATTTCAGAAACCTGGATCTTAAAAGAAATGTTTTTCCCTTATTAGTTAATGGAAAATAGAGACATGCATTAACATCTACTGTGAGAAAGTAATTACAAATAGAATAAGCCAACAACATCCAGCATTAGACTTTTATTTTTATTCTGTGTCAACTGCTTCCAGTAAAAGAAACTAACCATAAAACAATTGTATCTCAGAAGACATTTGCAGCATTCTGAAACTATCATCACTGAGACGACATGAGATTCCAGTACACGTGTCACTAAAAATGCATGCCCCAGCTACAGCCTGTGTGTCTTTTATCTAAACATTTGTAACAGAAAATGCCTCATTTTGCAGGATTAGATGATTAGGACATTAGTACACGCTGTGTACATCTACATGCCAAAATAATTAAATACTATGTAGTGGAATCCCTCCTACATGATTCAGCTAAAATCTGTCTGCAGTTGTAGGACTGTTGTCTGGCCAAGTAGTAGACATTCCATGTACTCTTACTTTAAACTTTTTATCTGATACTTCAGGAGAACAAGACTTCAAATCAGTTCAAGCATAAAGTGTATTTGGACTCTATTTTCCTGTTAATTGTTTTAGTCTTTTCTCATGTTTTACAAAGTGATTGTTTTATAGCTAGACACAGGAAATTTCTTATTTAATAATTTTAAGTACCAATGCTTTGGAGAAATATAAAAAAGCTAAAAAAAGTTCTATTTAAAAGTCACTGCTGAATTAATAAATATTTGGCATCTGGTCTCAAATTGTTTGTATATTCAGCAGTTTGAAAATGAACCAAGGTCAACGTCCTAAAGCTGATTAGAACATGAAGTTAAAACGATATGCTATGATATTGTTAAAAGGTACCATCAAAGTGCTGGTATAAGGAAAACAACATTCACTGTATACCCATTATAAAGAAAGCTATAAATTATTAACAGCAAAGCCATTTTGCTGAAATTATTCAACACTCTGTAAATTCAGTACTACTTAAATTTTTGGGGTAACCCTTTTTTAAACCCAAAAGAACAAAGACAATGTGAGAAATCTACCCAGAACTCATGGAAGTATGGCGGAATCAATCTCATCTAATTTTTGTCATTGAAGAATCAGTAGGAACCTGCTGAATCTCCCAAATCTGCAAGCACTGAAAGAAAGAGATCTTTAAGGTGTACTGATCTGCACAGACAAAAAGAAAAAGAGACATAGGTAGCCAAAAATTATTAGCCGTAGCAAGAGAGTACAGAAAGATGCTTTAGCAATCCAACCTCTTTTGAACACTAAGATCAGTGCTGAAACTGAGTTCACTATATACTTTTCCATGACTTTTCAATAGAGAATAAGGTGGGGTTTAAATTTCATTTCTATACTGTCTCTCCATTTTGCTGTCTCACTGTTTACAGACTGTTTCTTCATTTCACTCTTCCTTCTTCCCTTCTCCTCCTCTCTGCTGAGACCATACCAGGAGTACTACATCCAGCTCTGGAGTCTTCAGTGCAGGAAAGACATGGACCTGTTGGAACAGGTCTAGAGTAGAGCCACAAAAATCATCAGAGGGACTGAACACCTCTCCTGTAAGGAAAGGCTGAGAGATTTGGCGCAGTTCAGCCAGGAATAAAGAAGGCTCTGGGGAGACCTAATTGTAGCTTTTCAGTACTTAGAGAGGGTCTGATAAGACAGATGGATACAAACTTTTTTAGCAAGGCCTAGAGCAACAGGACAAGAGGTAATGGCTTTAAACTAAAAAAAAAAAAATTGATTTAGACTAGATATAAGGGAGAAATCTTTCATTATGAGAGTGGTGAAACAACACAACAGGCTGCCCAGAGAGGTGGCAGATGCCCCACACGCAGAAACATTCAAGATCAGGTTGGACAGGGCTCTGAGCAGCCGGATCCTGTTGAAGATGTCCCTGCTCATTGCAGGGCGTTGGACCAGATGGCCTTTCAAGGTCCCTTCCAACTCAAACCATTCTAAGATTCTATGATATGCAAGTTAACCCCATACAAAGCATCAGGCTGTGGGCACACATCTAGCAGAGTGAAAAATGTTAAGTATATCTCTCTCAGAAATCATTCCACACTATCAAGATTACTGTTGTTGTTTCACTCAGTCATTGAGCTACTGTAGGGTCTCACTGTTTAAAAATAAAAACTAAAAAAAAACCAAACAACCATGTGCCACAACATGGAAAGGGTTTAGATTTTGCACAAAAAGAAATTAAATTTCTGTGTAAAAAAAGGAAAATTTCTGTTGAGGAAATGAATATTCTCCATATAGATTTCTTGTCAGGAAATACTCAAAGCTATTGACAAACACAATTCAGCTATCTACATAAGATCAAACATCACAAATTTTGAAATCGTAATTTTGTGAACAAGTGCCTAAAAGAAACAACTTTTGTTCTGCGTCAGCAGACCTGACTTAACTCTAAATCCAATAAATGACAGAAATAGAAATAATGCAGAAGTTAAAGAGGATAGACCTGATTTTGAACTACAAACTGCCCAAAATGGGACACAAATCCTGAGTTCTCAAGTAGAATTAGATACTTCAGAACAGAATTCCAAAATACTGACAAAACCACCTAGACCTTGTAAAAAATTGTCAAGCATGGCAGTTCCTGAACTCCTACATCCTCTGCTACACTCAAGCACTCCAACAGGATCCAGAGTTCAAACCTCCAGCCTTCAGGACAGATGCCTATAACCTTTTTTTTCTCCCCCAACAAACTGAGCACAGTTCACAGTCTTCCTGCCAAAGAAAGGCTAGAGAATAAAAACAGGAAGGCTGTATTGTACATGATAGCCATGTAGCTTGAGCAATGACCCAAGATACCGGAAAACACAAGACTCTAGGCCTTTTTTAGTGGAGTGTTTGAAACATTTTGAACTTTCATTTATTTATGAGTTCCAATCTCATTAAATAAATACACAGTAATTAATAGTAGCAATAGTAATAGTACAAACCTGGATTTCTATGTGACGAGGGTTATCAATGAACTTTTCTATCAGTAAGCGATCATCACCAAAGCTTGAAGCAGCTTCTTGAGATGAAAACCTAAAACCTTCCCTTAAAAAATGAGAACAAAAATAAAAATCTGTATTTTAAAGGTCCAGAAGCATACAAGAAAGAACAGCTACTGATTTCAGTAAACAGTCCATCTTCACTAATCAACAGACATCCAAAAACCAAGTTATATCATTTGCAGCTCATTTTGTAATGAGTATCCCTTCTTTCATGCTTTTCTTACAAAGACAAAAAAGATCCCAATAAACCACAAACCAAAACATTCTCAAAGCACAAAAAATTTCATTGTGTATAAAAAGCGTGAACATTTATAACAATTATGTATTCTTTTTTTTGTTGGCGTTTTCTTCTATAAAACTAATAAAGTAATTGAACTTTAAGACCAGTTATTACCAAGTAGATGCTATACAGAAGTAAAGATGAAGCTCACCATTTACTTACAGCACACAGCCCTCTTAATACTCAAGAACAGTAGAGATTGGTTAATTGTGCATTAAAGAACCGCAAATGTAATATTACAGACATTACAAATTCCACCACTGAGCACAACCTAAAGATGTAATACTTGACCTCACAGAACACACCAGCTGTACTAGTTTTTCCCTGCCTTAAAGTATAAGTGAGTGTTATACAAAGCATTCTGTATGCCTCCCTGTTTCTTCTCTTACGTATGTAATTAAACAAAATCAAGACTGCAAGACATTTCATTTATTGACTTTTTTTTTCTTCTAAATAGCAGAAAGAATACTCCTTGGGTAATAAGCTCTGACAAACAACTTCATTAATAGCTTTCTCAGGGTGAGACAGCATAATGCAGGGACCCAAAGGCTTCACTGAAATTTTCTTTAGGCTCTATGCCCAAGTGGCATATTAGTGCTATTCATGTTGATACACGGAAAGCTTGGTCAAATTTCTGTGTGACTGACCACTAAAATAGCATCCCTGACACTTGTGCCCAGAGTTAGAACTACAGCACAACAGAGTTGAAATTTTCATGCTTTCCACCTCTTTGGATGTAGTTAACCTAGACCACAGATTCACAAGATAGGTAAATTTACAGTAGAGAAATGTGTCAATCTAAAAGAATATCTTCACATTTTTTTCAACAATGTTGTAATTTCAAGAGATTACACCTAATGTACAAATCTCCTAGAACCACACTTAACTTCAATATACTTAATTACCTAGTAAAAAGAAAAAAGGGACATCAAAATTAGTGATTCTATGCACTACCTGATCTGTCAAAAAAAAAAAAAAAGTGGTGTAACAAACAGCCATACACAGTGTTTTTTATTGAAACTGATTTACAGCTATTTCAACTCCTATATCAAAGGCTCTGTTTTGTTTTGTAAACATTTTTATGTCACATAGTTTTATGGACAATTATTCACAATTGAGTTTTTCTTTCACAGAAGGAAGTGTGCTAATTAGAAATCTAAACTACAATACTTGTTAAAAAAAGACAGGTGCCTAAACATCTCATCCACACATCTGTAAATCATTTTAAATTATATCTAATAGGAATGACTATCTCTGATATTCTGCCCTTGTTTTATCTTACAAAACTAGGCACTTGCAATTGTCCAGTGATAAAAATTACTTCAAATGGATGTGAGAAAAAAGTTTGTGGAAAGAATGAAGAAGCAGAGCAGGTTTTTTAGGGAGGCTGTGTAATCTCAGTGTAAGACCCAATCAGGCAAAGCTCCAAGCAATCAATTTAAACTGAGAGCTGATGCTATTCAGAGGATGAAGCTGGACAAGATGCTGTCACTGGATCCCTTCAAACATGCACAGTTATAAAGAGGAAAAACAAGATCTCTCTAAGGTTGCCCTCTCTCCCTACTCTACATTTACTCACACTGAAGTTTAAGTTGTACAAAAAGCATTACTGATGTTGCCACAAGCCTTCTTGTGGTTGTCTGAAGTGAAACAGCCATGCCAACTTTCTGCCTCCAGCTCTGAGATCAGCAGTGCTGCTTTAATTAAAACAATTTTCTTTCAAGGCAGTCAGATACCAACAAAAGACTGTACTCATTATGTAAAATTTCAGTTTTCAGAATCAGGAAACAGTAAAAGATTTTTTTTCTTGTCAAGAACAGCATTAGAAGGGCCATCTAGTTAAAAAGGATATGTCTGATAGCCATTAGTACTATAGAAGCCCTCCAAAACCCTGATAAGTAGCCAACAGATACTCAAATTTTATTGACTCCACACACAGAACCAATATAGATTGCTTCAGTTTAACTCCAAATTTTTTTAAAAATCAACCAGAATTATCTAGTCACAGCATTTTACATATGTTTACACATGTAGATGGCATGTGAATATGTGAGCTTTTTAAAAATAGTAGTTTAGTAGTCAATGTTCTTTAGTCATCCAATAGATTCCTTCCCCTTACCTGAAGAGCACATACCTGGGCAGGACAGATCAAAGATGTCAAGCCCATACACTCCTGTTTTTGCACAGTACTTTGAAAGGCCAAATGCAATGCTTTGGGAAGATAACTCAATGTACAGGCTTGTAATAGGTAATGCTGTTGAGTTTTTAAAGCATTGTCCTCTTATACTGCACACTTCATATACCCTTTGCTTTAGGAGGTGGAAGATTCAGAATGATTTGCTACTTATTATTCCACATTAACTTCTTCCAGTCCCACTGCTCATTCCAAGCACAAGACCACAGAAGAGAAATTATAAGGCATTCTTGGAATCTGAGAACAGATGTTTGATTTCCGTTTAAAAAATTGGCATAAGCACCAAGAAAGAATTTCAGAAACAGGACAATTTATATTTTCCTATTATTATAGGTTAAAAGACAAAATCTTTTCATCTCTCTAAATATCCACTGCTGGAAGCTGCCTTGGCAAAATCTTTCAAAATAGATACCCACTAAGCATGCAAGCCTTCAATCTCCAGGGAAAGTTACAGAAGGTGAGACAATGGGGGGGATTACTAACACAAAGCTCCAAATTTTTCAAAGGTAACTCTTAAAAAAATAATTTAGTACAAATTTCCAACTTGGAGGTTATCAAGTCTGCAGCTGAAGCTACTAGCTAAAGAAACTAATTTCTATCTGCAAATCCACAGAGTTCAAAACACGGGCCAATAGCTCCTGTATGATGACCTCCAATACTGAACCTACAAGCCAGTAAGTGCCTTTACATGCAAAGATTTATCACAACCTCTGCCAGAAAATTTCAATCAGTTCTTTGGAAAAGATAGAGTCCTGAATTTAATTATTTTTTGGAGCTGCTAGGCTACCATTTGGAGCCATGAAGCCTAGAGATTTAGTTAGATGTACAATTGTTATGAGCATACTGGAAGGAAGAAGCTTCCAGTTTCTCCACAAAGAGGGAACAATACAGATGAGGTGTAGTCAGACACATGCCCTAGTCACATTCTGCCCCACTGCATCACAAACTTCACGTTGCCTATACCTGGAAAACACTTTCAGGTCAGGCTCACTAGGATGCAAGCACAGAGGCTCTTCACATACAGGGCCAGAGTTGGGATGATCAGTAACTAAGTTAAGAATACTTTCAGATACAGACCACACCAGAACTCTCTCAGGTTGAAAAAAAATCTACCAACCTGACCTTGAGGTAAACTGCCCTGAGGAAATCTGCCCTTCACTTTCAATATAATTGCAAGTGGGCATCTATTAGGTGAAGAAAAGGCATCCTAAATTATACTTCCCCAAACCAAGAAAAATAGCTAGGGATTACATTTGAGTGAACATAGGGCTATTTTAATTTCAGATGTGGGTCAGTGGCTTGAACTGTACAGAAAATTCCACTCTAGAACTTGACCAAAATTTGGAAAAAAAGCAATAGAAGTGAGAATTGGGATGGACTGAGATCATAAAACACACCGCAGCCCTACCCAGAAATGGGGTCAACACTGCCGCCATCCACAGTGAAAGGCATGTGAACAGCCATTTCAAAAAACAAACTGTAACATTGACAAAACTGTACCAGTATTTCTTTTAGAAATACTATCTGAAAGTTAACAGAAATCTTAGTTATAGCTGGAATAACATAATAATTACAAAGGATCTAAAACAATTGTCATCACTTGGTATGTTTAAGGGATGTGAAAGATGAAGCAGTAAGTTACCACAGTGAATAATTCTGTAACAGCAGCAATTAAGTTCCTCAGATTGGTCTTTTTCACTTCCAGTGGCTATTTCCACACCATGCCACACATACATTTAAGCCTCCTTATTGTACACACAGCCAGTTGAAAACAAGGAAGGTTTTCAACTAGCCTGAAAATCCAAAAGTATGTTTCAAAAAAGGAGAAGATTCTTCACCCAGAGAGTGGCTGGGCACTGGAACAGGCACCACAGGGAAGTGGTGACAGCACAAAAAGTGTTTGGACAATGCTCTCAGACACATGGTGTGACTCTTGGGGATGGTTCTATGCAAGGCTAGGGGGTGGACTCCATGATCCTTGTGGATCCCTTCCAACTCAGGAATGATTCTATATAAAGATTTTCATTTTCAAGTAGTATTTTCAAATAATCTCATGAGACAAAACCAAAACAAGTTTACAGATCAAAATATTACCAACCATTC
The DNA here is from genome assembly GCF_029207755.1 of Chamaea fasciata. NCBI lineage: Eukaryota > Metazoa > Chordata > Aves > Passeriformes > Sylviidae > Chamaea > Chamaea fasciata. The sequence continues at coordinate 77,289,971 of NW_027094087.1, read as the reverse complement.
TTCAGACCCACCTTGCATTTATGAACCCTAAAATACAAAAGGTCATGCAGATATTGGATTTTCCAGAGTCTGCCCATCGCTGATAAATTCTTTATTTTTAGTATTACATGGACCTGAATGCAGTGAAACTATACAGTAGTTTTATGCAGTACAAAAACTATCTGATACGTTGTTTTGTCAGTAACAACTGAGTCACCTTCAAAACACTCAAGTCAGGTGTTTTCTAGACACACAAAAGGAACAATTTTAGATCCGTTACACAACTAAGGTATATGCACAACAAATCTTTTACAACCTCACAGGTATTTTTAAAGACAGACTGGAAGAGAAACCCACATGCTCTACTTCACTTGCAAAGTAAATTAGTCTGTCTTCAAGTTCTCTTAAAACTCACTTCCCTCTTCCTGCAACAAGTATTTTGTCAGCTTAATTTTACTTATTCAAAAATGTTAAAATAAGCATTTCTGCTCGATTTAGGTTCAATAAGTAGAATTGATCAGTGACTGTCTGGGTGTTCTTCTCAACACTGTTAGATTTAACATTACACTATAAAGACAAAGCTTGCATAAGTAACGAAGATGATTACTGTGACAACTCCACTCCAAATAACGTGGAGCTAAATGATACGTCAGAAGTGAACTGGACTCAATGATCCTTGTCGGCCCCATCCAATTCCAGATATTCTATCATTCAAAGGCTTTCCATACACAAGGCAAGCAGTTCAAATTATCATTAAATAGGACTGAGTCAAAGTAATATCACTAAATTAATTGAGTGATATGCAAATGTACATAAAAGAATATCCCTAGCTAGCTTCTACTAGTACTAATCAGCTCTACCAGGTGACTTTCGAAACCATAACCTCAGCCTTTCTCCAAAATAAGTTGGCAATTATGACTTTAGATCCACTTTTACTTTAAAACAGTCACTTTAATCAAGCTCCTTCACTCCTTTCTGAACTAAACAAGAAATTAATGCCTTCCCTTCAAGTCCAACCGATGGAACTGCTGCCTGAACAAGATCAAGGCAGTCAATTTGGATTCTAAAGCAGTAGCAACAAAGTATCCTTTTGAGAAAGCAGGTTATTCTAGATCTTCACTCGAATGCACAAAACACTGTTTTGCTGTTTAGATTTGAATATAAATGGACCAGACAGAGCAAGGTACAAATAAATCCACCATGTTTTCTTTAAATCTAAAATTTAAAGAAAAAAAATTGTTCTTTCATTGTTATTTCATCCAATTTTTAGGTTTTGACAAACAAAAATTTAATAGGGGATGAGGAAGTATTGCAAGTGACTAAATTAAACTAAAATTTCAGTTGTACATTGAGCTGACTCCAGCACATATGCTGCTTCCTCTGTGCAGAAAGGAAAACATTCAGGTTACTTTGGATCAAATAGGCTTTTCATTACAAGTTTTGAAAAATCAAAATATATTTTTCTGTAAGATCAGCACCACACAGACTTGAAATCAGGCTCCTCACTGCCAGAACATCAGCAGAGAATGGATTGTAAAATTCTGAGTCAACAAAGCATCATGAAATGTTAAGGATTCAGACAACCAATAAGAGACATGAAAACATCTGTGTGTTGAAACGTGTGTTGTTTCAAAACAGACAAAAGTACAATAGTTTGCTGATACAAATGCTTTAAACACAGAAGTATGCAATTTATTAGAGCACATTCTGGTAACACCATATGTGTTTCCACGTATGAATTCTCAGTCTTATCAACTTTAACAGAACTAATGGCATGCATTAATGTTTGTGAATCAGGGCCAATAAATATTCTACCTAACACACAGAATTAATGAAACAGCATTCTGAAAGGCATACAGCAAAATGTTATTTACAGTCTGACATTGGACTAACAGCGGTTGTAAATATTGTTTTTTACTCTAATTAACGGGCCGTGTTTTGTAAGGTTTACGCAATAATTAATTAGCAAAAGGCACATGCAAACTTCCAAAGTGTATTTCTGACTATGCGAAAGGGAGAAAACCAAATAATATCCAATTTCTCTGTCTAACATTTCAGATCTGCTCAACCGTCAGCTCACAATGGCTTAATGGAACTTCAGTAACTGCAGCATTCATCAAGGCAAGCTTTTGGACAGCATCTCACCTGGTCTCTTCATCATCCCAAGCGATTCTCATGCCTTTCCCACCACCACCTGCTGAGGCCTTGATCATGACAGGGTAGCCTAACAGCGGGGAACAATTAGACAGAAGTTCAAACTTTGTTCAGTTGGTCAGAGGAACATGACAACTGACCACATGTCCAATAAAGCCAGTAGACAATAACTTCGTTTATTAAAACACTTCGTTTGCAGGGAGAACAGAGGAGAAATTTTTCTTTTCAAAACTTAGCTGTCAGTGAAGTAATTTCTACAGCCAAGAAAGGCTGTCTTCTCCAATTCATTTATACCAAAAACAAACTGAATGAATTATTCTCAAATAATGAAGTGATTTATGAATAAAGCATCTGACATTTCTTTAATAACATTTTTCCTTTGTTGCTGTTTAAATAATACTTTAATTAATAGCTAAAATTAGTAGATCTTCATAAATTAAGTCTAAAGATTGAGTAAACAAATATGCACCTTATCAACACTTCTAACAGCACATTTTGAATACAGAGCAGCTCAAGAGCTGTGCTGCTTAGATATTATGTAATAGTATCAGAAAACAGACTACTTTCATAGAAAGTATTCTCCCCAAACTGACATGTAGTAAGAAAAAATAAGGAATATAAATCTGTTAGCATTGTACACTACTAGCAATACCTTAGTTGTAGAACAAGATATTGTAATACAGATATGAGGCAGGACCTTCCATTTCTGAGAGCTAGGAAATTACAGTAACAAAGTACACAGTTTAAATGCAGATTTAGTAATGACTGTTTATCTTTTAATAGAAATTATTTCATTCAAAGTAACTTCCTGAAACAATTTCATCATACCAGAGAACTTCACCTTTCTCTACACAAACACGCAGAAAACTAAAAATCAAGGATCTGATGAAAATGCTTTTGACATTTCTAGGATAGCAGAAAATTCTTCATGCCTTCGGTCTCTAGTATGTTTAATGAAAATCACAACATTAAGCAAATATGAGACCAGCTGGTATCAGCTGCCAAGAAGAGTCTATCAGTCCTTGAGAAATGAAGATACATTCTATAAAAAGCTTTGATCTGGGGACAGAAAGAGACGTTTGAATATGGTTCCAAGAAGTGGTCCAGTCTACTATCATATGTATTTCTGATATTTACAGTTTCTTTCTGGAATGTAGATCTACTGTTGCTCCGACAAGTGACAGCAATACAATATTCCCACCTCCCCCTCATAGTGATCTAACTGAAAGGAGGTTCAGGAGAAGATAATTAAAACCAGCAAGATCTGGAAGACCTTTGTTTTCTTAAAAAGTCTGAAATGGATACAAAAAAAAAGGCATGAGACAAGCATAAGAAATGGTAGTGTTGATTGGAAGGCAGGAAAGCAGCAACAGTACAAAAGAACATTAAATTAACAAAGAAACAGGTGAAAAATCAATAAAATACTTTCCAACTTAACACATTATTAGACTGTGAAACCCCAGGCCGTAAAGCATTCACATGGCTGAAAGCTGTGGAGAGGTAATAGTTAAGCATATGTAGAGCACAAACCAAGCTCCTATAGGCATGGATTACCAAAAGGCTATAAATCTCCATGCCTCGGAGTCTAAAGTAGTCTCTTGTTACAACATACAAGGTTAAGACCAAACAGAGCCATGCAAATAACCTTTCTAGAGTCTCTCTCAGATTTTCTTACGAAATATCTGATCCTGCCCATGGAAAGGTACAGGATAAGAGACAGAGTAACAATGAGCTTGATCCAGGCCTCTACAATCCCAGAGATTAAAGGGTAAAGGCAAAATAACTCTAGATTACATGCAGCAACAGTGAAGTTCAACCCATTTTCATGAAATGCAGCATATGCAATACCTACTCAAGTGCATTCTATTGATGCTGTAGCTGCATCTCCACACCCCTGGCAGCTGCCAGGCCCCTACACAAGTCACTGGTTATCTTGAAATAAAGTTAAAAGCACTTCATGTATAACTTCCATGCAAGAAACGAGACTTTATTGGATAACACTAGCGAATCTCTGGCAATACTATCACCATCTGGAGACTCTGTCCTACCCAAAAAGCTGTAGGAGTGAAATTTTTAAACAAGCATTGTTTTAAGCCTTATTATGGCAAATGCACTAAGGCAATTTCCATCACTTAACCTATTTTATTCAGTGTTACATGTACTTGAAAAAATCATCATTAATGCTACCAGTTTCAGTCTAACAATATCAGTCTCTTGAATGGTTTGCTGGTTTAAATTCTGTAAGCAGAATCTAGTCCTAATTTACTGTTCTTTAGTTTCCAAAGCAAAACAGGCATGTTGAAAATGAGCCTTGGTAAATCTTTGTATGCTTCAAAATGTAACTCATATATCGCAACTCACATGGTTAAATTATCAGAGTATACATGGGTTACTAGTATTGTCCACCAAGCAAAGTACCACTTTGTTTCCATTCCCTCACACCTTTTACACACAGTGATTATATGTCAGCCATACTTGTAAGGTAAGGCAGTTAAAGACTCCCAAGAGCCACTATATAAGTAAAAATAAAATAAGTTTTAAAAAAATGAAGTACGACCTGTTTTGAAAAAATAGATACAGTTTTTCTGGTTGAGAAGGAGAAATTGCAACAGACTTCTACATGTTAGCATGTAAATTAGCCAGTCCCCTGAAAACAAGGGTACTGGAGCTTTCGCTCAAATATGAGGGTACACAATCTTTGCTCTTGAAGGCACTGAAATAAGCTTTAGAGCAGCTCTTTAGCCAATATCAAAGTCTGAAAGGAAGGCCTTGTAAAATTTAAGTTTTGGTATTTATTGGGTATAGGATACGGCGATCAGAAAGCATTACTCAACACTCTCCACTTCTGTACTATTCAGCAGCAATCAAAATTGCTGAAGTATGTTCACATGGATTGGTTGGGTTAGTTGTGGGAAGGAAGAGGCATGCAAACAATTTCTAACACCATTTGTAAGTACCCACAACAGCAATGAAACGACTCACAAAGCAGATACATTTTTGAGACGTTACGTTTTCAATCCTTCCCCCAAATTAGATGCCAATTTACAAGAAACTAAAAATCCATCTGAGATTAAAACCTACTCTTGTTTTATAGTTTTCCATTCTGCTGACACCTCTTAAGGATAGGTCTAAAGATTTTAGGAGGCAAGAAAGCAAAAAGCAGTCAGACTTGAAGATGACTGCACCTGCTTTTGCTGCTAAACAGGTACTCAGAACTGCTTTGTTTCCAGGACAATTACTGTTCTGAGAATCTGAATGATAAAAGGAGTAAACAAACTTCTGATGCCCTGCAGCTGTTAGCTCCCACCCTATTCCACCATTGTTTTTGGATGTCATTTATCCATTTTTATAAAGTGCAGGTAGTAGACCACAGAACACATCCATCATGTAATACCAGTTTGCGCAATATTGCATGTGAGAATACAAGATTCTTTTCAATATCTATTATTAAATGTTAGCACTAACTAAACCCATGTCAAATAAAGCATGGCAAAAAAAATTCTTGTTTATCTCTTCAGTTTTGTACAGACTTCCATTTAGTTTTAAGTGACTGCACTTCATAGCTGTTCAATCCTTTCAATTAGAGGAGTCAAACTTTCTGGAGTTTCATCGATGCTTCAGAATCAAGAATCCAACAGTTCTTAATATACAATTCTACAATCAGACCTAAAAGCAGCATGGGAAAAGGGCCAATGTAATTAAGCACTACAGAAAGGATCAGAAGAGCACAACAGCCCACACCAACAAATAGAGAAACAGTAGAAAGGAGCCAGTACAGCAATTTGTGCCTGAACTTCTTCCAATTTCCGATTTAGCCTAGTTTCCCTGTCACATTCTCTCTATACAATGCGGGAAAACATCTCAAATTAGGGGCAAAAAGAAGGTTTCACCCCCACACCTAGGAAATGTGTATCCATAGATAACAGTCACTGAAACAGGTAAAGGCTGTGGTTCTCAACCCTGAGGTGCCATGCTACGCTACTACTGGATCTTTGGCCAAAACACGACAGGGAGAAGCAGAAAAAAACCACAGGCAGCAAGAGAGCATCACACACAGTTTTACTGTTTTAAGTGCTGACCCATGGTTATTTTTTTAAGAATTAGTTAAGCTTTCTTAGAAAACTGAAACTCTGGACTAGTGAAATTAGAAACAATCTGGAAGTATTCCACTACATATCAAGTGCTCTATACACAAGGACAAATACATTTTTACATATATATATATATATATATATGAGACTATAATTTCATTCTTAGATCCTTTGAAATTAAAATAACTATGTTTTATTCTGGTCAGTGGTTTACAATTAGACAGAAGCTTAACCAAACTGAACAACTTGTCAAAACATGGGTGGGGAAAAAGCTAGAAGGGACATTTTTCTTTCACTACATGGCATCATAGTACAAACCCTTCTTGTATCAAAACAGTTTAAGAATTTTCCATCTAAATAAAGCACCACCCAGATGTCCGTAATTGACTTTATTATCCCAGATTTAAGACTACCTTAATATAATGACCTCCAAAGTGCTACTAATATTAAAGACAGGAACCAGTCAACAGAACACCAGAAGAACTTAGAAGAAAATTAGAAAAGAATGTATTTTAAAGGGGTGTCTAGAAAGCCACTGCATGCCTTCTGACTTACATTCATCAAAACTGTTTAAAAAAATACTTGCAGGAAATCTTTAAAACACAAGAACAAGAAAGATTATTGAAGAGAAAGTGAACTGAAATAAAGTCAGTCACATTACTATGTCTTCATGCAGGACTCAATCCAATTTTATTTACTGTTCTCTTCTGAATGTTCCCATTTGGTTAATAACCTCTTTCTCTTGGTAATGCTCCCATGACATTATCACTGGATTTCACAACCAGGACAAAAAGCCTGACTCACAGAAATGCTGACTTCAATTATGTTAGCCTAAAAGTCAGACAAACCTAGGAGGGTTTTCAGGGCAGTTAACCACTGCAGTGTAAAAGCCCCAACCTAAACTGAAAGCAGAAAAATCTTACACTGCTTAGAAGTTATCTGTAGAAGTGCAACTCCCACTTTCTATTTGGCATATAAAGGCACAAAAATAGCTCTTGACACAGGTGAACAGCTGTTTATCTACCTGTGATAACCCTAAATAGCTTCTCATGGTTGCAGTCTCAAAGGGAAAATTAAAGGAAAATCCTAAGAAAAATCAGATATCTTACTACATTAGATTCTTCTAGAAAGCATTTAAAAACATGCGTAACTTCAAGCATATGGTTTAGTACTTTCACTAATACCAAGCTTTAGTAAATAAAAGCCAAAACTCATTAAACACATATTACACTTAACCTTCATCAAAATGAGTCCCAGACTCATTTGCTGGTTGCTCTTTTCACCACTCTGTAAGATACTCAGAAGCTGAATAGTGACTTTATTCCAGTAAGCACAGAAGGCTGGTGCTCTGGATCACATTCAAGCTAGCTGCAGTCCACACAGTGATGAAGAATGAAGATCATAACATCATTGGTGTCAGTCTCCATATAAAGAGAAGTGTCCCATGCCTAATCTCTGATTATCATGGTCCAATTGCAGATACACTTTTAGATAACTCCTTTAGTGAGGTACTCATTACTGCATATTACATTCATTCCACAAATCATGGCTGCACTTGTTCTGCGAAGTCCAGTTTGAAAAGCTCAAATGTAATGATTTAAGAGACAGGGCGTCAATGCCTAGATTCCTCCAGTCCTATGGGCAACAGGGAACTTAAAAACTATTAAAACATTATTTGTTCTATGGGGATTACTTATTACACATTCAATTTAGTCAACCATGTCTGCTGAGAGGCACACAAATCCCACCATAGCTAATTTAAGAACTTACCAATTTCCCTTGCAATTCTGACAGCTTCATCTGCATCCTGTAAAAGCAGGAAATGAGACCCAACGTTAATCCCATCAGCCATTGCACTGTGTCCTGAGGGCAGTCATATATTGCACTACTGTCTCCTCCGATTCATTTAATGTTTGATTTTACAACCTTCTGACCCTTTTCAGCCAGAGGAGTGTAAAATTAATACCATAAGTGGAATGTAAATTCTACCTCATCATTAGTGCACCGAGAAACTCAAAGCAATGAGGAATCAGCTGACAGGAAACACAACCAGGATTGCAAAATGATTTTCTGCAGTTGTAGGAATTTAATGCTAGAATTTAGAAGCTTACAATCAATAATGGACCATAAATCAGGTCGTTAAAGTTTGTCCACTACCAGCTTGATTCTGTCCTCACCGGTACTCTCTGTGTTTTCCTGGTTGCTGTCAGTAGGGGGAGTTGATTCTCTATTGTTTGGGAGTAATTCAAGTTCAGGGGGGGGAAAAAAAAAAAAACACCTTGTAGAACTTCTTCAAAGACAAATGGGTTTTGTTTACTCAAGAAAGAACACAAGCACTCCAGTTTTGAAAGTTCTGCATTCTGAAGACAAAATAAACCTTAAATGCATCTTTTTAAACTGTGTCTGAAAGAAGAAGATTCCCATAATTGTTTTCATTTAAGAGTTGCATAAGCCAACTATACAAATCCTTTCGTTGATGCCACCTATTGCTTCAGCTGTCTCATACTACTGTAGTCTGGTACAGAAAACAGTCCTGGGAAACTTAGAAAATAACAGCCAGAGTACTTGAATTACTTATATTTCAATAACCAAATCACTTCATCTGCAGTAGTTAATTCTGATTACTTCTACTGATAAGATTATATCTTCATTACACAAAATTAGAAAGAAAAAGGGTTAAATTCCAGGGGTTCGGGTTAAGCTTGAAAATTCCATCCAAATTTGCTAATATTTATACTATCCCATGACATACATTAAAAAATTGTATAGAAAGCAGTAATGTCTGGAAACCACCAGCTGCTAAGTGTGTCTGAAACTATGGGGGCTGACTTATGAACATTAAACTGAAACCTGATATTTTTAAAGCTTTCAAGGCAATCCATTTTAAAAGCACCCAGGTCAGAACTTAAAAAAAAATACATAAGAAATGTTCATACCTGGTTCATTTATGTCCGATAATAAAACAAAATCCTCTTTAAAAGTCTTCAGTACCTAGTAACAGCCCCATGAAGAATAAGGGGGCTGGCAGGGGAAGTTGTCAGAAAATTTAATTTCCTTTCATTAGCTAGTCTGCTCCACAAATCGGTGCTTGTTAAGTTCAAAGCAGTCCTGAAAGCAACATCAGTTTTAAGTCTTTTTACTCCAGTCACATCTGTTAATGAGATTTTTCCAAATAACAATTGTTTTTAACTCAAGAGATAAATCTAGAAAAAAAAAAACTGCCCCTCACACCCCCCCCAAAAAAAAACCTCAAGAGTTTACTGTTTTATTACACCTTGCTGCTTTCCATGACCCTGTACCCTCCAAATTTTAGCTTAAAGGGATAAAATGCATGAAAAGGGTCATTTAAGAATGTTAGTGGTTTCCACACATTGAGTTTGAAGGTTCTTTGTTCCTGCCTGTGACAGTTATGCGAGAATACTTCCCCTTAATAGCCTCTCTGTCAGGAAGTGTTAAACCTGCCAAATGCAGACAATTAGAGCCTCTTGAACAAAATGCAGGAAGAGTGATGACTGATAAAGAGCCAAGATTATAGTTGAGAAGGAAACTTTTACATTTCTTTTCTCTTGCAAATTCCCCTATATATTTGCAAAATAGAATTAAGGGGGAGAAGCAAACAGGGTAATCTTTTTTCACTTAGTTACCTGCAAACAAGTGGCTAACTGATACACTGTAGTCCACAGGAAGACAAGCTGCTAATCATTATAGGGAAACTTTTCACTGCCACTGTATTTTTACACATGCATACAACAACTTTAAGTAACAAGCAGATTGGTATCAGCAGCACTAATTGTCTTAGTTCTGGCTTGAAAAGACTTCAGTCATCTGCCCAGCACAGTTATTAATTTACACTGTTTCTACATCTGTTTCTTTTACAGTTCTAACATATTAGAACCCAAACTCTAAGATAAGAGGAAAAAAACCCAAAAATCCATGCATACTCAAATTTTCACTTTCAAAGAGCGTTTCTGAGCCAGAAAACAAAAATATGCCGTGATTTAAAGAGGAAAACTAATTTTAAAAAATAAGAAATTGACATATTGCAATCCCTGGTAAGTCTTTTGATGTCTTTCCATAAGAAGGTATGTTGAACGCATGTTTAAAATATCATGAATTTCACTTCCTGATTACATAAATACAGAAGCAGTTTGAGTAATCAGAAAAAGTTAGGACAGTTATTTTAGCTTTTTGGTACACAGAACTTACGACAGATACACAATATCAGCCCAAGAGGAGCAAAAAACTGAAGGCTATGATACTGCCTAACACGTGTCCATTTGTGCAGAATACACAAAACCACACTGGTACTAAAAACACTTTGAATTATTTTTAAAAGCAAAGTCTTCAATGATTTACTGTTGTTTCCTCCAAAAGCACATTACCTACACTACCATTTTCCCAAAATAAACTCGAGACTGTAAAGAAATAAATAATTTTAGCACCACCTTTTATTGTACAAATAAAAATGTTCAAGTAATGGTAGATGTTAATAAAAATCTTAAGAGTTATAAAATTATGGCATAGTATTTTCACAAATAAGTGATTCTATTAAGCTAAAGAGACATAAAATACTCCTTTAGCACAAGAATTCCTAACCACCGCCTTCCATGTACATGCCTCTCAAGCAGGTACCAGCAGGTGGAGACAGAAAAACAAAACTGTCTTGAGGTAGGGGAATGCCAGGATAAAGGTGATTAAGTGACTCCTAGAACTGTGAAACATTGTATTAATTATGAAGAACTGCATAATGGTTTTCATGGCTGAGGGTGTTAGAGAAACTCCAGTTCAGTCTCCAGAACCAGTCTCTTAACCTCTCCAACTAAACAGTGATCAATCTTAATGTCAATATCCCAATGCAAAAATTCAGCTAAAACAGGCACCTAAACTTAACTACAGTAAATTCAGAGCCTTGCTGAAGACCTCGAATGTACTTACTGACATCAGTGAAACTAAGTAACATAGACATTATTCTTCTGTGTCTACATCCAGCTGTGTTCTACCAGCCATAAAACCAAACTGGCTGTATATGGTGAAACAATACAAAAATCATTCTTCCCTTGCCACTCCTTGGCCTGTTTTTCACCACAGCATGTTCTTATGCTCATTACTCAGCCTCCACTTTCTAGTCTCTTATGCCCCTTTAGTTGTTTACAGTCAATACATCATCTCAACCCTGACTTTAGTACAGCCATTGCTCACATTGATTAATGCTAATTCTTTTGATTAAAAGTATTTACCACTACCTCTTCCAATCAGGTTTCATGAAACTAATTGTAATTACACATTTTGAAATTAATTACTTTTGAATGTTTTTGCGGGCTCTCTAGCTGACAGCACAAGACTCTGGTACCTTACATGTTCAAACTGGATAACCCTTGCCCCAGTCAACTGAGAAACTGAACCAGGGATGAGAAGAAAATTACTCTTTGTCAAACTGCCCTCTCCATTCCACATCTTTCCAGTCTCAGTTTCATATTTGCTAGAGCATTTGCCAGTACAAGAACAGTTAGTTTTGTCTGTTATGCCAAGCATCCTCCTCTTCAGTCCTTCCAGCTTTAAGTATACTGTTGAAGGCCTTCCTTCTTCTAAATTTCCAATTTAATTTCTACTCACTGGGGATTTTCCTGCATGCAACTTCTCCCGGATGTTATTACAAAACCTTAGCAACTACAGTGTCTCCTATGTGTTAAGTGCTAAGCAACATCAGAGAGGAAAAATATCCTTTACTCATGAAGGACCTAAGTATCTGCACCACTATTTAACAAGGATAAAGACAACTCTCCCAGTAATAAAGATTTTCATTGCAGTCCTGAGTTGAATAATCAAGCACTAAAAGTTGTTACTATGTGTTTGCTTTAACTATTCATCCACAAAGTACACATGCAACAGATCTGCCTTAGCTTCTAGCATTGTCAGAGGCATGAATGCAGTTTTCCTCCAGCTTTACTAAACTCCACTTTAAAGCTGAAACCACCCCTAATCACCTTAAGCATCAAGCAGACACTTAAGTTCTTCCTAAGACCTCTAAATTTTTCTTTCTCAGGAAAAAGACCTCTCAAAGGTTTTGAAAGCTTCAAAACTCTGACTAAAATAGGTTTCCCACAGAATAGCAGAAATCTTAAACAGTCTCTAGTTCTTTGTGTGTTGTTCTGATTAGAGCTGGTATCATGCAGCTTTGCCCTTCCTATCTTAGCCTGAATTTGCAAAATAGTATATCAAGCTCTAACCAAAGATCAGGCGTCCTTTATGACCTAATTATCTGGGTGTTTGTTTGAGCAAGAGCCATTGTCACAGGAAGGAAATCAGAGAACAAACACAGACACATATTTAGATCCATAGCAAGTATGGCAATATCAATTACCAGAAGCTTTATTTCCTATAACTGGTAATCAAAGCACTGGTTAGCCTAGAATTTGCAACTCCACTTTTAGATGGAGATTACAATGCTGGCAATGTCTGTGGACTTTCCTTTTTCTTATTTGGTGGATGCACTGCAGGTTTGGGTTTGGGATTTTTTTTTTGGTACGCACTCTTTTTCATCAACACTCCTCAGATAATCAGAACTCATGCAGGGTTGAGGTATGTGAAACTGGTATGACATGGACACTTTGGGATTAAGCAACTACCACATAGTTCCTTTCAATAGCAGAGCACTGGAGTTGTCAACTCAGTCCTACATTCCAGTTCATTTGGTTTTAAGGGTATTGTTGCATACAGCCCATTGCCAACCACATCATTTCAGTTTCCTTTTTGTGTCAGGAACTTCAGATAATTGTCAAAAACAGTGCAATTGAAGGTCTATGAAACAAGTGCATACAAGAAAGCAGCTCAGTTGCACTGGGTATAAGGCTATCTATTCATTAACCATTATCCTACTTTGTCAGGTTTGGGGTTTTTTGTTAGCAGAATAACAGACCCTTATATAAGTTTTAACCTGACAATGAGAAAACCAGCATTTTGTGGTTTTCTTTGACTGTTTAATTCTGCATTAGAGAATGTTTTGTGATGTGCAAATGATTAATTCAAAGTTATCTCCTAGCCAAATGCTTTTCTGGAAGTTGTTTTCAGGATTCCTAGAAGAATATACAGGATATCAGAAAAGAGAATGTTATGCAAAACATCTTGGCTGCTGTTAAATCTTATGAGTGCTAAAGGACCACGTACACAAGGGACTGCTACGACATGCAAAAAAACCCTGAAATTTGCTACTCCCAGACTTCAGCATGGCCACAAATGCCAGTCCAAAACTCATAGGAAGTCCTCCAGAAGAGAGAGAAGTCTTTGCACTTTTACCTGTTGCAGCATTAAGCTGCCACCAGACATTACAAACATCACGCATTTCCATCACAAGTACTGAAAAATTCTCTTGGGCATTTTAACCTCAGCTGTTTTGTGATTTTATCATTCTCTCTCACTAGTCAAGTTCTCCAGGCAACTTCACTGGAGCAGGTAATTTTGTGGAGATTTAGCCTCTTTGTATGCTATCTTTCACTTTTAGTCGGTTTGGGGGGGGTATTTTGTTTCTTAACAGAGTTTAAAATCCAGCTTAGCCACTGCACTCTTTTTCATGCAACTTAAAAGTTTTACTCAAACTTCATTCGAAAAAAATCTCATTTGACATGTAAAGCATAAAAAATTTCAACCCAGGAGGTCAACATTTTATAATGCACCATGTTTTAGTTTTATACAAGGAACATTTTAAAGGAGAAAAGCTTAACTACATGAACATAGACAATATATATCAGACACACAGGAAAGTTTGTAAGAGCCCAACACAACCACTATAGCAGAAAATAAACAAAAACTAAGATATATTTTATTTAACCTCACAAACTATAAAGAAACAACAATTTTTTTTTTTACACAACTGTTCAAAGACATTCCTTCTAAAACCACACAAAGAGCATTAGCTGTAGATTCTGATAAAGGGCCACCAAATTCCCCCCATCCCATTCTCATCCTGAATTTTGCAACACATGGAAATATGCACCATCAGAACAGACCACAAAATGGAAATTTCACACAGTTTTAATAGACTTCGCTTAACTCAGAACTGTCAAGACCTGGGCAAACAAGAAGACCTGAGAAATGTAAAGATGTGCAAATAAGTCAAATCCACACTTGACATTTAACACATCTACCTGCCTTCATGTTAAATTTAAAGCAAAGTATTTTTAGATACTCCACTGAAGAACTCCTAATACATCATTTATTATCAAGGACTTTCTCCTCTTCTCCAAAGCTCTCTTGTTAGTAAAACTCTGTACTCCATTTTTAATTACATTTTACTGAAAAAGAAGAGGAAATTATAATTAGATTCTGCATCAGACCTTCAATAGGTGTACTTTGATTTAAACACTGTTCCTACAGTGGGCAGACAGTAATTAAATGATTTCTCACCTTGACTACTCCATCAAAGCCAGGGATCGTGTTGACCTTTGCATTCTTGGCTAACAATTTGCTTTCAATCTTGTCTCCCATAGCTTGAATAGCGTGTGTGTCAGGTCCAATGAAGGTGACACCTTCTGATGCCTGCAAAGACAATGAAGATAAAACTTTAGGAGACAAAAATAAAAATCGGCTTTTCTATACACAGATATTGCTATTAACTTTTTTCTCCTTTTGAGCTGACTAATGCAACAAGACTTATATGGCAGTGATCTCTTTACATAACAACAGAGCAATATATAAATATTTCAGATAGTTCATTAAAAATGTGTATGACCTTGTGAAACTATGTATACACACAGATTCAAAGCCCTATAATTAGCATTTGTATAAATCAAAAGCCAGACCAGAGAAAAATAGCTGCAAGTGGAAGTACACCAGCCTGAAAGTCAGAAATATCCCTTCAGAAAACAGAAGCTTGTTAATTCACCATTGAAATAACCAAAAGTGATTTACAAAGATGCACTTGCCAAATGATAACCCAGTTTAAAATTTTATATAGTATGCATTCCTAAAACCAAACCTCAATGAAACATTAAAAAGAAAATGCAGTCTTTCACTCAACATATTTAAGACCTTGAAAATAAAGCAGTAAGTTAAATGACATTTCCTGATTCTTTCAGGCAACTCTTCTCCAATAATAATGTGGAAAGGGGCTAACAAAAAATGTTTTAATACTTCAGCATCAAGATAGAGGCATTTTTTCAAACCTTTTCAGGTCAGTATTACAGTAAGTTAAAGGCAATTCTATCAGAATTGTTGTTATTATTCCCTGAAAATTACCGATGGAATAGTGAGTACTCATGTGTTTCAGGTAACTTTACATCTTTTGTACTGGAGGGGGAAAGAAGATAAGAGGGGTAAGGATTAAAAATTTTTTTTTTTCTTTTTTTAAAATCAAGCCTTGTACAATTTTTCCAAGTCACATTTATTTTCTTCTCCCCAGTTCTAAGATACGAGTAAAATGTCTAAAAACAGCTTGTTTCTAACCAATGGGCAGCCAACTTAATACTAATACTAACAAAATGGCAAATAGCTGTTTCTTATATCACAATTTATGCCTTAGTATTTTGTTTTCCTAGCACATCCTTGTGCTACACAACCCACAGAGTTAGTCACTAACAATAAAAAGTCATTTGTTGAAGCTTCGTGTATCTATTTGATGGTAGTACATGATCCAATCCCAGAACACAGGAAAAATACATTTAAGCTGGGAAACATCCTCCTATTTGTGATCTTCTAAGAGCCGAGAGAGCTCAACACGCTCAGGAGTCACAGTTTGCACTGCCTGCAGCTTCCTAGCAGGACCAGAGTAACAGCAGCAGCTCTGTGTAGATTATTTCATACTGTCCTAGCTAACAGGGTGCTAGAGATCATCCAGAAAAGATCAGGTGAGCATTACAGACACACGAGGAAGCTCAGCGCAAGGACACCCCAACTAAATGCATCAGTTCTGCTACATCAGAGGATTGTTAACTTTGACTTACAATGAATTATCTGGGGGTTTTTCTCTGCCCACCTCTTCTCTACTGCATTGGGCTTCTTAGCTTAACAACTCAGGAATTAACAACTGAATTAACAGCTGTCTTAGAAAGTTGGGAAGACTGTAATAAGAAGGAAGAGATAGGAGTGCCAAAAGAAGGGTGCAGATCCATAATTATTTAGTGTTCAGACCCTTTGGCACTTTAAAAAATTCACTTTTTAAAGGAGAAGGGAAACAAAGCAGAGCTGATACTTAAAACCACAGTGACACAAAGTTTGGAGCTGACTATTTCAGAAGCAACCTGAAAACTGATACTTCTTCCTCTCTTAACAAGAAGCACAAACAGGTACCTGAATACACCTAGAGGTAGGGCAGAGTTCTCTTCTGTCAGACTGTATTCCAATCTCAAAAAAGCCTTGTGGAAAAGGATCACTTACATACTTGACAAGTGGAGCTTACACCTTCTCTCTTGTATCTTGGAAACACCACATTTCCACAGTTTCTGCCACAACACTGGCATTTGCATCCTGACCAATACCACTTCAAACTTCACCATGTATTGCTTCCTCTCCTCACTTTCTTCTCAGAATTTACCATTCAAAACATGAGATCTCCAGAGGTCAAGATAGCAAGTTCAAAACTTTTGGTGCCACAACAGACTATCCCAGACTTGTAGCTTGCAGTCTCTTAGAGTATTTCTCTTTTCTCCTCTTTGTTCTGACAGAAAATTAAAAATCTTCATTCAAACTGGAGGTCACAGAGGAGGGTAAAAATTACATCGATGGCATCAGCAAGTATGCACTTTTCCAGCAAAACGCCCATAGGGGACATCATGCTTGACCTACAGTCTCATCTCCCTGATTTGTGGCATGGACTTCCAAAGTGCCCAGTACGCTCTCTGCTCCTGTCCAGCTACCTGGATAAGAAGGGAACAGTACTACTCAGGAGAGATTCCTGAACCAGATGAGAAGGGACACTGCAGGCCATTTCAAGAAATTAAGCTCTGCATCCAATATATTTGTTATATGAATCCCACAGAGCGTTAATATTCCATACAGATACAGCCCATACTACTTACTAAAAATTAAGTACCAGATGACGTGCAGCAGATTCACATTACTCTAGTGCAAATACCACCTGTTGCAACCTGCATCTTTGTCTCTTTTTAATGTATATTTTTCATAACTCAGAATTTACAAACTGCACTTGTCTACATATGCAGCTTTTGCCTATAATTGCTTTGAACCTTTGTACCTTACACAGATCAGCTCTTTCATGGTGAACAAGCAGTAGCATAGTACCACCTGCTATTCTCACATAACATCAGTCAGCTGGGGCAGTCACCACAGCCAGTTATTTCTCCATCAACAATCTGAAACAAAATAGTTTAACTCAATACGATAACACAGAACACCTAAAACCATGTGATTCTGCAACATCCATAAATAAAAAATAAGTTAACAAAACCTAGGAGGTCCTGCTGGCTTCCAGTAGTGTGTCTAACCATCTCTTACACAGGAAAGATGTGTATTCTCTGACATGACTCACAACTAACTTCAGTTAAGCACATAAAAAAAAGACATTGTCAGCTTAAGGCACTACTAAAAAAGTCTTGGTACAGTAATTTAATACTCTATCACTGAAAGATGCTTGCTCAAGCCCTCTGCCAAAGTTTCTCAGCTCATCACCAGAAAAGTGCCCCAGCTTCTCCATCACCCACACTCACAAAATGTATTAAACAATCCGTTCAAAAGTCCACTACCCAATACTCAAAATGCCAGAAACAGACCATAAGAAAGAATGTGGTGGCAACATCTTCAGCTCCCACAAAGATTTACACACAGACTTGTCAGTGCGGCAGCAAGTACTAAAACCTCTGCTGTTCATACCAAGCTTACATATCGCATATCAAACAAGTTTTGAAAGAACTTCTGTTACTTCTCCACCCATTCAGCAGCATATTTCAGCCTTGAAGACCTATTATCTGTCTGCAGAAAACACATCAAGTTTCACCATAAACATGCACAGCATTTTGTTTAGGAACATACCTGTGATATCTGTGTATCACTGCTCTACTTTGCATAATCAAAGGTACAGGCAAATAATAAGGAGTATTTTATAAAAGAACAATTTCATAATAAATTTGTGCCCAAAATGTTAATTTTTAGTTGTCTTTAGTACTAGATACTGAACAGTTTTCCCCAACAGCCCACTATTTTTGAAAGCAATTACAATAGGTCTAGTAGTCATGCCATAAGAATTGTGAGCAGTTTATTCTCCCTCCCTTTTGGTTTGGTGGTTGGTTTACAGGCCAGACAAAAGCCTTAGTCTACCCTCAGGGAATGCAGGACCCCTAATATAGTAAAAACTAAGCACAGTGTCAAAGTACAACGAGCAAAGGCAAGATTTGGAAAATCCATTTGGGAAGTTCATGATTGAGTTTATGTGACCATCACAGTCAGAGTCTGTCAAACATCTGACTGCTCTGGGAACAGTGGGCCAAACAAACCTATGTCAGTGTAAGTCATCATACTCTCAACATCTGGAAAGGACCTGCCCACCTGACAGACTCCTGTGGACCTGAGGTAATTGAAGAGCCTGAGTCTAGAAGAGGAGTTTCCTTTGCACCTCCTCCCGGAAATTATGAATGTAGACATTCACAAACACTGTATTATAGTCAGTAGAGGATTCAGTCTCAGCAACAGCCTAAGCAGAACTAAAGATAGAAAGCATGAAGGAGGGAAAACTACATAAACAACTTTTTACACACGTATACTTGGCAATGTATACTCTTCTGTGGGCTTATGAATCTGTGGTAAAGCAGCCAACTCACTGCCAGGCCTCCTGGAGCTGCAGGAAATTATTGAACAGCTCCAACTCAGCTTTAGACAAAACAAGTGATACTAAAACTTACCCTCTGTCTTTTACTATACTAGTTATGGGCAACTAAACACAGTTTTTGTTGTCCTCATTTGAGCCAAGATATTTGAATCGGCATGTAATATCAGCTTAAGAGGAGCAGCTTCAACCAACAAGGAGATACGCCATATACAAAAACATTGCTATCAAGAATCTCCTGTTTTCTCTTTCAGGATCATTTGATGAGGGAATTTCTCCACTCACACCATGCTGATGTGGCAAAACATACTCCAAGTTCCCAGCTGCTTCCAGGTGCAAGAGCCCCTATAGTTATCTTACCACACAGAAGCAGTGACAATAATGCAGGCTTTGTGCTTGTTCATTCCCTAGTACCTAAAATGACTAGTTTTAAGGAAGTATTTCCCATCTCTGAAGAAGAAACGGCTGAGAGGACAAAGACCTCAGAAGCATTTGTAGCTGCTCTGCTTTATTGAAAACAAGCTTTTCTATGTAAACACAGAGCTGGGTTTCAACAAGCTCATGAAACTTACAGGAGGACCCAAACAATCTGTCACATGTGCATGGGCATGCGGTCACTGAATCATAGGTTCTCAAATTTAGACTCACATATGACATTTTCAACTCAGGGTGATGATTACAGAAGACAGTAACAGCCCTCAAGTGACTGAGGCAACTGACCAAACTCCTCTTCCCTCATTCTCTCTCCTTCCCCTCCTGCCCATAGTCCTATCTCACCCCCTTCTCTAAACGCAGGTTTAAACACTCCTCAGCTCACTTAGCCGACCAACAAGGCAGACAGTGGCCTATTTTTTTGTGTAAGAAGTGTTTTCTATCACTTTCATTAAACAAAATGAGCTAAAGGGAGAAGCTCATTAGGCACCAAAGGAAGGACCACAAGCAGCTGGTGCATGCAACTGGGAACAAGAACCTTCCTTGGGAGGATGGCACATCCCCAGACTCTGAGGTGCTCTGGAGAGTAGCTGCATGTTGCCATATTGACCTGCTCTTCTTGGCAAATCTGCATTAATGTTTTAAGGTTTGTTTTAAAAATCAAGGCTGATGCTTCTCTGAGAAGCACTGTTTGAAACACAGAATGGCTCAAGTTTGAAGCATCAAAGCCACTGCTTAAAACAACTCTGACACATGGTGTCAAGTGTTCCAACAACTTAGGGACAGGAGAGAAACAGAAGCAAGATTCTGCGGCAGCGAGGGAACGGCAAGATCACCAAGGGTGGGCAGCACAAGTTACCACACTTACTGAAGAAGTTATTGGTAAGATTAGGAAGGAAGGTCCACAGATAAGAACTTCAGTAGAAACTTTATAATAGGTCTGTTTTTCAAAGGAGCTCTGTCTTAACCCTCAAGTTTTCTTCACAGGAAAAACTACAAAAGGTTTCATTGAAATCCTTATATGCATCTGATTAATTCTTTCACCATTGTACTATTCCCCTCTTGACACACAACCAGTGAAGGAGGCAGACCCAAAGAAGAAGGAAATAGCCACAAGTAATCTGGTAATCACAGTGTTCCAGAAAAATTGGGATCATCCACAAATACAGTCCTCCACATGCAGCTCATAGATCACCAGAAGCACACAAACCTGTTCGTGCAGCTGCCTGCAGACATAGACAAAGCAGAGCAGATAAGCAGCACACCTCAAAGACGACTGGAATAGACAGCTGGGCTAAAAAGCCTCTAAGTCACATGGGCTAAATGCAAGGCTGAAAAGCTGACCTGGCAGCAAAAGGAAGGTCCAATAGAGGCACTAACAACCTAGGAAGAAACCAAGCAGAACAGAAAAATCCAGATGAACCACCCAAAGACAGACAAGATTCAGGAGTACTACCAGGGGAAAAGGGAAGGGGGGACAAAAAAACTCAAAAACACCATCACCAACACAGGCACACTGACATCAGCTGAAAAAGGCAAGTACATAAAACACGTCAGAATTCAGGAACTCTCCATTTAACATTGGGAAGGAATCCCTCAAGGAAATCTACTACAAGAATATATAGTAAGAAGCATCCACTCAATAACTTAGGAAATACTAAACTGGTAAAATGCTCTACAATAGAACATGGTAGACATGAAAAAACATCCTGAAGCTTTCTGCTAGATGCACAGAAACAACCTATCAGCTCAAACACTTGGGCCCTGTTGCTGCTGTCCTGAAGGCTCAGAATTAAGAGCATACACAGGAGTGGCCAATGATTTGTGTGGGCATCAACCTGCAAATTTAGTACCAATAAACAGAAACTTTAACTCTCTGCTGTTGAATTTTAAGCTGCCAAGGGCCTCAGTAAAATCAGTAAAAAGCCTAGGTGTTGTCATGGATCACCAAGAGCAGTAACTCTCCAGCAGTCCAGTGAAGAAAAGTTCCTCCAATCTTGTTTACAATGAAATAAGCAGAAGAGAAGGGATCTTTACAATGCACATACATTTACACAAACACACATTCAAGTAGCATCCTTCATTAGAACAAGTATTTTTACAAAATGAGCCATGCTGAAGTAAATTAAAGCCTTCTGTACAGGCTTATGGCAGAATGAAGACAGTATGTGATGTAAGCAAAAGCACAGACATGCAAGAGGGAAGGGCTATAGCATCCTACTGTTCTCTGACTACACCTGCCTTTGACTACTGCAGCTGTTTTTACAGAGGTTTGGCTTTTGTTTTGTTTGAGGTCTTTGGAAGGAGATGGATTACTACAATCACCTTGAGCTGCTGAAGCACAAGGCAGCTTGTGACAGCAAGTAGCCTCAAAAGCAAAATATAAATTGGCAGTTGGAAGAGTAATAGTGCCTCAGGCAACTTGCAGAGGAAGGTAGTAATAAAGAACTGTGCTGCCAAGCCTGTCAGATCTCATGGCTTCTTCCAAATTCTACTTTAAAATCAGAACTGTAACTTGGCTCCAAAACACACTACAGTGTAGAAGTCAGAGCTCCCCACACAAGTTATGTCACTACCTGTGACACTACACTGTGCCACTTTAAATATCTGTACTCCCTGTCTCAAACAGGAGAATATATTGTAAGAGAAAGTAATACATTGAAAGTACTTCCTTTGAAAAGAAAAAGCTAGCAGAATAAAAAAGCTTTACCTAAAATTGAACACAGCTGCAAGAAGTCTGTCTCACTTCTTAAAACTGAATTTAAAGAACACTAAAGCATTTTCCAACCACACATTAAGAAATGAAGAAAATTGCTAGGCAGCAATACCCAAAAAAACCGAAAACTAGAATACACTCATTTACTTGAAAATAAGCCAATTGATGCCAATTTCCACCTTTAACATCTATCATGGGGAGGGAGATGTGTTAATATACTGCCTTTAAACCATCATTCTAAGAAATATTAACTGATTTATTTAAACCTGGTATGAATCTGTTAACACTTGTCTCCAAAGTATAGTTTCAAATATGCAGAGGCATGAAAATCCATTAATCAGTCACCAGTAGGGCCAGGCAAACTTCTGCAGGACCAAATGAAAACAAGCCTTATCCAGGCCCCAAACATGCCTTCTTTAAAGCAGGGTGGAAATAAAATGCAGGAACAACATGTAGCTATATGTAATACAGACAGAGATAGGCATAATTGTGTTTTCTATAATGTAGTACATGTATATTGAAATACTGGAGGTGGAAAGAGAGGATTCAATTTGTTAGACTATTCAAAAGCTCAGCTTAAATAAAAGGCACAGTTGCCAAGCCAGTACAAACAATCTAAAGCAACTTAACTCCAGTGTCCAAAAAAAGAGTAGACCACAGAAAAGGTACACAACCTTCTGCATAAACACCAGCGAATGGCCAGAATAACTCCAAATGGACAGCACTCCCTTAAGCACTAATGCTGCATGGAAAACAGTTTTTTAAATAAACTTTAAAGTCATCTCCTCCAATTCCACAGAAGTGGTAAATTTACAAAGTCAAAACTAAGAACCAGACTGATCTGCAGACAATGTCCTTAACAAGACAGAAGTTGTGAATTATTATCATGGATTATACATACAAAGAGTAAATGTGCTTGCATTGATTTAATTCCGCACTTTGAAATTAAAAACTCTCCTTTACCAAAAAGTTCAGTGTATATTGTAACTCGTAAGTGCTTCCACTTACATAGTTCCCAGTCATACCTTTGCAAGTGAAAAGAAGCAGAGTCAGCTTTTTCCAAGGGTACAAAGCACAAGACACTGAGAACAAGCACCACCTCTGTGGCTCAGTACTTAAAAGTTTTCACTTTGGATCTGATCAGCAACCGGAAGTTTTACTTGATAATTCCACTTTGAAACAATTTAAGGCTTTAGATGGTCTATATATTATATGTTTGTCCAGAACCTAAATGCAATATTGAATTAACTGAGTACTTTAACTGAAGCATTTCTCAAACACAAACTATAAAATTTGATCAGGAGTTTGCATGACCTGCCACTGTAAGTGATTAATTACTCCGCCATACATGAAACACCACATTGACACCACCCAAGGCACAGGAACTTAGCCCTAGTATGCTAGAGTTTTGAGTAGTCACCTATATCAGTAGTAAGGAATGCCCAGAAAATTTAAGGAGAAACAAACTAAAGAATTTTCCCTGGATGGTTTCCATATTGCTTTTCTTCACTTCATGGCATTGAAACCACCCTTGATTTTTACATGATAAAAGAAATCTGTGGAACTAATCCTAGAAACCTCTTTCTGTTTCCTTGCTTAACACCTCCAGGCGACAGAAAAGACAAAATGCTTCATTTGCATCCTTAAACATTAGAAACTGCGAATGAGCCTTTTCAGCTGCAAATGTTATTGCATCTACATTTCCAGAAGAGAAAGAAGGTTAAACAGCCTACTCAGGTTTATGTTAACTCATCTCTTTTTAGCACCAGTGAGCAGCACAAAGAGCAGAAAATGCAGAAGCTTAACAGCAGAACCTCTTTCTTCATTAAGTTCAATTAGATCCTGGCAATGGATATAGCTGCTGATTACACGAAGATAAAGAGAAGGAATCAGGTATGCACAAAGGAAATGGCAAACACAAGTGTAATCTTAGTCTTCCCGATCATCCAACCTCAGGAAGACCATTTCATTTTTCATGCAACACAATATAGTTCCACCAGTTGCATGACCACACAAGATTTTGCCTGATGTAAAAGCAGCAGTTGTTTAATCATTAATTCAAGCTTAGTTTAAAATGTAATATGCCAGTGCTGCACAAAGTCAGCCTGAATATGTCAGCAAGGTAAGAAAGAGTCCTTGCTTATGGATAACTACTCCATCAATTAAATGCATTTGAGCCACAACTAGTTCAACCTATTAACTAGTTCATCTCAAAACACAACCAATTTACTCTTGAAGCATATTAGCTCTTAACTTTTTTGAAAATTAGGAATCAAGCTACATATTTTTACTTCGTTTGGAAGGGGGGAAAGCACTTGTAATTACTGTATTGAATTCAGCAGAGAAGGTTAGCAGCACTTTATTTTCTAGGCCATTTGGCTTTCAGTGGGGAAAAAGTGCCTTCAGACTGGCAGAAAATACTCAAGGAGATGTTTAACAAAAAATATACATTAGTCTAAATTAAAACCAGGCAGTCATGGAGAAAAAAACAGGACAGTGATGAGAGTGAAAAACAGGGGAGCATCATTCTAGCCAAAGCAATACCTCACATTACCAAAGACCCAAGTTTATGGCATATACAAAATTTTCTGTACCAAACTGAAAGTTCAGTAGGGAGGAAAGTAGAAAAACAAACAATTCAAAAACTCCCATGTTAGCGCAAATGAAGAAAATGCATCGACACAAGGCATACTCTTAATACAGCCATACTATTTCTCCTGTCCTAAAGCTGTTTGTGAAGCTTTGCAAATTAATAGAGAACACAAACATATAGCTTAATCAGTAAGTACACTTTGCAATATCATAGCTTGTGTTTTTCAAAGGGGAGGCCAAATTAATGATCAAAACATGAGAATATATTTAGAAGTGAATGAGTAATAAAAAATTAGCACTGTGTTACTGAGATGTTACATTGAGGTTGCACTCAAAGGGTATTTATTGTATGCCTGTGTGTTGAGAAAAATCTGTCTGGTATTTTTCCAGACATTCTACAATGCTTTCAAAGTTAGCTGACTATAATTGTATTTATATTGCATTTATATTCAGAAAGCAAATGAAAACTTATCATGACTGTCCAAGTTCACACAACC
Organism: Chamaea fasciata; assembly: GCF_029207755.1. Taxonomy (NCBI): domain Eukaryota; kingdom Metazoa; phylum Chordata; class Aves; order Passeriformes; family Sylviidae; genus Chamaea; species Chamaea fasciata. The sequence goes on along the minus strand of NW_027094087.1, from coordinate 77,264,741 downwards.
CTGAATTTACTGATGATTTAAGCACAAGGAACCCTGGTGTTGACAGCTGCGAAGGTAAGTGACCCTAGAATTATATTCCTAATAATCATCTTCTCTAAAAACTACATTGAAGAAGAGCCTCAGACATTGCAACAGACAAAGACACTGAAAAAGCAACATTCTTGATAAAAACAAGACTGTTAAAAGCCCATTGCCCTAACCAAATTCTAACATAGGTAATGCCATTCTGACCTACAGTGCCCTTTTCTCAGCCAGACAGTGGACCTAAAAATCCTCATCACTGTCCTCACAAGGTTACTAATTTACTTCCTGTCAAGTAGCTTAAATTGCTGATATTTAGACAAGTGTTACTGTGTCAACAGAAATAGTCATCATCAAACGTTTGATTAAGATTGTTTTGAAAACCTTCAGAGAGTTTATAAAGACTCCCTTAACTACACTAGAAGATGCAGAGCAAACCATCAAGTTAACTTCAAAAAAGTGGACGAATCTACATCTTCTTAGCAAACCGGAGTTATTTTCCCACAAGAAGAGAGTCATTAAACAGCATTAAATTTAATATCCAACACTCAGAAAACAACATTAAATGATGAACAGGCATATTCATGAAAAAAAAAATGTCAGTTACATTAATCACAATTATTTAAGAACCAAAGAAGCAGTAAATATCAGTAACAAAATGTGCATGGGCACACATTTGTTTGTGGCTTTGTTTGTTTGTCATCACCACTCCAAACCAGGTTTTAATTCGCTAAACCAACAGACTGTCTTACACCAAAGCCAGGACATGTTGACCCTGCAAATACTGAAAAACACAACACATCACACAAGTACGGGAAGGATAGGAATGGGGTAATACCTGCTCAAGCATAAAGTTATTATAAAACCCAAGGATGGGATGCTGTCCCATAGGTCACAGTAACTGTCACAGAGTAGCGACCCAAAAAGCCAGTATCCCCAACCCCAGGGCACAATTCCTCCTGATTCTCACACCAGCAGCAGCAGCTGTGCAGCAATCAGTCTGGGAATCACATGAGCTAAAAATAGCTAAAGGAGCAGGGGGTCCTTAGAGGATTTTGAGGGACAGTCCCCAGAAGGGTTAACCAGTAGGAACAACTGCCAACAAATACACTGTCACTAGACATTTAACAGGGTACTTCTGGGAAAGCATGCCGGAAAGGTGGAGGGAGGCTGACTGAAAACTACATCTATGACTAGACATGCCTGCAGCAGTCACTAGCAGGGAAAAACTGGGAGTTACAAAGGTACCGTCATGGCAATGGTGATGAGACATGTGAGATAGCTGCAATCTAGAAAGGCAAGGAATACTGGAAGATGTTGATCAAACACAGGAATGCATAGCTGAGAGAGGCTGTGGAGCCTCCATCCTTAGAGATATTCCAAACTCAACTGGATTTGAACCTAAGCAACCTGTTCCAGATGATGCCTCCTCAAGAAAGGGATTCATCTCCAGAGTTCCGTTCTAAACTCATTTACTCCACAGAGATAAGTGAAGAATATCAGGAAGATCAATCTCTGGACAGCAACTAAAAGCAGAGAGAGCCTGGCACAAGCCTCAGCACAAAAGAGACAAGACCCACATATTTTGTCTGAGACAAGGGGATATGTATCCTCCTACCGAATCACACAATATCCAGTTCTTTAAGAGAAAGCAGAGCCTTGTCATACTGATCTTTCTTCTCTAATAACTGGCGGTACTGAAGTCTCTAGCCATTTATTTCTACATCTGTGCTAAAGTATGCTGTTCCTTTAGCTTTGCAGACAAGTGATAACCCTTAGATCAATGAAATAATTGTTTTTAAAAAAATCCAAAGGTTCCCGTTTGTGGAAGGCAAGCTTACCCAATTGTCTTAGGTCAACACAGGATACAGCACGGTGCTAGGAAAACACAGCTGGGGGGCAAGCAGGGACAAGAGGAAACTCCCAGCACAGGCATGGAAGAAGTTGGGAAAAGCAGCTACAATCTGAGAGAGGGTGGTAAAGGAGCACTGCTGTGATGCCCTCCCATCAGCAAGCACTAGTACATACGGGATAACACCAGGCAACACGGTCACAGCAGATACCATTCCACTGAATTCCATGAAGCACACTCTGTCTTGTCTCCATTACTCCTTCTTTGCAAAAAGATGCATGTAGTAGTATTACTAATAGGAGATGTTCTTATTCAAATCTTACACACAGTTCCTTGGAGAAAACTGTAGATTAATTACCCCGTAATGAAAGATAACTAGCTCTTACAGCTGCCCACCAAGAGAGGCCCAATACACTACATTTAAGTAAATGAAAAATTCATTGATTTTCCCCCCCTTGGAAGTCATTATCAAAAAATAGGGTTTTTTTTTTTTCCTATATGTTTTAATCATCAATGTACACAGCTCTCCCTCCAGTTCTTATTTTTGCTCTACTTATATGAAGTTTATATCAGATATTATGGGCAGAGATGTCTGTGATTGTGTTGTCCTCTTAACTGTGTATGTTCAAATAAAATTTAGAAAGAAGGTTCAGGTGTTTTTGTAGCCAAACAAAAAAAAAATTATTCTAATTTTATTATCTTTAAGTAATAGGACTTATATACTCATATCCAAATTTGGAGTTTTCCACCAAGCCCTGTTTTTACTCACACATATTCTTACGTGAATGAAATGTGCAGATTAGGCCACTTAATTTTATGTTTACACTGAAGGCAAAGAATTACATGTGAAAACAAACACCACTGAAAAATATAAAAGTTTCAATTTATTTTTGAAGTGTGTGTAAATTTTACTTCTTGGCTAGCATAAGGAAGTAACAGTGGAATTTGGCACATTTAAACCTGTGGAACAAAATGCGATGGAGAGGCAATATTACATCATTCAAAATGATACAGCTTTGGGACAACAACCTCTCACTATCTCAGTGTCATAAATAAAACAAGTCAATAAATTGTTTCGATATGTAGCACCAGAGAATTTACAGGCACTTAAAATGAAGCAATCCACGAGATGCCCTTGTGGTCCTGCTCCTATGAACCACAACCATTCTAAACTCAGGATAATGTATTATGACAAAAGTATCTACCATGTATTCCCAAATACCACTAACTCTGAATCTGAAACAAATTTCATCTGGTGACTATGGGTGAAACAGCTTTTTGGAACAGACACAGTTGAGTTCCTCCTTCCCCTTCCCAACAGATGGGCCTGAGAGTTGGACAGTCTGGCTTCACTCATGCTATAAAGTAATTAGACAAACAAATCTGGATCCTGTAAATAAGCATGTGCTTGAAATTAAGCACGCTTAAACAGTTACAGGCCCTAAATTTCAGAATTTTAGCCTGTAGAGGGAATCAGCTGTTAGATTAAGGCAATCTTTATGGAAAAGTTGGTATTTATTTTTTTTCAAAGGCAAGAGAGGCATGAAACTAGGGTAAACAGACTAGAAAACTATCAAATGTGAAAATGAAACGTATGTTTCATTTTGATGCAAACTGATGTCTCAGAACTGCATAAGATAGTAAATAAGACCCTGGAACCCTGGAAAATTTTTCCACTTTAGTAGTTCAGCTAAGTTGCACAAAAAGGGTGAAATACAACAACTTCCAGAAGTCCAACCTCCAACTTATCTACTGAGCTAGGATTACCTCAAAATTCTTAGTGAACTGGGTTTTCACTTGCAAATTGAATGCTGAAAAGTATGTGCAACGACATGTTCCTCAAAGCTACAGCAAAAAATCCTTAAAGGCAGAATATAGTCTGAGACATAAGCAGTAAAAAAGCATCTAGAAGTATATACAAAAGGCTACATTTTACCTCCTGCACCAAAGAAGAGGTGCAAAGAGACAAGAAGAGACCACAACTGCATCACAGCAGAAATGTTACCAGAGAGCAAGCACAGCATGGCAGAGCAACTCTAATCCCAACATGCTCTCACCCTGGAAAGGCCCATTTTAGAGTTGCAAAGCTCCATCATCCTTGCAGTCACCTGCTAACAGTACATCAGGTAGCAGCAAGAGGCTTGTCCTGATGGGCTCAGCCCAAGAGGAAATTTGGCTGTCAACAGTGAGAAGTGGTCTACCATGGTAACAAAGTCAGAATGTACTGCCACTCTGCCACAAAAGAAGTGGGATCCTAACCTCCAGGTTTTTCATTTTTCACACTTCAGCCATCACATTTTGGTAACTTCTCTTTCCAGATTACTTTTAAATTTGTTCTAGATGACTACATAAATACTAGTCCCAGCACAAGGGAGATGGCAGGAACAAGTGACCAGGGCCACACCTCCTTACAACAGCAGGAAAACTTTTGTTTCTAGAGATTATGAAACTGCATCTCTGCACAAATGTGCACAAGTTGTAAGGTGGTATTATGGCTCCCATTCCTTACTTTGTAGGAGCAACTCAAGTACCATTGGCAGCAGGAGTTAGAGCAAGATTTGAAACATTCACTCGGGAGTCCCAGGAGGAGGAAAGGCTATGACAGAAAGGAATTTACCATGCACACTCTAGAGCATCCTCCTAAACAGCAACTGGTCTCCTCATTGAAACTTCTAAAAAAATTACCACTGCCTGTTAATCACTTGTTAAAATAACTATCTTTCCCAATTTCAAAACAAATATGCCTTCCATCAGTTGAAATATGGGAAAGACCTGCTCCAAATTAGAAACATTGATAAGTTGCAGAGCTATTGGTGAAAAACAGTTCTGCATCAGCAGAACTCCTTCCCCAAACCTCATACTTCAGGCTCTACCTGAATTGTCACAATCTCAAGTGGTTACAAAGTAAGCATGATAATATGAATGTAAAGGATTAGCTTGGCAAATATTTAAAATAAGTAAGAATCACCACTTTCAGTGTGAAACAAGTCATTTTAAATATGGTGTCACAATGATCTCTCTACATTTATTGTAATAAAAGTATTCATTAACTGCTTGGAGAGAAGTTAAATTTACTCCTTTTCTCTGTCCAAGTTTCAGTCTGTGTATATTTTTGAACAAAAACACAATCTAAAGCATGTATTTATTAATCTCTGTGTGTAAAACTGATGCTCATCATCTCTCCAACAAATTGGAAATTTAAAAAAAAAAAAAACACAAAAACCTAAATTTGAACTGACAACAGAGCCAGCCATGAAAAAAAAATTAGGTCATTTGACAGAAGATATTCACCTACAGAAAAGTACTTATGAACTAGAGCTGGTGCTTGGGACTGACTTCTTTTAGAAGAACAAACAAACAAAGATCCTGTCTCCCAAGATTTTCAATACAGGAAAGAAATGTGAAAATAAGGAATTCATTAACTCGTGTCTGGCATAAATAATGTTTTCCACTCTGAATATATATACGGCCCAAAAGAATTCAAAAATATTATGTATAGGAAGGGAAAGTTCCAAAACTATAGAAACCAAGACCAATATTGTCACTTTTCCAGGCAACCATGCCTCTTATTTTAAGGACTACAGTACAGCTATCAGGTCCCTAAAGCTGTAGGGCTTTATGAATTAATATAAAGAGTTTATTCTTTAAGAAAACAAAATAAAAGTTACATTAAGTCATCTCTTAAGCTCATCACAAGCATCATACCACATTATATTGCATCATAATTCTTGGCCTTTCCTGGTCACATTTTAAACAAGTTTTATGTTGAAAAGCTGCTATTAATGGAGAGCACAATACTCTTCCCACTACAGAAGCTTGAGAGGTAACTGAAAAGAGGAGAGACAAATGTCCAAACCTTCAAATACAGCTTTCCTCAGCCACAAGGACTGCTTGCATGTCTCCATTTCTAAAAGAATTGTGAGGACTGAGACCTTTTTGTGGCTGCAGGCATTAAGGTTTTCCATTTGGAGCACCAGGTTTTTCTTTCCCACTTATTTTTTTAGCTTGCCCCTTTTTATTTTTTTTCAGATGCCAACAGAATTGGAGAAGGGGAAAAGGCATAAACCAGCTTTTCACTACACATGTGCACATGACATGGAGCACAACAGGGATGTGGTGAGCATAATAAGGCTCTCTGGATTTTGCTGTAATATAGATGAAATCAACAACAGACATTAGTGATACCTTAAGGTAATTAAATTTATTATAATTTTCAATAACCATCATTACACTTAAAAAATGGAGAGTCATTTAAGTGTTAAACAGTCAAGAACGTGATTGAAGTAGTTTCTATCTTTGATATTTCAAGTAAATTTTCTTCAGCTCCAGGACTACATCTTCACTGCTATTTATCCTTCAACATTAGATCAGAAAACACATAGAGTGACCTTTGTGCAAGGAGCAAATCTCTTCACTGCAGATATATGAACGGTTCAGACAAGAGTTCTTGCCATTCACAAAATTAAAACTACATTCACTCTATAACCTCAAGGTCTTCTTTCAAAGCATTTTTTTTCAACTAGTTAATGCAAGCCTATATATTTTTAAAGGTATTTTACATTTCTGTTGTCTAATAATGATTACTTATGCTCCATTTACCACATCTTTTCAAGAACAGGCTGAATACATTGGTGAAAGGATAGCTTCTGTTTTACTCATTCATATGGAGCTCCAATTCCACAAGAAATTTGAACCCCATTATTTTAATCCCTGAAGAAAAATTAATTTGATAATGCTCAACATATTAAACATTCTTCTCTTGGTCCAAATACTTATATCACTTATTCATATTATGATACACTTTTGTAATCCAGAAAAGGAATATATACATCACTTCATATAGTTTATATATGTAGTTTTACAGCCAGTTTAATTTTTAGAAAGGCATGGAGAATTAAGACCCATAACTATCATACATAAACATCATTATCCAGTAAATGTCAGCAGCCTTAGTAATGAAAACTTATAATATATAAACAGTTCAGACTGTTGTTTTGTTTGGTTTTTTTTTTAATCAGGTGACATCTGAGCTGTTTCAAAACTCCCTGGAAGTAAGGAAGCATCTCCATTACCAGCTATTACAATACAGATAATGTAGCTAAATGCTAAATTCCTTTAAAGCACACAACTCAAAAAAGCAGCAAGACATACCAACTTCTTGATGCTTAATAGCAGTTCCTTTCCTGCATCACCAAAACAAACCAAAGTTGTTTTCTATTCTTTAAAAAAAAATTACCACTCAAAAGCTAACTTCAAAGTTATAAGGTGAGAGCTTTGTGACAATTTTAAGACTGAGGTTCAAGTTTCTGTACTTTGCAACAGTACAGCATCCTGATCAATCCCTGTTTTGAAATAATTAACATAAGCTACTCTATTATAGTGATACCTGTAGCTTTCACTGCAATCCTCAAAATACAGTCCAACATGAATGAGAAATTTCATATAATTTTGTTACAAAACAGTAACAAAGGCCAAAGTCCGCATATCTTATATAGGGAAATACAAGATCAAACCAGGAGTCTTATACTCAAATAAGAGTAAGCAACCAGAAGTTAAATTTAAACTCTTAATAGTAACATTAATTATTTTACATCACTTGCATCACTGGCATTCAACTATCACAGAAACATGGGCTACAAAGTTTTATTTATCCATGCGGACACCTAATCATTACCTAGACTTTTTATTAGGCAGGTTCCATTTCTATTTCAACTCCTTTAAGTCATCCCTGCAGTAGCCTTTCAGTCAAATATATTAGGAAGATTTATCACTCCTAGAATGTAATACAATCATCAGATTTTTTTTCACTCCACCAGAGCAAGATACAAACATGCTACACCAGAAACTCCTTAAAAGGGAATAAGATTTTCTTATTCCTAAAGGCTCTGCTCTCTTTCATTATTTTTCAAAGGCAGTTGCAATGGTTGCACTTTTATAGCACTGTCTACCAAGACTGATGTGCCATTACATGACATTGAGAATATATGGCAATATAAGTATTTCGTTGATAGGGTCACAGATTCAGGAAACCATTCCTGCACTGAATGATAATGCAGGCTTTTTAAGAATTAGCTGGACTGGAATCTTAATACACATACAAGAACTTTTGGGAGACTGGGTTAGTAAGGATTTCCATCCCTTTTTCTTCTGCTGTTCTTTAATCAGTTTTAAACTTCGGTCACAAATTTCCTAGTCTCCTGTACTGTGGAAATATTGAAACATATTTGTGTATTTCCCCGAAATCATACAGTAGTCAGAAACTGGAAAAAAAGAAGACCTACCAGAAAACAGATTCAAGAGAGGGAAAGATAACAATGGGGTTTAACTGCAAGAAGAATTCCTCGTTTTGAAGTCCTATGAATGATACTTTTTCCACAGAAACATGGCAGAATGCTACATGATTCAAAGTTACATAGACTTATAGTCCATGCATGAACATACTGCAGATCACTGTTTCTTCAATTTTAGGTAATGGAAAATTCAAAGAAAGATAGCTCTGTAGTTTTCTGGCACTTGAAGCTAAAACAATAGCCTGGATTATATTTAAAACAATGTATTAAATTTAAAAGTATTTAAATGTATTTAAAACAACATGCATTAATATAGTCATCCATGGATACAATGTGTGTACTCAACCCTTCAAGCTATCCTTTATGGATATTTTGGTGCTGTGAGGCAAGCAGTGTGTCCCATTAGTATCTGTTATTTTCTAAACAAAGCAAATGCTTTAACATTAAGTATATTGCATTAGAAGAACAGATACTGAAATTAACATATTTAAGTTACATCTGAGAGAAAAGCACTTGCAAAAGCAACAGGCAAATTACCAGAAATAATCAAAGCAAAAACAGTCTAAAAAACCAAATACAAATTTATTTAAGAGAATCGTTGGCATCTTGCTGTAAGAGTTGTTCGAACCTTCCATCCCTTTAATTGTGGAGGCTACTTAAGAAATTTTGTGTCAGTCAGGACCAATACTGAAATAAAACTATAGTAGCCCACTTTCAAAATTCTGAAAATCCATATAAAGATACCAGTAGGGGGTAAATTAAAGCTGTAAGCATTAGGAAACTAAATATTTGAAAAATGTAGAGGCAATGAAGCCTAAAGTTATCAAGCACTGAAATGACTGCAAAAGTGTTTAGCTGGAAATAACTAAATACAAAACAAACCAAAACCTTTTGTAAAACAAAAGAAGATACAATTATAATCTACTACACAACCGAACATATCTGAAACAAAATCTTGTAGAAAAACCATTAATTTGTTATCACACAGACATTTTGGTATAAGGTATAGTAGAAAGATAGAGACATTCTATACAAGAGCAGAACCCAGAGTGCCCTTTATTCACTGTTTGGAAACTTTTACTTGAATATACATTTGTCAAATTCCATCTCACTGGACTCCAGTCTTTCACTCCAAAGATTTCTTGCACAAAAATTTCTCTCAGCATATGCAAAAGGCTAGAACTTTCAGTAAAAACAGTTCAGAAAGAATAGTGGTAATACTGTTCAAAGTGTTACTCACAATCAGGTGAAAATGAGTTTCATACAGCAGCTGGGAGGCTTCAGTTAACAACTATGAAAGCAGAATGGAAGCCACACTGTACCATGCCAAGCACGATATATCATAAATAAAGCCACTACTATTCTCATGAAAAAGCCATATTTCAGTTCATAAGCCATGGAAAACCTCAATTTGCATCACCTTCTAGGGAGAGTCTAACTGTCATGTACTATGAAAACTCATTACAATTACAGCACACTCCGCCCACAAGACGCCCAGACTATCTGAAATTGCTCCTTGGAGCTGGAAACAACTGCAAATAAGGCCACTTATCTCCTGAGCTTCCTGTGCGTTCCAGGTGAAAAGCCATGACATTCTTGAACATAGGGGAAAAAAAAAAAAGGCAAGGAAGTAGCAGGACAGGATCCTCTCCTGCTCCGCTCAAGAGCAACAAGATATTTTGAGAATAAATACGTTAACACATATAAATTCACAAATACAATAGAAATGGATAAAGTTTCCCAGATAACTTAAATATACATGTGCCCAGTGCAAGGCTTGAATACTGTCTGAAGCCAAACACTGAAGAGTGAACACAAATACTCAACCTCCAAGCAAGGTGAGAGCCCCATGTTAACAAGCAAGCAACTATGTAACACAAAAATGTATCAATGCCTACACACACACGAGACCCAAATGGAAGTCTTCATTTAGGTTTTTTATCTTTTTAGTAACTGCTTTCTAAATAGCCTGATATCATTTTAGTATGGTGGCTTTGAATTTAAAATTAAGCACGGCCTGCCAGCAAGATACCTTGTCCAAAAGTCCAGGCAGGGAACTTATTCTTCCTAAATTCCAGCCTGTGCAAATTAAACAACTTCTCTTGGTGGGATAGGCGGAACCAACACCCTGCAGCACACCTGCTGCCTGCCTTTGAAAAGCAAATTTACACATGGGATACCTGAGCAGCCCTTTTGTGCTAAAAGGCATGTTCTCCATATACAGACATAATGTACTTTCAGCTCTGGTACATGCAACAGCTCACATAGTATTTGCTTAGTCCACTACAGTCATTTACCCAAAGTCATCACAGCTTTATAATATGGCTGCTATGGGAACTATTTATCCACATTATTAAAACAGAACCCATGGAAAAAAGTATCAGTCTTACAAAATTCAAGTGTTTCAGTTCGGTACCACCTTAAAAATAACATATTCTTCCTACAAGCAGAATAAAAATATACACTGAAAACAAGAGATTGAAATAGATAGATTGAAATAGATAGATAGATAGATAGATAGATAGATAGATAGATTTATTTCTCTGGCTTCCTAAACTCATTCCTAACTTACATATACTTACTGTCTTCCCAAAGACTAAATTTTTTTAATCACAGTTTAGGATACAACAATTAATGCCTGAAATATCCCATAAGTCACAGTACCAACTGCTTAAATTAAGCAACTTGAAAATTATCCTTTGAACATTGCAGTATGGGCTGCATGGGGGTTGAATTCCCTAGATGCCTTCTACCAAAAATCTCCTTGAAGACAAACATGGTCATGGGCTATACCAATTTGGCTGACCAGAATCTGCCTCTTACTAAATTTAAACTAAGAGAGCAAGCAACTCCCTCCCAAAAAAATAGCTAAATGACTAACCTGTAGGAACATCCTACTTTTTGAGATCAGATTCTGTTCCAAAGACCAAAGGATCATTCATCCACTCAGAACCACCTTTAGTGTGGCAACAGCTTTGCCCCAGCATACACAGTTATAATCAATTCCTATCAGAGCACATACAGGAAGGTACAAGACGCTGATTCAAGGTGTGGATCAATGCTCCAAAAAGACATAAGATTCAGAAGGCAAACAGTTCCCCTGCCTTTAGCAACCGCACAACCCTGCACACAAATATATACAATGCCTTAGGACACAACTTCACTGCTTGAATGACTAGGGAGGGCAGTGGCACCCACAAGAGCCACAGGACATGCTTTGTTAGCTATCAGGAAGCACATTCAGCCAGGCAGCAGCAGGTGAGAGCTAGAGGACCTATTCAGTAGAGACTAAGCCCCAGCCCAGAAGCCTGCCCTACCATAAACCTCCAAGAAGACATCTTCATTGAAAGCACTCTTAGCCCACTCTCCATTTGATCCATTCAGAACCACAGTCCAGTTGTAAGACATAATCTGCAAATATTTTATGACTTCAGTTGTGACTGAAAAAAACTAAAATCCTTCTAAATTTAAAGGATAAAATATTTTCCCCACTTTTGTGGAAGCTCTGCTGAAGCAACCTCAAGTGTTTGCTAGTCTCAATGACTTTGCGAGGCAAGTATCTCCAGATTTCTTAGACAAATATACAAGTGTCCAAGCCAAAAGGCAAAATATCGCACACAAGTCCTTTTTTTTTTTTTTAATGAAAAAAGCATAATTTTCCTCAGGTTTTTTATAACAAACCATGAAAAAAATTGTGGCTCACAACCAAGGAAGTTTTTCCAGTAACATCCATAGATACTTTACTACTTGTTAACTCAAACTAGTATTTGTTGTGTAATCACGATCTCAGTCATTGAATTACCACTGCAGAGAGCTCCATGCGAACACAGGAAAGGTAAAGGACACAGCCTTCCCAGACAACCCAAACAGCTATTTTGCAAATTAACAACAAATTCCAAACCTGACCGAGGCAGCTATGAAAATATTTTCAGCGTGTGAAAAATATTCAAATGGCTCTACTTTCTACAAACATTCTCATTTAAATACATGCACCCAATGTTCAGATAGGATAATAAAAGAGTTCACAAATTCTTACACAGTAAACTGGCAGGTTTTATTCACAAGAATGTTCTGGAATATATTTTGCAGGTTTTCCCCCCATTCTAAATGTTTAATGCATTCCCCATCCCCAAACTGTATAATAAGTAACTTGAATATAAACAGTGTTCACAATACCTAAGAGTGAAAGTGGGAAAGAGTAAGCATCAGTACTCTTTTGCAAGAGCTCTGAAGAACATGTCAGTATGATCCTAACAGGCATCTGGAATAAAAATGCTTCGTTGTCCGTGTACATATGTAAATTCAGCAATATCTATCCTTTCAGACAGAAAATATATGCAGGCCTCTCTACAAAAGAAAGGATAATTTCACAGTATAAGTTTCCACATAGTGCTCTGAAAATAGAGTAGCTTGAAAAATAGTAAGAGTATCACTCCATCAAGAATACATTTAGCTAATCATACGGTTTTATTACCAAACTAAGCTGTTGTTACGTAAAAGCATCAATTTTCCTCCAAAAGCAACCTTTATTTTGCATCTGAATTGCCAACCACGATGTTACTGCATCCCAACACACATATATTTGCCATTACTGCAGTGAACCACACACATCCTCAAGCCAGTCAGTAGGAGATGAGGCAGAGGAAAGAAGAAAGTACAAGAGTGAATATTCACTGAGATCCCTATCATCATGATCTGAGAGCAGGAAACTGCACAGCCTGTAATATCATCTGTTTCTAGGACTCACTACCATAAGCATTACTTTCCTGTATCGCTTCTAAAAAAATAACCTAGTTGGGATGTCCATCTAATGTACCACATTCTTGAATTAAGAGAAGGCCTGCTAAAGGAGAAATTTTGAGGAAAATTATTGTAAGGGTAGTTACAAAGGAAGAGGGGTTTGAGGGTAGATCTACCTGAAGTAACCTTTCTAGACATCGTCTTTGCATTTTTCTGCTGCTACATGCATTACTAATCAGTGGCCCACTAGAAACTTCAGCACCAATTGAAAAGCCTGGCAGGGTATTTGGCTTTCAATTCTTCTACTCAGTTTATTCCCAACACAAGTATATTCATCAGGCTTAAAAACAACTCTTGAACAAGGGCAGCCACTCAGCAATGAAATGTAAATTACTGACATGTGCTAAAACCTGCACTTGCCACTGCTAATGAGCACATTAAAGGAAAAAAAGCTCACTAGATATTACTGCAACCTTTTCACTTAACCCTATGTGTACTGAAAGCCATAATTGAGTATCAATTAAAGAACCCATCTCTAAACAGTGAGATACTATTCAGCAGGTGTATGCTTCCTACACAGTTCTGATACAAAAATCAGGATGATGGAGAAATGTGTGCACACTGATAACAGCCTTATTTTTAAACTTCCATTAAACTTTTCAAGATATCAGTAAAAAAATCATAAACACGACAACATACATAAATTTTCAGGTTTACAGCATTAGCAGTGTCAGATCTCAGGTGATTAAATAAAACTGGATTAGTTGCCAATAAGCCCCAAGGTTAGGAAGTCAACTTGTAGCAACTTCTCCCTACCTATTATGCTCACAGGGAGGTAAAGACCCTGAAAATAATCTTCTCCAAACAGCAATGGCCTGCAAAGTCACAGAAAACAACACCTTTGCCTCCACAGCATTTAACAGTGATGCACTCCATAGTGCAATAAAAATCCTACCAACTATATACTCACTCCAAGTCTCAAAGCCTTTAAAAATTCACACTATCAGCGTTGCAAGAAGCTACTGTAAACTTATAGGGTGGAGAAGGGGGTGACAACTTTTGGTGAAAAACTACACCCATATAAAGAATCTTCGTATTTTGTGGATGAAAGAAATTATTTAAAGATTATTTGGCTAATCAAGTTCTTCAAATGCTTTACTAAATAACATTTTTGATAAGGACATATCATAAACAGATGGCATTCAGAACTGACTTTCAAAAGCTAAATTAGGTACCCAATCAGCCTAAATTAAGTACCTAAATCCCTCTCAATAAGGCTTCTCTCAAATACTAGCTCAGCTATAAATAAGTTAAAAGTTTATCAACTTTGGTTGCTTATTTTTTTTTCTCATATCCCAATCCCAAACTACCATCCCTTTGAGCCTGCCTTCACCCTGAGTAAGGCAGAAACTCATTAACTTGTTTCTGCTAGAATCAGTTGTACTAGCCTGAAGACTTTAATAGGGGACTTCAGAGCAGAAGATACATGATTTGTCTAAACAAAGATAATTTTAACAGGACAGGTTTACAAAGTGCCTAGGTGCCACTGTCATCCCAGCACATCCAAGGAAGGCAATAACCCCTCAGGGGGACAGGCAGTAAGAAGCCACTGGAAGCAGCAATCTTCTCTTGGTCACAGTCAGAAGTGCAGTCTGACCACATGTTAGTAACCTAATTCTCAGGAGCTGAGCACAAGTTGGCCTTCAGGGAGCAAGAAGCACTTGCTAGGTTCTACACGAAACACATCACCTAACTTTAGGCAATCAACTTTTACACTTGAGTTAATTCAAAACTTCACTGCTGAAAATATTTCAACTGCTAAGTATTTTAACGACTTTACCCATAACTCTAGCAGGAATTGTTCAGTAGATGCAGTTCCTTAAGCCACCAATGTGACCGATCACTTTCATTCACTCTGAAATAGAAATGAACGAAATATGCTGTAGAAATAGACAAAGTCTATTTGTTAGCAAACCTTCAAATATAATTAAAGTTCGTAAGAATTTAAGAATTCCAGCTAAATTCTTTAAAAGATTTGCAAAATGAACCACTAAACACAATAAGGTGGCTGCAAGCAATCTATTAAATTCTTACTCTTACCTGGGGGTCATGATTCCTGTTGCACTCAGTATAAGCTTTCATTGTCAAAAACTGACAAACCAGGTATGCTACTATGAAGTAGTGCTTATGTTGATATGTTTATAGATTTTTTTTTTTTTTTGAGCAACTCTCCTATGAGGAAAGGCTCAGGGAGGTGGGGACTGTTCAGCCTGGAGGAGGCTAAAAGGGAGCTCATCAAGGTATATAAATGCCTGAAGGGAGAGTGCCAACAGGACAGAGACAGGCTCTGCTTAGTGGTGTCCAGTGACAGGATCAGAGGCAAGAAGCACAAGCTGAAACACTGGAAGTTCTCTCTGCCTAACTTTTTGTTTTGGTTTGGTTTTGGTTTTGTTTTGGTTTTTTTTGTTTTTACTGTGAGGGTGGCCAAACACTGGCACAGGTTGCCCAGAGCAGTTGTGGAGTCTCCATCCCTGGAGAATAAAACGCCTACCAGACACGGTCCTGCCAACCAGCTCTGAGTATCCCCACTTGAGCAGAGGAGGTGAACCAGCTGATCCCCAGCGGTACCTTCCAACTTCACCCATTCTGTGAAATAAAGACTGCATATGATAGCTAAAGTAGAAACCAGGTCCAACTGAATCATGCATTCTACAATCATACAATAAAAATGTGCAACCAGCTGGAAGATATTGTAACAATCTAGAGGATAGTAACTGAATAGCTAAGAAATTTATGTGTCATCAAATGGGTTAAAGACTGAAAAACCTTATTTAACCCTGACATGCCTGAATACAGTGTCTTAATTCACTTTCATTAACTGTATCAGGCATATTAGCAGTGATTCTCTCCACACACAGAGGTAACTGGAGCAGTTCTCACACCACAGAGAACAGTCACCCCAGAGACATTACATGACAGTCTCCTGCCCAGGAAGCAATACTCAAACAAGGGAATCCACAACAGAATCCTATACTATACTAAACAAACAAGTAGGTTAAGTCTCATTGCTGTAGAAACTATTCACAATATTTGAAAACTATACAGTACAACACCAACATTGCACACTGTACAGATACTGAACAACTATAAAAAAAGTTTTAATCAAGACCAATACAATGATATAAAAGAAGCCGAACAGATGTCTAAAATACATTCTTATGTTTATAAAACTAAGTTCTAATAATTCAAACA
The DNA here is from genome assembly GCF_029207755.1 of Chamaea fasciata. Taxonomy (NCBI): domain Eukaryota; kingdom Metazoa; phylum Chordata; class Aves; order Passeriformes; family Sylviidae; genus Chamaea; species Chamaea fasciata. The sequence goes on along the minus strand of NW_027094087.1, from coordinate 77,248,586 downwards.
TGGTGTTAAGCCCTAATTTCAAGAAAATATTTCCTGAAATAAGATTACAATCAAAATATGTACCATGAAAAAGAAAGCCCTTCCCAAATTTTTTGCCAAGTCCAGGATAATAGGTCATCTTTAGAGACATGTTAACCAAAAACCTTTCAGCAAGCATCCTTTTCCACAGCTAGTGTAGAGTCACTCAAATTTCAGAATCCACTAAAATTGAAATCAGAAAGAGCCAACTATAGGGTGTGAACTACGAATAAAGACTCAGCAGGGCACTATCATTTTAAAGGCACTAAACCAAAAGAAGACACAAATACATTCTATCACTCGTCACAACAATCACAGAAGACTGAGGTAGGAAGGGGACCACTGGAAGTCTTCTAGTGCAACCTCCCTGCTCAAGAAGGGACCCTTAGAGCACATTATTCAGGACTACTTCCAGTTTTTGAGTATCTCCAGGGAAGGAGACTCCACTTCCCTCAGCAACCTACACCAGTGCTCAATCACCCTGACAGTAAAGACCATCTTCATGTTCATGTAAAACTTCCTATCCATCAGTTTCTGCCCATTTCCTCTTGTCCTGTTTCTTGTATCACCAAGAGCCTGGCTCCGTCCTCTTGACATCCTCCCTTCAGATACTTACAGACATTGATGAAGTCCCCGCTCAGTCATGTCTTCCCAAGGTTGAACAGGTCCAGCTTCCAGAGCGATGCTCCAGTCCCTTGAACATCTTTGTTGCATTCCACTGGACTCACTCCAGGTGTTCCAGTCTCTCTTGTACCGGGGAGCCCAGAACTGTACCCAGCACCCCAGATGTGACCTCACCAGGGCTGAGCAGAGGAGCGGGATCACCTCCCTCGACCTGCTGTCAATGCTCTTCCTGATGCACCCCAGGATACCACTGACCTTCTTGGCCACAAGAGCACTGATGGCTCATGGACAGCTTGCTGTCCACCAGGACCTCCAGGTCCTCCTTCTCAGAGCTGCTTTTCAGCAGGTCAACCCAAGCTAAACAGGCTTCAAGAATTAAATTTTAAAAACTTCAAAACTTCCCTCAAAAGTAATCACCTCCTAGCCTTGGGATGAAAGAGATGCACCACGTTCATATCCCTCCTCATATAACACACTGCTGTCAACAACAAAAGCCCTTGTGTACAAAAACACCACATGTTGTTAGAAGACATCTTGGCCCATCAAGTGTGTATTCAGACTGATTTTGGTCCTGCTGCAATTATAGTTTTTAGCGACAGTAGAGAACAATAGTCATACTGTGATAGGGAAAATTATTCTACCACACACATTATTGCTTCAATGTATTACAACTGTAAGAGTGCACTCTTTACTAGAGTTGCATTCATCTTTAAAGTCAGAATTCATTTTCTTGATATGCATATTTTATTAAGGATACATATAAACCCTTAAGTATTCAATCTGTAAAGAAGATCTACTGAACACAGATCATCAATCACTGTAAAATACATCATTTCTTAAAATGCAGGCAGAAAACAGAAGTGATTATTAAGGAAACATTGTTGAATTCCAAGCTGAAGCTTCATCTGCCTTGCCACAAAAGTAAATTAGAATCCACAGAGCAACAGAAGTTCTTATTTCAAAGACCTACCTCTTAGTTATTCATGTTAAATCCAACTCCACTATCACTAAAGAAACATTTTAAACTGATTTTAGACACAGAGAACGACATCACCTCTGCAAGGTTACCACACAAGCTTACATCGGTTATACAGAATGGGAGAAATTAACAAATCACCATAGATCAGAATGGACAGAATTTACCATAACCAGACAAGCTTGTCTGCACGATTGCAAAGCAATAGTAAAGGGGCAGAAAGTGAAAGGAAACAATATTACCTGTGTGAGAAGAGAATTACATAGCATTTCATTTGCATGTCTTCTATTATTGCAATGAGGAAAAACACAAGTACACACAGTTAATATAATTGCAGTTGTGGAAACAGAGCAGTACATTTTTCATTCTCACAACCAGACATAGCAACAGTGAAAAAAGAGAACAAAACAAAGTATTTCTGAAGAAACAGGAAGGATTCCTGTAAGTCTGGAACTAAGTACTATTGCAGTGACACTGCACATCAAGAAATAATGAAGTTCTACAAAGCAGGAGTCCATATCTCCATTCATCTGCAGAACCAAACACCCTAAGAAGCATGCTAAAGTACTGCTGTTGACAGGCATCTCATGAGAAACATTAAATGACTTTCGATAGCCCATATAGGCAAAAATACCTCTAATATCTTCTTTAATCACATGCACAGCATTAAATCATTCCACCAGAAGCCATGCAAGTCCACAGTTCATCCACTAAGAGCCTCACGTTGCCAGGCACTACTGTTCAAATCATGAGGTTTTGTGCTTGCATTTTTCCTAAGGACAGTTGCACATCTTACAGCTTTCAAACTAAACCACTTGAAGAAAAGACACAGCTTTAAAAAACATAAGTTAAAAATAAAGGCTTACTCTAAGTGAAAAACAAATACAAATAGGTTAAGACTGCCACATCATAGGAAGTTGCCTAATCACAAAGGAGATCAAAAGAAAAAACATGTTAAGATTATGAAGTTTAGGCGAAAGAATAAAAAGGGAGAAGAGTACTTTTGTCAAATCACACGTATCTTTGACAAAACACTACCCTGCATCTTGAGATACATGCATATAGGTTATAAACATGTATACCCACAAGACCTGTAGATATGCATCCTGGGATTTTTAAGTTTAGGCATACACCTGCCCTTGAAAGAAATGCTCTAGCTATATCCAGCAGCTCTCAAGATAGTTATTTGAAATTTGCAACAGGGTAGAACTGGCATCAGTTTATTCTCTTGTATAGCAATCTGAAACAGGACACTGATGGTATAATGTAAGCCATCAAAGGCTTTTAGCAAAGGTATTTGAAGTTTTCTACAGTAAAGGAGTAATACAGCTCCACACTAGTAAGGGCTAAGCTGACAGTTCAGACAACTCAGTTTCATTTTTCTAGCTCATATGGACTAGTAATGTCTGACAAACACTGCCCATGATTTAATACACACACTATTTGTCTCCCTCATGGATTTCACCCAACCTGATACAGCAGATTTAGATTCTTTTTCTATGAAAGAAAGTTTGCTCGGAATTAAATACAAGAATACAAGTAACACTCAGAGGCATTCTGCCCCAGAACTAAATAAGTATCAAAATTATAGGCTCACAGCCAGAGCTCTTCTGGGTAGCAAAGTGGTGACCTGTTCACTTAGGCCAGTACATTGCCTCATCTTTATTACTCTGTACAGACAAAAGCTCCAGTCTCCAACAGACAAAGCACCTTAAGCCACCCAACAGGCAGTGGTAGCAAACACACCGTTGGCTTTGGTAGGCAATGAAACTCTGGCCTGCAAAGCACAGTGTACAAAACACACATTAAAAGCTGTGTCTTCCCCACTCCTTGAATTACACAATCTCTGCCACAAGCAGCTTCTTGATACCAAGCTTCCGCTGCCTTTTTTTGACCACCTTTTCACAATTTGGCACACACAAATGCTAATCAGTCCCACGAATTGTCAGGTAAAAAGCTAATGCATGTGGGAACAGCATGAGAACCATACCAAATGTTCCTCAAAAATGTAACATCCACTGAATCACGACAAAGGAACTTCACAATTTGCTTACAAGTAACAAAGCCACGCACAACAATGGTAAAGAAACACTCCTGCCAGTAAGAGTTTACATTTTAAACTGTGAGAAACCCATAATTAGCTGTGCATAGGTCCGTAGAGCCACCTGCACAAAGCTCTTCACAGATCAGACATGTGTCCCCTTACAGAAGATGACACAAGTTGTTCTTTGGTTTACCTTTTCCTTCTCAGACTTAGCAGCCATTTACAAACATGTGATCAACCATTTCCATATACATTGTTTGCCCATTTATTTCAGACAATACATTGTTGGGATTTTTAATTCCACCAAGAATGTTAATCTAGCTTCAAAGGTAAAGAGAAATAGCACTGGCTGCTTTGTTCTCCCCCAGTCATGTCAAACAGTAGTTGTTAAAAAGGCACAAAAGATGTATACAACCAGGTTTCACTAGAAACTCCAAAAAGATTCATATCTTATTCCAAAATTGAATGCTTTTTTCTCACCATGTTTGTGGCTTCTACCCCAAGGAATGGATTTTGGCAGGAGGTAGTGGCTGGCTACTTATGCATCAAGAAACAGATCATCAGAATACTGTCAAGGCTGCATTCAGAAAAGAATATTCCAGATAAAGTTTGCTTTGGTAACTGAAACCGCTATCATCTTGAGATAATTTTATGCACATATTAAATTATTTTCTTGGAGGAAATACACCACAATCCTGACCTTTTATGAAAAGCATGAACTCTATCACATACATACAAGACACCAAAACACACCAAAGATTCACAATCTAGCAAACTGATATTTTTCATACAAGGCTTGCAAAATAATAATTCAGCTCAATTTGTTTGTTTTGTTTTTAACAGTTAGCATCCCATGGGACTTTCAAGGCAGTCAGTAAAGTGGAAGTTCATTTGTGTTTCATTAAATTAAAAAGAAAACTGATCCCATTATGACTGACACAGAGTCACCATGCATCAAGGTCTAAGTTTATAATCATTACCAGGAAGCAGGAAAGGAACATAACCTCAACTGCAGGAGTAAGACTCCAACTTGCTGCTAACATCAGCTAGACAAGCAGCTGTCTCTGAATAATGACTGTGCAACCCAATCACACTCACTCTCTTCTTACTCTTTTCTCACCCAGACTATTAAAAAAAAAAAAAAAAAAAAAAAAAGAGGAAAGTCACTGGGACTGTGGGCCAATCCCCAATCCTCCCAAACTATTCAGCATGTCAAGAGACCTGACTCAGCACTCCCATCCCCCCACCAAAACAGCTGCTCTGGAGATTTGCAAGCAAGGAAAGAAAAATGGCAATTTCAGAAATGTAGATATTTCAATTCCAGGTGAACCAAAACGTTCATCTTAGTCTCAGGCGTTTCTCCTTCCCCAGCTCCAAAGACCTGCTTTAGGTAACAGAGTTGACAGAGCTTCTCAGAAAAGGTCCGCATTAATTTTAAGAAATGGGAAACATTAAGCAAGCTAACCTAAATACAAAGGTCACTTAGCAAACTCTTCTAAAGCAAGAAAGGAACAAACTCCTCTTGAAATGCTGCATGGCATCTGGCAAAGGATACCAGCAATTTTTTTTTTAATGCAGCAATAGATTTTCATTTCACCTTAACATTTATGACAGTATTGAATATTATGCAATTATTCCTTGAAGGAGGGAAATTACTTACATGAAAACATATTTGCATGCATAAACTAAAAGTACCAACTTATTTGCTGATTCTAACGAAATACATTCACTTGCATAAACCCATATTTTGTTATTCTACATAATGTTATCAGCATTTTCATGAATTCATCAAAAGATCCCATGTTCAAATACCAATCTTCAAGAAATTAACCTTAATATTTATAAAATCTTTGACGGACTCACTCAGTATAAATGCCATGGATCTCTTTTCTGTCAGCCAACAACAGCACCCAGAGCAGATACACAAAGACAGGACTGAATGCACCAGTTTGTTTACTGAATCACAATGAACAACATGCCAGATATTCACCCACTGATTGTTTTTTGGAAGTTTTGTTTTGGAAACAAAATATCGTTTATTTGTGTCTCCCTTGCCCATTTTAAGAGAACCAAATTAAGTTTCTAAAGAAGAAAAAATAAAGACCAGCAATTTTCAATACTCTTAGTATCTATCAAATTCTTCAAAAATACTGTCTGGACCTGTATCCTACTCCATGAGACATTCAGACAATAATGAACAAAAAGACATGCTTTTGTTCAAATCATATACAGTGGGATTACATGTGAGCTGATCCTCCATGCATTAATTGAAGAGAAAGCTTTGCTTTGAGCTCATTACTGCTCTTACTGATAGACTGGCAAGTTTAGAAAGTTGGGTGTCCTTCTCAGTTTCGCAGTTTAAGAAGTTTGTTCTAAAAGTACAGATGCATACCAGGAAATAAGCCCAAGTTTCCTAAGTTCCACCACTACTTTCAATGCAAAAGAACAAAACAGTATATATACAAAGAATAGGATAGGGAAAAAGAAAACAGAACAAAAAGGTCTTCAGCAACTTCATAACAGTTTAACAATGTAGCAGTTACAGTCTTCAATAAAGAGAAGAAACAGTAGGCAAGTTTTCCTCCTATCTGTATTAATGAGAGTGGCTTGAAAAAAATATAAGCAGGCCTAGTGATAAAAAAGATAGATCATTTCACCAGTTCTCACTAGGGGTTTGATCTTCTAGAGCCACTGACATCAAGGGAAGTATGATGATGTCTTAATTGGGACTTTAAATAGTGCATTTCAGAAAGCAAAATCACATTACACTGTTTTATTATATTTTTAGAGAACTGAACACACCAGTTTTCTGAAATGTAATTAAAGCTATTTTGAGACTACAGCACCAACCAGAAACTCAAATGTTTTGTTTCTGCAATGCTTTTAGTCACCACATTATTTCAGGAAATTGTTCTGAAACTTTTCTAGGACCTGAGTGAAAAGATGAGAAATAGAAGGGTGGAGAGGATCTACAGGACTGTTCGTACTCCCTCCATTTCTGCTTAATCCTGTCAAAAAATTGTTCCAGACTGTCACATTACCATTACTGTAACTAACATTAACACACCACTTCTATTTTATTGTAAATAACAACCACACCACTACAGAATGTGCCCAGTTCAGAGTAATAACTACCGAATTTCCATGTTCAGCAGCAAAACAAAGCAAAATAGCGTAAGTGAGCACTTCCATTTCACTGAATTTTTTTGTTACTAAAGAAACAGGAACTGCCAACTAAAGCCAGTTATCCTGCTGGTCTAATCCATTGAGAACAGAGTTTGTTATAAATTAAGCCAGGAATCTTCCCTGTAAAAAGAACCTCCGGTACACGAAGCAGAACAGTGATAAAAGAAAGCTGCTAAACTGCATGAAACTAACATGTAAGAGATTACCCCAGATTGGGTAAATCCCGGCAAACACCAAGTGTTTAGAATTCCTTTCAACTTTAACATCACCAGCACCCAGCAGGGTGTACTCAGCATCCCACAGAACCTGCACTTGTTTTTGTCTAGGGTCTTTAAAAAAAAAAAAAAAATCACAGCAACTTGGAAGTATGAAATTTTTAGATTTTATCCTCAAATAGTCTCCTTAATGAGCAGGTGGCATTCTCTAATACCAAATAATCAACTAAACAGTAAGGGTCTGTATTGCAACTAGAACTCAAGCCTAAAGGAACAAAGTCAAGGAAGATCATGGAAGACCTGTTCCACAAATGCCAAGGACAAAAGAACATTCTAGAACCAGATTCTTCATCTAAGTTTTTTATCCTTAATCAAAAAGGAGCAAATTTTTCTCAAAAGCAGAAATAAATTTATCTCGCTGCCTGTAAAACAAGGTATTTCTTCAGCTACAGGGGTTCATTTACTCCATAAAGTTGATAGCTGCAATGGCTTTTTACTTTGAACTTCAGTGTAGTATGTGCTTGTCCTTATTCTGAGCAAAACCAGCAGACAATAACACATGGATCTGCAGTGACTACACACACAGCATCCACCCAGGACTCTGAACAAACATTGTGAATGTAACTTCCTCCTTGCACTGCTCACACTTTTAAGCAGCTGCATGAAAGCTTTTGGAAAAAAATAAAATCAGACCATATATCAGTTTCTGATATACAAAAACCTTACTGAAGTAAAGAGGTTTTGAACAATAATTTTTATAAATTCAGACAAAGTGAAAACAGCACCCTCTTGACACTCTTTGGTCCTTTCTGAGAATGCAGCTCCACGATACAATACCACCAGCAGAGAAGCCAATTTTTAAACAGCTTTCTATTCGCATCCCAAAGTGCAGTTCAGCACCTTCTCAGGGCTGCTGATACAGCTGTTCACCAGCTGTGCTACGAATCACCAAAACGATCACTTAAAACCAGAGACTTTTAACCTAGATCATTTCAGTGACCCAGTTTGGCAGAGCAGCCCCATAAACAGTCCCTGCATAAGTGAAAATCCTGACAGGTTTTTATATCCTGGGTAAAGTTCTTACAAACACGCTTCTCCCAAAAGACAACTCAGGCTCAAAATGCAAGAAATCCACGTGGACAGAAAGCACACTGAAATCCCTTATGTTAAGGGGATCTTTTAGATTTGCCTTGAGTTGGTAGCTTGATTCCTCAGATATCTTGAAACAAGTATGTGCCACCTAGTGCACCAGTCACAGCCAAGCAAATAAAAATAACTTACCAAACGTCTAGCGAATTCTTTATTTTCTGAAAGAAATCCATATCCTGGGTGTACCTTGGAAGAAAAAAGAAAAAATTCAAGCTGATTGAGTTCTGAAACCAGACACCAAAATCACCAGCACATTTTCAGGTTCTGGGGATAGTGAAGTAGATCACTAAGCATTTAAATAGGTTGAATACCTTAAGAAACTCCCTTAACACACAGATTTTTTTCTGTCCTAAATCAAGTTGTTTGGCTACCACTTCTGAAACAAACTTTCCTTATTTAACTAGGGAGAACAGGGTTGCTTGCAGAGCAAATGGAGCTGTTTGCAGAGCAAATGGACATTCCCTTTGGTGATCTGCCTTTTGCTCTTTCTAGCTCCACTGCAGATTTCCCCAAATATGCTCATCCACACTCTCCTCAATAACCACTATAAAGTACTCTGTATCCCAAAATATTTCCAGCACTAACCATAACAATGGTGCACAGGTCCACATCCATAAGCCCCCTACCTCTAGTGACCCTGGCTAGAGAGCACAATATACTTTCTTCATTATTCTAAGTCAAGCATACTGTGTGCCTACTCACACCCCAATATACATTCAGCCTAATTATTTGAGAGAAGCGTGAGAAAGTTTTCATTTTACTTTTTGCAAGTCACATAAGATTCTTGATCTAACATATTCTGACAGACAAAGCATAAGCCATTTTATTCACCTCTTTTGAAGAGCCAATAACTGGGTTTCATGTTCAGAAACTCAAAGGGAAGAAAATACTGGTTTTCTTCATAGGAAAGTTTCTGGCCCCTAACAGCACTGTACCAAAACATCATGTTTGAAAGAGATCAGTGTTGATCCAACTGTTCAAGGGCAGTTTGTGTTGCTGATATATACACATCAAATTTTATTTTAATAAATGCTCTGTGTACAGTAGCTCTGAATAATACATTTATTTCAGTGACAGAACAAAGAACATTAGGAATGTGAACATGACTACATATTAGTTTTTCCTACTGATTCCTGTTAAGCTTTGAATCTCTGGCCAACTTGGAGAGAAAAAAAGGCAGACTTGCCCACATTTACACAAATAAGCTAATGTGCATTTCGTAAACATTCTGAAACAAAAGCAATTATGGGATGCACCGTTTACGTTCCTGCAAGTAACATTTATACAATATAGAAAGTGATTCAAATGAAGTTTAAGCAAAAGCCTTTCTGGACACACTTTGTAAAGCATTCAAAAAAGCCGCTATGGCATATAAAGGGTTAGCACTCAAAACTAATTGGGATTTTTTTTTTCCCCCAGCAAATTTGGAAATGAACTGAAGCTGCTCCCTGGTGTGAAAGCTGAATCCAGCAGCCACCTGCAGGATCAGCGACCAGTGCTGCCAGATGCTACAAAGCCTTTGATTTCCAGTAGCGATTTCAGACACATTTAACTCATGTGACATGAACTAACTGGAATAGCATATTCAATCACTTCCCCCACACACACCTTAAAAAAAAAAAAAAAAACAAAAAAAAAACTCTGGCTTTTCTGCTTTCTATATATGAAACAGCTGCAGCAGATAGACACATTCAGACTCACAGCTTGGGCCCTGGTTTTCCTAATGACTTCCATGATGGCATCCATGTTGAGGTAGCTTTTGCTGGTGGGAGCTGGGCCAACACAGACAGCTTCATCCGCCATTTTCACGTGAACCTGAAGAGGCAATATTCTGCATTAACAGATGCTCCCAGCAAAAATAATTAACATCACCCAGTTACATGCACACAAATCTGATTGTGTCAAAGATCATTTACATACCATAACCACTCTAAAATACACACTGAAATTAGCAACATTGGCATACAAGTACTTGCACAATAAATCTCACTTCATTTAACTCTGAGCTTAAGTCACTGTCAAAATGTTTTATTGTTCTAATACATTATTTTGAATTTGATTAAATAAAATCAAGACAAATATAATTTCAGCTTCCTATACTGATCATCTATATGTAAATTCAGACTAAAAACTACCTTGTTACTTGTAACCAGGGTAGTCTAATATCTTAATACTTAATAACAAACATTCATGACCAGTTCTAAGCAGGCTCCCCAGGAAGTTGGGGATAATTAGAATGAATTGAATGAAGGGATGCAATGAGTGTCCCTGCACAGCATCAGGTCAGCACCATGCACAAATTAAAGCCTATGACTAAAGAGTTCAATATCAATACACGTGAACCAGAAAATCTTGAGAATTATTTAAGCAGGCTCATGTTTGACTTCTAATCCATTGTATCCTCATTTATATGCATTTGCCAAATATTTTTTAGTCAAACAAAACAGGGACAAATATCTCCAACATTTTATCAAGAATACTAAAATACCTACGTTTCAAGTTACAAGTCTTCTTACATCTCACATGAATGCTTATCTTTAAGCTTAGAAAGTTTAAATAGATTGGTCTTTAACATGTTTTCAGAGTTCAAAATACTTTTCTTTGAAGTAAGATACACATATAACCATGAAAACAAACAACCAGTTTTTCCTCATTCTGCTTTTTGTAAGCTCCCTTTCAGGACGTATTTAAGAAAGCATACCATTGCTTAAACTGTGTGAGATCGTTAGCTGTTAGTAAGACTTGTTTAGAATGACAATTTGACATTTCCAATGGTTACCAATTTTTAAAACTATTTGATATCATCTTCAGCATTTGAAACTGAGAATATATTGCCTAAAAATGGAGCTCTTTTAGAACATTAGTAATAACATTTGAGAAAGATAAGACCCGGAGATGAGTTCAATTGGTCAGAGCATGGTGCAAATAACACCAAGCTTGTGGTTTTGATCCCTGTATGGGTCATTCACTTAAGTGCCAGACTCTATAATCCTTGTGGGTCCCTTCAACTCAGAATATTCTGTGATTCTGCATAATATTTTTGGCTTATTAACAGGAAATTTTGTTCTTTATGAAAAGGAATTTTATTTGCAAGCAGTATAAAGGCTGTCAAGTGTGTCAAACTAGTTAGAAGTTAAATAGTCTGGACACGCTATTGGCCCATTTGAAGAAACAAGGCCAGAAAAAAACAAAAATCATCTACAAACTCTGACAGGCAGCAGTCAGAATATTTTGAACAGTACAATGAGAAATAAGTAGCAGGTAAATATAACAAACATGTATGACAAGGAAGTGAGTCACTTATTAAGCATTTTAATTTTTTCTTTGGTTTTATTCACCTTTTCTGAACTTGGCAAAAGTTAATCCTACCAACAAGGAGCATATTAACTTGCCACCTAATTCCATGTTGCTTTCTGGAGGCATCTCTTAAATAGCTTCTGAATTTGCTGTATTCTCAAGTATGAGAGTTCACATAACCCCCAGGAATCACCACACATTTCACATTTTAACTATTGCTTCTATGAAGTCACAACTGTTTTGTTTTATCAACACAGCGTTGGTCTCACAATAAAAACCAAAAAAAAAAAAAAAAATCTTAGAGCACTAGCACAGACAATCATACAGCAGGTTTTAGTGTTTTCTAGTACATGGACCTTAGCAACTAAGTAATCTATTTTGAACAAATGCTATCAAGATTAGTCTGTGTCATCCTTCCTGCAGCAATAAGTTGAAGAAACAGCATGTGCTCCTTTATCTTCATGATCAGTTTATATGCTTAAAGTTGTTCTGAATCCCAGTGTAGTTTACATTTCTAAACAAAGTCATTCAAGCTTAAGTTTAATTAAGAATGTATGTTTTACAAAACCAAAAGCCTCCTCACAAAAAAGGGCTAAATATCCTTAGCTATTTCTAGGTATCAAGATGAAAACCCCACACACACTTCTTGCACTGAGACACCAATATAGTACCCACTACACTTTGGTACTACAGTACCAAAAGCAGCATCTTCTTGTGCTAGAAGATATCAGAAACCATTTGATTTTATACAGATAAACAGTCATGTGTGCTTTCCCCCAACATTTCCTCACTGCTTTCTGAAATGCTTCATTGCTATTCAACCCTTTGGAGTTTCAGCTCTTTGTTTCCCACATTACCCAGTAACCTGGTAAATACATTTCTCCTTTTTCACCTTACTGCAAGTTGTTGGTGCCTTCTTTAGTTCAGCCTTGAATGCACCAGGCAAATCCCTCAAAAAAATAGGTATCCATTCCACCTCTACTAGTTCAAAACATCCAGATTTTCAGGATCCAGTGGAAGCTGTTCCACCTAGGGGGCTTCTCATACCTACTTTTATTATGAGTTCATATCTACTTTTATTGTGAGTAAACCAGCACATATAAACTGAAAATCTGCTACTTGGTAATTTATAATGACAATTCCCCTTAGCATTTAGATTTCTTTGACAATGCACAGTAGTTCATGAAGAATACCCCAAATATTATAACAAAAATACATCATAGATTTTTTTAGTATAGTACAAATGTAATTATTAGCAAACATTATAACAAAAGCCATCATTTGAGGCTACATGACAACTGAAACTTTCAGCTTACTACCAAGTGCTGCCTACTTCACACAGTAATTCACTAAACCTTTACCTCTGCAGAAGCTTACTTATAATGCAGTATTTCTAGACAGTCCAAAGAATTCAGCAATTCCTCTTCCTCAAGCACCACAAAATTCAAATATATCGATTTTCAAATTCAAGGATTGCTTAAGTACTTGACTTAAATCACACAGTCCTAGGTATTCAAAACCTATCTCTAACAGCTAAAACCTCAGAGGTGTAATTTCTCCCTTTTCTGATCTAGCTCACAAAAAACCCCAATGTCAACAAAAACAAAGAAGCAGGTCCCAGGAGATTCCTGAAAAAATGCAATTCCTTCATAAATATCTGAATTGACCTTGCAATCTCAAGCATGAATGGGTAACAACAAAGGCTGGGAAAGAGTTGAAACTGAATGCTTAATGGTATATACTGCAGGTTTTAATCATATTGGGCTACCTGGGCCTCAAAAGAGAAGTCTCAAGAAGCTACCAAGGGCTTGTTATGTTAGAGAATACAAACGACTAGAAATCATGGAAAGATATCTTGTGTGTAAAAACAGTTTAACTTCCATTAAAGTTTTATACTATAAGTAATCAATTTCATAAAGGCTGATTATATTTCAAAAACAACCGAAGCAAAACCTACTGAATCTTCATTTTATAGAACCTCAACCTAATTCAAAAATTAGAGGCTAAATACAGTCACCTTTGGGAATCCAAACCAATCACAAACAGCCAACCAGCTCATCACAGACTCCTGTATCTATGACAAATAAGCTACTAATAATAAAACTCTGGATTTAACAGGGAATCTTAGCAGAGCAATATTAGAATGAATACTATTAAATGGTGTAACTACTTTTGGATTAAGATACAAAGTCACCTGTAAATAATTTGAAGTACAGCAATCATTTTATTACACAAGTCTTCCTGACAACAGACAGAAGAACTAGCTCAACTCCAAGCTTATTCATTCAGAAGCAAACTGCACAGAAGTGACCATTGGTTACAAAACTAGTTTAGGCCCAGCAACCACCTTCACGGCAAGACATGTGAAGCAGCAAATCCTGCCAGATCTTTACACAGGAACAGCTTCATGTTTCTTCACGACCTTTCCAGCAAATATTCAAGTAAAGCAAGAAGTCCACTGGGGATGACTTGTCAGTCATTTTCAGCCAGGACTGGTTTCAAGCACCACTCCACACTACAGTGGCTCTCAGAGTGCAGAGTATAGTAAGAGGTGATAACAACAGCAGAAATTGGGTTTGGAGATTATGTTTCAATATTCCAGGAAGATTTATAAACCAGGTTTGGTGCCAGAGCTTGGCATCATACTCCAGAAGACAAATATGTCCATAACCTAAAGTTTTGGATACAAGCACCACAAACGTAGTCAATATCTGCCTTGCAGATAACCCAATTTAGAAGGACTGCACTCAATCAGAGCTAGGACACACCCAAACAACCTAGATTATTTTAGCTCCCCTTCATCCTGGAGAGTGACATGTGTTCATTTGACAGTAGCATGCTCTCTTGCATAGTCATACTCTGAATTTACTGAATTATCCTCAAAATTAAACCTGTATCTCAGATAATCATCATTTTAAGAAATCAAAATTAATAACTTGCTACCTAAAATATGCATAAGTCTCCTAGAGACATATACATAGGTCTCATCGCTAAAATATAGGTCTCCTGTTCTGTTTAACACAGCAGTATCAAGGTAACCTTCTCTAGGGCCACTCAGCTGCTGCAGATCACTAGGTGAAATCTACACTATAAACAAATTACATTTAAATATGCATGTCTCAACATTTAAACACAGAAGAGTTCTCAGTATGAATACAGAATATACTAAAAATTATTTTAAGGCAAAGAACTAAACCACTTACTTTCAGTGCATATACAGCCTATAAAACAAAGACACCAAGAAATTTTACTGATCCCTAGCATTATAATTATTCAGCACTTCAAGTTTGTTACCTTCTTATAGATCTAGTTCATGACAAAAAGTGCTTTTCTCCCCAGTCTGTTTCACAATCAATCATTCTCATTTACTAACTCCAAAAAGTAAAGGCTGACTTTGTCAACAAAGAAAAATATATCTACGTGCATTTCATAATAGAGAGTTTAATATCATCTGCACAGTTTCTACAGATGATTTTATACACTTCAGCAGTTTCTGAGGTTTATGTGACAGATGTAATTTTCTTCAGTGTAAATGTCTAATTAACACATATACACACACCCACACTCCCCTTTTCCTCCATCTCTGAGGAGGTAAATGTCTGGGATTCCCCAGTGTCCGTGTTTTTCAGAGTAGGTCAGCCTACACATCCCTAGGTCTCAACACAAGTTGATATTCATGCAGGAGAGACAGTTATACTGACTTGCAGGCTGTATTTTCCCCCTAGTTCTCCTTTGCTGTTTCAGAATTTATATTATAGGGAAACTGTTATGGCTGCATATACAGTGCTAATCAAACCTAAGGAGCAATTAAAACAACCTCAGTAAAGAGAACACTTTTGTTTAGTACACTAGATAAGATTGAGCATTGTTTAGACAAAGAAATCTAATCAAACAAGTCATTCTCCTTTTATAGCTCAAATCAATATTACACATTGGAACAACATCCGTTGGTGTAAGTGGATTCACTTAATTGGCCCAAACTGCATAATACCGCTCAGCAAGACAAATCACAATTAGCTCAACCCATAAAATAGGGCTAATGAGTAAATCCTTTGTAAGGTAGCTAAAAAAAAAAACCAACCACCTCAAACCTTGCCAGCACTATTGCCAAAAGAGACAGACAAAACAGAACAAAAAGCCTGTGGCATTGAACACTATTGAGTTAAAAAAAAAAATCAAACAGATGCAAAAAATATTCAAATTTACTGCTTTGGCAAAAACACATCTTTCATCTGACCTACGTGTCTTTAGTGGCTTGACATTAAAATACACACACCAGTAATACAGTAAGTATAAGCACATGGTGTGCAGTATTCATACAGCCTTTAAAGTCCTATCTGCAAAGAAACACTGCCACACCATTACAGCATTTAACCCTAAAACAAAATAATGGAAACATGTCTAAAGCACACAAAAAACAAAACTGTGAAAGAAAAAAAAATATCCTAGATTTCCTATATTTAATTTTACTTAGCGTTCCAAAAACCTAAATAAAAGTTCATGCCAATAAACAGGTCAACCTGCAGAATCAACATAAATAGATTTCTCCGCAAGCCTATTTTAAGCTATTTTAATTTGATGGCCCACAAATAGTTATACAAGGACTATGTAAAAACAAGTCTTCAGTGGCCTTCAAACATGTTCTGGTGAAGGGCATTTACCTACATTGCCCTCCAAGTCTACAATGACCCTCAAAACAGCCCATTCATTACCATCTGCAGGATTAGATCCCTGGTTCATGGACACCAGCTGAGAAAAATAAATTTAAAAAAAAATAACACCCTTTCTTAACTTCCCAGTCTTGCCTTTCAAGTTTGCCAACTGGTCAGAAAATGAAGACAGTAAATAACCTCAGCAACCAAGGGCCTCAAAAATACAGAGTCTTCTACTAAAATTAAAAGGAATGGATCCAGGTTGAACTGAACAATCACTAAAAGACAAGCAACATGAATCAGGAAAGGAAGACTGCATTTTTAACTGACACCAAGAGAAAGCACATTTCAACACATATCAAGATTTTCATCTGTTTGCATTCTCGCTTATACACATGAATTTATTTTTATAACCTTAAAAAAAGAAAAAGTAAATCTCCATTCTCTCTTCCATGGATGAAGCTCTGAAACACTGTTTGCTGCTAAAAAGACACACAAATTAATTTGCATCTTGAAGAGGAAAGGACTCCCCATGGTACTTAGAGGCCTGATCACTCCTACTGTGAAAACAAGACCATGCTAAAGGTGTCATAGAGTGATACTCTAAAATTGTGTTCTCCTTGTGGAACAAGCAAGAAAATGCCTCCCGAGTCCTGAAGACATTACAAGTAAGACTCTAGAGAGAGGAGTTCCAGAATGGCCCTAGCCCTAGCTCCTAAAAGCCTTTCCCTATATGCCCACTCTGCTGTGAAGCACCTCCTAGAACAATGGTGAGAAAGAAGGCTTCTCCATCAGAAATTTACTGTAAGTGCTTATTGTGTAGAGCCCTCTAACTAGTACACAAGTTCACTACTGAAAATTTAGCAGAATGAAATAGTTAGTTTGTATCACAACCTCCAACATGTTTCACTCAACACCAAACTGGAACAGTCAGTCTTTCTTTGGTAGAATAACTGAAAAACTAGGTCAATAGTCACCTTGTTAATTAATCTACCTTTGGATGAACTGAACAATTAACAGAGGTAGAGCAAGCAGGAGGGGAGAACCAGAATGTCCCAATCTCTAACTACAAGCCATTGCATCAGTAGCAAAACACATTAACAGTCTTGAGGGAAAAGCATTCCTCTTGCCTCCTTCCACTGGTGTTTTACCTTGGTGGGAGAGCTACCAAGTTTCTTTGTTCAAGTGAAAATTTGAGGCAGCACAGCCACTCATCACAACTTCTGCTGATGTCCGGGGTGCTGTGAAGAAAGTCTGCAAGCTTGCAACTGCACTCATATGTCTGCATATTTTTACTATTTTTACTTTGGAATACATTATCCAGAGCAAGTCTCCAGGACAAACAGGAGATTTTTACTTCAGAGCATACACTAACAATTTGGGAAGACACTTAAGTGTATGAGAAAGAGTCTCCATCTGTTGCAGGAGTTGAGCAAATCGTCATATTTATTTAGAGCAGTCCACTATGCTCTGTGAGGATGCTCAGAGTTTCATCTTTGCAGTGTAATGTGATTCTGCACTTTAGGTGTTTCAGAAAAAGAATTAAGTTTTTTGTGATGTTAACAAAATAGTGATGCCCTACAGTGTTTTTAGTAGCCTCCCTGCATTTCAAACACATCTGCACCCAGATGTCAGCCTTTCCCTAATGGAATCTCAGCTTCTAAGCACATTAGCAAAGCAATAGGACAGATCTTTCTCATGCTGTTTCTTTTTCCTGCCTCTCCCAAAAACAAGCTCACCAAGGAATGCATTTGATGCACGCTTCTTTGTTTTGCTTTCTAAAGGGGTTAAGACATGTAGGAGATGGGAAAACTGGTAGTTAAGCAGGTCTAGGAAACAGTATCACATGATAGGAAGAGTGTCAACTACAGAACTTCATACAGTAGAGATTTAGTTCTTCATTAAGTTAGATATTCCAGAAGATGCTTGGGATTCAGAAAAAGTAGGCAAAACTCAGCTCCAGTACAAGGTAACACATACCATGCACTAGTAACATGCTCCTATGCAGCATTTTCAGCTCTAATTTGGATTGAGTTCCCCTTGCAGGCAGATGAACACAGTAGTACACAGCCATTCAGATGTCTACAGATGGATGGACCGCAGAAGTTACTTCCAGCATACAAAGATCAGGCATTCCCAAAACCAGTTCTAGTTTTCAGAGGATAGCTCACAACAAACAGCAAAGTGAATTCACAGCTACCTGGCACTTCAACTACTCAACAGTACTTAACAGAAAGGTGAAATGGGAAATGTGGACATCAAATAAATGCAACATATTCTGGATCAGTAGGTGGAAGATCGACTTTTTTTAAAATCATGCAAGATGCAGGCCTACAGTCAGTAATGCTCTTCACGGTGTAGACTAACTTCGGGCCCAAAATGAACCATATATTGAGACTTACAATAAGTTTCACAACAAGCCTCATTTTAGGCATATACAAAATGCCACTCAAAGGATGCTCCCACCCCTTAACTCTCCTCCACACTCAGATCCAGCAATTACAGTGCTGCTGAGACAGATCAATGAACTGTACAGACACAGTGGAAAAGTAATCTAAGGGGAGGGGAAATTAACCTTCTGTCAGATCAGTAAGTTAAACCATCTCTCAGCCACAGGACCATCAGATCCCATACAGTGAATGAATGAGAGGGGGCAGGAGAGCCCAAGCACTCCTTTCACAAGTAGTTTAGACTTCGAGGAATTTAGACATAATACGAATCAAGTTCTACAATGTCAAATAATCCAAAGAACATACCAGAAAAAACCGTTTATGAGTGAATGCAGAATATCTTAAGGATAACAAAACTCCAGAGCAGGCTTTCTAAGACACAGATTTTCACCATGTCTATGCTCAATACATATACATTTATGCTCAACAGAAAACGTATATGCATGTGTGCATATGTATATGCCTACATACACACACCCCTTAACCACGTCTAGGTACCCAGTGAGAGGGGTTTTTCCACTAAGGCTAAGTACTAAAGCAGTACATATAATTAACAAAAATTACATCATAAAATCTCAACATTACCATCATAGCAAGCATAACCTTATGCTTGTACAAGGAATTAAATATTTTAAAATGCCTTACAAAATGTTCTTAGTATTATGTTATTACATGACATTTACAAAAGTAGAGCATTTTTCCTTCAAAATTCTACCAATGTGAATGTTCAGATTTCTTAAAAACATCATTCTTTGCTTAGTTCTTAAATAAAACCGTTAGTTTTGCAAGAAAATTACTTCTCTGCCAGTGTATAATAACTACTGATTATAGCACAACTTCGAAGAAGATAGTCCTCTACATAAAACCCATCTGAAGTTTTCTATCCTCAGGAGTCTTCTTTTGAAAGACAAGACAGCTTTGAGATTTCAAGATGCAGAAATCAACATGAAGTCTATAAAAACAGCACAATGGAGAAAAAGCAGCAAGCACTCCTGAGAACGACTGCACAGACAAGCAGCCAGCTCACCAAGTCTGTGAGGATTGTGTATGGTCTAACAAACAGGCGGGAATAGATAAGGAAACCTGCACTGTCCAAATACAGTTTTCACACAGTTATTACCAACATTGGACAATTCATTCATGGTTGCAGATGCCAAACTCTATGTGGTCTTATACTTTTCCAGATCATCTGACAAAAATATTTTCAACCTTTTTTTTTTTTCCCCATCAGAGTTCTACCATAACCACAACTCAAATCGTAAAAATTTTATTTTATTGTGACTCTAGAAAAATCCTGTATTTGCTTGGGGGGTTTTAGTTTGTTGATTATTTTCTCTAACAACATTTCCACCTCCTAGCGTATTTCCTATGATCCACACTTTTTCAACTTAAGGTAACTCAAGGACAGTGAACAGAATCTTTGCCTCCATAGCATCCCCTTAGTCTTAGACAGTATTATTTCAGCACATCGAGCAGATTTAGTCTAAAAACAGGGCATGCATTGAGGAAACAGGTCTTGATATACAAAAGAGCATTCTTTGCAGGACACTACAATGTCCTCCCCACCAAAGCACAGATCTTGTTCCAATGTACAGATTGAGAGTAAAGAGCCCCCCCACCACCTAGTTCCCACCCTTCTGTGACAAGCTATCACTTCTGGGATTCTCTTCCTTGAGGCAAGAATTTCAGAAGTGCTAAGACAAATGCTCCAGATCTTCACCTTAGAAGATTAAGTAAACACTAGACAAAATGTACCACTATCAGAATAGCCTGATTACAGTATCATAAATACACGTGGCCTATACATACAAATTCTATTAATACATATTTAGATCTTCAATATAGCACACTTAGTCAATGCTAAATATATTTCATATGGCAAAATTACATATGAGAGAATTACATGCTATACAGACAACACCTGCACAACACCAAAGGAAAGAAAACCTATTTCTGCGAGGTGACAACTGTTCCCATTTAAGAGGCGCAAAGTTTTGCATTCCTCACAACATATACATAATATTCATAGGTTTAAGAAATTAACCCAACCTTACGCATAGTTTTATAAGCCATTGGAGTAAACATCCATATAAAATTCCTATTTCAAAAAAAGCCTGGAATTTTAAAACATCTTTCCAGGTTGCATGGAATCTACATAGCACAGCAACACACACTCCTACAGAATGGTTCCTTCTAAATCCTCTTTCCTGTTAGCATTTAGGTTTGGGTTTTTTTCCCCCTCCAACCTGCTAAATAAAGTCATATTTCCTGCTGACAGCAAATGATTGGTTTACCTTTAACTCCAGGGGGTTTAACTATCCATCCTTTAAGAAGCTTTGACAGTTTAACCTGCTGAGCTCACAGCACCCAAGGGAGGGTCTTACTTGCAGTTTTACTTCTGCTGCTGCTGACCACTAATACTGACTCCACAGATAATGGATTTCAATAACAACCTCCTACAGGTTAACACTTTGGGTAGTAGCCATGATACTGCTTTAATTAAGCTAATACATGAAGGTTACAGTTTGGTAGAAAGTTGCATTAAATTTGGCAGTGCTTACAATAGCAGGAAAAGTGCACACGTTCACCTGCCCAGTAGCTCTGGGATAAATTTGCCTACCGATACAATTCGGTTGGTTTAAACTTTTTTTAAAGTGGACTCAATTTATTAATTCTATTTCCTCTAAACATGAATTTTTCCAGCTTAACTGATAATTTCATGACTTAGGAAATGGATGCCTCTAACCATGCTGAGCACAGAATGTGCCTACTTGGCATATAAACAGTCCATGCATTACAGTTGAAGGGTGCTGTGTTTGGTTTCTTTACTTTACAAGGTTTGGAGCATTCTGATAATGGAAAATATTAGCATTCCTATTTCCTTGAAACTAAGTTGCTAACAATAAATTTTATATTTTAGCAAGATATTAATTATGTAAAAGCTTAAAGATGTTAAAAACACCTAATTGACAGTGGGAAATAATTCATATTTACTGAAAACAAGCATTTGGCAAAATACAAAAGCTTGCAGACTGGAGTGTTTAAATACATTCCACAGGCCAAGCATTCACCTTATCTTTTTCAATACAGCACTTAAAAGCACACATTCACTTCAGAAATAGAGGAAAGAGGTTCTTGGTTTAAAAATTTGGTATTAACTTTACCTGCAAAAACATCAATTTGTTCGATATCATTTTATTTTTTGTTAAAGTACACAATCTGACAGACACTCTTCAGAGTAATAATGAAGCAGCATGGGAGCCATTTAATATATTTCTTGATTAACTCATTGCCTGTCCAGTTCTCATTCAGACATGTGCTCACATGTCATAATCGTCATAACTGCCATCATCCCTACAGTTAACACACAAGCTCCTTGATTAGTGCACAACTCCCAGACGAGCCATTGCTAATGCTAAATAATTCCCTCCAGCCTCCTGCGACTGTACCGCAGGCTCTCCAATTAAATATAATGTCTCTGATGAGCCATATTAATACAGACAAATTCCTGCCAGAGATTCTAGCCCACTCACTTCCACCAAAGAAGCAACTGAAATAAAAAGAAAAAAAACTGTGTACATAAAAATTAGCCAAAAGAATAATTTTGCCAAGAGGCTTTAATTACAAAACTTTGCTGTCACAAGTATGTTATTCTAGGAGGTATGTGGAAAACTGGCTTATTAATACAAGTTTACTGATAAAAGGCAAAGAGTAAATTACCATTTTAATAATTGAAAAGCAAGCATGTAAAACAGATAGCTTTTCAATCAGTTAATTACAATTAGCAATATCTAATCACATGTGATAAAATTAACTCAGATCACTTGCTGCCGGTATAGCAATTTAATTCAGCCTGTCTTGTGCATTAAGCATTATTTGAAATATTGGCATAGCTGTACACACCTACACCAAGTTTTTTGAGGTTATAAAAATATTTCACTAATGACACATCCATAAGATTTTCAGAACTTGAACCAAGAAACTACAAGGCCTGTTAAAAGCCTGTTGCAATAGCACAGATTATGTAGTGAAATCCACATTTTTAAAGATATTTACAGATGTACCAAACAACAGTAAAATATTTTAATGATATAACAGATTCAGTCATGGGTCAAATATAAAAAAGCCAAATGATAGTAATCTCCCCATGTTACAATAGGTAGAGTCACTGGAAAATCTAACCCTTTCAGTGTACACTGAAATTCCTTAACATTTAACTCAAAATTGCTGCCATTAGCTGGAAATTGACTATTTAGATTTTATGAAAATCATAAGGAGCTCCCAGTCCTTACAGGAGAGAGTTTAATGTCCTTAACCCCAGTGCTGACCCTCTCACTAGAAGAGATATCAACAAAGGACATGTAAATAGACTGTTGCAGAAGTATCCTTTAGTAGTTTAAAAATACTGCTTGCAACCGCACAAATTGTAAGATATTCAAATAACCCCCATGAAATTTTGATAAGCTCTTCCCCAAGGTCCTTGCACCTTCATCCTTACACTAATGCACTTCATCTTCATTTACCTGATCATTAGTTTCCAGTTTGTTCAGCTGGAAACCAACACACACTAATTACTTTGACATCACAAAGTCCTATCTGTCTTCACCACCTCCCCAGACAGCAGGGAGAAATTATCAAGGGTAGGCATGATAATATCCTGATAAATGATGATTCACATCACCTCACTGTCAATCATCCAGAAGTGCTCACGCAAGATACCACTCAATCTCATTACTGAATCCTAGGGCTAAGAGTACAATACACACCAGGAGTCATATTTCAAACAGCAGGCCACCTGGATAAGATGCAGCTCTCGGAGATTTTCATGAATTTTGTTGGCTTTTTGTTTTAACACGGTAAATGTCAAATATTCATCTATTTTACCATGTGTATATAGGCTGGCAGAAAAGGACATGCTGAAAGCAAGGCAATTCATCTCAAGGGTTCTAGTGAGAAAAAAGAAAATGTAGGTTCTTTGGAGGGGAGGAGAAGGACAGGTAAATTTCCTTAATTTAAGAAGAAAATTAATCAAGCTACCTAAAGCTTCAAAGTTCAGTTTCACAATTTGAGCATCCTTCCTGTTGAAACAACATAAATGTATTCAGAGGTCTGAAAGAAGAAATGCTAGCGTTGAAACTCATTGACACATGCAAAGTTCACTTTCCAGGATGGAAAGCAGATACAAGATAATTCCTGCTTCAATAAATAACTGATGGGTGCGGGAGGGGTGATCAGTCAAGAAGCAAAACAAGAAATTAGTAGTAGCTGCTTTCTCAGAAAAAAATTACTTCTTTCCCTATTCCCAAAATAGTATCATCCTTCCATCTCTCTTAGTCCAATCACATATATAACTAAAGCAATCTCTAATGGTAAAGCCCAGGGCTTGCTATCTAGCACAGAATCTAAAAGTTATTCTAAAAAAGGAACTACAAACACAAACCGTCTTCTAGGTCTGTAATACACTCCATTTTCTTGCCCAAGATCATAATGCACCATCACTAAACTTGCACAATGGCTGATTATATTCTTCAATGCATAGTGCATCACTTATGCAACAGACGAAGGAAAAAAGAAGAAAACAATATTGAAAGAATATGGGGAGGAAATATGAGGAAATTCCACAACCACGTCTACTTGTGCTAGGTATTGTCAGGGATAAAAAAAAAACCAGCAAAAACTAAGGATCAAAAATTGAGAACACTATAGAAAAAACAAAGAGCAGACAGCAGAAGAACAAGGAAAGTACAAAGACGCACATTCTACCATCCCACAGTACACTCGTGGCTGAAGACACTTCAAACACTCAACACAAGCCAGAGCAGCAGGGCGCTCTCTTGCAGGTGAGGATGGTACTGCTGCTACAGGCACGCTGCCTCTGTATCCAGCGACTGCCTGCCCACACCACAGTGCCTGAACTTGGCAGGAACCCTCACACACACTTCCTTGCACCTCCGCTGCCCCAGACTGTTTGAAATACGATCACAGGCTCACAATGAAACCCTTGTCCCATTTCAAAGTACTCTCCCCCTGTGGGGCTACACAGGACAGGCAGCAACTTACAGGCTCCTGTTCAGATAATGTTAACATAACATTTTTCAAGGAGAAATTCCAAGGTTTCTCCTTTAAATGTTCTAAGTGTTCTAAAATATATGTGAATGCAAATACAAAGGACAAGCAAAGCTCCATAAAAACCCTGAATGAAGTAATTTAGGTATGGATGCACTACATACCTGAGACAAACTACTCAGAGTCTACTTTACAACGCAAGTGTGGAACACTATCAAAGTTCAAAACCCAAGAGCTCTTCACAAGCTTCCTGTCAAAATATTCTCACCAAAAAAGCCAGTTTCTAGTCCACATATGCACATAGATTCCTCACTCTCAAATCTATGACCCACACCCCTCACCTCTTTGCCTTATCAAACACACCTTACCAACTCTACCTATCATGCTAAGTACAACAGATTTTACAGCAACTTGTCCAAGAAATGTCAACCACCACATGCTTGGAAAATGGCATTCAAAGCATTTTCCTCTAAAGAACCAGAGCACCCGAAAACAAAACATAATCTCTTCACTCTAGCACATGAAGCAGGGCAAAATTATGAGTAAAAACAGAACCTTCTTCCACTGAACGCAACCTCAGTGCTTTCCTTCCTATCTTTAGAGAAGGGCTGTGAGCAAATGTATTAGCAATAAAATTGAAAGTATCACTCCAAACAAGCTTAGAAGTTAAATTTTAGAAGCAAACAGCCAACTTCATCCCAGACTTACCACACCTCTGGTTTCCTAAAGAACATGTGATCTGTTTGTGCTATGAGAAGGCTACTGTTGGCTTAACTGCTTGAAGGCATACAACAGAAATTTCTTCTGCAGAAAGAATATTGGTGCAGAGAATACACAGGCATGCATGCCTGAAAAATGAATTTGCCCAAGTTAATTAATTAGCTGTACTCACAGAAATCTGAAGGCAGGAAATTGTAATAATAATTCTAAGCTTTAGTTCAGCTGACGGGCTTCTTTATGTTAGCTTTACCCCTCAAAATAAAAAATCTTAAACACAGCAGTGTCACTTCTTGAATCTCAGCAGCCTAATTAAAAAAATTAGCTTTCAGAACTAATTGACAGAAAACACCCATTACAGTTTTTGTTAGTTAAATTGGAAAATTCTCCGCACAAAAGAAAAGAAACTGGCACAGAAGCAAACTTCATTATCAGACAAACACTGAGTTAGACACATTAAAACCTAAGAAACCCTACACCTTTCTCTTAAGTTATTGAAGTTAACTTGCAGCAGTTAACTTTCCTCTAAAGGAAAAAAGAAAAGTGTAAATGGGAAACTGCTGTCAACAAGTATCAGTACCGCAGCGTTCATAGTCTAAGTTTATCTGCCAATTTTGAGCTCCACAGATACCGAACATAAAGCACATGACAAAACTTCAGGCTCAGTTCAACCCATATTCAAGAATGATAATAAAAGCTCTTCCAAACATTCAACAAGTAGAAATCAAATACAAGTTACATTTTATCACAAGAAAAATAAAAATTTTATTTGCTATTCAAGTTCAGGTTATCAAAAAAATCTTACCAATCTTACATCTAAAATCTCTCCCGCATTAGTCATAACTTTGTACGTAGAGAGGACAGTAATCCATTTAAGGTACCTACAGACCCTCTATATACTCTTTTCAAATATAACCTAGCATCTAAAAAATAAAAAAATCCAATAGCAAAATCCTTACTAGCACTAGTCTTGTAGAAAAAAAAAAAAAAAGCTTTGAATTCATTTTATTACTGCACAAAGAGTCACTAGTTCCTGAATTTATCAAGTAATACAACCAACACAAAAAAATGGCTTCTCAAACAAAAAGTACAAGAGATACAACAGTGGTTTCCACAGTTCTCAAAAACTTTGCTATGCTTAACAAGGTAAACAACACAAACAAACACATAAATAGTTTAGTCCACCCAGAATTCAGGAGCAAGCAAAGCAGGATCTTACTGAAAGAATAAGAGAAAAAATAACAATGGGTTTTCAAATCCCCACGGCCACTCACTGCAGCAGGCAGCGAGGCTGCCCGAGCTCAACTATTCTACATTTCACTCTTCTACAAAAAGAAAGGTTCATAAAACCCAGGGTCTGGTTTTATCAGGCAGTAGCACTCAAAGGCAGCCCCTCAACCACAGTGCCTTCCCTCCCACATACACAAGGTTTGCAGCTGCTAAATGCATACAAGCAAGCATCACTAAGCCATCCACACTCAAAGGCGCTGGGGATCCTTTCTCACAGCACAAGTGAGTGACCTAGGAGTGCCAACAGGCAGGCCAAGCCGGGCAGGCTTCCAGCACCAAGCCTTCACTGCACCAGACAGCAGACCTGCCGAAGCCCTAATGCTACACAAGAGTCACAGTACATAAAACTTGTTATCACAGCTTTTTGCTGCCTCCTCCCTCCCCGGTTTTTTTTTTTTTTTCCATGTTAGTCTCCAACACATTTTAAGTAGAGTTTCTCACCTACACAGACCATGAACATTATTCAGGCAATACAACCACCTTTCTTATATTCAGGAAAGGCCTTTAAAGAAAAAAAAAAAAATCTGAATCAGAGTCAGCAAATTAAGTTTTTCATGGGTTCAGGAGCACTTCTAGGGGACTGACAGCTCCAATACTTAAACCAGCAGCATCATCCAGAAGTGCTAGTTAAGCATGATAGCTGTGCATGCTGGAATGAAACCATCTCCCAAAAGGTGGACTAAAGAGTTTGAAAACAGCTAAAGCACCATATACAAAATTGGAAAGCATTAACCACAAGATCAGCAAAATTATAAACAAAAGTTTGTCATCAACATGAGCCATTATTAAATTTCCTTGGACATTATTCTTGAATTTTACACTCAACTTTTATTAAAATTAAGATACAAGTGGAGGCTTATATGTACTTCTATTATTAGCTCTTTATAACTTCTCAGAATCACATCAGTATTTTGGTAATTTTATTATGCCAATGAAAATATTCACTGAAAAAGGGCCCCCAAAGCTGAATCTGATAGTTCTGCTACGGGTGACAACCAATTTATAAAAACATCCCCCAAGTTTAAAAAGTAATTAAATTAAATTAAATAACTAAATAAACACCATAGGTCATACTTCCATAATAAGCTTTCAAATTATCAGTGAAGAGGTTTCCTCTTCTCATCAAACATGATGCAATAAATGGTGACAAAGTGTCTTTCTTTCACATTGCATAACCAAGGACTATTGATTAATCATGTATTTGTCCATTTGACAACATAATAGAAATAAATTTAGTCTGTTCTGCTTTGCAAGTTCTTCTCCCACTGTGTGAGCTTTTTTTAAAAAAAGCAGTAAACAAAACTGAACAATTACGGCTGGACTGGACCTCTCAGAGCTGATCAATTTTTTCAATCACGTAGTAGTTTACCTAGGTTGACTACCTCACAAATTCAGCTTGTACACAAAAACTTCCGCCTGTCCCTTCACATCCTTCAATATAAAGTCAACATCAGCAAAGCTCTGGTTTCCTTAATTATGCCCCTGCATACTCCATCTCCAAGAAACCTACACCTGCCTTCATCTGCTCTATACATTTGAACTTTGCCAAAGTTCCTTTGGAGAAAACTATATTGAGTATAAATAAGCTCTCCTGAGCCACTTTGACTACCAAAACAGCCTTTCATGACACCCTGGCAAGCAAATCCTTGGCTTGGGGAAAAAATATTGCACTTCCAAAATCCATGGTTGTAATTCAGCTGTTTGTCTTACTCCTCTTGGAAACCTAAACCTCACCATTTCACAGTAGACCCAGGCTTCATATCCCTGATTACCTCATCCCCCTTTGTAAGAGGTCTAGCACAGCACCTCCTCTAGTTAACTCGAACATTTGTGTCAAGAAATCATTCTCTACATATTCAAGAAGACTCCTCAATTGTTTTCACTGTCCCACATGTGTACCAGTGTCTTGGAATGATGGCATTTCCTCCAGTTTTCTAGAGCTGACTTTATCTGCCTCTTATTCATGATCACATCTATGGCATCCAACACCACCTGGCCTAGTGGCAGGAGTCAACCTCCCCTGAAGATCTCTATCCTCCACTTACTCAAGCAAATCTGTCTCACACAAATCTGTTGGCTCTGCAGCTTCTCTGCAAAGGACCTGTCAGTCTGTTTGTCCTTCCTGATCCTGCAAGTCAGCTCATCTCCCTGCAGCTCCTTCCCCTACAACTCAGTGCCTGGATCAGAGCACAACTCACATTTATAAGGGCTCCTAGCTCCTACTCTCAGTCTCAGAGGGAAGCACTAGGCAAATGCTAGAGTCCAAGACATGAAAGACCATAGCCCTACTCCTTCCACAAACTTTTCCTACCAACTTATGGCTGCTGGAGACATTTATGATTAACACATATTCAGTTATGCAAAAATGCTTTTCTTCTACTCTTACAACATGGTACAATAAGGAATTTATGAGGGCAGACGAAAACTTTTGCAGGAAGTATCATAAGAAACCAAACCCCAATATTTGACTAAAGTTGCTTACAAAGCATCCTTTAGAAACATAGTGGTGATACCATCCAAGAACAGACACATCTATTAAAAAGCTTTAAAAAAGAAACTGCATTATACAAACAAGTGCTAAGCTCCCCCAGCTTCTTACTAAATGTTAGAATACCAGTTTGATGCAGGGGCCCCAGCTAAACCAAATTACAAGAGAGAAATCTAGGAGATACACTTCCTGGATAGGGATGCTCCTTTGCTACAAGAAGCAGACAAAGGGGATGATATGGTATCACAAATTCATCAACAGCTAAACCCATATTAAAAACAATTCCACTTTCAGAACTGTCACCAGACTACTTTAGAAGGCCAGTAACATTACAGGTCAACAGGTGAGCTGACATTAAATATCAGCTACAAAGGGACTGTGAGAATTCATTCAATGTTATATAACCAATTAAAGTCCAGGAATAAAACTTGAAGCACTGTCCAATTAGCACAGCAACACAGAGGCAGAAACCAGGAGGGGTACTATATCTAAACAGAATACATGCATTTCTGTAAATCCAAGACAGTATGCCTATCAGCTTGTACCAACTAGTCAAGCACTGATTACCATTCTACCTGCACAATGATCTAGATACATTAAGGGTTTGGGAGGGGGGGAGGTTGCTTTCAAACAGCTATCAAAAGATGCTAGTTCCTGGCTACAGACAATTCAGCAGTTATAAGTAAAACAGTATCTCATACTCATCTTTTATATAGTGTTTCCTTGTTGAAAGTAAACAAGTGACAGATGCTTTTTGCGAACAAGGTAAAAGAATACAATCTAAAACCACAACAACCGTGGACATACACATCTATACCTTATACCTCACAAATTGTGTCTTCATTTCCTGTCTCCCATCTTGAGTTTTTCAATCTTCCAGACACCCCATAAGCAATTCAGTTTCTTGTTTAACACTCCTTCCTAGAAAAATGGCACCAGGATCTCATCTGTGGAATCCCAGACTCCACAACTGCCTGGCAGCTGTTTGTTGAGTGCCAGTGATACAGCCAACAGACAAGGAAAGTATCTGGTTTTAAATACAATGCATCTTAATAGGATCTTTTAAGATGCCCCTGCTCATCAATTCAGCTCTTCACATAGTGTGAACCTGTATCTCTGATATCTTTTCCCTTCCCTGCTCCCTTTTCCCCACTTCCTCCACTATTAGGATGTGTGCATTAACTCAAGACAAAATCTACACTGCCTCTCAAAAGGTTAATCAGGTATTCATTCTCCTTGTCCCTAACCATGTGTCCTGATACCATAAGCTCCAGCATTCATTAACCTATGCAAAGAGCCACATCAGCTTCCTGATCCACATCTTTCCTTTCTTTCCTCCACTGCTCTTGTACAGACAAGCAGCAAATTTAACATTTAACAAATGGCTGCACGTGTAGTAGCACACAAAAGATAGAAGAGAACTACTCTTAGCTGACAGCACAGTCTCGCATCAGTTTTGAAAGTAATTTTCTAAGTACTTGTGAACATTATTCACAGAAAACCTGCCTTAGGTCCCTCTCTCTCTAGAGCTCACCCAAAACATAAAAAGAAATTCAGCCCGGGGCCTGTTCATCAGTACCTACACCCACACAGACAAGAAATTCGAGATACCCTTGCCAAATAGAATTGTTCACAACAGATCATCCTTGAATAGCCACAACCACAGCTGATAACAAATAGCACAACTGGGACAATATGAACCACAGGAGCAATGAATTTGCACAATGAAGTAGTTGCTGCTGAGGACATGGGTGAAGGATAAAGTCAGGAAAAAGACAGGACACTCAAAGCCTCAAAAGAGGAATCCAAGGGACCTTATGCTCTGTATCCAAGGAGGTGAGGCAGCAAGAAACTATCCTGCTGCAGCCCATCTCTTAGAGAGGAAGATGGTAAAATTATCTTTTTTGGGTCACACCAACAATGTTCATTTGCATTAAAATTACTACATACAGCACTTTCCTACCACCTCTGGAGATGTCTAGAGATCAGCACAAAGCAAACAGGCTACAATGGATGTACACCAACTTGGTTTCTTGGGGAAACCTACTAGAATAACAACAGTAAGTTCGAGCCAGAATTATGGTAGCAGGAGACATTGAGCCAGAACTGCTGATGGCAGCACCCTCAGCACATACCTGTGGCTTCAGAGGAAGGAACTGCCTGCTCTCTGTCACTGCTGCCCACAAGAGGCAAATCTCCAGAACAAGTGAAGCCTAATGACTTCAGACCTACTCAGCCTAAAGTTTAAGGCTTGATCACTAAGATGCCTGTACATCTCTCCAAACCCCGTAGGTCTGGGACCAGCATCAGAGCCCTGCAGACAACCAAGGCAACAAAAGTCACTTTATTGACCTACCCCAACTGAGTTTGTTTCTATACATGGCTACAGCATCTGTCACACATTCCAATGAAATATTTTTAATATTTACTTTTTTTAAGTAAATCTCTCAGTCATCTCCACTTAAAACACATTTGTCTCTAACACTCAGCTGTCTTAAAGCACATGAACCAGATACCTGCCGGATACAGCAAACCACCACAAGCAGACACCGAGCCCTCAGCACCAGACAAGAACCAAGCACACAGAGATACTGAAAGACAGAAAGGAAGAACACCACATCTTCAGCATGAGCCATTTCATTCCACAGATACACTCCTGCTACTTCCCCACTACCTATTGATGTAGAGAGACATAGCACCACAGAGCCACCACTTGACTCTCCACAGCACTGAGGACCTGCACCTTTAAGCTGCAACTAACTTTGCTTACTGGGCTCCCACATTTTCCTCTCCCAAGGGTAGTTCAGTACTTCTGACAACAGCCACTTTCCCTAAATGAGCTCTGTGACAGGAAATTATTTTTAATCCATGCACTTATCCTTCAAATAAAACAGCCTGGTAATTAAATAATCATCCCCACAAAGGTCAAAAGATCTGGTATCAATTCCTTCGTTACAACATATACTTTCCACCTCTAAAGCAGTATCCCCAATAGGGCTACCGTGTGATGCTTAAAGCATTCTATTCTAAATCACTCCACTGCTACTCAGTGGTAAGAGATTCAACAAGAATCCAACAAAAGTGACATCTTAGCTTAACCATCGAACAATGCAACAGGAGTCTGACTCATTTCAGAGGTCATATATGCATTTCACATCATCCTATCACTGATTAAAACACACTAGAAGGCTGAAACTTTAGGATTCTAGAGCTCTGATGAACCCCTCCAACTTTTAAAATTGCAGATCAAGCTTGCGTTTTTCATTATAGCCAATGAAAAATTAATTACTTCCCCCAGCAACCCACTCAGTTTCAAAGCAATGATAAGCTTTTTTAAAAAAAGGCAAATTAATCGCCAAGCAAGCTACAGTTCTGAACAAAAGCATACTCCTTCCACAGAGGTATTTCCCTTCATGGGATTACCACCACCTGTATTTCTCATGCTTTACAAAACTGTCCAGGAGTTCACTCAATAAAGCATGGGGACAGGATAGTAACATTCTCTCTCTCCGCTCTCATGAAGAGACCACCAACATGCTGTCTTGCTTTTGAAACAAAAGGCAAAGACACTGAAGGAAGAGCAGATGAGCAACGCAAATCTGACCCTAACGTTTCCTTGGTATGATCTGGCCAACTCCTGTTCTGCACACTCTGCCAACACCAGTTTGGAAGAGTGAGTTTCTCCAGACAATATAAGAAGACAGAGTCCACTCTATACACTCCGCACAACAGCCCAGGAATCAGGTATTTCAAAAAGGCATTAAAATATTTGTTTCATTTTCATACAAGTAGTCAAAACAGATGTCTCCAAGTTTTCTAAGTACAAAATCCTGAAATGCCATTGGGAGACAACAAGCTGTCAAAATGACTGAATTTCTAGTTTTGTAGCAGATGATGGAAGAGAGCTTTGCACATTTTAAAAGACAAAGCAAAAAAAAAAAAAGTAAATGAGAGTTCAGACAAATGTTAAAACCTCTAAGTTAGTTACAAGTCAATAAAACTGCTCAGTTTTAGACAAACTTCCACTTTTCAAACCAATTAATTTTTTAGATTGAAATTAAATGCCAAATTCCGCTCCAACACTTACTTTTGCCACCTAGATTTCTTAAGAACAAAAGAACCCGACAGCATCTCACTAAGCAATAGAGAAGTCTTCAGCAAAATTCTAAGTATTTATTTTTTCAGAAAGAACCTCATCTCACTCAAATTCATTCAGCTCAATGAAGAAATAGTATAAAAACTTATAATCCTAATCACCTTTGCAGTTTCCCTAAACCAGATTTTTTCATAACCTCCTTCTGAAATACTGCCTCAGATTCCAAGCTTTAAAAAAAAAAAAAAAAAAAAAAAAAAAAAAAAAAAAACCAACAAAAAAAAACAACTAAGTAGGAATACCAAGGAACTTCCATTTCGAGTTAATTTATTTTTTCAATTTTCTATCACTCAAAAGACTACAGTTGCTGGAGAACAGCTCAATTCTGTGCAATTACTTTTACAACAAAAATTGTATTTGCACTATTTTTCATTTTATATTATGTGGCAGAACAAGATTCAGAAGAAGCAATTTAATACAGTAACACCTGAAGTCTTAAGTGACTGATAGGAAAAACCTTATACGAAAGAAGTATAACCCACTGCCCACTACTCTGTTAAGTTTTAGTAGTTTACATTATTTTCCCATGGGATTTTTTCAGTCATTTATAGTTCATTGCTTCATATGGCTATAGAATCCCTGCTGTGTTAAAAAATGCCAAGTAAAATTATATCTCATTCACTGCTTTATGCTATACCTTCTTTTGTTCATATCCAATTAGTGAAAGCTTGTTCTTCATTTATCATACTTTTAGCTGATTACATTAGGCATTACAATAGTTCTCTAGCTTTCCTCGACAATGTTTGCACCATCAGTGTTACATTTATGGTTGAGGAGGCTCTTTCATCTTAACCCTCTATTCCAATCAGTTCAGGGGGAAAAGTACATACGATTACTCTTGTTCAGACGAAACTTGTTTTCTCATATCAAAAATAATTCCACCAGATGTTTTAATTTTAAAAAAATCTGAATTTTACTGGTCCTTTCCCACTTTATCTATTCAAATTTAAAGAAACAATGTATTGAAAGTTGAACATTGAAGTTAAAAAAAAACAACCAAACTCATCATTTTGAACTCTATACAACTTTTCTCTCTGCTTTCCCCAAAATAACAGATGCAATCAAAGAGTATTAGCCACAATTTTCAAGAACCTGAAAGCATCCATTATGACCTGTTTTATTCAGTACCACATGAGCAACTGTAATGCTCTATGGGGGTCTCAGCAGCCATTTTGTCAGGCTCTTTTTCCCACCAGTTCACACACCCATCCACCTCCACAAAACTAAATACAATTCAATCCCATTTAATACCATTTCCAGCTATCTGTAAATCTCCATTAATACAGAAGCATCCAAAAGTCTCTGAAGTCACCTATCCTCTTTCAAGTTCTGTTAATGTTTCCTTCCTTACCACCATAACAATTTTCACCTATTAAAATCTTTCAGATCTTCGATCATTTTTTAAATTAATAGCACCAAGCACTATATTTTATTCTTTGCATTTTCCCTCTTCAGGTAAGCTTTATTTGGTTCTCATCAGGTTGTTCCATTTTTGCCACATTCCCAGTTTATAACAGTCCTCTCTGCTGCTTTCTCCTCATAACAGCAAAGTTTAAAATCCTTGAAATGAAAATTGCTTTGTGCTCTTATAGTCTACTTACTAGTTTTATCTATTAATGGTAAGTATGTCCAGATTGATATTTCTCTAACAGCACACTCAAGACACTTGCTGTGGTGCTGTACAGAAACTAAGTGTGAAGAACACGAAAAAGCTGTTTCATGGAAAGTTTATATGCATTTTGTCTACTCCCATCACCTCTATTCAGCACTGTAAATTCCACAAGGATATTTAGCGAGCACACTGAAGGAACTTTTTATCTACTGTAGTTAGTGCTACTTCTAAACATGTTAATAAAAAATTAATTTTGTAAGATAATCCCTACCTAATTTGGTTACTTAAAACCAGATCCCACTATTCTTAGTAAAGAAAAACAATGTTGGGATGGGCACTTAGATCAATCACATGTCTTTACATCTATTTCTGTCTTTGGTTCAAGGACCATCATCATCAGGGTAGCTGCCTATCATACTCATTGTTTTTGCAATAGAAACCATGAAGGAGTGAGATATGCTGCCAAGCATAAAATCAAAAGAATATTAACAACTCTCTTGCAGCATGCCATCACTAAGCAAACACGTTTTTCCTAGCTCCATAAGGACAGAGGTTCCTTCAGCAGGTTGCATCAGCTCTTGAGTAAGACTTCAGAGCATTTGAGATTTTGCTACAACTGGTACAACCAAGAAGCATGCCGCTGATGAAACACTGGACAGAATTATGGATAACTATTGTTGGTTACTTTATGGTGAGTAACAGAGACAAAGAATTTGGCCTGTGGACTCATTTATCAAGTCATCCAAAATGGTAATCATGCACATCACTGCCATGGGCCAGGTCATTCCCACAGTGAATAATTGAAGTATCCAAGTCATTAAAACAGACAACATGAACTAAACTATTTCCCAGTGCAAACACACAAGGTAGTGAGTGAAGGATTTATTTAGACATAAACAACATGTATAATTAGACCCAAAAAAACTAGCTTAGACTTATTACCACTACTTTAAGTACATAGAATAGTTTTTCAAGTAAACTTCCTCTCATTTTCCTCTAAATATCTGAAGCTTCCTCAATGCATACAGCTAATGCTTAACCTTGTACAGGTAAGTTCGGTCAGTCTTTAGGTGAGGCTCCAAAGAGCTAAGCAGACACTACATAATCCTTACAGCATTTGTTAGAGCCTCATCTCTTCTCCATAAACTCAAAATGTCAGCATCCCCTCTAACACACTTAATGTTATCTTTATGAACTGCCATGAGTATATTAGAGCATTTCTGAGATATCAGCTTGGATTTTCTTTCTCTTGGGAACTATTACAAATTAAAAACCCTATTTGTATTTTAAAGCTAAAACAGCATTGCAGATCAAAGCAGCACAGACATATTTTCCATTTCCTTTTTGTAATTCACTATTTGTACACCCTTCCTGCTAAGGTCATGAGTTGCACTTTTTCATGCCATTCTTACTCTCATTATGTTCTTCAATCTTGGTTTTTACTTACTGCTTTCAGATTTTTTTCACAGTCTCCAGTTCATAGCAGAATCCACACAATAAACAGACACACCAGAGAGAAGACCAATTCATTTTCTCAAGTCTATCATGGACTGGTGAAAAAACATGGGTTTTTTTCAAACTGCTTTTTAAGTCAATTTTTATGATGAATCCATGTCAGTCAACGAGGCTATGCAGTGCTGCTAAACAGTGAATCCATTCATCTTAACAGCAGATACTATATACATGAGATGGAATTCAAGTACCCATCAGCATGCTTCAGTTTTACTAGAGGAATCATAGATCATACAGAGTAGTTTGTATTCATATTCACATAACCCTTGGCTTCCAAAAGAATTAGAATTTATCATGATGTCTGAAATCCACTCAATTAAGAATTCATTTCACAGCCCATTGAGCACCCACAAGCTACTACATTACCAGTTTTGGCTACCAGTTGAAATCCAGACCAAGTGTACTTTCCATTCACCTCAAAGAAGGAAATACTGGGCATCAAAATCTATCAGTAGAGCATTTCAGACAGTCCCATTTCAGTCGCTTGCTCAATCTACAGCCTATTCATATGGGCTGAGCTGGCCATGTAGTAATAGAACCACAAAGGGACTCAGAAAAAAGCTGAGTCAAAGTCCAAAACTCCCAACAGTTCTCACCTTTCATTTAACTCTGAAAACACCTAAGTTCTAAATACTTTCAGATTTCATGAACCATGTCTGTTTTTCTAATGTTGAGTAACTTACCATCTATTTTCACAAGTCCTGTCCTGCATAAAATACACATTTTTTTCTGGTAGCTTGTCTGAGTGACTTCTTATTGAATCATAATACAGGGGTTTAACTCCTTCCAGATTTCAACAAACTTTCCTGGGACATAGGGGTACCCCCAGTCATTTCTCCCAGTAGCAATTCTTGCAGGCAAGGCATAATACTGTGTTCTCTCTAGTGAACAAGAATATGCAAGTATGACTACGCTTGCTGTTACACCACACAAAAAATCATCCTGCTGTTGTCATGAATGATAAATAAGAGACTACAAAACCTGAAAATGGGCAAGACAGGTACCTTACTTGTCTAAAAAGCCATTTTACCACCTTCCTGCTATGCTGCTGAATATTGAAGGCACACCAATATCCTCAGCAAATGGAACAGTGTCATTAAGCCTATTTAGTTTACCTGGTAGAAAGGGACACTTCACTGGAAAGTGGGAAGTAATGAAAAAGATTTACCAGACAGAGGAAAAACTTATACCAAGCTCCATACCTTCTTTCTAGGACCCACTCTTCATTGCCGTTTTGTGCATATTAGCAGAACAAAATTTAGGTTTCACTGCCGCTCTCATACTTGTTGCCCACATCCACCTACGTGCACGTGTACTAGCTTAATTCACACAAAGAGGAGGGTAGCATTTACACAAGCAAAAAGAATTCAGAGAAAAAGACATGCTAAATACTTGTCCAATCCTTCCTCCACCTCAGTATCTCCACCCACTCCAAGCACACAGAGGAAAAGGACATATACAAAGATACTTCAGAATTACCAACATGCCTCCAACAATAATCAGTAAGACTGTATAACAGCTGCAAGTCTTGCTGAATTATTACAACCTCATCTACCACTTGAATTAAGTAGTACTCACAGCATTGGTGTCGACATCACTGTGTATGGCAACTGTTTTAATCCCCATCTTCTTACACGTTTTGATGACCTACCACATAAGAAGTGACAATTACAAATATTTAAATACCAACAGTTTAAGAATTAAATATCAAAACATTAAAATGTTACACACTTACTCGGCATGCGATCTCTCCTCTGTTGGCAATAAGGAGTTTTTCAAAAGTCTAAAGGGAAAAGAACAATAAGAATCTTGAGAGACAAACAGAACACAAGTTTTTCTCCCTCCAGAAACAGGCATTCTTTTCTCCTCCACTTCCACTAAAACCATGGTTTATCCATGAGCTCGTAATTCTGAGATCACCTACTTTCAAAAGGGTTCTCCTGATTTAAATGATGATATAAAAACAACATGCTATACTAGATCTACCTAGCACACACACAGTTCATAAGGAAAATGCTTTGACTATTCACAGCATCATTCCTTGGATCTCCTTGCCAACTAGAACCCTACAGCAGCTCTAGAAGTCAGTCAAGCCCAGGGAAGAGGTGGAGGTAGCACCAGGATGCACTGGAAGCAGCACAGGTACATATTGGTACAATGGTGGCAGGTACAGTGGTCACTGCCCCCCAACCAGGACAGATGACCTGAAACACAACACTCCTCCGTTATGGGAGCCCTTTAAAAGATATTCCAATTGTAAGGAAGAGAA
The DNA here is from genome assembly GCF_029207755.1 of Chamaea fasciata. Classification (NCBI taxonomy): domain Eukaryota; kingdom Metazoa; phylum Chordata; class Aves; order Passeriformes; family Sylviidae; genus Chamaea; species Chamaea fasciata. The sequence continues at coordinate 77,209,868 of NW_027094087.1, read as the reverse complement.
GCTCCACCATGCCTAGGTCATGGAGGGTAAAAGACCAACAGTTTGACACTGTAACAGGCACACCTGCAAAGCTGTACCAGTCTTGCCCCTTCTCCTATCTCAGCCTCACCTGAGGAACCTGGTAAAACTCTGCACAGCCCTCAAGATACTGTTACACGCTCAATACTAAGTAGCAACCACAATGCAATGGAACTGCAAATCAAACTTATTACTACCCTGAAATTCACTGTCACCTTTCACACTGGCATGCATTAATGCTGCAAGTGTACCTTCAACACTTACATATCATGCCTGTAAGAAGGGGATAACAAGCTGCTGGAAGTCAGTAAGACTTATACCCTTTTCCATTCAGAAAAGAGTGGTGGATCAGCACTGTTTCTCAGCACAAAAATCTCATTGCTGGGAGTGAGGGTTATGGCTGTGATGGGCCTTGCTACTAAACACACAGGTGCACTTTGGAACTGCACCTGCTCCGTTAAAAATATAGATCACCACCAAAACGGACATGCCCCACTGCCTTCCACACCCAGACCACAGGGATGCAGCTCCAGGACACATCACAAGTTTAATACAGTAATTGAACAGTCCTACTCTGCCTCCCATGTTCCAAATGAAACACATAGGATAGGGACTCAGCAGGACTCTCTCCTTCAGGGACAGTCTGCAGTCATACCACATCAGGTTTATCAAACAGTACCCAAAGACATTTGACAGCTATTTGTCCTCCACTACACCAAACAGCTTGTTTACATATGGACTGGGGTAGGAGAAGGTACTGCCACCACAACAACGAAACAGCTTACCAGCCTCACAGCCATTTGCTACTTTGAGATGGGGAAGACAGGTGACAGAGTTGAGTGAGGAAGGAATACTGCAAAACCACAACAGGAACTGCTGTTGTCAGACTAGAACACATTATTTGCTCTATACTCCAGAGAAACTCAAGGTGCCCTTGACCAAATTTATTTTTTTCAAAGTCAGGGCTGACCTGACATCACATGACCAGTTTAAAAATACTACCACATGATAACACCATATGGAAATTAAGTGATAAGAAGCTCCTCCAGGTGAGAGTTGCAGCAAGTTTATACAGCAAATTCAGCCAGATCTGCTGAATACCACTGCCCAGTGCACAGGCATACCTGACTCAGACACATCTTAAACATCCTTAAGTAAGCTCAATTAGCAGAGGTACAAATACTTTAAGAACACCACAGGAGCTAGCAACTTTTCTGAAGAGCTTTTTTTTAGCTGGGGATCTGGTCTAAAAAGGTTATCAACATAATCATACAAACTGTTACTGCATCTAAATTTCAGCATTCTACGTACCTTCAGATTTTCAGGCATACAGACTTGAGGGGGAATTAAAATAATACTCCCAAATACCTGATATTGAAAAGTATCATGACTCATCAACCTCATCACCATCAACCTAATTCTTGCTACATAAAAGCTGTTCTATTAATCAGCTGTGGTCACAATGCAAGACAAGACTTCCAATATCAAAATTATAAGAATATTTGATATTCGTTTTAATTTTTCAATTCTAGTCTCTGTCTAAAGGCACAGAGACTAGATTCAAGTTCAGGACCATAAAAAATTTTAAAATCACATACTGCTTTGGAGTAACATTTCTTTATATCATTTCCACTAATTAGGCTGAAAAGGTGTCACAGGAAAGTCTTGTCATTACAAAGACAGTTCAAGCTCTTTTCTGGTTTGTTTTGTTCACTGCCTCTTCCACTGCCTGTAGAAGTCACTAGCTGAAATGACACAGCTCCCAGTTGAGAGAAACCAAACACCCAACTATATGGCCTAAATATAATTATGCATTTAGAAAAACAAGGGGACCTTAATTAAGCAAGACCCTTAAGAAAAAAGAAAATCTGCTGAAAAAACTGTAAGGCCACACTTCTAGGCACACACTGGTTTTCCCCACTTCCTTAATATTGTTTCACTTCTAGTTAATTGCTTCTAGTTAATAGCTTAACAGTGTATAAGGACAAGCCTATCACTCCTGAATTGTTGGCATTCTTGCTCTTGAACATTAGTGTACCTTCAGTCCCATTATTTCTCCAAGTGTGTTACTCCAGAGGCCATGCCAAGACAATCTTCCATGAGGAAAGGTTTTCTTGGCTCATAACTGTAAATTGAGATTGCTACTGCACATGCCCCAAGATGAGGATTTGCTATTCTCTGCAGGCCTCAAAGGCCACTCTTTTTCCAAGGTTTGAAGTTCTCACCCCCATGCCAGGTCATCTAACAATCACGCTGCCACTGTTATCTAGTTTTGTTTCCACAAACAGCTTTCGGCTAGTCTAGCTCCCAGATGTTTTAACAGGCCCATTACCACCCACACCATGAAAAACATTAACAGTTGTTTCATATTTATAACATGTTCAGGCCAGTATGTAACTTTCCCAAACTCACAATCACTTAAGCCTTTTGGTATACACTCCAAGTAGTATCCAATCTTGCTTGACATGTATCCTGCAAAAGCAACTTTCTTTTTGGTTTAGAAAGAAAAGCATGCTATTAAATCCATCACGGGTTATACCAAGAGAACTACCATTGTTAGCAGCAGCACAAAGAAGAGAGCAGCTTAAAACCCCAAATATCAGTATTACATTACGATGTCAAAAACATGCATCATACTACTTACCTTTTCATTTGGATCATACATAGATGAGTAGACTTTATGTGAAGTTATAAGGCACCATCTTGAACACAGTGTTTCCCACTACAGAAGAAACAGGGAGTTAAGCCTGTTATAGTATGCCATTACATTAAAAACATTTCATACACTGACATCTTGAGGAAACTTCCGTGGCCTTTCATTTCCTCACCAAGTGGATTAAAGTTCATAGATTACTGCCCTTCTCCAAGCAAACACCCACAAACAGTAACCAGAAACAATTCAGAAGCTCCAGATACGAGGTCATTAGCTCAACCATAACTTTTAGTAATACACTCTCTACTATACCATCTTCTTTCCTTCTTGTTCCAAGAAATACCTACAAGAAATTCTCAAAAGCACATGCATGCATATGTCTGTGCACAGTGGTGACCGGGAGATGCCTTCACTGCTAGGGAGCTGTTGGGCACACAGCGGGCAGCAGACTGGGCCCGTACAGAGGGGAAAAGTAGAACAGAGTTTAAATACTAGCTAAGCTCTCCATCACAGCTCCTGACTTCAGTCCGAGGAAAACAGGTCTTTTTCTCTTAGACTTCTGCTCTGAACCAACTTCTACAAAGACAGTTCCTGTAGTTTAACATTTTTGCACAACACAAGAAAAAGCAGCATACACACACTATTTCAAAGAAAACACAATAGATGATGATATAAATTTGTAAGTGAATCAAAAAGGAGATTCAGGTAAGTATTACTTAAGCAAGTCATTTCACAACATAATGGCAGTTAGCCATAAACAAAAATAATCATACAGATAAAATGATACCACACCAAAGATGCATCATAACAGACAGCTCTGGCAAGGTCACACTTAATCACCCACTTGGAATCAAAAAGACTATAAAAAGCCTTAATAATAGATATTGTCTAGTAGGAAACACAAAACAACAGTGACTGAAACTGCCAGAACTCAATCTGTCAATTCTGTCTTAAAGAACTGTTTTCAAAAGTTGCAGAAATCTGAGGAAGCAGTACAAAGTAAAGGCTGTCCTGTGAAAAGACTGGGGGGAAAAAGACATGACTCTGGACTACACTGGAAAAAAGATCAAAAAAATAAGGAAGCATATATTCACATAAAGAGCTTGATTAGAGAATTCATTTGCACTTTCCACAAGAGTAGTGAACTTAAGATAGTTCAAAAATTGATAGAATTTTAAGTTCACTGTAAGATCATATTGATTTTGAAGTAACAAGAGTACTGAAGTGGCTGTCAGTAACTGGAATGTGAACACTCCCTATAGAGCCCTCCAGCCTGATCAAGTTTGAAAATACTTCTCACGTTGCATCACAGAAAGCAGAAACCAGCCCAGGACTGAGAATGCCATCACATCTGTAATACAGCTGATCTTTTAATGCTATAAAGGAAAAACAATATATTTCAACACAAGTAAAAGAAGCCTTAGAGCCATACCATCTCTTGCCAGCTCCAACCAAACTTCATGAGCAGAAAGCTATTATAGTTACACAAACTGTTTAGTTGCCAGTCACTACTGGCAGACATAGCATACACTGTTCCAAGATAATCTACCTATGAATCCGAAATAATCCCAGATAATCCACCTATGAATCCACCTTAATTCTTCCAAACAATTCATATATCTTTAATTTTTCTGAAACTAAAAAAAGGTTCGTGGAAAGCAACCATTCCACCTTGTTTCACTAAATTGTTTCCCATTCAGTCTTGTTTTGGTGGGGAGTTTTGCTTCTTTTAGTTCTTTCACTTGGTTCCCCAAAGATAAAATCCAAACCAACCTGAAACACAGATCATTTATTATGCTAGAACCAAATCTGCTAGAGGTTTCTTTGGGCTTTTTTGTTTTGTTCTGTTTTTAGCAGGAGTATATTATTCTTCATTTGAGGGTGTGACAGTACAAACTGTTTCAGGCATTGAAGAGATGGAGTTAAGGACAGAATTCTGCAAACTGCAATCACACCTTCCAGCTGGCCATTATCCCAAGTTTACAGCACAATTGTTACACCTTCAGTGACTGTACTATGATCTAGATACTGTCAGAAACAGAGGAAGGCTACCTAGAGAAGCAGCAGAGTACACCCTTCTGCTCCAGAATACACACGGTTAAGCAGAGTGAGTCCCTCTCCTCGGAAACACTATTGACAGAAGTGCTTGAGGGACCACAAACAGTCTAAAGAAGGTCATACAGGACACACACAAAAACTCTCCACCGAGTTAATATTATTCATTAGAGAAAGTGCTTGTTAAGGGTCAGTGGGGCTAATCTAAATACTTGCAGTTAGGAGGGAAAAGGCAACAAGCAGGCAAGGAAGGAAAAGCTTCTGAACTTTCTTGTAAATACCTTTAATACAAAACTAGCTTTGGACGCCTATGAGAAGCCAGAAGAGTTCTGCATAGGAGACTGGAAGGAAAGGCTATGATGGGGGAAGTTAGCTAGCATTAAGCTGTAGAATCTTAGCAATCTTGGGGGGGGTGAAAAAAAAAAAAAAAAAAAAAAAGCCCTGTTAAAACTTTTTATGCAGAAAGAATAAAATTACCAAGCAATTAAAAAAAACTTGGAAAAACTTTAAACCACACTCTGCGCTGGTTTTACACTACAGAATTGGACAGATTCCACATAAAAATCTTGTAACAGCCTAACCTAATTATATACCTATGCTTAAAAATTTAACTGCCCCCTCTCACACACACAAGCAAATCACTTAGAAAAGCCAGGTTCAGCCCTGAATTGAGTACTTGTGGGATAATTTCCTAAAACAAATCAAGCATATTGCTCAACTCAGATGTGAAATTCCAACTCTAGTTCACAGCTTTTAAAAGAAGGAGCTCTGTATGTATCTATACCAATATAAACTAAGGTTTAAGAGCTTGCCTAATCTAGCATCCACTTCAAGAAAAACCTCTTTTTAGAGGTCTGCTCCTAGCCACTATGAGCAACTGAATAACTACTTTAAAATAAACAAACATTTTGTAAATAAAGCACATCTAAAGCCACAAAGGAATGCTAATAGACTGCCATCTCCACCTCTACAGCTATGCAGGTATCATCATGAACCCGTAGACTCCCAAGCTCCTGCCATAGGTAGGTTCTTTAAGGGTTACATCAAACCCCTAAAGACCTCTCAAACCAACAACCCAGCAATGTCAATCTAACTCTCAAGCTACGCCCTTAATTGGCTGCCTCCCCCAAACCACACATGCCCTAGCTATTATACCTTACAGGGACATTTCCTCAGAACACAGCCCAGAGAGCTCAGCTTGACCTAACAGCTTCCTTGTATCTTGTAAAACTAGGAGAGGGCAGTAGAGTCATCTGGTATAACCTGTTTTTGTCATCATATGTTACTTGACTCTTGAAAGCCCAAGAATACAGGCTATTCATTTATGAGAACTCAAGTCTGGACTTCTGCATTTGGCTTGGAGTTTCCCACATCTAGGAAATTTTTGGAAAACAGTATCACTGATGTATTTTGGAAAAGCATCCTCTTTGTCTATTATCAATTGCAAAATAGCCAAACTGAGCTAAAATTGCTGTAACAGTTATAAAAAAAAATTCATATTTAAAAAAAAAAATCAAACTACAGAGTACCTTGTAGAACAGTCTGCACACTGCCACTTTGAGACCTCACAGACAACCTGCCTCCCCTTGGGCACCCAACCTTAGGAAACCTTCTGAGGTGGTTTAAGGACACAGCATACAACTGCAAAACAGAAAATTAACTCGTTATTTAGATATAGCTTATATGTGTGTTTTTAAAGGTTTACATGCCCTCCTGGAGGAAGGAAATCTCCCTGCCATGCTGACCAGCTTATAAATAACTCATTGATACTGAGCTTTACAGGCAGAAAAAGGTCTCAGTCTTGAAATGGAGATGCAGTTCCAGATTTCAGGCAGGAAAAGCATCATATATCAATATTTGCTGTAAGAAGTCTAGTATGGGAAGGAATGTGTATTTTAGCATTAGTAGAAAATACAGTAAAAAATACCCAATAGTAACAGCCAGACTAGCACATTTATTTTCACTAGACAAATTCTACCTCTCCTAAGATTTTTGCCCCTATACTTTCAGAGATTCAGGTGTAAGATACCATGAGAATAACCCCTTTATCTTTGTGGTGTATCTAGTATTAGCCATCAGTATTGTGAGTAGTTATAAAACTGACTAAAATGATTATTTCATTTTTCATACTTTGATTACATAGCAACTGTTCCCTAATCTTTATTTTAACTCATTTGACAACATAATTTCCTGTACATGGAACTCCTGTGTATACTGACGGAGTAGGTATAAAGCACATAGGAAGCAGACACCTTCAGGTGACTGCACGACTTTTAATCTCTAAGTTTGAAAACACAGCTTTGTAATACAACATGACACAAATCTCGTAAATGGGAAGGGAAATGTTTCTACATTTCTTTTCTCTAAGAATCCACTTTCCCTTCCTTTGTGTACTCAGAGTGCTGAACAGCCAAGCCCTTGTAGCTGTAAGCAGATCCTCCTGAAGCCAACTGCAAACACAGCTGTGGTACAAGGTTCTGTAACACACACTGCACTTCACAGTTCCTTCTCTCTGAACAGACCGACAAACACCCATGATTCTAAGAACAGAAAATTTCTTTCCTATCTGCCAACATAGCATACAAACTAGAAACAAGGAAACACTCATCCATCTAAGGCTATTTTTTTAAGCTAAATCATTCCTATATCCAGGTAGCTTCTCCTCTGTGCCAGTTCCTAAAGCCTGTACAGTGAACCAGGCATGGGAATACAACCAGCTGAGAAGCAACTCACAAGGAGTGGGAAAAATGTATCCTCAGCCAGATTTCAGTCCAGCTTATCCAAGATATTCATGCACAGTGCTGGTACAAGTTGGAAGGAGGCAGGAACTCAAAAGGAGCAACCTGTGATCAAGACCTAGCAGGTACAGAAAGTTGGAACAGTTTCTAATGGCAGCAGCCTTAAGAGGTCCAGTAAGGCTGGCTGGCACCTTTGAAATAGACCACAGTACTGTAACAATCTATGCAAGCTGGGGACAGACAAAATAAATTAAAACACAGAAGAAGAGTGACATTTTTAATCCAATATAGACTTTATTGAACTCTCCATTTTTTTTCCTTTCAAAACTTTATGTTGTACTTTTTGTCCACGGTACATAGCACAGCATACCTTCCCTACAAATTCCAAAAAGCTATTCCTGGAACCAAAAATCTCTACCTGAATTATGCTTTACAAGTTCTTGTCAGTACTAAAATCTGTAGTTTACATACTATAAACAATCACTGAACTCCAGAAGTTTATGGCTACAATTATCTCCACAGACTGGCAATCATGTGAACTCCCTTCTCTAGTGGCAAATGATATCCAACCTTGCTCTCCCATCAGCCTGATACTTCTGCACTTATGAACAAGGGTGAAAATATTCCCCTGGAATAACAGCATGCTAAAAATAACATCAGAGAAGAGAGCAGGGATCTCCCATTGTACAGATAACTTCCATGACTTAAAAATGTTGGGCGCACAGATGGCAGCGAAACTTTCCATCTGCTTAATTCAAGGATTAGAAAACTTACCTACACTGATACAATCTATACCAGCAGTTTATTCTTGAAGTCATGACATACAGTACTCATCACTTCGTTTTACATTATTTTAAACAGTCCAGCAGCTCTCTCAAGAGTTTCATGACTGAAATATCAGAAGCCATGTGCCACCCTCATTCTCTGATTACAGCTTTCTTTCAACAACAGGTTTTCTCACAGCTCCAGAAATGCAAAGCACTCAAAATGAAATTTAGGTTACGACCTAAGCAGAACCTGTTCTGCCTAAAACCGAAACAGAAGTGACAGGCACTACACAAGAAACACAGCAAAGAGTCAAATTTCCAGCTCAGTGGTTCTGCACCTTTCTCAGGTCCTTTACTGATTCCCATGAAAGCAGCACAAGAAGTTAAGGACATCTCAGTAGCTACTAGCCCTTGCAAAAATTGTAGGAATTCTGAGCACAGCCAAATTTGAAGATGTCAATTTATTATTTGTCAATGTTAGCAAAACATAAAAGAATCTATGAAAGCAATTTCCATGCAAATTCATCTTATTAGAGGTTTCTCAATATACTGTTGTCTTGATGGTGACCTTCAGGGCTAGAAATCAGCCAAGCGACATAACTCATGAGCGCTATTCAGTAGCTACAAAAACATGTTGTTTTACAGAGGTGCCACTAAGGCAAGATTTTCAATACTGCATGCACTGGTGCTGTCAGACAACACCCTTGAGATGCCAGAAAAAAAGGAAACAAAGGTAGGCCTTTTACAGGCCTTCTGGAGGCTCCAAAGGACTGACATCAAGGTCTTAGAACTACTAACTTTTAGTAGGAAGAGCAGAAGCCTTCCACATCTATACACACATACTCACGGCTACCAAAAATGAAGTTGGCAAACAGGGTGAGCCTGCTGTTCATGTGAAGTCATCTCCAACTGAACAACTTGGATTTTCAAAAAGCTTCCCTTGTGTACACCTTCACAGGAAAACAGGTTTACTAAATATATATTCCATAAGGAAAAATACTTGGGCGAAACACATGCCCTTTTCCTCTTTAATCCCTTTTCAAAATTCCCTGCCCACAGAAACCACCTCTTTTACATGATTCCTAGAAAGAGGTGAGTTCTTTACAGTATTGCTATGAGGTAACATTTCTCAACAGAAGGCCATCCCACACCCTCAGGGCTGCACTGGGCAAAACATTTTCTGTAATTCATTGCGCTCTTCTCCACTGAAACTCTACATAAATTTTCCTATTCGGAGAAAAAAGAAAATGTAAATTCTTCTACAGAAAACAATTATGTAAACACATTGTAAACATCCTGTGTATGTTGCACTACTTTTCCCATAAAGAAACTAACTGCAGTGTCATTCAACTGTTACACAACAGAATGTGCAAATGCTGTTTGTTCTTATCTAAAATACTATCTTTCTCTTAATACAATCTGTAGAAGTAACAGAGATGAAAACACAGCTGGTGCCTCAGTGAAGTTATTCCACAGGCTATGGAATAAGGTTTTCTAGATCATTTCAGTTCTTCATCAAAAACATTGGTATGATTCTGCAACGAGTTCGCTGCCTTTCCATGAAAAGCAAGAAAAAATCACAGTAAAGCTTTAAGTAACATCTGAAAGCACCACAAGTATCTGGGGTAAAGGGGGAGGTAGGGGGAGGGGGAAAGAAACAACTCCTTTCTCTGTTAGCTAACATTTTACAACTAAAAATAGCACAAAACCACCCTCTACCCCAGAGTTTTCATAAGCTTGTGTTTAACAGAGGAAGAGGGCAGAAGGAAACTGAAATCACAGAACCTCAGAATCAATCAGTCAAAAAAGACCTCTGAGATCACCGAGCCAAACCTACGGCCAAACACCATCATGTCAATCAGACCTCGGCACTAAGTGACACGTCCAGTCCGTCAATGAACACCGCCGGGGACGCTGACTCCACCATCCTAAAGTATCACATAACCCGGCTCACCAGCAGAAATTTAACTTTAAAAAAACACATAACAAACAAAAATCACGGTCTCCTGGCAACACGCCGACGGGATACACCAAGGAACGGCCTCCTGGATGCCGGGAGCCCGCAGGCACAGCAGCCAGGTTCCCCAGCCCCCCGCAGCCACCTGCTCCCGGCCGGCGCCCGGCGGGGGCCGCGGGCCAGCACACACAGAGCCCCCGAGGCCGCTCACCCAGCCGGGCTCCCCGCGGGTCACACGGGGAAGCTCCCCGAGGGAGAGACACCGCCCCACCCCCCGCCCGGCGACCCCATCCACGGGGAGCCTCCACCACCCGCAGCTCGGTGCCCCCAGGCTGCCGCCACTCTCGGGCCGGCCCCGAAGGCGACGCTCACCCCCGGCAGCCGCGCCCGCCGGCCGCCCCAGCGCAGGAGCGGAGGCACCGCCATGTCCGCGGCCGCAGCTGCCCGGCCGCCCTTTCACCCGCGCCGGCGGGGCCGGGCCGCGCGCAGCCAATCCCGACGCGCGCCCGCCCGCCGGGGGCGGGGAGGGGCGCGAGGCGCCCGCCGCGCGCGGCACGTGGCCCTCGGGGCCGCGCTTGCGCGTGCCGCTCGCGGCCGCGGCTGCGCGCGCGCCTCCGCCACGCTCGCGGTGCGTCCGAGCGCGCCCGGCGCGTGCGGCTGACCGCGGCGGGGCCGCGCCCTGTGCGCGCACACGGAGCCACAGAACACCCCCATGCGATAGATACTGTCCGTGGAAGGGACCCGCTAGGGTCATCCAAGGCCAGCTGCCGGCCCTGCACAGGACGGCCCCCGAGGCACAGCACGTGCCTGAGAGCATTGTCCAAAGGCTTCTTGAACTCTGTCAGCCTGGCGCTGTGACCACTGCCCTGGGGAGCCCGTTCCAGGGCCCAACCACCCTGTGGGCGAAAAACCTTTTCTTAGTATCCATCCTAAACCTCCCCTGACAGAGCTTCGTGCCGTTACCCTGAACATACGGGGCTGCCTGCTCCTGTGCACCTGCCAGAAGGCACAGCACACCGGGAGGGGATCCATCCCTCCCCTGGGCTTCCGTGGGGAGAAGGTGAAAAGCGCAAGTGTGACAGCGTGCCTGATCCAAGCTCCTGCCCTATGAAACACAAGCACGGTCGGCGTGATAGAGATTCTGATCACCCTTTACTTCTCATCATCTGCAGGAAGTACTTGCTGCTTGGCTTCCTAGCACGCGAGAAATTCCGAGTCAGCTCCTTCTGAAGCGACCTGTGCAGCTGGGTCCGGGTTCTCTGCTGCAGGTGTGCTGGATCTCAACTGATGGATATGACAGAGTAGTGGCGAGCCCCAAGTAAATTGTCATCCCAGGAAATGCTGTAATGGTTTTACCATGATGAGAGTGCATCATCTCCGACCTCTGTTAAAATACAACAGAGGCGTAAACTGCCCACAGCACTGATGCATAGAAAACACACAATCCAAGATGTCCAAACAAGTGTTCACAAACCATAGGAATAACAGAGTTGTTGTTTGTTTTGGTTTGGTTTGTTTTTTCCTTTAAATAGCATTGTTTCTACCTCTTTCCCTACAATGGTGATGTGAGAGATGAGGGTAGACCCAAGCCTCCTCTTCATCCTTACTACAGTAGCAGATCAAGACTGCATTTTCTGAAGCTGAAAGACAATTATTCTCAGTTAATAAAAAGGAGTAGATCATAGTTTGCAGTTCACCCAATACATGCTTTACAACAAGCTCTAGATAGGGTTAGAAGACAGCAAAAATAATCACATCATAAGGAAATTGTATATGAGCAATGCACACATTTAGATTAGGAATAAACCCCTCAGACTTCAGAACAGTCTAGGTCCTTGGGCAGGTAAGAAGGTGCTTCCTATACAGCCAGATGATTATGTAAATGCGAGTTTTACCAGATTACATCACTCCCTCAATTCACACATCATTACATAACAACCCTTACGTTTTATGCTTTTATAGTCCTCAGTGAATTCTCTCAGACTATATATACTACATGTACAATCATATTCCGCATATCCCCACGCTGCAGGGAGACACCAACGGAGGGCAGAAGCTCCTGAGCAACTGGGTTCACCCAAACATGGATATTTTCATAGGACACTAACTGCATGGTGCCTTCAGCAAAGCACAAGTCCCTACTTGCATTTTCACATAATATTGAAAACTTTGACCTAGTTTTATTGTTTGACATCCTTTTTAAACCTCTTGTATCAGTATTTACATTCAAACTGAAAGATATGAAAGCTGTGACCAAAGAAAAGAGAACACTAGTGCCTGAAGGGAGGGTGTCAGGAGGGTGGACCTAGGATCTTTCTCAGTCGTGCTGGTCAATAGGATGAGAGGCAAAAGGAGGGGCTGAAACACAGCAAGTTCCACCTGAACATGAGGAAGATCTTTACTGTAAGGGTGACTGAACTTTGGAAGAGACTCCCCAGAGAGGTTGCAGAGTCTCCTTCCCTGGAGTTACTCAAAAGCCATCTGGAAACAATCCTGAGTAACAAGCTGTAGGGGTCCCTGTCTAAGCAAGGAGTTTGGACTAGAAGACATCCAGTGGTCCCTTCTAACCTTAATCATTATGTGAACTTTGCTGCATACCAAAGATTTGTGAAATAACTTCTCTCCCTTTCCTCCCAAGCGAGTAGCAAAAATGAAGTCAGCATTGGTTCCCCTCTGTTGCACGCTTACGCCTTTGCTCTGCTGCATTAACAATGCTTACAACCGCACAGGTAGGAACAATGCAAGAAAACTGTTCTTAATGTGTCTACAGGAGGTCACTGTATTTTCAATTGATAGTCACAAACAGACCCTGCAGATTTTTTTTTTTCATTACATGTTGAGAGCCTTGAAAGTAAAAGAGACCAAGAGCGGAAGGGAGATAGACTGACCACATTCACCATAGGCACTGCGTTAGGTATACTAGATACACAGAGATACACACCACAACATCGTGTTACTGCATTAGAACAATATCCTGAGGCACCTGACGTCAGTTCCTCCTGCATGAATAAAGCAAACAGTCACATGGCATCACCGGGGTGTTTTCTTTTCCTCTTCACAGGAGATTCTCTTTGCCAGCCCCAGTTGAGGGATCGGCAGCCACCTACAGAGGCGCATCAAAGGAGGCCCCCCACAGCTGCAAAGGGAAACTGTCTGGGATTACACACAGACACCGCCAGCTGGGTGCATAAAGAACTTGATGAGAAATAGCCTAATGGCAAGCCTCTTTCCAAGTGAAGCTAAGGCTCCTCACCAGTCGAAGGGACTGGGGGAAAAAAAGAAAAAAAATACTAGTCTCTCTGCACATGAAGTTTTCTGCTTTCCGTATGATTTGATTCTGACAGATTTCTACTAGCAGTCTTTTTGCCTATTCTGTTTTGAAGTGAGTAGTGCACACAAAATAAAAAATTTTGTTCCTGTAAGAAAAGGAAGATATGCAGTGGATCAAGATCATACACAATTACTATTGAACATAAAATCAGAGGACATACATCATCACTGCTAAGGAAATTGTAGATATTCAAAAATTAAATTGCAAAACTAAAATATCTAGAATAATTAAAAGATATATGAGTTCGGATAAAAACAAACACCTTAGCTCTGCATGCCTATAAGCACATTTGTAATGTCACAGCTCAATATACACTCCTGTCTCAGTGAAGCTGTTAAAATGCAGAAAGTTAAGCAGGTTTATAAGACACTGGTACGCTGTGCAACTTATTCTCTCTTTATTTTGAGGGGGTCGTAGAGAACTGCAGCTTTGAGTACTGAGAAGTTCTTTGATCCTTTCATTAGAGCAGAGAGATACCTTCATCTTCTAACATAACCCCAAATTCAGACAGAAGTCATAAGTTGTTGTATTATCACCTAAATTTTAAGCTGCAACCCAGGGAGAAAACTGAAGCAATTGCAATCCTTCATCTAATAGGGAATATATTGTATCAGGTTTACTGAACATGAAATGCCTTATGCACAAAAGCATGTGCCTGAAGAACTCAAAGCTAGAAAAACTCTTTGAAGTATCTGTTATATATTCTGTAAACAGCCTTTTCTTCTATCAGCATTCTGCTCAACACTCTGCAAGAGATGGAAATTCAGCCTTAGAATCAGACTAGTCAATATCTCCCTACATCTCTCTGCTATGTACCTACAGAAAAACCTTGACTGTGAGGAAAGATCCCTCATACCAGATTCACCTAAGAGTGTCAAGAGCTGGAGGGGTTTTCAGGCACCCCAGAGAGACCCCCAAAGCCCAGCCACAGACACTGGGAAACCAGGAGAGGGTGCAAGCTAGCAGCTCCCTCCCCATCTGGAGGACCTTAATTTCAACCCCATGCCCAGCTGCCCAGGCTTTGGAGTACAGTGTGACCCTTTGGAGGTGGCAGGAACACCTTTCCCCTGCTGAGGCTCCTCAGGATTGACCCTACCATGTAAACACACATTTCAGAGCTGACTTGATCCTTAAATTGGCCTCCTGGCCTCAGGGGTAGCTTGAAGCTTTGCATGCCATGTGTTCTCTCTTTCTTCAGGAACACGAACCAGCTAGGCATCATCATTCAATTCCCTCGGCCTTCAGGCCTCCTCAGAAAAGTCCTGTACCTCCCTGGCCTCAGAAGCTTCTCAGAGGCAACTCAACCACCACTACTCCATTCTTAGAGGGGCTTGACCTCATCCTCTACCTGGCTTCAGAGGTAGCGTCCCCAAGCCGGGTAGAGGATGGTGAATCCCCAAGCCAGGTTGCCTTGTTCTGTGATCCCCTTGCCTCCCAGGGACAACCTTAACCTCTGCAACCATATAGTTTAAGAGGAGAGTTCAGGGAAATTTGGATTGTCCAACTCTTGCTCAACCCCACTGATAGTTTCAGCATCCCAGTTTCCTGCTGCTGGTCACACACCCCCACACCCATTCCACCCACACCAGCCATTCAGTCCCTAAAACTCTTTGGGGGCAGCAGGAACTGGCCCCAGCCACCCCAGAGGAGTCTCAAAGCCTAGGCAAGGGTGACTCAGGAAGCCCTCACTTACAGGGCACAGTCCTGTAGGATCTGAACAGGATGGGCAGACCTGGGAGCTGGTATCGAGGTCATCAACAGTCCCAGACTGCTGATGGCAGATGACCTCCTCCACTTGCGTGGAGATCTATCCTGGAACTCCTGTCAGGTGGAGCAGCAAGAGGCAGGGCTGAACACAGAGCAGTGTCAGTAGAGCAAGGTTCAGCCAGGAGACAGGAACAGTGACTGGAGACAAATACACCTCTAACAATATAGCTTGAAGCAAGGCTGAAGGCTCAGGCCTGAGCTTAAATGGATGCCCCAGGATATGGGCTGAGGATGTGGGTGAAGACCCCAGGTGAGGATGGTCAGGGACATTAAAGGCTGTCGATGGATTTAGTACCCCAACACCCTGTCAAAGTTGCTCACTGCAACACAGGGCTGGATGGGGAAAGATGCAGAAAGGAGATCACACATTAGCAGAGTGAGAGTTCTTTTGTCTTGGGGACCTTGTCTGGTTTCCTCCAGACTCTGATGATTTGGATCAAACATAACTTTTAACTTTTTCACAGCCTCAGGATGTTAGAGCCCATTGACAGAAGCATGATGTAAAAACTAGGAGTTAACACCGCCTGCTTCAGGTCTAACTGGTGTCCACACAGAGCCTGCAGCAGGGAAGCAGAGCACCTATCAGATAATTCCAAGCTACTCATGAGGTATAGCCCTAAATGGCACATTTTGGGAAGGCATTCCACTTGGATGTGATGAAGTGATACTGCTTAATGAAATTTCTTATGAGATTAGCACAGGAATCTCAACTGCTTTGACACCAAGAGGTGATGTCTCTGTGGGAATTGTGGTTTTCCTTTGATTTTTTTGGACTGAAGGGTTCTGCAAGACTGCATCAAAGTAGCGGAAATCCAGAGAGTTCTTTAAGGAGGAAAAGCATGAAAATCTGAAATTCACAGAGAAAAGGCAAAAAATGTATTCCAATGCATCCTGGAAGTATATGCCACCTTAATGAAATACTAAAAGAGACTCATAGTCTGAGGAGAACTCAGACTGTGCCAGTGTAAAGGTCTTACTTCCTCTTCAGGAACCTTGGGACAAGGGTGTTACAGAAACAGGATAACCATGATGGCTCTACAAGTCTGAGCAAATATGAACTCATAGTGTTACTCAACCCATTGTACAGAATTCAGCTTTGGCTTGGAAACTTGCTGAACAACTGCTGGAGCTGTCATGCTTGTAGGACCAAGAAAAAGTTAGCACAATTATAAGATTGCTAGGATTGCTGTTTAGCACCTGCATGATGCCTCTAGAGGTTCTGCATGATGGGCGGGTCATCTGTCTGGGAACCAGGGCAGTGACTTTTAAAACCAGAGTGGTCCAGAGCACTTGTTGTGTGTGAAATGCATTAAAGAACTCTAGCACATAGACAAAAGTTTTGCCGAGTTGCTTCTCTGCTGTTCTCTATGCTTCTCTTTTCACATTGAGTGACAATGGGCTTGCCTAGCAGTCTGAAATTTACTGCCTGCTTGTAATGTGAATACAGTTTTAAACAGCTTTGGATCCTTTCTAAGGCATTAGGAGTAACCCCAAAGATTAAAAACAAATTTGTAATTCATTTGGTTGAAAAAAAAACCCACATGTTGTCAGGACTAACAAAGGTTTGTGCAATGGCTGTCGGGGCTGTCAAGCCCTAACAGAGTCCTGGTGAATTCCTGCTGTAGTATTTATTGCCTGAAGGTTCACTGCTCAGTAAACAGAATGGTACATTTAAATTTAAGATTGCTTTTAGAATTTGCTACTCCTGGGCATGGACAGGCTAAAGGAGATGATGGAATTCCTTAAAAGAGGCAATAAATTCAGCAGGGCTAAATCATTTGTTTGAATTCCAGCCATGGTGTGAAAGCTTGGAGCACGAGAGACAGGTTGGTTTGATCGAAAGGAAAAGAAGCTTTCTTTTTGAGTACATAGTGTAACCATACCCTGACTACAGAGATGGAAGTGAAACTCCGAGGGAGGAGAGGGAACAGGCATAAGAGAAAGTATTTGCTCAGCTCCGTTCCTGATAGTGGCAACCAGAAATGTCAATTGAAACAATCTCCAGTGGGTTACAACTTGTTTTGCTCTTGCAGCAAAGACAAATGTTCTTACCCATCTCCTCTAATTTCTGATGGACGCACTGGGAATTTCAAACTTGTAAAAAGGAGTTCAAGAAGGCTAAATCTCGAGGTCAAGCAGCATATTCATTTAGTCACAGTGCTCTGACACAAAGGGGTCCCTATTCTGTGAGTTTTCCCATCCCATTTTTCCTCGGAACAATTAGTATCTTCTATAAGAGGCACAACATGTGACACATGGGTGATAATCCTCAAATCAAGCATGAGGATACTCCTGGCAGGTCTTTGCTTTGCCTATGAAGGCTATTTAAGCCCCCTAAGTCTTTCAAACTTTTCTCTGTTATGAATTTCCCAATGCCCACAGGTTCATGTTCCTCGTTGAATCCAGTGATGACAAGGGAGGGCAATGCATTCACCATAAGGTGCTAGAAAGTGCTGGATTTTGGTAGTTCAAAGGGTGGTGGAGTTAATAAAGACCAGATTTTGAGGTATTAATTTCAGGAACTTCTCAGCACAAATAAGCTGTTAAACACTGAGGAAGGAGCACTACAACCACTACTTGGTCTCTCTCTACCTTTTCTAAGAAAAAGAGGGTTCTTCTCTATTCAATCCATGATCCAGATTGGTGGCTGGGATGGGGCCCTAATTGTCCTGGTCACCCTCACTCCATGCATGTCATCAGCTCACTTAACCCTTTTCAGCTCAGGTCTGGGTCATTAGGCCTGCTCTGAGCTGCCAGTTCCTGAATTATTGTTCAAATTTTCTGGATTGACCTTGCACCCAACTCATGACCTTGTCTCTGCCTGATGATGATTGGGCTGTCAAGGGGACCTATTGCTGTCACGACCCCACTGGGCTGCTGTGGGTCTGCCTCACTTGAGTTGTGTCCACCCTCAGCTCCTGGCTTACATGATCCCTGAAAACTCACCCCATTTTTCATGCCTCCTCCCCTACAGCCTCATGAATCCATACCCTCTGCACATGTTCAGGAGCCCCATTTCAGCTTGCTGGTCTTTTGATGAGACCTGTTGCCTTCAAAACTGTTGCTGTGCTCACCCGACAGTGAGGGCACTGCCATGCCTCTGCTATGATCATACTCAGCTCACCTTCCCTGCAGTCTGTAGGGATTGTAGGAAAAAGGGAAGTCTGCAAGGGAGAGCTGGGAAAGAGAGGGAGATGGGAGAACTCTGGGGAAGGTATCATTCCCCAGCTGTCACCACTAGTTCTCATATTTCTGACAGCTGATCTCAGCTGTGTCAGGGAAGATCACAACGAGTGTGCTGTTTCTCCAGCACTTCAGGAGAAGTAGCAATAGTTCCCACTCTTTGGAGCTAGGTACATTCTCTTCCCATTCATCTTGTTCCTGTTGAGAACTGCCTACTTTGAAAAGATCTCTGTGTGGTGGGTCACAGAGTGCTGTCAGCCTCCTTTAGGGCTGACAGAAGATCATTTTATTCCCTGGGGAAATGTCCAAATTCTGGTAACTACTGCCTTGTGAGCAGACAAGTACCTCTACCTTCCTACCACACCTTTGGAATGGTCTTATTTCTCCCCTTTTTTAGTGTTGTTTTTTGTTTATTTTTTGGGTGTTTGTTTGTTAGTTTTAATATGAGTATCTTCACAAGCCCATATGAAGCTAGATGCCACTTCCACAGCTTGCAACTTGTAAAGCAGGCACCACTGAGACTATCTCATCCAGATCCAGCTGTGGAGAAGATACCCTGGTCATCCCTGGAGGAGCTGAGGAGGAGAAGGTGATGAAGGCAAAGCCTCACTGAAGTGATCCACCAGGTCAGAGTGAGATTAATATTTGGAAGAATGTGTACAAACAGCAGGGATATCCTTAGTTACACAGCTAAAGGACAAGCAATATAAATACAGAGGGAGCTTGTCCTGCCATCCTTCAGGACACATAATATCAACCAAAGCCAGAGGAAAAGAGCAGCGGAACAGCCTCTATTCAGCAGGGAGAACATGCAGCTGTTTAAAAGACCTTCTAAGTGTGGCCGGGTTATTCACATGTGCAGAGTTAAGTGTGTACTTAGGCTCCCTCCCAAATAGGGGCCCAAAGGCAGTCCGGTTTTGACCCAGATCACATAATGATTTAGTGAGGCTGTAGGAAATAATCTCTGGATGCACCAGCCCTTTCTCCAGCCAGTGAATCATGGTGCCTCTCTAGGCAATCTGACTGGCATAATCCTTGGGGGGGCTGTGAAAGTAGGAAAATAGAAAAGGATTTCCATTTTATCAAGATAAAGCTGTAGCCAGAGCTGATAACAGGTTACTTGAAAGAATGCCGATCATGTACACTTAGTGATTGTTGCTTAATTTGTTTAAGCTGAAAAAGCCTATTTCTACAGTGGAATACAAATTAGGGTAATTATGTTGTGATGGAGTACTGCATGGGTAAGATGAAAGCCTTTCTTTACAAAAGCCTCTTCATCACTTGAGTAGAAGAAAATAAAATCCTGCTTAAACAACATGTTGTTTTCTGTATTTCCATTTGAACAAAAGACATTTGAATCTTTTTTCCCCCCTGTAATATTGCATGGTTTGGTTTTCTGAAAGTGCTTTTACTTTTGACAACCTCACAATTAAACCCTCCAACATACATTCCAATATGTAAATATAAAAGGCGGAGGTAAACATAGTAATGTATAATTGTTTCACAGCCTCTGTAAACTATTACTAGTTGGGCATTCAGATTACATACTTTTCAGATTCTCCTGACTGTCACAGTTGCTCATAAACCCTTGTCTGTCTTAGTATTCTGGAAGTGTCATAATAGTTCAATACACAATGATGTTTGTAGTTGGTAAAAATGAAGTACTGCAGGTTTTTATATATGTTTTACAGTCAGATCATCTGATGATAAATTATTCAGATACAGATTGAAAGCAATTCACTGCATATATCTATGTGTTCATGATAATTATTTTTATTTCAACCTGTAAAAACCTTTATTTCCACTTCCTATGTGAACTGCAGTTAATGTTTTGCAAGGAAGAGCTTCTTAAGCATCAGTATGTATGAAATGCTTATTGCAACGGCTTAGTCAGTGCACTTACACACTTGCACATTTACCCAAATTATTTTATCCAGGCCAGTCTTATTCACGTGAGCAAATCTTGTAATTAGTTCCAGCAAATAGCTGTTTAACTAAGACCAACTTGCAGAAGTAAGAATTTGCAGGATTGAGCCCTTAGTTAACATGACAGGTGAGAAAATCAATTTCCTTGTGTGGGAGAAGTAGACAGTGTTAAAGTGAATACTCACAGAATCATTATTCGTTCTCTTCGCACTAGAATTCAAAACCAGTATTTGAAGTTTGGGGAAGTTGTCTTAAATAGGATTATTGTAAATTGCCAATTGAAAGACTGGGAATTTAATTACCAGAAAAACAGATCAAAGTAAATTCCTGAAATGTACATTTTAAAATGACTTATCAAGGAAGATGGAATCCAATAAAATAAGGGGGGAAAGAAAGTAAATATGCAGATTGGCCTAGTACTCCCCTCCCAGGGAATTAAGAAGACTCCCTCCCTGGCTTCATTTGCTTGACTGAAGTCATCCTTGCACGAAATAGATATGTCAGACCTGGTATATGCACATGTACAGAGAAAGACAGAGGACTGATTCTGTCTCTAAAAAAAAATGTTATTTTCCAGGTTACTTTGGAAAAGTAAGGCTGCCATTATTACATTACATTGCTGTATTTGCAAGTAAGGTAAGAAGTCTGGACCTCAGCATTTACAGCTATGATTGATTGTGATACAAGAAGGTATCTAGACATGGAAGATGTAATTTGACTTGCAACAGCACAGAGCCTCATCACTCAGAGGAGCTTTGGCAGGGGGACAGAGAGAGCCTAGTCCTACCTACCTTAGGAAGATGCAAACATGAGGAGGGGAATAGCTGTCGTACTTCTGTGTATGGGTGCAGGGGAGCTGAATTCACTATGGGGACCTACCACTTACTGTGTTTGTTCTCATTGGTTCATGATGTCCAGTAACCTGAGTTAAAATCTGTTCCTAGAGTCACTAAAATTATGCAATGCAGAAAGTATGAGAAGCAAAAGTTACTTACTAGATATCTATCCTTTTTGTAAAATATCTTTAGTCTATTACAACTCAGATTGCTTTTGATATATTCAATAAATCGGAAGCCAAATCAAAAGGCATAATATTATTAAAAGGCAATCAAAACAAACAGTGACTCTTAAATGCTTAGGGAAAGTCTCCTGGCTCTATGCAAAAGTAGCACAGCATTTTTATTGCCTTTTTTTCCCCTTTCCTAAATGAAGAGTTCAGTGTATGCCATGCAATAAAATATTTTTATTATTTTATTTGATGAATATTTGCATTGAGCTTATCTTGTCTCATTCTGACATCACTTGCAGTATTTTTTTTTTAGTACTCTGAAATAAAGAGCAGGTTTTTTCCATTTCAGTTCTCCAAACTGATGCTTGCAGTCACACAATTCATAAGGATGCACCAACATTTTTTAGTGTACAGGTATTGCACCTAGAGCGCATTTTAACGAACAATATTCAAGTATTTGGTAATGACAATGCCCTTATATTTAGCTCTGGCAAAAGAGAGAGCACAGGGGTTTATCTCTGTGATCCAAAACAGGTCAGCTCACAGTACTGACCTAGCAGAGCTTTGGGTGGTTATTATCATAACACAATATTATATTTTTATAAGGTTGTTCTGCCCTCTGAGCCTTCCACTGACATCCCGTGGGAGTTGCCCCTGTATATGTGACAGCTGAATTGGTCCTTGGTGAATTTTTAGCACATGGAGCTGTGCACACAACTTTGGTTAACAATAACATGTTGCTATGGGAGCTCTGTGCATGCAACTCCTTGCTTACTGTGTCGAAAATTGCTCTGGAAGGCAAATGTAAGTATGTCTGGTGTTAGTCTAATTATTAAGTAGAATTAGAATCTTGTGCTCTGTGAATATCAACCAGAGAAGGAGCTTAGCATGAATAAAGATGCTTGCCAGCAGTGGCTGAGGTGCTTCTTCTGCTTTCCTTTAAACAGAAATCACATCCATAGCCGGGAGACTAATTATTTTGGAACCTAAGGGAAATGCAGCCTATATAAGAGAGAAAGTGATCTGCAGTTAAGGATCAGTGAGCCAGCTAATGGCTGGTTAGTCAGGAGGGTACAACTCCAGAATGTTAATAAAACGTGTCTGAAGTCCAACACCTCAGGGAAGAGGCTGAATGCTGCAGAAGATATATGTAGACAGAGGCTCTGTTGTTTTCTACTTCTTAACTACTCCTTTAAAGCAGGTTTTGAAACTGTTTTGAGACTTATTTATGAGTATCAAAATACCAGCAGGATAATAAAGCAAAACTCACTGTGGCCGAAGCAAAAAATGTTGCTAAAAGAAAAATATTATCCTTTTGTGAAGTACATAAAGCATGTTTGGTGCTTGCTGAGCAGGTGTGCAGTGCAGTGCTCTTGGACAGTATAAGCTTGGCTAGTTTTCGTCATGACCTCACTAATAGAGATCATGACTTATTAACCAAAACAGCATGTAACATTTAAAAATATAATATAAACGTTAGCTTTGTTATCCTTACAAGAAACAGCTCAGGCCGTACCATGGCTTTATTTTGTGAACAGAGAGTATAAAGCACAAATCAACTAGAGGTTTTGACAAGAAAGCCTGTAGGAAATACCAAATAGTTGTTGTGTATTACATAGAAGAGTTATTATATTATGTTGCTTGATATAGTGCATGCAGCTGTGTAATAAATGCTGCAGAACAGTATTTTTATAAACACAGGAGAATATCTCCCTCCTTAAAATGTCCCCTCTTAGAGGACCAAGTCCTGTGATCCTATTTGCCTGGCACCCAGACTTGCTTGGGGTTGAGGACTGCAGGATGGATCCCACACATCTTGAAGACCTGAGCAAAAGGGAAACTATTGCAGTGAAACTCAAATCCATCTGTCCTTTGTCTTCTGAGAGATTTATGTCCAGCACAGAGCCCATTTATAGCTGTAGGAAGAGGCAGATATGTGTTTTACAATGCTTTTACATCTCAAACCACAGCACCAGTTGCTTTGCTTAAATGAATTTACTATTTGGTGATTTGCTGATTACTTGTATCAGTTTTCTGAACAACAGGGACAGGCACTTATTATCTGAGAAAGGTGGTAGTGAGACTGATACTGTGGCAGTGATATTGTCCCCAAGGCATCCTGCAGTGTCACCCTTACAGAAGTAGATCTTAAGGGAAATGAAACTTTTTACATTAGACTTGGAAGATTACTTCAGCTGTGCTTGATATTATGGTATTAACAACAGCCTTCTGCAAATAATGTCATCACACAAGATGTTTAGGTGATGTAGTAGGGTGAACCCTACTACATCTTGTAGTCTAACCACTCCTTCCACAGGAGTTTATAATGTATAGTCTAGACTGTTGGATTACTCCACCTGCTCCTCTACTTCTGCTGGTAGCTTTTGTAGTCATGGAAGTTCCACTTTCCAAATAATTATTTGGAAGGCAGAAAAATATTTTTTACCAATTACACTGAAACAAGAGCTCAGCTGTTATCAGTAGAGTAATTCCAATTTTCAGCACCCTAATTAAATTTGCTCTTGAGTTGCTAAAAGCATCCCCAGGAAAAATGTGTCAGCAGGTGTTTTTGTAGTCTTCAGCTTCTGAAAACAGATATTTTTAGTGTATATTAGTCCTTTTACTGGCAACATATAATATTTAGGTGAAATATTTTTAAGGAGTTAGGGACAGTTCAGAATAAATGATTGTACATATAGTACAAGGAGTTAGAGCTCACAAATAGTCCAGAGCCGATGAAGGACTTCTGCTCCACTGAGAAACATTAAGTGTCCAGTTTGGAAGATGGAACAGCAGAAACTTTTAATCTAGGAAGGAAGGGAAGTAGTCAGGCCATGGTCTTCACAGCCATATGGTGCAACAGTGAACCAGATGATGAATGTGTGCCTACAGGGAGCAGGACATTACCAGCCTCTAATGAAGGCTCCTTGCTAATGACTGTGCCATTAAAGGGTATCTTTCTTACCTGTTGGGCATGTATTACTTGGATTGTTGGCATTTTATAAAACCAGACATTTTATCACACCCAATAATTACTTGAATTAAAAATATCCAGAGTTTCCCATACAACCAGTAATAGACACAGATACAAAATATTGCATAGCAGACTTAAGCAAAAGTTTATCCTCATTTCCACATTCTTCTCCCTACAATAAGTTCTGGCATCTTTTTCGTATTTGTGATCCCATGTTGGTAGAGATAGACATAAATTCAAAACAATGCTTTGGCGTACTTCCCAAAAAATGAGTTCATACATTGAGAAATGGATTCTTAACAGAAAATGCATGTTTGTAATTTGGTTTGACCTGTTTTCATTTCCATGTCGTTTGTAATTTTGTAACAATGAAGTTTGCAGGAAAAACTCATTGAGTGTTTACAGTGAGACCCTTCCAAAATGCAGTCAGTGTGTTTGGTATTTGAAAACACATCCACAGCTCATGAAGCCCCAGAGTGAAAGGAAATCTGGACTGAGTTTTCAAAAGCGGGAAGTGGGAATCTGCACACAGAATTGGGTGTTGGGTTGCACAGCTGCAGTGGACTGTCCTCTGTCTGGGAACCGAAGCAACCAGGCAAAAGATGGAGCTTGCCTGCATTGCTGTGCTGGTGAAGAAATATTTGCCTACATTATTATTTCAGCAGTGCCGTGGTGTATTTGTTACTTTGAGATGATGTAAGAGATCCTGCTTTCCTAATCATGGGAAATAAGAAATAATGAGAAATAATCTCCTGGGCTGTGCTAGCGAGTGCTTGAGTAGAGAAGACAACAGCATGGCACATTTCTGCTCAAGTGCCTCTCGCAAAACTATCTTTGCCAGAATGCTTCAAATTCCTGAGCAGAATAATGCTTCTGGTTTGACTTGTGACTTCTGTGTCAGGTTCCTGAGGGTACCTTCAACCCCTACTCTCTTCTGCAGTCTTCCCAGTTTCCTTCACGCACACCGCCTCCACCCAGGGCGCAGGATTCTCTTTTGGCTCAGCCATACCCCATCTCAACCACATCTCTGCACTCTCTGGCCTGGCCTGGGCCCAGCACCATGGGGAGCTTTTCTCCTGGACTCACTGTTGCCCAAAAATGTCAAGGGCTCTTGGCACCCATGGGACAGCACCCATCAGTGGTCATGGCCAGCCCTGGGCTCCATGTAGCACCCCACCCCACTCATGAGACAGCCCCACTCCTGCTGCACCCCACAGAACACCTGATTTTGGCAACAGCCCAGAATGAGGAGCAGGGATAGCAACCGTCAGTCTCACCTGAGCATAACAAACCCAGAACGACTGTGGTTTCCCATGCAAACTGTACCTTCTGGTCAGGGGTTGTAAAAAAAAGGAAAATTTGTCCTTTTCGCTGTTGTTCTTATATTCACAGATGTGGCTATACAGTTTCTTTGTGTCCAAATAGCTTTCTACCACATAGAACTGAAGTTTCTTTTGATGTCTGTTTTCTTTCCCACCTTTTTTTTCACTCTCTTCTCCAAACTTCATCTACTGGTGTGATATACACATTTCATTATATCTGAAACCATGGTGCTCATAACCCTTAGGTTATGAGAATCAAACCCTCACAAGGGCCAAGAATTGCATCCCTCCTAGCTTCAGTTCCTAAATCCCAAATTTTATATGGATTCTGATAACTTGAGGGCTTCTATCTGAGAAATTGCAGATCAATTTGACATATTTTAAAGAAACTGAGTTCACACTTTTCTCTAAACCTGGATGTTTTATTTCCTCAGCTGTTCTTATTTGCCTTACTTAAGAAATAGTATTGTGTCTCCAGTTTTGATTAAACATTGTTTGTAGTCCACTCTTCTAGCCTGCAGTGGAGAAGAAAATATGTTTTCAAAGACCAAATGTCAATAATAAGTTATTACAGCTGATTTAGCAAAGCTGTAGCCCATGTCATCACCATCTTTTATTCCATATGGCTTCCTGATCTATTCCACTCAAAAATCTGCTTCCTTGAAGTCTCCTCAAAGGAAATTTTATGGGATTTTTCATCAAGACAATGCAGAAATCTTCGAGTCTCGAGACAGTGGAAAATACTCTTCTTTTTTCTCTTTTCAAAAATTGTGATCAGTTGTTTTTTTTTTTTTAATTTATCGTGTTCTATGGAATAAATGGCTGGGAGTTAAAAGGATAACATCTGATAGAATACTTCTTTATTGAGAAGTATCTATGAATAACCCAAGGGATGTTGGTTGAGATATGACTGACCCACCAATCCTTGAAAATTGTACCTCGTGCAGAAGAGAGAATTGTTGTTCTTCATCTGCACTGAGAAAGGGCGGGCTACCACAGACCTCTCCTGCATGGGGAATGGCTGTGTCTCCTGAGGACCACGCTGATGAGAGCCTCAGGTCCGTGGGGCAGTGCTGTGTTACCTGCCCTGCAGCAGGGCATGTGCCTGAGAGCTCCTCTGGAACACTGAGCTCACAGACTCAGCTGGCGAAGGAGTGAAGGGTCGCGTCTCTTTGTGACATCTCACAGGACTAGATCATGACTTCTATGCTGTAATACGTTACTGTTTAGTAAACATTCACTTAAAAGCATCCACTTAAAAGCATACTATGCAGCGTTATATGTGTGTGTGTCTCAAGCCTGATTTCTTTACAAATGGCCTTTTCCTCTTGTAGGTGCCCCTGTAGCTCAAATTCGGGACACATCCTTCTGTTAATCCACCTTAATTCCCATTAACTTTGGAGAGTGTGTCCCATTTGAAACAGTGGATTATTGTGGGAAATTACAGCTTGCTTTTTGTTTTTCCAGTACATTTATTACTGTTGTTTCACAGATTTTTTTGTAGTCTGCAGAAGTCCCTGAATTTATTTCAAAACTCAAGGGTCTAAGTTAATGCAACTATAACATTTCTTGTTTTCCAAGAATTACAGTTTTTAAAGGCATTATGGCAATTAGATCTTTGTTCCATATAATAGACTTACAATATTGGGTTTTTTAGTTCTTTACACATCTGATGTCTTAACAGGTTTTGCAAACTCTGTCACAGTCGGTGACAAAGTAGTTTTCTGCTGATGACAGAGCATTGGCTTGCCATTTTAATGGTTTTGCCTCCACTTCTTTTTTTGGGACAGATATTTAGATATATATCATCTTATTGCACCAGATAAATTGAGTCATTGCCATTTCAGCCATTTAGCATTTTTTCCTCAGGTGGACATTCTTTGGGTTATGTGACAAAATATAGTTACAGAAAGAGATAGGAAACTTGGCATGTGTGGATATATATCTCAAACTAAACATTTGCTTGTCTTTCAGTACACACCTGGCTAAGATATGATGACAACAGCCACTGACTCTTTGGAGTTACAAGCTGTGGAGTTTTCAAACTTTCCGGAAAAAAATTTGTTTATTTGCACCCATTTATTAGAGATATATATGAAATATTGGCGTTTTTCCCATATTGCTTTAAAGAAAAGAAGGAATAAACCTCACCTCCATTTCCAGAATTATTTCTTTGTGTTACGTTAGCATTCCCCTTCTTCCAAAAACTTCAGTATGTCTATGAAAAGGCTTTTTTAAGAACCATGCAATCTACGGTTTACACCTACTCAGATATTAATGCACCAGGTTCTTATTTGAGTAAGTTCTGTATTTAACAACATGTTAAACAAAAGACAGCAAGTTTGCTGAGTTTGGGACACTCTCAGCATGAAGACACTCTTTTGGCTCTGCTTCTTCAGATATATGTTTGCCTTTGCTTCTCAGGTGGGCCGTATAATAAGGCAAACTGCAATTATTTACTGCGCCATTGCACTGGGGATAAAAATGGTACAAAAATGTGATTTCAGTGAAAAATTATTCTTCATCTGGATCCCTGTGCAAGGTGGTAGGGTGACTGGTGGCTGTCTTCTGCAGGGCATGGCTATAGGCAGTCCTTTGCCTTAGAAGATCCAGTCCCAGCTCCTCAACCACAGGCTTGCAGGCACCAGGGAATTACTGACTTCTACTCTGGCTTCCCAGGATTATTTATGTATTTGGCTGGGTGTCTTCTCTCTTCTGGCTGGCTGCCCTACCCCCTAGGTTTTTATTTGATGTTTCTTCTTGCCTGCCTTCCTCCTGGCCTCATAACTCCTGCATTCCTGTCTCTGCAGCAAACCAGGGGTAGAGGATGTGGCCCCCACCCAGCCGCTCTCCACTTACAAGGCTCCCCAGGAAAAAGTCATGCTGTACCTCTCAATCCCTCAACAGCTCTCAGCCCACCTCACTTAAAACTTCTCCCTTATCAGTCAGACTGTCTCTGAAAACAAATTCAAACTCCCAATCCAGGGCAAATCAGGCTGCTGAAGCTCATTGAGGGGTGAGGACTAAAGCACAGCATTTCTTACCCAGCTGTGAGGAGCTCCCTGACCAATATTGGGCACTGGGTAGATTATCTTTTGAATATAAGTGTTTAATTTTAAATATTTCACCCCTGGTAACCAGGCACCTAATCTGCTTGTGAAACCTCCTAAGGAAGAAATAAGGTGCTTTTCTGGATCACACCAGGGTTGTCAGATCAGAACTGTGCTACATTCAGATACACAGCAGTCAGCTCACCCTGCTGCCGCTGCCAAAGCTGTGGTCCAAAACCCATTGCCAGCTGGAGTATGGTGCCATAAAACATTTGGCACCGAGTGCTGCATGATCCTTGAAGACACTGGTTCCTGGCAGGAAAGAAGATCTTGCCTCCTACAGAAATTACCCCAAGGGATAGATATTCTTTTTTCACCTCTTTTTTTTTTTTCTTTTTTTTTTTCTTTTTCTTTTTTTTTCTTCTCCTCATTACATCTTTCAGTAGATTTTGTAGGTGGAATGTAAGGGTTTCAACACTTTTAAGGCAGCATGAAGATGTTGATAAAATTTGTAAAGGAGAAGAGCTGACCTCTCTAACAAGCTGCATTATGTTTCTTTTATTATTTTGTAAATTATTTCATTAAATTACCCTTTCCTTAAACCTGTTATATATGAAGGTGTGTCTTTTTCCTACAGACGCTACACTGCTTTTGCTTTGCATAAGCAATTCTACCTTTTCTTTATCCTTTTGTATTTGTTGAGAAGGAGGAAAAGTGATTAAGAAATAAAACATACAGTCAAATAGGAAATGTAATTTCATTCAGGTATAAGCAGAGTTGAGGAAGAAATAGTTGCCTCTTTCTCAGTCTTTACTCACAAGTAATGTAAATATCTGGGAAAATACACCCAAATGCTGCGATGTTCCCTGGTCTGCAGTTGTTTTCCTAACAGATATGAGGAAAGTGTTAGATGGTTCTTGAAAGATCCAAATTATGACATTAAAAATCACAAAAAACTGCAGTTAAATAATATCTTAGCCCTGCAGCTGTGCAGTAGGGAAATACAAAAACTATTGAAAAGTTGTACTGGCTTCTCATTGTTCAAAACAGGACATTCTAGCAAAAGTTGCTGCAGAAGACAAAGAGCTGGTTTTTATACTCAGGGTTGGTTAAAGCAAGTTTCCTAGGCCAATGTGCCTATCAATGATCTGAGACAAGTTTGTTCAGTAACATCAACTTCCATGGTGTGTTTGGAAAAAGTAAATAGCTTTTCCCTTAGCTGTAAAATAGAACTTCGGGCTGTTATTTTAGAGGGAAAGGAAGGTTTTTACCATTACATCCCAGTAACCATCTCTCATAGTGCTACCCATGACACCTGCCACGTGATATCTGTCCTGGAAACAAATACTCTTCACGCTTCCTGATTTTTAGCTGCTTGTCTGCTTCTGACTCCTGCTACTGTTGCTGCCCTCCATCAGAGCTTTCTCAGGCAGATTGGAAGTCAGGATTTAGTCCTGTTTAGGGGTGAGGAAAACATGGAGCAATTTTAATTTCAGATTCATCCCAAAACAAAGTTTAATTTAGATTTAGGGTTTACCCACAGCTATACTGAGCATTTGTCAGTCCTAACCATCACTTTCTCAGAAAATAAGGATTAGAGAAAATGGAACTTAGTTGCACTTTAAAATAGCAACGTTGCAGCCTGACTCCTCAGTTGCAGTGCAATAGGGAAAATTAATTAGTTCCTCACGGCTGGCCCAGCATTGCTGTCCTGAAGTCTCTAAAAGGAGAAGAATGCAGAGTATCCATCCTTCTAAGTTGAAAGAGATGGCAAAGTCCCTCCCAGCTTGTCTTGGTCTGTATAACTGGTGCAGAGTTTCAGATTAACAGAACTAATCAGTACAGACAGTGTTAACTTGATAGATATACATAGATGTTAACTTGATAGATAAGTTAACTAGATAGATATCAATGCTAACTTGATAGATATACATAGATGTTAACTTGATAGATAAGTTAACTTGATAGATATCAGTGTTAACTTGATAGATATACATACCTAGCAGCCACTGTTAGAAGGTAACATAATTTTTGGTTTGTTATGTTTTGGTTGGATTTTTTTCCCCCCTTGAACCATAATTCATTTAGTTGGCTGTATATGGAGAAGTCTATTTATTTCTCTGAAATTATTTATACCACTGTGAAAAGTAATAGACTTTTTGTCTGAGCTCAGCCTCTTGACGGCTGAAAGCATACCTGAAAAATGCCAGGGTTGCAGTGACAATGCACTGTTTATTCAATGTTATGCCCATCGTGCCTACTAAGATCAGAGGAGTTTCATGGTAATTTTTGGTAATGTGGTAACGTCTTTTCTCTCTAATTTAAGTTTCAGCAAAAAATTTACACAGGATATGAACTTACAGGCAGCTCAGAAAACAGATTGAAATGCTGGAGCAAGTTTGTAACTGTCCTTGATACTCTATGTCTTTTGAGATGGATATAGATCATGTAAATCTCACTACAACAGTTCTTAAGGTTGGCTGACTCTTGAATGTTTAATCTTTTGACCTTTATGATGTATTAATGTTTTCAACATATTTATCTAAACTTTTAAGGAGAAGGCATCTCAAATTATGTGTGGAGGGGGGAAAAAGGAAAGGAAAGAAATCTGGAACCAATAAACTTGTGGAGCTTGTAAATTCTTTCTTTCCAAGTTATTCATCCTAAAGAGGGTACAGCCTCTGCCTCTTAGAAACAAAAATGCAGACAGAGGAATGGGACACTTAATGAGCATAATATATCTGGAGGCTTCAGACTGAGGACAACCTATGTTGAAGTATCTGCCTTTCCAGTCAAATTTCTTAAATTTTTTTCCCAAAATGAAAGGTTTCTACTACAAAACAGTCAAAATTAGTGGAAAATTAATCAAAACCTGACGTGAGGACACTGGTCTTCAATGCCGGTTATGTCCACATTAACTTTGCTGTGACTCTCATAGTTTGGGAGGTTTAGTCTATGTGGAAACCATTTTTTTCTGGTTGTTTTTTTTTTCTTGGTTTTTTTTTTTTTTTGTGTATTTTTTTGTTGTTGTTGTTTTTTGGGTTTTTTTTAAACCATTGCCACTTCAAAAGTGGATGAAAGAGCACTATAAAAAAAAGACTTAGGAAAATTATTTAGAGACAAAAGCCACAGAGAGGAAATTCAAAGCCACAGAACATTTTTTTAGGAAAACTGATCACACAAAAACAGGAAAGGAGATGATTAAATTGAAAATATTTGGCAGCCTTAAGTATAATAGACACCAGTAATCATTTGCTGATGTGTTTACTGTATAAGTTGCATGTGAACAAGCTAAGTATATACAATATGTCAGATTTCAGGTGTGAGCCAGGTTATGTGTTCATTGCCTTATGATTCCCAGAAATGTGTGTTTTCTCATCAATGTTCCCAAAAGCGTGGGGAATATGGAAACTGTAGTATTGAGACTACAGGCCTTAAAATGTAAATATTTCATCAAAAAGCAGGTAAGCTGCTTTCCTGTTCACCATTTCATGTCCTATGGGAAGTGTCATACAGCCATGAGGCCACAAATTTCAAATTGTGGTCTCTCATTCAACCTCAAAGCAGCAGAGTGAGAAGATATCACTGCAATAAATCAGGGGATTGTATTATTTGTCAGGTCTATCAAAGGTTGACAGTTGTTCTGCATGAATTCGGCATCTGGACTATCTGCAGTGCTTGCCCCTTGAAGTGCAACAAGAAAGACAATCTGTGTCCCTGACTCCTGCTTTTGCTCTCTGCTCATACCCCTGAGTGTAGCTATAGCTGATTCTGTAGCAGGATAGCATTTCATTCATTTTCAAATCAATTTCTATAAATTAAAATGGATTTTGTTTACCTTAAAGACAGTCAAATTTAAGATAACAGGAAAGAAATACTGAAAATCCTTTAGAAATGTTGGGAGAAAAAAATGCTCAAACATATTCCAAAAGAAATTATACCTTTGAGGTTAACTGTATCATTGAAATGGGAAGATTTAACCCAACTCCACGGGTCCAGTGCCTTCACAGGAATAATCTGCTGATGTCAGAGGAGAAAGGCTGTATTAATTCATTAGAGGGGATCTCCATCTTTTAAGGGACTGATCACTTCCTGAGAGATGACTGAGTGCCTCTCCAGTGTAGGTGGTTTTGGTTTTCCAGAGGGAAGCCCCACACAGCAAAACAGGCTCATGGCACTACATGCTTGGGAGCCCTGACTCTGTTTCTAAAGCCTCCCAATTTTTCCATCAACTGTCACAGCACTGCAATTTATGTGCGATCAGAACAGTGAAATGTTGACAGGTGAGTAGTGGGCATTAGATCCTGCTAGTCAGAGGACACCCAAACCAGGTCACCCAAGAGGTCCCTGGGAAGTGGACAGGGACAGTACTGAGCTCTGGCTACCAGCAGGACACAGCCAGACACAGCCTCCATCTCCTTGCAAGAAAAAGTTTAGTGTTTTCCCAATTACAATTTCAGGTAAAATTTCATCAAGGACAAAAGGATCTAGTCACAGTGTCACTGGAAACACACATGTTTAGGTCCCTTTTAAGCCCCATGACAAGGTGACACCATCCATGATGGGAACAGGCAGGTTTCCCTTGCATCAAGGCTTTGGAGTCCCCTACGATCGGAGTTGTAAGCTTGAGCCTCTGTATCTTTACAGAAAAAAAAAAAAAAAAAAAAAAAAAAAAAGAAAAAAAAAAAAGACAGAGCACAGGGATGTTGAACTGCAAAGAGAGCACCAAGCTGTTTTGTGTGGAAGGGCCAAACCCCTGCCTGGCACTGGGACAGGGGTGGGCTTCAGATCTCACCAGCCTGTACTTGGCACAATGCTGAAGGGCCCCAAGCAGAGAGGACTGGGGCTTAGTAACCCCCACGCTCCTTCTCCCCAGGGCAGCACTTCATTTCAGCCCACAGGGAAAGAACTTTTGGATCATGCAGACCAATTTACTAATGAAAACATTCTGACCCTAATGAGAAATGGGCAGTCACACTAATGCGGGAGGATATGTTGAATATCATCACATACTATCAAATCCATTGTCATAAACCTCAAATTCCAGTTATCTGCTCCTGTCAGACCAAACCACCCTGAACTCACAGACCAAGCCACTATTTGCAGACACAGTGCTATGTCTGTAATTGTTTGGTTTTCTCTGAAACCAGCTTCCATATCCCCTTCTATCTCCTCAAAAACCAACTCATTCTAACTGTCGGTTATAAGGCGGAGTGTGAGCATAAACTGCTTTCGATGTCCATCACCAGTTTTCCACATTGGACTCAAATTTTATGTCAGTTGCAGTCAATAATGACTACAGAATTTTCTATTGCATTAACTGTAGTGAACTGAAATCTAGTACCTCTGAAAATACAGAAAATATCCTGGGCGTTATTAAAATATTTGTGAATGGAGCCAGCAACTCTCCTCTAATTACTTCAAATTTCACCATATAGAGACTATGTTGAGTGACTAGTCAATTTATTTGTATGCTGGAAAAGCTCCTGTTCCAGGCATGTGTTTATATGATAACAACTTCAAGCATATGCTTTTTACTTTTCCCAAATAGACAGATGATTTCTTTTTCTGGAGGCTCATAATAGGTTTTCTGCTCATATGCTGCAGTTAGCACACGTTTTTTTCTTATTTATAGTTTTGTGGGAATGTACTGTTCTTGGAAGATGTTAGATTGACAGTCCTGCAAGATACTCCAACCTGCCCTACTATTTTCCTTAATCCTGACCTGATGAAATCACCTCCTGGGGAGAGAAAGATGGTCACTCTTCATCTCCTGCTGGTACTAGGCTTCTTCACTGAAGACTGCTCACAAAACTAGAAAGCAAGACCACTTCTCAGGGTATGCAGTGTGGTCTGGGCATCTAAGTGGAAGAACTGGTTGAAGAATTTTTTTTGTTTGCTAATCTGTTCATTCTATAGACATAGAAGCCTAAAATTAAATTTTCTTTAGCATACCAGGAATTAGGATATGTCTAAAAATTTTTTTTTGCATGGAGTTCTATAAAATTCAGTATCTTATATAGATTTTTAAAGTAGAATAGCAATGTCCTTGTTTCATACAAATATTTCTATCTTACTAATGTCTATCCTGAAAAGAAAAAAAATGTTGATTGTCTATTTATTTATTAAACTCCAGGTTCCTTTCATAATGACCACAATCAAACATTCAAGCAAAAGATTTCAAAGATTTGAAACCATCAAGAGCGCTTTTTTTTTTTTTTTTTCCTTTTTTTTTTTTAAAGGAAAACTGCCTCACTGACATGTGTAAAACTACGCTACAGCTTGGGGCTAGAATTTGATGGGGTGAGTCTTCATAAAATTCTACCATGAGAAGATGCAGAAATACCTTCTGGAAATAAATAGTAATTGACTGTTCTGTTATTTACTAGATTTTTAAAACTCAGTCCCTGAGACATTGTGGCCCTTGCCTTGGCAGCAGTTCAAATCAGCTGAAATAAACCTGGAGGTTTCATTTTGTCTGGCTTGCCCAAGAGACAACTCTGATCCGTATGGAAACTGAATATAAAGCATGTAGGCATGCAGTGACAAAAGGTGCCTACGGGCAGCAAAGGGCAGGAAATCAGGATGGGTCAGCTGAGTAAACATCAAAGACTCTCAAATAACCAACAGAAAAGTAAATATTCTCAAGCAAATGGGATATGCCCATAACACCATTGAGATTTTGTAGAAAACATTCTTTGAAAATAGTTCTGCTGGAGTGTTTCTATTTGTCTTTCCCATTCTAGAATATTGAATTAAAATGGTCTGTTTGCTCTTAAAGTTTGTAAGTTCTTGCTACTCAATCCCCACTTCAGCCTCTTGACACCTCAATTATCTCTTCAGCAACTCCTGATAGTACCACAGATGATGGCACTGCCCATCTGGATATTTCTGATACACCCCACCATGATACTTGCTTAGCAAAATATGCACAGAGGATAAAAGGTATTTATCTATAAAAGGACTGTGCGAGGTCTAGGAATTACTTAAAATCCACTTAAACCCCATGAAGGTAAGAAGTCATGTGTTTAGGGATTATTATTTAAGAGTATTAAAGGAACATATTTTAAAGACAAAAATCTCTACGTGATTTCTTATTGCTTCATCTCCTGCAGAAATTAAGATGAAGGATTAACACACCCATTAATTTCAATGCTCAGGCCCCTAACTTGGGCTAACCTGAGAACTTTAACTGTTACATTCTCTCACATAACTTCTGCTATAATAGCAAAACTGGTATGAGCTGTATATGATGTAATCATTGTTTATTAAAACCCAACCATCGGCTGGGGGAGCTTTGTATGTCATTCAGGCTTAGGTGCTGAGATCTCTAACATGCTGCACATGGGAGCTGATAATTTTGGCTGCAAGATGAACCACCCCAACAGCTGATTTAGTCACTTAAAGTCTGGCGTGAGTGGTGAGATGAATGAATGCTGCTGGAAGCTAAACCTCCTTTCACAGCTGTAGCAGGCGGGAGTTGCCAAAAGCTCATGCCACAGCCTGTGATTTCAGGCTAAGGTATAGTAACTTTCTGGAAGCACAGTGGGGCAATAAAAGATGTGCTAAATATACAAGTCCGTGGAAGGCAAATAAAACATATGAGATTTCTTTTGGCTGGTAGTGGTGGTTGGTCGGTTTTGCTTGAGAAGCAAGAACCTGCCCCTAAAGCTGTTTTTTGGCACCTCCATGTGTGCCTTCTGCTTGTTATTCTCCTTTCTGGAAAGAAAACGTTGCCACTGTATAGACAAGGGAAATTAGGGGGTTTTCCCGTGTAACTGTTGCAGTACTAGGTTACCATTATATTTTACATTACCTTTTGTGTCATGGAGCATCTTTTTTCCGCCCTATTCTTTTCTCCAAGCAGGTGTGGGTTTCCATGGGTGTTTGAGGGCAGAAAGGGCCAGCAAGCTGGGGGCCTGAGATGCCACAGCGCCTGCTGAGCTGGCAGTGGAGCCCACACGCTGTGTGGGATGCACCTGCGTGGGTGCCCTTAGAAAGCACGGAAAGTGTAAGATTAAGGGCATTAGTGTGAAAGGGCTCGCGAATGTGGATATATCCCACCAAAATAAGAAATAGTGTAGCAAAGACTGCTTCTTCCCTTCTCCCGCTGCTTCAGAGGCATGCAATCAATGGTCTAGTTTCCAATGGTCTCGTTTCTGGTACCGGGCTCCAGGCACCGGCACGACCTCTCAACCTACTGGTGCCCGGGAGCGGGGCTGACCCCGACAGCCGCCGCTGCCACATCCACACCGCTTCTCGGCGCGACGCCGCCCACACCCCCACACCCACAACCACACCCCCATACACGCACCCCGAGGCGGGGGACACCTCGCCGGCCCCGCAGAGCTCGCCCCGAACCTCCCTGAGGTTTCTTGCCCGCTGCTTCTTCCGAGGGCGCGTACGGGACCCCGCCGGCGGTGCGGGGAGAACCAGGCGCCCCCAGGAGCTCCCAACACTGGGGGCACTGCGGAGGGGGCCCTGGAGGATGCCAGAAATCGGGAGGGAGCCGCAGCCCTGTTTGTTCACGTCCCTCCTGCTGCAAGAGGTGGAGGGGGCGAGGGGCCGGGATTAACTGTGGGGGGTTGCTCGGAGGCTCCAGAGCCTGGCAGGCACATTTCACACAGTGATGGCACAGCGTGTGCGTGTGCCCCGCCTGTACCTCCCGAGAGCTGGCGCTGGGGCATTCCAGGAGGACTTCGCCCCTCGTTGCCCAAATCGCCCCGGAGGCGGGGACAGCCTCCCCAAAAGCCGAGAGCACCTTACCTACCTAGTGCGGCAGATGTCTAAAGGTCGCCAGGAAATGCCGAAATTCCAAGATGACGGGCACCGGGAAACGAGACCCGAAACCCCTCCGGTGCACCGGAGCGGACTCAGGGACCTATTACTCGGTGGCCCCGCGGGTGGGAGTCCAGCGTTTCTCCCGCTGGTGGAATTCAGGGCAGCAGGATGCACGGCCCCAGTGGGGCGGAGGCATCCCGCTGTTACCGCCGCCGGAGAAGCGGGAACAGGACGGACAGTGCCGCTGCAGAGCCCGGGCGCTCTGGAGGAGCTGTTCCCGTGCCTGCGGGACTGCGTGTCACCGGGCTCGGGGATCGAAGCCTGGAAGCGCCAGGACGCACATCCCCTTTGTATTTTTTCAAGGGGAGCCGCTTTCAGTGCTTCCCCGGGGAGGACAAACCGCCCCCCCCCCCCCGCCCCTCAAAAGAAAAAAACAAAAAACAAAAAACACCACAACCAAAAAAACCCCACGAACAAAAAAAAAAAAAAAAAAAAAAAAAAAAAAAAAAAAAAATTAACTCCTCATCGTGTTGCAAAATTGCGTTCATCGGGT
Source organism: Chamaea fasciata (assembly GCF_029207755.1). Taxonomy (NCBI): domain Eukaryota; kingdom Metazoa; phylum Chordata; class Aves; order Passeriformes; family Sylviidae; genus Chamaea; species Chamaea fasciata. The sequence continues at coordinate 77,171,784 of NW_027094087.1, read as the reverse complement.
TTGGGCACAAAAGCTGTTTCTGACTTTTACGTTCATTCCCCTTAATGCCGCGGAAACAGGAGCCTTTCAAGGCGGGCGGGAGGACCCCGATGGACTAGCGAGTCAAATCCCCCTCAGCCGCGAGAACACCTCCTGAAACCGGCTTCCCCTGGCCTCGGTCGATGCTTTTAATTAAACGCAACTGCCCCTTTTTGTTAAAAACCCCGCCGAGAAGGGTTAGGTTCGTACTTCTCGGGAAGCAGACGGCGTGCGTCCGGCCGCTGAGCGTCGGACTCTCCGACCAGGGCGGGGCAGTGGCTAAGTGCACCCCTGCCACCTCTGTATGCACGCAGCACCTTGGCAGGGAGAGACGCGGGGCTGTTGAGCCAGTTTGTTACAAACCCATTAAAGGAAAGGTTCGGGGGGCTGGATCTGGACTCCTCTCCCGGACCAACCTGCTGTAGACACTCCAAATACCTCGGGGCACCCGTGCGGCTGCTGCGCAGAGAGCGGGGAGTGCAGGGGTCAGCCCGTGACGGGAGAGCAGGGGAGGCACTCACGGGGGGCCGCGGTGTGAGGCCAGGTGGGCCGCTGCCCCCGGCAACCGCGACGCACGTCCCGTCAGGGATCGCAGAGACATCGCCCTCTGAGCTGGGGGGCGCGGGTGGAGGGGAAACCTCGCGGGGGGGATCCACGCTAGAAACACCCCTGTGAGTCTCCAGCAGCCTCCGCGGGGGGAACGGATCATCCGTAGATACCTGCGCTGTCTTTGCCAAGTCCCAGAACTTCACTGAAGAGCTGGAAAAGAGAAACTCCTCTTGCTCTCTTTTATTTTTTTTTCTTTTTTTTTTTTCGGGGGGGTTGGTGGGGAGTGGGAGGGTGGGGAGGAGGCTTGGTGGCCACAGCCGTCCGCCTTAGTGGGTGTCGTGTGTCCCGGACGGAAAAGCCTCCGCGCCCGCCGCTGCCCGTCCCGGCGCTACCGCCACCGTGGTGCGGGCAGGTAGCGCGAGAAAAGCGGGAGCGCGGCTCGGAGAGCGCTTGGGCAGGTGCGAACAGAGCGAATGGCGAGGTCCCAGGAACGGCAGCAGCAATCTCTGCGGCACGGGAGGGCTTTCGGCGGGGAAAGCTTCTGCCGCTCCTCTTTGCTGTTGGGCGCACGTCGGGCCGCGACGGCGAGCGGTCAGAGAGCCCTCGGCCCGGGGAGCGATCTCGGGGTCGCGGGGGACGTGCCGTGGCCCCGCTTGGCAAGGGCTGGTCCTGCTTCCCCTCGCTGCGCAAAGACAGCCCAGAGCGCAGTGCGGGCTCGCCCCTTGCTTCGCTCAGCTCTTGGAGCCACTCAAGGAGCCACTTGGATCGGGGGATAATTTGGAGGGATGAGAAGTTATTTTATCTGTTTCCTAATACGAATGATCCTTCGCTTTGCTTTTTATTTCCTTTTTTTTTTTTCCTCTAAAGTAATCTCTTTTTTTTTCGATATGAGTACCAAAGATAAATAAATGTGGGCAGGGATGTCCCTCTCCCTCCTCCTCACCCATCATCACTCTGGTGACGTGGGGAAAGACTCGCGAAGGAGCAAGAGGAAATTATAGGCAATCCTAACACCACCGAGTACGCTCCTCCAGGGAAAAGAAAAGAAAAAAGAAAAAGAAAAACCACCCGAAACAAACCAAAACAACAAAACCCATAAATAGGGGATGGAAGAAGAAGGACTTGCAGCAAAGCCCCACTCTCAAGCCCCAGGGGAGGAGTAGACAGTAGGCTACCGGAAGGAGCAGAGATTAAGTCTACCTTTACCGTGCTCAAAATTAAGAAGCATCCTAGTGTCTGTAGTGCTGAACAGCAAGGAGGCTTTCAAAAAGCCTCTTTGCTAAGTAAAAATTACTCCGGGCACCTCTCCCGCAATTTCTCCCCCTCCGCGCACCCCGAAACCCGCCGAGGAGCACGAAATCCGCCTGGTCCTGCCGGGCACCTCCACGGAGCAGGCCTGCAGGTTTTCCTGTAATTCCGGGATTCCCTGTTGTAAGCTCTTAAACAGAATATTGAAAACGTTTTCCTTATGGTGCCTGTTCTTGCCTTGTAGCGCTGGTACTAAACAAATAGGAAAAGTGTGTTAAAAGGAGGCTACGGTTACAGCATCTTGGCCTAATATTCCCACATATAATTAAAACCATAGCCACATAAATACATAAATAAAGAGCATCAAACAGAAGGGACCATTCCTGTCGAAAACAACTGTTTTGGCTCTGTCACTGTATTATTTTATTGGAGCAGTCTACGCCGTTCCCTCCTAATTTTATTTTAATTTAATTTAGTAGGAGAGACAGAAGGCAAAGAAATTATGCATTTGTGGGTTTGGATTTTTTTTTTCTTTTAAGTCCATGTTTAGTTTTAGTTTTCCTGTATTTTAAAATAAACACGTTGGTTGCAGAGTGTTTGATCTTTGCAAGAAGGAAGCCTATATTGTAAAGGAATGTGCAGCAGTTTGGTATGAAAATGGGGTTGTGACTCACAGCTGCAGGCAGAAAAAAAAGGTGTTGTGGTGTCAGCCAGAGGTGTTCAGTCTAATAACTCAAGCTGTAAACTGTATCCTCTAAAATTACTTACGTAGTAAATCACTCAGGGGTTAAAAAATAGACTGGAAAGTGTAAGGGAGGGGGGGAAATCTTTTAGAAGTTCCCTTCATGAAAATTATTTGTAATGATGGGAATTAAGAGTTTAATATCTCCCTCATTTTCTTAAATGTGAGGCTGATATAGTTAATTGCCACTATATAGCCGATGGTGCTTACTCTCTCTCGGTCGTTCACGAAGCAACAAACTTGAAACGCGTGTTTGGGGAAAGCTGTTTCATTGACTGCTTTATCCAGTTTACAGCTAATTTTGACCATCTCGAAAAAAAAAAATTTAAGAGACAGTCAGGGCAGTGAATGATCCTTGACACTTCTGTGTCGCAGCGAAAACCCTCGGAAAAAAAGCCTCCTCCCTCTGCACAGCCGAGGGGAAAGCGCGTCTGACATTTCTCTCTCCCCGAGACACGGCGTGTTTCCATCTCTTTGCCTCCCGTAGGTGCATTAGTCTGGTAACAGTTGGGAAACTGGGGAGGCTTTGAAAGGAGAGCTCTCTTCCAGCGTAACCGCTGGGTTTGCAGCAGTCCAGTCCGGGAGAGCAGGGGGGGAAAAATTAACCCTCAACTCCGGTGTCATCTGCAGCGTTTTGCTGTAGAGGAATGGAGCGAGTAATGAAGTAGGAATCCGAAAGGATCATCCCGAGTGGAGATGTTGCCTTTCAGAGGAGCTTTCCCCGTTACCAGTAGCGGTTTCCTTCGCTGGAAAGGACATGCTGGCCGTGACTTTCGGGTGGTTGCACCTCGGCTGATAGAGAAGGTAACTTGCTGGGTTGAATTCCATCAAGAGACTCATTGAGAGGTTGGAAAAAAAAATATATGCAAAATAAGATAAAATAGGACAAAAAAAAACCCACAAAAACAACAAAAACAAAATGAAAACAACAACAACAACAAAAACCCTGGGGAAAATGCCCTACGGACCTCAGCAAATGTTTACGGTGGAAATAAGAAGTCAACAACAATTAAAATCTGGAAGCCACGTTCATTAGTATTCAGCACATACGATCTATCTTTTATGTTTATCTTTCTCCGCGGATCAATATTGTAGCAGCATGTGCCGGGAACAAGCAGAAATCTGGCCACTGCATGTGGCTGACCTTTCCCTCTCTCCCTACAGGTCAGATCGTCTTCATCAAAACAGGTCAGATCGTCTTCATAACTATCATCACCTAATGCGGCCACAGCCACGGCTCTCATTAAAACCGGTATTTAATCTAGGCGCTGTGACTAAGAATCAAAGGAGAAGGGGTGTTTGCCCACACAGAGGAATTAGCAGTCTAGGAAGAAGAAGGGGGAAAAAAGTTGGAATGAAAATTGCTCCTTTTTTTCTTCTTTTTTTTTTTTCTTTTTTTTTTTTTCTTTTTTTTTTCTTTTTTTTTTTTTTCCCCGCTGCATACTGCTGTACACCGAGATCCATCCCGAACCCGCGCACATCCGCGCACTGTCCCCGTCTCTTGCGGGGGCTCCGCGGCCGGGAACGCGGGTCGGGCCGAGCCCCGTCCCCGCTGCCCCCGGGACGCCCCTCCCGCGGCCACCCACGGACCCTGCGGCGGCCTGGGTGCTGTGCGGGGTCCCCAACATCCACGCCCGGCGGACCCCCACGGGCAGGTGTCGGAGAGATCCCGTCCCGCAGCGACCAACCCTGCCCGCCTCGGGCTGGGTCACGCCGGGTGCCCCCCGCAGACCCACGGCCGCCCCCAACCCCCTGCGAGGTGCGATGCCGCGCGTGTAAAACACCCGCTCAATCACTTACTGGCGCTTGAATTACTCCCCATCCCCCTCCCTTGCTTTAGTTGCCGATTATTTTGTTTTTAACACCAAAAGAACGTCCTCCCCCCCTCCGGAACACAACAGCTGATCCCGCGCGTGGGGCCCCTGCGCGGCCAGGGGGCCGCTGGAGGAGTCCTCGCTCCGCTCCGGGTCCCGCCGCCCGTCCCTGCCAGTATCCCCCACGCTCCTCATGGAAAAGCGCTTGGGACCAAGTGCGAGGGACGCAGGGAACCTGCTCGTGTTTCCTGCGCTGCGAGGAAGTGGGACCCGCGGTCCGTTTGGTGCCACGCTTCCTTTTCTCGGGACAGCAGCTAGGCAGCCACTCTGAAGTGTTTATTAAAGACACGAAACTTCTAGCGATGGTCTTCCCTCACCCAGTCGTCTTGTGCTACTCCTTCTTCTTCTCTTTCCTTTTCTTTTGTTTTTTTTTCCTCTCTCCCAAAAGTACTAAAGACAGAAAAACTGTCCAGAAAATAAACTAAAGAGAAAGAAAAAGAAAGGAAGAAAAATGAGGAAACCCCAAGCACTGGGGAAGACTTGCACTTTAGGACAGAGGGGGGCACCGTGCCCTGCAGGGTGGGACAATAGTTCTTGCTTGCTCTGCTGCTAATATGCAGCTCCATCCGCGATCGTCTGGCTCGGGGGGGAAAAAAAAAAAACAAAAAAAACCAAAAAAAAACCAAAAAAAAAAACCTAAGAAGAATGAAAAAAAAAGGGGGGGGGAAGGGGGAAGAGGAAGCAAAAAAGTAGCGACCCAAGTAATTTAAAAACACCACCAAAAAAAAATCCCTCACAACCATGCGTGAAGATGACAAATAGAAAAATATACATACCTCACTGTGCCCGGGAGCACGTCTAGCGTGCACTTGTGGCTGGGGAGAGGTTTGGGGGAGACTGCTATGTCTTCATAGCGGGCAGGAAACGTGTACGAGTTTCTGAAAACAAAGGGGAAACTTAAAAGGCTGATACGGGTTTGGGGAGGTCTGGCCAGAGCCAAACGGAGTGGCTGCAGCCTGGGCTGCTGCCCGCCGGCACCGACGGCGGGGGGTTGGCCGTGCAAGGGCAGCCCTTTGCCCGCTGCGGAGCCCCGCCGGCACCGGCAGCGCCAGCGGCACCGCCAGGCTCAGCAGCCGTTCCACGCTCGGGTTCGGGCGAGAGCTCCTGCATTTTATTCTGTTTCGGTCTGGGCTGTTGTCAAGTCTGTTTGTTTGCTGGGAGGTTGGTTTGCCATTGGGTTTGGGTTTGGGTTTTTTCTGCCACCACCGGCTACAAGCCAAAGCCACCAGAGCAGCTAAACTAGGTGAAGCAGAGCAGGGGCAGATGAAGGCACAGCCCTGAACTGCCCTCCAATTGCGGGAGCAGTGGGCAAAGCACAGCCTGTTTTATGGACGGACCCTCAATTTTTTTGGCTTGAGAGGAAAGAGTATCTCCCAGGGAAATCAATCCGTCCTTTCAGGGAGTCCGCAGGAAGAGTTAGGACGGAATTTCATTATTAAGAATAACGATAAAAACTAAACCCCACCCCTCCATGCTGTTTTTCACGGCGTAAAGGAAGAATCACACCGCCGCAGGACAGCCGCCCAAGTGGGCACGGGATGCCGACAGCGGGGCAGCGCCGTGCCTCCCCCACTGCTCACCGGCGGTGGGGCCGTGGGGCCGAGGCGGCCCGGGAGCCGTCAGGGCAGAGCCATCGGGGCGTGCGGGCCACCGGCCGGGGCACCCGCCTGCTGTGGCTGGGCATGGGGGGATTGTGGAATGCCAGGGCCGGCTCGAGACTGCTGGGGAAGCCTCAGGCCCTCCCTACAGATTGGTTCCCAGTTTGTCTTCAGGGCCAGGGCAGGAAGATTTGGAAGTTCAGGTTCAGTGTAGAAGACAAAGGTGGGTGGTGGGTTTGGGGTCGAGGGTGTAGAGGCGGACAGAGCAGACAGTCGAAGAGGAGGACTCCAGGGCCAGTGGGCCACCCTCGCACAAGGCTGTGAGAGGGATCTTGGCTGCTCTACCCCCTAAAAAAACACCAACCCCTGAACCCGATGACTTACCGCTCTCCCTTAAGCGTGTCAGGGCCGGGCCAGGGTCAGGGCACGAGGGAGGCGCGTGGAGAGGGGCTGCAGGCTGGATGCGCCAAGGCCAGGGTCAAGTTCAAGGCCAGCCTGGGTAGGACAGGGAAGGAGGGGGAGCTTACTCACTGCCACAGCTGACACAGCCGCATCCCTGGGCCTGGCGGAGGAGAGGCATCCCTGCCGGAGGGACTATGGCTGTCCCTGCTGCCACACGGCCTGCGCTTTGGTCGGAAGGAGGCTGTCTGCCTCCCTCAAGGTTCATCCCTGGGCTCCCCCGAAGCCAGAACGGCTCCGAGGGGAGGGAGAAGGGGAGCCCAGCTCCCGAGCGCTTCTCTCCGGCCGGAGCTGAGCCCACGGGGTCGGAGGAGCAGGGTTGGTGGCCCTTGGGCAGGGCTGCTCGTGAGCCCTTGGGCCCGGGAGGGGATTTGGGCAGACGGTGACTGGCAGGGACCGGCTCTGGAGCAGGACCTCTGTTTGATTTTTCAGCTGCGGGGAGGCCAGCAGGACAAGGAGGGATCCTCTCAGCTGCATTTCCCACGGATGTCTCCAAGGGGCAGACGGCATATGCCAATGATTTTAATAATTTTTTTTTAACGTAATATTATTACCGAACATAAATTAGGTTTTAATAGCCGTTTGATTACCCGGGGAGCTGCCGTGTATGCGAGGCTGGCCGCTCTGGAAGGAGCACAGCCGCCGAGGAAGCTCCGGATCCTCTCCCCATCTAAACTTCCTTGTCAGCGGCGGGACGGGGGAAGGGGGTGTCTTTCCCTCCCTCCCCTCCTTCCCCTGGGTGTAGGTAACCCTCATCTCACCCCAGAAGTGAGCAGGGCCCCGTGCACCCTCATCTCCTCACCTAACTCCCTCACACCGGCTGGAGAAAGCTCTATTGATGTTTGAACACACGGAAAAAAGCCCGAAAAACCCAAAGCGACAACTGGCCCGGGGAGGGGCTGAGCGACGGCCTCGGCCGGGTGTGAGGAGCACGGGCTTTCCCCGGGCTGCACACTGCCGCTGAAGGCAGCGCAGCCACCGCAGGGCGCTCGGAGGCCGGCTCACAGCACTGCCTCTTCGCAGGGCATAATTCGGTGGCTTGACAAGGCCGAACTTTTTCCACGATTTCCCGGCCGCTGTCACACTGGCCTTGTCTGTCCCGCTGCGGCGGGCTGTGCCCGGAGAGCTGCTCTGCCGGCCGGACCCCGACGGCGCATGTGGAGCCAAACGCCGGGCCAGCATCCCGGGAAAGTCATCGCCTGGCGGCTCTCTGTCCTCGCTGAGCACATCTGACAACCCAAACCGCTATCTGTGCTAACATAAAAATAATAAAAATAATAAAAAATTATTAAAAAAAAAAAAAAGAGAGAGAGAAAGAGAGAGAAAAAAATTCGAAAGGGAAATGTGAGCTCTCGGTAATCACAACTTTCTTTTCTCCCGGCCTGCGTGGAGACTACCAAAAAGATGACAAGACGGGAGGCAAGGACAATCAACGGCTCAAAGCAGCCGAGCTCAGAGCCTGGTTATTGCACCTCCACCTCTGTCCCGAAACGTCCCGCTTTCTCAGCCTGTGGGGCAATGATCTCCCCAGCCAGACAGGCACCGGGGAGAGAGGGGTGAGCCCGAAGAAGGCAGGAGCAGGAGGAAGATATGCTCTCGCCGTGTGAATCTCTCACTAAAGGAGATCTTGCATTGCAAGTCATTTGGAGAATATGCATACCCTCCCTCACTCTTTTCTTTCAGTTCAGAGGCTTCACAAAGTTTTAGGACTTTTTTTGTGGGTTTTTTTGTTGGGGTTTTTTTTTTGGGTTTTTTTTTGGTTTTGTTTTTGTTTTTGTTTTTGTTTTTTTTCCCCTCCTTCTGGATGGGAGAGCCCAGCTGGAAGGAATCCTCCTGTTCCAGTAACCAGCGGAAGTTTTAAAAGCATTTGTTTTGTAGTCACCGCCCAGCTCATCACATACCTTATAGCAGGTTTTAGAGAGCCTTTGGCATTAAAAGGAAACAGCTCATGCAGTTTCAACACGTTTTATTATATTTCTGTATGCATTACTCTCAAAACATATCACAAGAAATGATGAAACCACTTAAACCTTCAAATAAAAAATCTGAAACAGTTTATGCTCACAATTGTACATATTTATAGTTAAGAAACATTCTTTATAAATACTGTTTCCTCTGTAGCAAGTTAATACCATAATTTAATTACAAATGGATAAATATGGTAACAGGTATTTACAGGAGGAAGGGCGTTATTACGGAAAAGCTAACGGCACGACGTTTATTTTTCCTCACAATCTTCCGAACAGGAACTAACAAATTGAACTTGCAAAAGCACTAAAACATCACATGTAAACCCAGCTAACAGAAAAATACATTCACAAGCGTTGTTGTTCGTGTGTGTGTCTGTGAGTAACAGAATGGAGACTTTGGCACGGTATTTCTTCCCCAGTCTATAGTTGAAATGCAGTTTACAATCAAGTTGCTTCTTTAAAAGGAACACAATATTCAAGATATCACAATTACAAAAGAAACCATTTTTTTTTCTTCCACGTTACTTTTTTTTAAAGGGATGAACTAAAAAAAGGAGAAGAGAAGGAAGTGGGGAGGGAGAGCAGGAGAAAAGAAAACAAGTCCATCACTTTCTCGGGGAGGGAGAAATAGGGGGGAGAAAAAAAGAAAGAGAAGGAAAAAAAAAAAAAAAAAAAAGAAAGAAGGGACCAATCCGCGGTTTACAAACGGGACGAACTTCTATACACCGAGAATCCAGGAAAACCTCGTTCCCCACCTCGCCGGAGGAAGGAGAGGGCCGCTATATACACAGTTCGTGGGGCGGGAGGGCGCTGGCTGCTCCGGGCGGGGAGGCGCGGGGACCAGAGGAGTTTGAGTCTCTGATCTTTTGTCTGAAGACTCCGGAGGGAGAGTTTCTTTCCGCCGGCTTGGGAAGCTTTTAGCTGGGTGATGTGTTGGTGGCGCTTGGGATTGTTTTTTCCCCCCTCTCTCTCCCCTTTCCGTTCCTCCGTTGATTTACTCATTCTCTTACGTTTTTTCAACACGTAGTTTTTGGAAAAATTTTTTGCTGGTTCAAAACGTTTTCAAAAAGAAAAAAGAAAAATCCAACCAAAACAAAAAAAGGAATTTAAAAAAAAAGACGCGATGGCGGGAGGGTGTGGGGAGATGAAGCCCCCCTGTCCCCATCCTGCTCGGCCGTCATTTCGCTGCCGGCGGGTACGGCGGCATCTCCCGGCGCGTCTCCGGCGGGCTCGCCCGGTCCCTCCTGCCCGCCGCCACCGCCACCGCCGCCGCCGGGGCGGGGAGGGCGCGGCGGGGCCGTGCAGAGCAGTCCGGCGGGGCCCTACACGTACCACTCGTTGAAGTTGGAGGAAAGGCCGCTGTGGCCGCCGCCGCCGCCGCCGCTGCCTCCGCCGCCGCCGCCGCCCCGGTGCACGGCGGACACGGCCGCCGCCGCTGCCGCCGCCGCCGCCGCTGCCGCAGGGGAGAGGTTGTTGGCGCTCTGCGACTCGGCGCTAGGGGACACCAGCCCCGGGGGCGTGGAGGACTCGTAGCCGGAGCTGGCGGCCGGGGAGGATTCGGAGCCTTGCGGGGACGACTCGTGCACCTGGGGGGCAAAGGCAACACGGCCGGGTGGAGGGGGGATGGCGAGGCCGCGGCCGCCCCCCGGGCGCGCCCCCCGCCGCCGGCCCGGCCCTCCGCCGCCCCTGGGCCCCGCGCCCGCCGCCCGCCGCCCCGTCGGGGCTCCCGGCGCGGGGCGGCCGCCCTCCCGCCTCCCGCCGCCGGCTGCGGGGCCGGGTACCTTCATGTGTTTCCGCAGGGAGCTGGGATGGGTGTAGGACTTGTCGCACATCTTGCACAGGTAGGGCTTATCCGAGGTGTGGACGTGCATGTGCTTCTTGCGGTCGCTGCTGTTGGCGAAGCGCCGGTCGCAGCCTTCGAACTCGCACTGGAAGGGCTTCTCCCCTGCAAGAGAGCGGCGCAGCAGCGGGGTGAGCGCGGCCGCCCCCGCGCAAACCCCGCGCAGTCCCGCGCCTAGTTTCCCCGCCCTCGTCCCCCTCTCCCAGTCGCTTCGTCCAGCAGTTTCCCAAAGCGAGGGGCCGGCTGTGTCCCGGTACCCGCAGCGTCGGAGGGCCGCGTAGCTCACGCGTTGCCCTGAAGCGAGTCAACCCCCGTCCCCCATTTGGTTTTCCTACCAAAACCCCGGGGATATCCCCGTCCAGGCACCTTGCCTAATTTTATTTCGACAGACACAACACAGCCAGCCCCGAAAGAGATTAAAGAGGAAAGACAATTTAAAAAAAAAAAAAAAAAAAAAAAAAAAAAAAAAAAAAAAAAAAAAGCATCATCGAGCCGTTTCGCCTCGGTACCAAATCCGCTATCCTGTTAAACTGGAAACCATTACCGACAGATTTAAGGCCGGGCATATTGTTTCGTGTATGGATATTCGAGATAAACGCACATCCGCTGGGAAAACTAAACGTCTGTAAAATACTTCATTTAATTTTCATAGGGATTCCTGTCGCCCGGCTGCCAGGACTCCAAATGCCGGGGAGTACTTTGGAGGTGAGAACTCCACATTCCCCTGCCTTTGGAGGGGGAAGCATTTAACATTAGATTCCATTAGCACCTAAATTGTTTCTTAAAGACATCCGCTCAGACACAATGACTTCAGTGCGGGCATCTCATGCAAATACATTTCTCAAATTTTAAACCTTGTTAAAGCTCGTCTCGCACCTCGCACCGGGCTTAGCACTTGAGAAAACAATAGGCCTCTAGATTTTTAGCCTTTCTCCGGGTAAATATTTGGAGTGGAAGTCGCTAAAATATTTGGCCGTCTTTTATGAAATAGTCTGGCACGGTTTGAGCCGGCAGGAGTAGTAAATGAATAATAGATGAGGCGGGAGGATGCGTTTATTTTTGTTACCCTTCGGCTCAGGCGATTTTCCATCAGGAAAGCCTGGGCTCCCTCGACCCTCTTCCACCTGATTTGGGTGGAAGTTTCCGAACCTCAAATCCTCTGTTCCCTATTACATAATTTAATAAACTGTTGCAAAAACACCTTAAATCACATCGAGTGAGACTTTAAAAACATTTTTTTTAAATGAGAAAATTTTATTGCCTTGCTCACACCATTTAAATTTAATGGAAAGCATTCCCAGAAAGGGACTTTTTGCCACTTCTAACGGGATTTAGGACTAATGGTTGATTTTGCACGTATTTATATAGTTTCTCTCGGCATCCATAAATAAAAGCCATGCTCACAAGCGCTGAAGTTGTATGCAAATACATTGCATAGAGCAAATGACTAAGGCGTTTCAGATGGATGGACGGATGGATGGATGGACGGACAGATGTCTTCCCGTATTTTAGCAAGACGGCAAAATTTGGTTCGCCCTGTATCCCGCGTTTCTGCGGAAAGGCTCCGCTGACCCTCAGCACGAATCTACAGCTCTCACTCCCAAATTAAAACAAATAAGTAAAATATCCTTTCGAAATCTGGAATGGAGGTGGATGTATTCTGCTGGGGAAAAAAAAAACAAACCAAAAACAAAACAAACCCAGCCATGTCATGGAGAGGGTAAAAAAACCAAACTGGAATCTTATTTTATCTCTCTCCTAATTTAACATCACTCTGTCTGAGCATCTAACAGTTTACATATATATATATACACGCATATATAGGCACGGGCAGAGGGAGGAAATCTGCCGAAAGAAACCCGAATTACCTGTGTGCGTCCTTTTGTGAATTTTGAGATTTTCTGATCTGGCGAAAACTTTTCCGCAGCCAGGGAAGGGGCAGGGGAAGGGTTTCTCTCCCGTGTGCACTCGGATATGATTGACCAGTTTGTATTTCGCTTTGAAGGGCTTGCCTTCGCGGGGACACTCCTCCCAGTAGCAGACATGGTTGCTCTGCTCGGGTCCCCCAACGTGCTCCACCGAGACATGGGTGACCAACTCGTGCATGGTGCTGAAAGTTTTATTGCAACTTTTTTTGGGGTTGTTCAGCTGTTCGGGATCGATCCACTTGCAGATGAGCTCTTGCTTGATGCACTGCTGCCGCATGTAGCGGAAAAAGGCACCTGGGTGGTGGTGGTGGTGGGCTGCCATGTTCATGCCCATATTCATATTCATGGGGCCGTACTGGTTGTGCAGCTGAGCCGCCGAGTAAGGGTCAGTCCTGGGGCTGGAAACCTGGCGGTACTGATCCGACCGGGCGAATACCTCCCCCGGCAAGCCCAGTCGCATCTGCCCGTTGAGAACATTTTGGGAGGCGTGGGGGCCGTGCTGGTCGTGGATGCCCGGGAAGAGGAGGTGGCTCTGAGCGTCCGTGTGCGGGTGGTGCAGGCTGCCGGCCGCAGGGCCGAAGATGCCGTGCTGTCCGCCGGCCGGCGACGAGTCCCCGAAGCCCCGGCTGCGAAACAAGAAGTCCCGGGTAGAGTTGAAGGGAGCCCCAGAGTAGGAGCCGACATGGGCGGCGTGGGGGCCCAGGGCGGCGGCTGGGTAACCGGGCGCCTGCGAGGTGAACGCCGAGCTCTGCCCGGGGGAGAGGTCGTGGGCGCCGGCGTTGAGCTTGAAGGCGCCCATGTGCGCCGCCGCCGAGTCCACGAAGCTGTTCTGCGCCGCCAGGCTCAGCTCCCGGTCCTGCATCTCCGCCGCGGCCGAGTGGTGGTGCCGGGCGAAGGTGCCCACTCCGAGGGCCGGGAACTGCGGGCCGGCGTCCAGCAGCATGGTCCGCGCCGCTCCGGGGACGCAGCCGCTGCCGCCTCCCCGCTACCGCCTCCGGGCTGCCGCTGCCCGCCCGCCCGGGCGCGGGGCCGCCGCCGCCGCTCCGCTTCCCCCCGGCAGCCGCCGCCGCGTCCCCCCGCCGCCGCCCGCTCCCGCACCGGCCCGATGCCGCCGCTGCCGCCGCCGGCGGAGTCGTATCCGGAGCCAGGCAGAGCAGAGTCCAAAGGCGAGCGGAGAACCAAAGTGTATTAAAGGAGCTGAGGCGGGGGCGGGCAGGGGAGGGGAGGGGGAGCAGGGGAGGGACGGGGCTGGGGACGGGGAGGGGGGGGCAAGGCTCGCCTCGCCGTTCCCTGCGGCACACACGCACGCACACACACACTCACACACACAGACCCGCGCACACGCCGCCGCCGCCCCCCCGCTTCCTCCGCCGCCACCGGGATGGCAGCGCCGCCGACCCCCGCCCGCCCGGCCCCGCGCCGCTCCCCGCGTGGGCCGCGGCCCTCCCCGCCGCCCCGAGCCCCCCGCCGCTCCCGGGCCTCCGCTTCTCGTTTTATCCTCCGCCGGGCATTAGCGGTGTCTCTCACGGAGAAAAACTTGCAGCCGCGGGTTCCCACGGAGCGAAGGGACCCGGGGGGTGCCCCTCGCCGCGCCGCCCCCGCCCGCCGCGGCGGAGGGGCGTGAGGAGGGGGGCGAGGAGGGGGGTGCCGGAGGCGGATTAAAAACAATAAGGGCGGCGATGGGGGTGGGGAGGGGAGACGGGGGGCGGGAAAGGGCCGGGGAGTGCCGGAGCGCCGCGGCCGGGGCGGCGGAGTTGCAGCCCCGCTCCGCCCGGGCCCTCGCTGCCTTTCGCTCTTCTGTTTATTTCGGTGGGCGCTGCTGAGGCGGCTGCTTTTTATTCGCCCCCCCTCCCCCTCTTTTTCTTCCCTCCCTCCCCCGGCCTCTCGCCTTCTCCCCGCCCGCACTGGCGGCTCCTCTCCCAACGCCGCCTTCAACCCGCTGCCCGGCCGCTCTCCCGGCTCCCGCTCATTGGCCCGAGCCGCCCCGTCCATCCGGGCGTCCCCGGCCACCGGCTAATGGCGGAGCGGCCGCCCCGAGCCCTGCCCGCCCCACCGCCCGCCCCGCGCCCCGCCGTGCCTCCGCCGATCGCCCCGCGGCCGCCCGGCCCCCGCACGGCTCCGCACCGCCCGGCCCCGCTCGGCTCCGGTGGCCGCCCTCAGCCCCGCACTGCCGGTGGCTTCTTGATTTTTTGGGGGAGTCACCCCCCCCCCCCCCCTCCACCCGCCTCCCCCGCGGCGAGGGGAAGGGATGGCGCGGGGAGAGGCGCGCCGATCTCGGAAAATATCGATGTACGCTTTGGCATGCGATCCTGCCTCGGGAGGCAAACAAACAAAGCGAGGGGCTTAAAATATAACCCCTGCCGCCCCTTTCCCCATTTCGGCTAAAGCAGCTAAAGCCCGTGATCGATAAAGGGAGCGAGGGGGGAATCAAATAAAAGTCACGTTGACGGGGTGAGGGTGACCGGGACAAAAAAAAAAAAAAATCAAATAAAAATTAAAATATAAGATGGAACGGTCGTCCTGGCTGTCTGGGCTTTTAAACCACTTATGTGGGAGCAGAGAAGTCGATCTGCGATCTGCATGTGTTGTGAATGTGTATCTGAGAACAGATGCTTTAGGAGTTTTCCTTGTCTTTTCTCTTTCTCTAAAAAGAAACAAAAACAAACCCGAAAAAAATCCCTACCCAAAACCCCACCCTGCCATTGTTATTTGGAAACCGGATTCTTACATGGCAGGAATAAAAAAGCATAAAGCCGGCACACACACACGCACCCGCACACACACAGAGCAAACAAGTCCCCTTCCCCTCCCCCTCCAGTAAATACACGTCTGGCCCCTGATTCGGTTTGTTTTGTAGTGGCTGAAAAATAATCATCTCGCGGCCAGCAGCTCAACAATAAATAAGGCTTTGTAAAAATCAAAGCTTGGAATAACGTTTGTCGTCTTAACCACCCTGCACGAAACCTTGTGTCTCCATACCTATCAGTTCTGTGCTTGGCGGAGAAGCAACCCAAAATATAAGGATTTGTGTGGTTTGGGGGGTCTTTTGAAATTCTCCCCTTCGACATTCCTCCTGTGACTCCTCCTGGCATTAAATCCTATATCAGACACAGGC